>NC_073383.1:69756574-70356574 GCF_028641065.1 Leucoraja erinaceus | reverse complement strand
TTACAGACGTAAAGTAAGTTATTATGCAGTGAGCAGTTCTTAGACTAATCAAAATAGCTTACACTCCCCTCAGATTCGCAGATTTTTATCTAAAATGTTCCTGTTTAGGCAAGTGTTCCAACAAAATATCCATAAGCAGACTACAAAAGCCAGCAAAGACTAGAACACCATAGTATTTGAAAAGTATTTTGTTAGCACTTTGCAAAATTCACTTCCATCATCACTCTGCTTGTTGAATTTGTACTTGGCTGCTTAGCAAAATGTTGATGAGACTGACATTTCTATGTACTAGACTTTAACAGAGCTCAGTTCTAGGCCCTTCTATTGGTATATGCAAAAGATTTGGACGTGTGATGGCACAATAATTTTGAACTTTGTAGTTGATACCAAGGTTGCAATGTGATCAATTGAGGAAGCAAGCTCTTAATGATTAACAGATAGGTTAGGTTGGTTCAAAGGTGTAAAATGAAATTGCAGAACCTTTCTCCCAGAGTGGAAATGTTTATGACGAGGGGGCATAGCTTTATGGTGAAAGGGGCAAAGTTTGAAGGAGATATGCTGAGCAAATTTTTAGGGAGTGGTGGGTGTCTGGTGGGTGTTTTCAGGTGGCAGAGGCAGATTCGATAGTCACATTTAGGCGGCGTTAAAATAGTCACATGGATATGCACAGAATGGAGGGCATGCATCATGTGAAGGCAGATAAGATTAGTTTAGCTTGGCATGTTCAGCAGAGACTGTGTAAACCAGTACTTGCACTCCCATATGTCTGCATTGTGGCCAAATGGTCTATTTGTGTGCTGTACTTATCTGTTCTATGTAAAGGTAAGGTTATTTAAAAGAAAATAAGGGAAGGGAACACAGACCAAATGGCAAGAAACCAAGTATCCATGAACATTTGTTAATAGCTTCCTGAGGCTTGCTCACTTCTTTGGAATGTGGGAGGAAACCGGAGCACCCAGAGAAAACCCACGAGGTCACTGGGAGAGAATAAAAAATCTGTGCAGACAACACCCGTAGTCAGAATCAAACCCGGCTCTCTGGTGCTGATAGGCAGCAACTCTACCACTGCTCCACTCTGTCGATCATGCAGTGCAAAAACCCCTCTTACTCAGATTTAATACCACTTGTTAGCCATTGCTAAATATTTAAGGTATATACTCTCAATCAAACAGTCATTCTCTCCTTGCACCTTCATAAGCTGCTTTGTTTAGGTTTAAGGCCCTAGTTTCACATTGACCCACATCACTTTCAAATTCAATGTAAAATTCAAACATACCATTGTCACTCTTCCCCAGAGACCCAAGACAACAATACTACCATGGCCAGGGATGGAAATCGCAATCAAAACATATGGGGGGGGGGAGACACTTTGAGCCTCGATTACCTCAATACAACAGTTTGATTTTAAGCCCCGCCATGCGATGAAAGGCCCCGCGAACGGGCCGATTCATCCCGGAGAAAGCGTCTGATCCCGCTTGAATCTTTCAAAAGCTACAACGTAATAAATAACACTTAAATAAAACTGAAGCAAATAAAGGCAAACAGAAGAACCAACCTTGGAATGGGGAGAGAGAGAGCGAGATGGGAAAAAAATACTAAATAACGAGACTGAGTGTGGGACTTACCTGCAAGCCAGCCAGGAAACCCGTTCGACCAGATTTCTTAATGACCTGGCCCGTTTAAATCCGATATCCGTTTAAATCTTTCCCATCCACCAATACATCCAATTAGTTCAAATGGTAATTGTACCCACATCAGACAGCTTTGGAAGGTCAAAACATAATTGGTGACACATTGTGTTAATACGGTGTTAATAGAGACATTTAACAAGCGCTTAACAGTGACACCCCCACTGTCGTGGAAAGCAGAGATTTTAATAGTTTATTTTCGCAGAATTTCAAAATCTGGATTACAAAACGGGGGGTTTGTTCCCCACCTCTCAAAACATGAGGGTGCATGTCTCCCCCGTCCCCCCCAGGATTTCCACCCATGACCATGGCATATTTTGCATTCAACTGAAGCTACGTTTGTTTGACATCTCATCGGTGGCAACGCCTCCAACAAAAGAAAATTTGGTGACAGTCTACATTTTTCTGCTCTAGTCTCTGAAAGGGAACTACAACCCGCTTGATTCTGCTTCTCCAGCATGTGCTATCTGTAGAGTTATGAATGTTACTTATTCCTTTGCTTCAAATATTTGTATTTAATACAGCGATTTTATTTGTGCAGTAGAAAATGGGATTTTTCAGGAAGATGAGCATTTTAATGTCAGAACATCACCCATTAGTAAATATCTCTCTTTAAATGAAAAATCTTCAATATGCTGGATTGAAAGGGCACCTATTGCTGTCATGCTTGAGAGCTTCAATGATCTGGTAGAAGTGGGGTCGAGTAACGTGGGTGGGACCAGCCTCAATTACTTCAAAAACAAATTCAAATGCCTTTATTTTGAACAGTTTTGGCAAACTTGAAGAAAATTATGCTGCACATACAGCATAACTACTGCACACATCAGTATACAGGAATATATTGGTCTTAATTCCTAAACATATTTGTTTAGTTTAGTTTGGAAATGCAGCATGAATACAGGCCTTTGGCCCACTGAGTCCACCCCGACTATCGATCACCCGTATACTAGTTCTGTTATCCCATTTGTGCATCCTACACACAAGGAGCCAGAAGCCTATTAACCTACAAACCTGCATGTCTTTGGAATGTGGGAGGAAACTGCAGCACCCTGAGAAAACCCACGTGGTCACAAGGAGAACATACAAACTTTGTATCTTCATTTTGTTCAGAATATTGACTTACGTGAAGTAAAATATGGCTTCCCATCTTTGCATCTCAGCCTTTGCATTGGGACCTGAGATGGTCTGTTCTTAAGTTGGTCCCTTGAAGTGCGCTACACTCCACTCATTCAGCACTAATCCCAATATTGGCATCAGATTCACTGACCAAGGCCGTGCCATTTGTAGTATGGCAGATTGACTTTTACCATGCTGAGGCCATAGCTTAAATGTGGTTGGACCATGGTAGATTGTTGGTAATTACGCCCAGAAACTTGAAGCTCCTGACCAATTCCATCTCGGCACCATTGATGCTGACTGGTGCATGTACACTACTCAGTTTCCTGTAATCACTGACGAGTTCCTTCGTCTTGCTGAGATTGAGGGAGAGATTGTGTAGGAAGGAACTGCAGATGCTAGTTTAAACCGAAGATGGGCACAAAATGCAAGAGCAACTCAGCGGGACAGGCAGCATCTCTGGAGAGAGGAATGGGTATCACATTCCTTCTCTCCATAGATGCTGCCTGTCCTGCTGACTTACTCCAGCATTTTATGTCCATCTTAGAAACATAGACATAGAAACATAGAAAATAGGTGCAGAAGTAGGCCATTCGGCCCTTTGAGCCTGCACCGCCATTCAATATGATCATGGCTGATCAGGGAGAGATTGTTGTCTTGATGCTCCTTCCTCTCCTCTGTCACATTGTTTGAGATCTGGCCCACTAAGGTGGTGTCATCTGCAAACTTGTAAATGGAGTTAAAATAGAAGTTGGCTGCATAGTAAAGATGATGAGAATGAATCCTTGTAGGGAACCAGTGTTGAGACTTATCATGAGGATGTTTTGTTGCCTATCCTTGCTGATTGTGCTCTAAAAGAAGTCGAGGATACAGTTTAGTTTATTATTATTATTGTCACGTGCACGGAGGTAAAGTTGCAGAAAGGGGTTCTGACTCAGGTTCAGGGGTTTGGAGAAGAGTTTGGTTGGGGTTATGGTATGGAAAGTGGAACTATAATCATTAAATAGGAGTTGGATGTAGTTGGCATGGCTGGGATATCCCAGGTATGAGTACAGGACAAGGGAGATGGGGTCTGTTATTGAACTGTTGTGATGGTAAACATATTGTAGTGGATCATGGCATTGTAGGAAGCTTTAGTTAATACATGCCATGACTGGCATCTTAAAGCACCATGATGGTGGATGTCAGAACCAATGCATGGAAGCCATTAAGTTATACTACCTTGCTTTTCTTTGACACCGGGGTGATAATGGTCTTAAAGCAGTTAGGAACCTTATAATGGAGTGGCGTGAGGTTGTTGAATACCCACAGGTCAATGCAGGTTGTGAGCATACAGCCAGTGACTCTATTCCGGTCAATAGCTTTCCGTTTGTTCGCTCTAAGGAAGGCAGATCTGACCTTTGCAATACTGCCCGTGCGCAGAGATTCATCCAAGGTTTTAGGATGTTGCTTCACTGACTATCTGTTCAAAGCGATTATAGAATGTATTGAGCTTGTCTGATATACTGCACCCACTGGTTCCCTGCTATTAATTGCAACCCTAAAGCCCAAATCTGTTGATCATAATTTCCCATTCATAAATTCGCATTGGTTCAGTCCCTAGACAGATGATTGTAATGTCAGTTTTTATTTTCAGATTCAGTCAGATTTTGTTCCCTGGAAACACCTACGAACAAGATAAATGTTTACGACTAAACGATAACTTCATGACTGTCATTGTCCTTTTTGAGACTTTGTGCAATTATATTATCTTAGCTCTCATGACTGTCATTGTAGACAAAAATGATGGAGAAACTCAGCAGGTGAGGCAGCATCTATGAGCGAAGGAATAGGTAACGTTTCGGGTTGAGACCCTTCTTCAGACTAATTATTGTGTAATTTGATTTTTCAATATCATGTGTGATCTGCTTGCCTATTTATCCTGGGATTTTTCATTTTCCATTCTACTCGGTAATTAGTGTGCTTTTCTGGATCAGAAAATTACTTTCTAATAATAAGCTCTAGTTCATAAATGTATTGATTGTCCATTAGGTAAACAAGCTTGTTGGTTTATGGAAACAGTCCAGTTGCACTCTGTGTGGAAGATACACACAAAGCTATGGTTTCATATTGAAAGCTGCAAGTAATCATATTTATTGTTTCCACTAATGTGACGTGAGAATCACTGACGTGATCAGTATGTACTTCCTATCATTAGTTTCCCTTTACGTTGGCGAATGGCCATCTTGAACTGTTGCAACCCTTGTGAACTTCTCCAAGGTGATGGGTAGCTAGCTCACATATTTGATCCTGCTGTGTTGCCTTGTATTTAGATTTGCCTCTGTGTGCTACTTTTAAACTGACTAAAGAGGCTTGATTGTAGTTTATTTTAGGCAGTGATTATAATATGAATCAAGTATTCTAAATTTAATCTGTCACTTGTGAACTGCTTGATGACCTGTGGACTCTATAATAAATCTAAGACTTGAAGCCAGTAATGAGACTTAATGTTAATGGAGTTTACAAGAATGGGACTGACCTTATTCGCACATACAAGATCATAAGGGGGCTTTACGATAGATATTTTCATGATTTGGAGAATCACAAGCAAGTTTGCATAGCTACAGGATAATAGAGATTTAAAACTCTGCTCTCAGTGGGTAGTGAATCCCTGTAGTTTTTTGTTCCAGATGTTAGAGTCAAGAGCGTTTAATCGTCATATGTACCAACAAATGGACAATTAAATTCGTATTTGCAGCAGCATAACAGGCCAATACTCAAAGATAACATTTAATAAACTCAAAATTCAATAAATTAACAGCCCGTATACAAGTGGGAGAAAAAGTTCAATATCCTTAGTCCAACCATAGACCCGAGTTCACAGTTAAGTTAGTGTTTTAGTGTTAAGAGCCAGATGGTTGTTGGGAAGAAGCTATTCTTGAACTTGGGTGGCCACAGTTTTCAAACTCCTAAACTATATTACTGATGCTAGGAGTGAAATGTGAGTGTGGTCAGGGTGATTTGAGTAAGAAAGAACTGCAGATCCTGCTTTGAATCGAAGGTAGACACAAAATGCTGAAGTAACTCCTCAGGTGGCGCAGCGCGCGGCAGCCTCGCCAGCAGTCTGTCCGTCCTTTCACCCATTTTGTTGTTTTTAGTCTTTAAAAGTATGTTCCTGGAAGTTTCTTAGTCTTTTTTATGTAGGGGAGGTGCGGAGGGGAAGGGGGGGAAATCATTTACCAGTCACTTCCTGGTTGAGGATGCGCCTACCATCTGGATTGGCACTGCCTTTCCTGCTGGAGACCGGCCAGAGCTTCCGTGGCGGCACAGCACTGAATTACCATCGCGGAGGGGGCGATGCCTAACCGGGGATCGCTGTGTGGAGCTCCGGAGTGTTGGGCCAGCTAACGTGGAGCTGTGGTTTGCAGAGCTTCAAGCCGTGGGCTGCGCTGACTTTAACATCGCGGAGTCCTGGGATCCTTTGCCGGGGATCGCCAGTGTTGGAGCTCCGTCCAGCTCGGCCTGTGGACTTCGGGAGCCGCCGTCTCCGGTAGGCAGCGGCTGATTCGGAAACTCCAAGCTGCTGTGTGGGTTCATTCCGTTCAGACGTCAGAGTTTCATCATCCTGGTGAGAGGGCCTGAACATCGGGTCACCCGTAGTGGCGACTGCCGAGGGCTCAGAGGTCCCGACCACGGGTGAACAAAGAGGAAGATTACTGAACTTTATTGCCTTCCCTCACAGTGGGAACGTTAATTCCGCTGTGTGGGGATGTTTATGTTAAACTCTATTGTGTATTGTGTTATTTTTTATTGTTATAGCTGTATGGTAACTAAAATATCACTGTACCAATTGGTGCATGTGACAATAAATTGAACTTGAACTTGAAATGCACTGTGCACACTCAGGAACTTAAAAATTGATGACATTCTCCACGCCAATCTGTCCAATGCCATCTTCAAGTTCGCTGACGACGCCACTGTTGTTGGATAAATTATGGGTAATGAGAGGTTGAAGATGTCAATTAAAAACTCTCGCAAGTTGGTCCATGCTGGTTTAAAGAGCACAGCCAGGTTCCACATCAGATCAAGGCGCTTCAAGAGTTCATCCTTGAGAAGGATCTTCTGACATGAACCTCAGTGACTTCAATTACCATTGGTAGCAATTGGGCACCAAAAAGGTACAAGAGTGTACTCCCTTTCAAAGCGTGCATAGAATGCATGGAGATCATTCATCCAGGAGTGATGCATCGCTGTAGCTTCAGGTGGTGACGGAGAGAATATTAGAACTAGTTAAGGTGCAGATCGATAAATATTTTTTTAAATAATGCAATTGGTGGAGTGCTAGCACTGATGAAGAATTGAAGCTAGCAAGAGAGTTCAAGAGACATTTATTATCACATGCACCAATTGAGCAGCTCGATGTTTCAGGCCCTCTCGCTGGGATGACCGTAGTTCCGATGTCGGAACGGGGAACACTCTCAGCGGCTTGGAGTTTCCGCATCGGCCACATCCTACTGGAGACCGCGGCTCCTGAAGTCGACAGGCCGAGCTGGACGGAGCTCCAACACTGGTGATCCTCAGCAAGATCCCAGGCTACGCGAAGTTAAAAGTCAGTACCGCCCGTGGCTGGAAGCCCCGCAAACCACAGCCTCAAGTCAACTGGCCCAACACTCCGGAGCCTCAACATGGTGATCCCCGGTAAGGCATCGCCCGCTCCACGATGGTAAATCAGTGCTGAGCCGCCGCTGAAGCTCTGGCCGGTCTCCGGCAGGAAAGGCCGCGCCAATCCAGATGGTAGGTCGCGACGGGGGGGCGGAGATGCGACTCGGAGAATAGTGGTATCCTGACCAGGAAGTGACTGGGAAACGGATTCCCCCTTTCCCTCCCCACCTCCGCCACATAAAAAAAGACTAAGAAACCTCCAGGAACATACTTTTAAACAGACTAAAAAATATCAAAAAGGTTGAAAGGACGAACAGACTGCTGGCAAGGCTGCCGCACACGGCGCCACCCCATCTCTCTCCATTCATGATCCTACTGAATGACAGGACAGGCTTAAGACGTTTGGTTGCCTACTGCTGCTATTTTCCTGTGTTCTTATGAAGTACTTTATTGAAGAAATTGACTTGCTCTAAAGTTGTTTTCCATCCTGACACCATTAAAGCATATGTGCAAATCTCCTATAGTTGAATGTGTTTAAGCAGTGTTTATTACACAGGGCTTGATTGTTAGCTAATACCTTCAGTTAATCAAAGGTTTTGATGAAAGGTCATTTACCTGCAATGTGAACTGTTCTCTTTTCATTGGTGGATGTAGGTGCTATCAAGATTTAAGTATCTACGTGACCCTTGAATGCCAAGGGATAGATGGCTAAAGCCCAATTATGGGTAAACAGAATTTGTACAGATACAGGGTGCATAATATAGAAATATAGAAAATAGGTGCAGGAGTAGGCCATTCGAGCCTGCACCACCATTCAATATGATCATGGCTGATCATCCAACTCAGTATCCTGTACCTGCCTTCTCTCCATACCCCTGATCCCTTTAGCCACAAGGGCCACATCTAACTCCCTCTTAAATATAGCCAATGAACTGGCCTCAACTACCTTCTGTGGCAGAGAATTCCAGAGATTCACCACTCTCTGTGTAAAAAATGTTTTTCTCACCTCGGTCCCAAAAGATTTCCCCCTTATCCTTAAACTGTGACCCCTTGTTCTGGACTTTCCCAACATCGGGAACAATCTTCCTGCATCTAGCCTGTCCAACCCCTTGAGAATTTTGTAAGTTTCTATAAGATCCCCCCTCAATCTTCTAAATTCTAGCGAGTACAAGCCGAGTCTATCCAGTCTTTCTTCATATGAAAGTCCTGACATCCCAGGAATCAGTCTGGTGAACCTTCTCTGTGCTATAATGGACTGAAAGGCCAGGTTCTGTGCTGTATTATAAAATGACACTATATCACAATATCTATTCCTATTCTTAATTCCATAATACTTGCTCCAAAAATCTAACTATCTTCACCCGATCGAAGATGCTCAGTTATTAAATCAGTTCAGTAAGTGTGCACAGGATTTGCATTGATAGTGATGGGTTGGTATGCAGGACTCACTACCCCATGGTCACAGATGACTATGTTGTAATACAATTCTTTGTTTTTACATGGCTGCCTCTTGCTGTATCTGCAGACTTAGCCTAGGACACTTCTTGAGTTACCATGTAAAAGGATAAAATTAGTCTGAAGGGTCCTGACCAAAAATGTCACCTCTCCATGTTCTCGAGATGCTGCCTGACTCGAGTTACCTCAGACTTTGTCCTTTTTAAAAAAAATATGATAGATCTTGCCATTTGAAAATAATCCACATTGGTGTTGATAGAGGATTGCCTAAAGTAAAACAGTTGGTCTAAATGGCAGATTACAAGCTGTAAACAGTGTGATGCTACAAGCAGAGCTGCCAAGTAGTACGGATTTTCCGTATTTTGTACGGAAATGCGATAAGAATAAGGATGTACTGATTTGCTTTGTAAAATACGGATTTTTTTTTAAATCGGCCCGACTTCCAGTTTTATCTTGCTGCTTAGAAAATGCAAGGATATAAAAAGTCATATTGTGACTAAAAATTATAGCAGATTAAATCTATTAGTATTTTAAATTTCAAGATCTAGATCATTTTTGTAAGCTTTGATCTGACTGTCCTGCTACAGGTTTAAACAGCGCTCTCAGTTTAGCGTGTGGGAATTTAAACGAACAGCGCTAGGGGTTAGAGACATAGAAACATAGAAATTAGGTGCAGGAGTAGGCCATTTGGCCCTTCGAGCCTGCATCGCCATTCAATATGATCATGGCTGATCATCCAACTTCTCTCCATACCCTCTGATCCCCTTGGCCACAAGGGCCACATCTAACTCCCTCTTAAATATAGCCAATGAACTGGCCTCAACTACCCTCTGTGGCAGAGAGTTCCAGAGATTCACCACTCTGTGTGTGAAAAAAGCTCTCCTCATCTCGGTTTTAAAGGATTTCCCCCTTATCCTTAAGCTGTGACCCCTTGTCCTGGGCTTCCCCAACATCGGGAACAATCTTCCTGCATCTAGCCTGTCCAACCCCCCAAGAATTTTGTAAGTTTCTATAAGATCCCCTCTCAATCTCCTAAATTCTAGAGAGTATAAACCAAGTCTATCCAGTCTTTCTTCACAAGACAGTCCTGACATCCCAGGAATCAGTCTGGTGAACCTTCTCTGCACTCCCTGCCTTCCTCAGATTTGGAGACCAAAACTGCACGCAATACTCCAGGTGTGGTCTCACCAAGACCCTGTACAACTGGTTCTAATTATAGCGCTAGAAGCTTGAGCGCTATTGCCTTTACACATAGCGCTATGGCCACAGCGCTATAGTTCACAGACTGTTCGGGGAGGGAGAGGGAGAGGGAGTGAGAGGAAGGGAGGGAAAATGAGTGGGAGGGGGAAAAAAAGGAAGGAGGGAGGGAGAGGGAGGGAAGAGAGGAAGGAGGGATAGAGCAAGGGAGGGAGAGGGAGACTTCCAAAATGGCTTCTACGTCATCATCTGGTGCTAAAAGCAGGAACAGCAGATACAAAGAAATGGCAATGAATGCACTGTCTAGTAAGGTGCGTAGAAGACGTGTCAATTGGTAACAAAGTTATGCATTCTTGTACTCTTACATGGGTATGACCGCACATAATAAAAAAAAAATTCGGCAAAATGGCACCGCGTGAAAATACTGATTTCCTCAGCAAAATACTGATTTTCAGATACTAGAATACTGAAATGCTCTGACAAAACTTGGCAGCACTGTACAAGGAGCAATCTATGTTAATGGCTTGGATTCTATTGAGTGTACCAGCACTTCAAGGGTTCGAGAAAGCAACTTGCCACCACTTTTTCAAGGGCAATCAGGGATGTGCAATTAAATGCTGGCTCAGCCTGGGAAGTCCCAAGCCTTGAGTGAATTAAACGCTGAAGGAATGGAGACAAGAAAGGAAGTTGTCAGAAGCAAACAATATAGTATTTTAAGATAGTGGATAAAAATTTGACAGATGAAATGTAATGTGCTGAAATGGGAGGTTATCCAGATTAGTAGAAATGTAAAATCTTGTTTAAGTGGGAAACATTTCACAGTATGCTGCTGTACATTGGCAGATCTGGATGATTTTCTACTTTAAATTTAAAGTTAATTTGCAGGTGTAAAAGGTTATTCGGAAGGCTAATGGAATTTTGGCCTCTATTGAAATGGAATGTGGTATAATAATGTTATGCTATCGTGGGTTTTAGAGATATTGCAGGTTACCTTGAGCAATAAACTTGTATTAGGTTGTAATCACTCGGTTAATTATTGGGATGTAGAGGCTCGCCAATTGTGTTTTGACCTTCAAGTAGTACTGAAGGTATTTACGGATAATTTCTTAAAGCTATCTGATGTGGGTACAATTACCATTTGAACTAATTGGATGTATTGGTGGATGGGAAAGATTTAAACGGATATCTGATTTAAATGGGTCGGCTCATTAAGGGCCCCAGACGAACGGGTTTCGTGGCTTGATCACTCACAGATTCAATTTTATTTCATTGTATGTTTTTTAGCATCTCCCTTGAAGAGCGACATCAAACTCTGGTGATTGGCTCTCTTGTTGAGTAGAGTGACCCCCCCCTCCCCCGGCAACGGATCCCAAGGTTGGTTCTTCCTTGGTGATGCTGAGCGCCCTCCGCAGACAGCGCTTGCTTTAGTATGTTTTTCCCATCACTCTCTCTCTTCCCCCCCCCCATCCAAGGTTGGTTCTTCTTTTGCCTTCATTTACTTCAGTTTTAGTGTTATTTATCACATTGTAGCTTTTGAAAGATTTGGGTATCAGACGCTTTCTAAGGGCTGAATCGGCCCGTTCGCGGGGCCTTTCATCGCCCGGCGCGGCTTAAAATCAAACTGTTGCAACGAGGCGATCGAGGCTCCCGATGTTGAAGCCTCCGCCGGCCGATTTTAAACCGTGCCGGGCGATGAAAGGCCCTGCGAACGGGCCGATTCAAGCCCCACGATTCGGGGCAGATGAAACTGCTGTTGTTGGAATTCGGAGTCGGAAACCAACCAGGTCAGCTGTTACCATCCACAGGGACCACGGCTGAAGCCTCCGAAGCCTCGCGTGTGTGCGTGTGGCCAGCCACGAAGAAGCTGTGCCCCTAAATTATGGTTCCCCCCCCCCCCCCCCCCCCATGCTTTGATAGCGATTTCTGCCCCTGCATGTTCCTGGGCCAGAGACCTAAGGTGTTCAGTGGCTGCATGTCAGGGATTTCTGAGTTTGTAAGAATGTTACAGTATTTGAGAATTTGAGCTGGCTGAATAATTAGAGGCTTGTTGCTGCTGATGTTAGAATGGATGAGGTTGCTGGGATTGTTTTAACTATCTTGCCACATGGTGCAGAGGTAATGTTGGTATTTCGCCTGTAATAGTGTCTATAGTCTATCATTTACGACTGTTCATCATTTAGCATCATTCCTGCTTTCTCTTTCGTGTCCATCATCTATGTATCAAATATTTGGTTTGGCCAGAAGTGGGCATCTTAGTAGGTGTGGCATGGATTGTACTGATGTTCCACATTCACATTCTGTGTCAGCCGCATCTGCATAGCCCCATTTGCTCTTTGGTCTTGCATCGGCCCATCCCTGTATGAAGCCTGTACTTATTCCTGTTCTAATTCCAACTTCATAGGCCCATGAGCATCACATAAGATTTGATGTGTTAATCTTTGAATGTTTTTCCCTTACTTGGTCAAATCTGTTGGTGCATTGGAAGCAGCTGTAAAATTGTCCTTGACTAGTTCTGAAATGTTTCCATAGAATTGCTGTTGATTTTGAATGCTGGGGTGGGTTGGTAGAGGACTTTGTGCCTTCTGAATGTTTAATACTAGGTCTATCCTTTTTGCTCAAAACTGATAGATGGATGCAGGTGAGGAGGGATTGATTGGCAGGTGGGTGGAGTAATGGGCCTATCCCACTTAGGCAACTTTTTAGGAGACTGCAGTCACCACATGTTTGCGGGTGGTTGCCAGGAAGTCGTCTTCATGGTCGTGAGGAGTTCCCGCATTCTGGGAACTTGTTGAAAAATTAGCGCCAACCAGAATGAAACTGCCATGGAGAGTAGCGAGAATTCTCGTGTCATAGGTGGGTTGCCAGGAGGTCGAAGGTTTTTGTAGGTTGTAGCCGGTGCTGATTGGGGAAAAAAAACATAAGCAGTAGTTTTCAGAACCAAGGATAACTGACCGGTGGTAATGTTAAATGTCCGCTGAGCTTCATAGCCGTGTATCTCTGGCTTCTTTAAAGTTGGCTGGCTTCTTAAAAGTTGTCTCTATTCCTCCCTCCTTCTCCCCCCTCCTCCCCCCCTTTTTTAAAGGACTTACCGTACACTGTGCTTTAGCCGTCTTACAGCGCCAATCTTCCTACCGTGTATGTGTCTGTATCACCTTGGCTTTGCACAGTGTGAATTTCAGACAGTGCTCCCCCTGCTTGCCCTGTCCCCCGACTGCGGTGTGTGTGTGTGTTCCACTCTGACATCGCCGTTATAGTTGCCGGTATTTCAGGTGACTGCCGGCAACTTGACAGTCGCCTGAAAAATCGCCTAAGTGGGACAGGCCCATGTGATAGACTAGAAGTGAAATGGAGAAAAACGGGTGTCAGATAAGAAGAGAGGAGTGAATTGTAAAGTCAGAGGAAGGGGTATTGGTGGAACTGAATGGGGATGAGGTGAGAAAGGGGTGGAATTGTGGGCAAAATGGGTTTACATTGTGGACCTGTTGATTTGCACAATTACCATGACCTTTCACCCTGTCTCTTGCAAGAACACCACGCACTCAATTTATCTATCTCTCTCTCTGCCAGATCTGCTTCCTATAAAATATTTCAGTTCTCTAGGACATCTGAGATAGCATTTTTCTTCAATAAACATGGTTTTGACCCAAAATATCAACAGCCCATTAGCTCCATTGATGCTACCTGACCTGTTGAGTTCCTCCAATCCTTTGCTTTTATCCAGGATCCCAGCATCTGCAACTCCTTCCCTCCCAGCATCTGCAACTCCTTCCCTTCATCTTATTTGTTATTGATTTATTTTTGTCACGTGTACCAAAAGTGAAAAACTGTTTGCGAGCTATCCTTGAACTAGATGTTGAAAGAGTTAATGCAGGGGTGGGAGATTGCAACCTTCACGTGGTCCATCCTGTTTCAATGAATGCAATCAACCTGCCGTGCACAATCAAATAAGATCAAATAGAACAAGTTGTCCTACAACTTTAGGCTGTGTACCACAAACGCAAGAAGAAAGAGTTAATGCAGATTGTAAACATTTCAGTTCTGATGCAATCTGAAATACAAACATTTTTTATCCGTACAATGCTACCTTTTCTGCAACATCAAATGGATGCACTATAAATGTTTGGCTATCCATGTTAGTATTTATGTGGTTTGTCAAGGGTATTAATTTATGAGGAAGATTCTGTCAACATTTAGTGACAGCTGTCATATAAAGAAGCAATATTGTAGTCAGCATCAGAATCTGCCTTCCTTGGCTTAAGTACAGTTTTAACTTGTGCCACTGAATCATGTAGTGCAATGAACTACCATGTGTTATTCAACATATAGCAATGTTGGAGATGGATAATTAGAACGCAGTACAAGAAAGGTTGTGTGGCCCACAATGCCCATGCTGAAAATCATGCCAAATTAAACTAATCCCATCCACTTGCATGTGATCCACATCTCTTAAATTTCCCCCCCCCCCCACCCCCTCTCTCACCTAAAAGCTATTTTTTGACTTTATATTTCACAATATATTTGATACTCGGCCTCTGACACCAGAAAAACACAGTCCAAGTTTGTCCAACAATCTCCCTATAGCTAATGACCTCTAATTTAGGTAGCATCCTGGTAAACATCTTATGCAATGTCGCTAAAGCCTCCACAGCTTTCATGGAAAGGGGAACTGGAACTGCGCACAATATTAGAAATGCAGCCAAACCAAAGTTATGGAAAGCTGCAACATGACATCCTCACTCTTATAATACTGGTTGATGAAGACAAATAGGCCACTTGCCTCCTTTATAATTCTAACTACTTGGGTTGCTGCTTTCAAGGTCCAAGAGCTCTCTAAGTCACCACTGTCCTGCTATTAACTGTATGCTTTCTCCTTGCATATGATCCCCCCCCAAAGTGCCACATCCCACATTTTTCCCACAATGATGGGAAGATTGTCCTGGCCCTGGCCACTTTTATGCTGCGAGGACATAGACAACATTCGAGGATCAGTTTTTCTACGCATTCATCATGCCATGAATGCATGAAGTAATTATCTCCTTTATGAGCAGATAACTGGCTGACAGGATATGAATACATGATGGTTGAAAGTGATTGTGTTCATTTGATTTTCAAAGCTTCCTTTATTAATCTCGACATGTCAAAAGGAAAGGCTTCAATTTGCCAAACATGCAGTTTTTGAGCTGACTTCAGAAGCTCATCACATTAATGAATGGTTTCCTATAACTCGCACTGGTGCCAACATTATAAAGCAGTCCAATATGGTTTTGTTCTTTGATCTAAGATGGTATGTCTCTATTTTTAACATTCCACTGCTTTGGCAAGGGGTAGATTTTTGGGCCACTAACTTGCTGTTTATATATAGCTTGAGACAAATAAACAGTTCAGTTATTTTACAAATGAGGAGAATTGATCATCGCATTCTAAGGAGGGTAACAGTAGCCTAAACAGGATGCATCAGTAAGTGTAGAGGATGAAGTGCCAAAAAAAATAGATCAATGTGTTCCCGCAACGTGAGGTAAACTACTGGGTGAAGTCCAAGCCTGTGGCATTCAAGTCAGATGATTCTAACCATCTGCAGGAAAGCTAGGTATGACCTTCACAGAGTCATCTAAAATGCTAAGAGATAATCCTAAACCCACAATAACCATGTGGCAACCCATTGATGTAGCATGGCTCATATATGATAATGCGTTGCAAAGCAAAGTCGGGCAGTATTGATGGCAGCAATGCATCTCTCCATGATGAGTTCAATATATTTAATGCTCGTTTTGAACAAGCAGTCAGTGAAATTAAGTTGCCTATCCCAATGGCCTCGTGAGCTGCTCCTTTACCCATGGTCATTGCAGACGTTGGATCGGTCTTCCTGAGAGTGAACCTGTGAAAAACAACAAGCTCTGCCGTGGACCTTTTGAAGTGATATGCAAAATGCAGTAGGTCAACGTTGTCTGGGAGGCTGGAATTGATGTGCTTCATGACCAGCCTATTCAAGCACTTTATGATAATGCATATTAAATCCACCTTGGTCAGTGAGGCACGCTGCCATATTTTTTTGGGGTACTGAAGTGATAATAGTCTCAAAGCAGGTGGGAACCTCGGGAAGATGTACGGAGTGATTAAATATGTCCATGAATAAGCCTGGATAGAGTGGATGTGGAGAGGATGTTTTTACTAATGGGGAAAGTCTAGGACCAGAGGTCATAGCCTCAGAATTAAAGGATGTTCCTTTAGGAAGGAGATGAGGAGGAATTTCTTTAGGCAGATGGTGGTGAATCTGTGGAATTCATTGCCACAGAAGGATGTGGAGGCCGTCCATGGATATTTTAAAGGCAGAGATAGATAGATTCTTATTTAGTATGAGTGTCAGGTGTTATGGGGAGAAGGCAGGAGATTGGGTTTAGGAGGAAGATAGATCAGCCATGATTGAATGGCAGTGTAGACTTGCTGGGCCGAATGGCCTAATTCTTCTCCTATCACTTTTGAACTTATTAATGAATACTCCTTCCAGCTGGTCCGTGCAGGAACTGAGAACATTGTCAGCAGTTCCATCCAGGTTGTTTTTTTCCACGAGTTTAAAGCCAATCAAACGAATCAATGTGCGATGCTCCGCTATTCACTGCAACATTTTGTTTTTTTGTTTTTACTTAGGTGTCGGGGTTAGTGATGTTATTCCACTGACCTTGTATTGAAAGTGAGCATGGAATGCCTTGAGCTTGTCTGTGAGGGATGTGTTGTTGCTTATGGTTCAGCCCAACCTTTCATCGTAGGTCGTTATTGCATGCAGCGCTAGAGACCTGGTCTTGATCCTGATTATGGGTGCAGTCTGTACAGAGTTTCTACTTTCTCCCCATAACCTGCCTTAGTTTTCTCAGGGTGCTCCGGTTTCCTCCCACACTCCAAAGATGTACAGGTTTGTTGGTAAAAAATGTATATTGTCTCTGGTGTGTTGGATAATGTTAGCATTCGGAGATCGCTGGTTGGCGCGGACTTGGTGAGTTGAAGGGGCTGTTTCCGTGCTATATGTCTAAACTAAACTTTGCCACAATTGATGAGTGGTTAGTCTGGTTCTCTAGTTTAGTCTGGAATTGTGTCTTGGCATCTGATGGCTTTGCTGAGGTCATACCTAGTTTTCTTGTGCAGGCTACGTGAACATCTCAAACTTGGTTTTCACTGGGTAGTGGATCTCACAGTTGTAAGCAGGAGGTTGGAGCATAGTCTCTTGATCAGATTTTCCAAAGTATGAGTGGGGAAATTAAGCCGTAAGCATCTTTGGTTATATTATAGAGGTTGACACTGTTTGGGTCTTTGGTGGGGGACAAGATAACGCACACTGAGGTTGGTCCTACAATGTATAAGGCAGCAGTCAGAATGGCCAACTGCAGTCAAAAGCTGTTAATTGAAGATAAGGCAGATCATTTAGGCTAAATATATTGAGGATGGATGAGAGGATATGATTTTAGTTATTGTAGAGAAAGATGTTTGAATTTTGAATAACTAAAGAATCGAGAAATGAAGATGAAAAGATAGTAATGAAATGTGAGTGGTCAGGTTAAACGTCCTTTATTATGGGAGGGGAAGAGCTTAAAATTATACTAAAGGGTGATTGTGACTAGGACTAGAAGAGTTTATATGGAACAAAAGATATGATGAGGATGGGTTGGGCGGTTAAGTCATGAGCATTTAATTGTCATAGGCCAAAGATCTTTGTCATAGGCTCTGGGGACGGAATAATGAGATTTTTAATATACCTTACAAGCTTGTGAATGCCACACACAACAAATATACAATAATGTTATAAATGATCAGTTATTACTGGACCATAATGGAGCAGGCTGAAGTATGCAGTCTAACATACACAATGTTTGTAGTAGTTTGTTACTGAGGTAGGAATACGCAGTGTGGTTTAAGAGTCTGATGTTTGATGACAAGCAGCTGATCTTGAATTAGGAAGTAATGATTGTCAGGACCTGTACCATCTTCCTGATCGTGGCAGCAAGATGAGAGTGTGGCCAGGGAGGTGTGTCTTTAATATTAGCTGTCTTTTTGAAGCAGCAGCACTCAATCTTCTGATTTGAAGCTTTGCTTTCTTTGTGATTTCATCGGTGTGCTAGGCTCAGGACAGATCTGCAGAGATGTGCACAACCAGAGACTTGAAGCTGTTAAATTCTCTCCACTGTCCTGCTAATAAAGAAAGGTTCATGGCTCCTTAACTTTCCCTTCCTGAAGTCAACTACCAACTTCTTGATCTTGCTAATGTTACATTGTCTGGCACCATTTCATCAGATTATCAAGTTGAATTGTTGGATTAATGGAGCCAAGGGAAATAGTGGGATAAACACAAGTTGAGGTTGAATAGTTCAGCACTTGCTCAAGATCACTGGGTGCTTTGGGTGGTGTAGAATGAATTAGTAAGGTGCGAGTTGCGGGGTGAGGAAATCCATCTATAGTTTGGTAATGAAGACTGCACTGCAGAACAAGTGTGCAACAGTGCCCTCTCATAGTTAGAAAGTGCTTCAGTTTGAGATTGCGTTAGTTTTAGAATCGAGGCACAACTTTAGACTAGAAATACAGCGTGGAAACAGGCCCTTTGGCCCACCAAGTCTGTGCCGACCAGCGATCACCCCATAGACTCGTACTATCTTACACACCAGGGACTATTTTTATGAGAGGAAACCGGAGCACCCGGAGAAATTCACGTGGTCGCAGGGAGAATGTACAAAGTCCTTACAGACCGTGTCTGTAGTCAGGATCGAACAGCAACAACTCTATCGCTGTGTCATTATGCCACCTCAACGCTGCAAACGCTGGAGTCTGGAGCAGAAACCAAACAGCTGGAGGAACTCAGCAGGTCAGACAGTATCTGTGAAGGAAATTGACAATAGACAATAGGTGCAGGAGTAGGCCATTTGGCCCTTCGAGCCAACACCGCCATTCAATGAGATCATGGCCAATCATCCCCAATCAGTACCCCTTTCCTGCCTTCTCCCCATATCCCCTGACTCCGCTGTTTTTAAGAGCCCTATCTAGCTCTCTCTTGAAAGCATCCGGAGAACCTGCCTCTAGAGGCAGAAAATTCTACAGACTTGCCACTCTTTGTGAGAAAAAGTGTTTCCTCGTCTCCGTTCTAAATAGCTTACTCCTTATTCTTAAACTGTGGCCCCTTGGTCTGGACTCCACCAACATCGGGAACATGTTTCCTGCCTCTAGCTTGTCCAAGCCCTTAACAATCTTATACGTTTCAATGAGATACCCTCTCATCCTTCTAAACTCCAGAGTGTACAAGCCCAGCTGCTCCATTCTCTCAGCATATGACAGTCCCGCCATCCCGAGAAGAAACCTTGTAAACCTACGCTGCACTCCCTCAATAGCAAGAATGTCCTTCCTCAAATTAGGGGACCAAAACTGCACACAATACTCCAGGTGTGATCTCACTAGGGCTCTGTACAACTGCAGAAGGACCTCTTTGCTCCTATATTCGATTCCTCTTTTTATAAAGGCCAACATGCCATTCGCTTTCTTCACTGCCTGCTGTACCTGCATGCTTACTTTCATAGACTTATGTACAAGGACCCCCAGATCCCGTTGTACTTCCCCTTTTCCCAACTTCACGCCATTTAGATAGTAATCTGCCTTCCTGTTTTTGCTACCAAAGTGGATAACCTTACATTTATCCGCATTAAACTTCATCTGCAATGCATCTGCCCACTCCCCCAACCTGTCCAAGTCACCTGCATTCTCATAGCATCCTCCTCACAGTTCACACTGCCACCCAGCTTTGTGTCATCTGCAAATTTGCTAATGTTACTTTGAATCCCTTCATCCAAATCATTGATGTATATTGTAAATAGCTGCGGTCCCAGCACCGAGCCTTGCGGTACTCCACTAGTCACTGCCTGCCATTCTGAAAGGGACCCGTTAATCCCAACTCTTTGTTTCCTGTCTACCAACCACTTCTCTATCCATGTCAGCACTCTACCCCCAATACCATGTGCCCTAATTTTGCCCACTAATCTCCTATGTGGGTCCTTATCAAATGCTTTCTGAGAGTCCAGGTACACTACATCCACTGGCTCTCCCTTGTCCATTTTCCAAGTTACATCTTCAAAAAATTTCAGAAGATTAGTTAAGCATGATTTCCCCTTTGTAAATCCATGCTGACTCGGACCAATCCAAATGTGCGGCTATCTCATCTTTTATAATTGACCAGCATCTTCCCCACCACCGATGTCAGGCAAACTGGTCTATAATTCCCCGTTTTTCTCTCCCACCTTTCTTAAAAAGTGGGATAACATTAGCTACCCTCCATTCCACAGGAACTGATCCTGAGTCGTAAGAACATTGGAAAATTATCACCAATGCATCCACAATTTCTAGAGCCACTTCCTTAAGTGCCCTGGGATGCAGACCATCAGGCCCCGGGGATGTTTCAGCCTTCAGTCCCATCAGACATTTTGGGGCAAGACCCTTCATCTGGACAAAATGGAGTTGCACCAGCAGTTTGTTTTTTTTTGTCTTTAGAAAATACTTTATGAAGTCCAACCTGAGAACTTCAAGAGAAAACTATTCTTCCTTGCAATGTAAAATTGGAAACACGTCATTTTGATGTCAGAGGAATGAGATTTTGTCTTAGTAAATTAATATTCTGGCTGCATCTGGTGCGGGCGAGAGCTGTATTCAAGCCCCCTACTATACAGCTACAATGCAGAGATGCATTGATGTAGGGAAGGAAATTATTTGGGCAATTCGTTAAGTGAACTTATTAGAAATAAGTGCGATTTTTTAACTGATTTTATGATTAGAGTAATCCTTTAGTTGCTATCAAGAAGAAAAAGTAATTGCAGTATGTTTATTATAACTAGGTACAGAAACAGGGCATATGTGTATTGTATGAACTATTGAATTAAATATCTCACTTTGAAATTTTCCTGTTAACAGTGTACACTAAATGTACACTAGAGATGAGTTTCATTCCCAAGGAATACATTGTTTTCAAATTGGATGTAATTTAGTTGTAACTAATTTTTTGTGAGACTTAAATTTATGGCTTTGTTTTCTAGAAACACGATCAGGGACATGTTCTATTGGATTTAGTCTTCAGGCACCTTGATCTAACAGAACGAGATTACTTTGGTTTACAACTGGCAGATGATGCAACAGACAGCCCTGTGAGTATTCCTTCTGACGTGTGAATTTGCAATATTTTGCACACCATGATTTTTTTCAATTTCAGATTAAGTGCATGTCAAAAAAGGATAAACCTGGATGGTTTCTATTTTCTTGAAGGTTAAGGGATGATCTTTGTCGGGAAAAAAATTAAATGTTTTAATGTAGAGTGTCGGTCACAAAGAAAATGGTTCTGCTTGCCAAGAAATCCATTGATTTGGGAAAATATATTTTTAACCCAAAGAGTAATGAGGATCTTGATCTTGCTATCATTGTATAAAGAATGAATGGGGTTGATTATTTGAGGAGAGAAGGGAAGTTGGGGAATCTGCTGGTATATTTCAGGAGAAAAATTGAAAGCTTAAAAGGGACATTTTTCATGGGTGCTGGTGTGAATAGGTTGGGCATGATAGCCTGCTTTTGTTATGTTTCCCATGTAATCTCAGGAAAAGTACTAACTGGAAGTTAAAGGTCTCTTGCAGAGGTCAAAGCAAGCTAATTTATTTAGGAGTGGCTAGAGAATTGCAAATTGGGAGTAAGACCTTGCTTATTTATGGTAAATGCAGTATATGCTACAAATAAAAAATAATATTTTAGGTGTTCTGAAAATTAATTTAGATGCATTTATATTAATATTTCAATTTTTTACCGCACTGAATTCTATTTTGAACCAATTGCGTGCAACTCACAGCAATGTGCCCTTTATATTTTCTCGAACACTTTAGGGAAAGGAAGAGGAATAGAGGAGTTTGGTGTTTCTGCCTTCAGAACATAGGCTCTTTTTGTACATGCCACTGTTAGAGGTGTCATCTAATTTATATTCACACATGGTTGTGCAATTAAAATAAATTGCACACTGTTCGTGTTGCACTGATACTTTATGTTGTGCCATTGTACGTTTGCAAAGGTTGTAATTTTATTAAATCAATTTGTGCTTTGCTTTCTGCAAACTCAATTTGCTGATGTGTTTTTCTAATTAAATTTAATGGAAAATTATGCATTGCCCCATTTCAGGTTGTTTTCTTAAATGTTTTGCAGCGATGGTTAGATCCAAACAAATCTATCAGAAAGCAGCTAAAAAGTAAGTTATCCCATTCAATCGTTTTTTACTGGAAATAATTGGTTCAAGCATGTAATTCCTGAGTATAATGCTGTTCTATTCATTACAGGAGGATCCCCACACAACTTGAATTTTAGAGTCAAGTTTTTTGTAACTGATCTCAATAAGCTACAAGAAGAATACACAAGGTAAGCGTCATAATCATATTTTAATTGCCAAGTATGTTTTGCAACATACGCAGAATTTAATTTGCCATACAGTCATACCAATAAAAAACAACAGAACACAAAAATACATTTTAACATAAACATCCACCACAGTGACTCCTCCGCATACCTCACTGTGATGGAAGGCGAAAAAAAGTTCAATCTCTCCCTTCTTTGTCCTCCAGCGGTCGGGGGCCTCTAACCTTCCTTTGATGGGACATTGAAACATAGAAATTAGGTGCAGGAGTAGGCCATTCGAGCCTTCACCGCCATTCAATATGATCATGGCTGATCATCCAACTCGGTATCCTGTACCTGCCTTCTCTCCATACCCCCTGATCCCTTTAGCCACAAGGGCCACATCTAACTCCCTCTTAAATATAGCCAATGAACTGGCCTCAACTACCTTCTGTGGCAGAGGATTCCAGAGATTCACCACTCTGTGTGAAAAATGTTTTTCTCATCTCGGTCCTAAAAGATCTCCCCCTTATCCTTAAACTGTGACCCCTTGTTCTGGACTTCCCCAACACTGGGAACAACCTTCCTGCATCTAGCCTGTCCAACCTCTTAAGAATTTTGTAAGGGACGATCTTACTCCCCTAGCCGACGGGGGGACTGTAGAAAGTGTTAGTGTTGAATACATGATCAATTACCAATCCCTTTTAATTGTCATTGTTTACCAATAACTACTTTATCAGTTTTTCTATGTTGTATGCCTGTATTTTTGTCCCTTGGTTTTGGTTGTTATAGTCACACAGTTGAGATCTTGCAGACCATGCAACTGTTGGAAACTGGCCAAATTCTGTTCTTTTCCATTTGGGCGGGTTGCAAAAAAAACCCATGTTTGGTTTTGGTTGTTATAGTCACACAGTCAAAACTCAAATCGTTTATTTTACAAATAATGAAAAGGAAGCATTGTTAACTGGTTCCACCTGTCACCTATCAGACTCTGACCAATCCCTCCCCCTTGCTTTTGCATACTGACTAACTACCCTCTATGCACTCTGTCCTAATGCAGCTCAACAAGAAATGGTGCCATCCTTCAACCTTTACGAGTGCTGCCTCACCTGCTGAGCTGTTATGGTAGTTTTTTTGAAGCATTGCTAGTTTTCACTTTTTCATTGTTATCCAAGGTGTTTATCAGCCAAATACTTTAGTTGACACTGTTACAGAGGTGTGGGTGTCAATTAATTTGTGTACCTGATTACCAAGTCCACAAGAGAAATAAGCTCTGATTATGCAATTTATCCGAAAGACTAAAATCCCTACAATGACCCTTGTACAGCACTAAAGATGCCACTCAAAATTAACATAATTAAAGTAAATTCTGTAAACAATAGGATGAGGAAGCATTTTTGGAAAGTGAAATAGTGGTAACATTTCACAGTTCAGAAATATGACCTCTGGTTCTCTTTCCACAGATGCAGCTGATCCTGCTTTTTTGTTTGGCTTTTCATCTCTAGCAATTTTTGATTTTCGTCAAATTGTGGTTCTTGAGCCAACACTGTTCAGATTCAGATTCAGATTCAGATCAGTTAGGTATATTTTTGGGGAAGGGGCACCTGGTTAAAGGGACTGGAATACATGGGCACATTTTGTAAAATGAATATTTTCTTCACCCTCAAGAACACACTAAAAACAAAAATGTTGAACTCTTTTATCCGTCTTGAAGTCTTGTAGCTTCCTATTTTGTGTTCTCCAAAGATGTTGCCTGAGCCGCTGAGTTTTGTTTGTAAACCAGCATCTGCAATTCCATGTTTCTGCAACTTCCTATTTACCCCTTGTTTGTGCTCTTGCTGTAAATTATTAATTTATTGTAATAAATAAATTCATAGATACCCACGGAACTTTTATGGATTATCAATGTTTACTTCACATTGCACAGAGCCAATCTTTTTGAACTTGAGAGATTCAAATCCACGTAAATTTGGCACGTAAATGTCTTTCACCATCAATCCGGAAATCAATCCGGTCCGGAAATTTATGTGTTTGAAATTATGTAATTAGCTGTTTCCAAAGTCATTCAGTTACATAAAAGTAGAATGTGCTGCAAATTGAAATTCTGTTCCTATTGTGTATAAATCTGGTCAAATTCCATCTGGTATATTGCAAGAGGTTCCGGGCATCACATCTCAAAATATGTGGAATGGACACAGTACACATTTACTGGATGGACACCAGAGATTAAGTTGAAAATTAAGATTTTTATTTCTTTATGTGGTTATTGCAAGCAAGGTCAGTTAAATTGAGCCATTGCAATGAATTGCTGCAGTCTCAATTGTGTAAATTTGGCTTCTATTTGTGCCTGGAGGAAAGGAATTGACCACTGTGTGGAAAATGGGATAAACTATCGGGCACGTTAAGAGTTTGATAAGAATACTGTCAAGAAGGCCAAATATTTTTGCTTGCAGAAGGATTCGTCAATTTGGTAACCCAATACCCTTTTTTAATCAACGTGATATTTAAATGCAAGTGTGCGATTACAAATGGAATTCCATACCCTATTTTAATGAGGTCCAACACATTTAAGCCAAGAAATGGTCTTCTCATAATGTTAGTTATCACTAGTGACCTAAGTTGACAACGAATGTATATAAAACTATGAAGCGCTCTTAATATCGGATGCATATTTGTATCCTTCATTTATCATTATTTTCTATCAGTACCATGAAGTTATCTTAAAGTGGACTTTCTTCCAAAGGCAGGTTATACAATTACAAAGAAATACAAAAATTGTTATCCTTTTGATCAAAACTGATATTTTCAATTGGTTAATGTGCTTCAAGTGCACACCTGATTTTGCATTTGTTTCACAGACACATCTGGTCTTGTAGAGTGCTTTGTTTTGGTGCTTATGCCACCATGTGACCAGGAGATGAACTGCAAGTGTAAGACAAAATGTAATGAAGGAATTACACTGGTGCTGGTGACTTGTGTTTCTGTCATAATTATCTTGAAGGCCATTTAAACAATTTTCCACAACACTTCAAGTTAACTATTTCAAAACCATATGATTTTGCATCTGTGG
The DNA here is from genome assembly GCF_028641065.1 of Leucoraja erinaceus. NCBI lineage: Eukaryota > Metazoa > Chordata > Chondrichthyes > Rajiformes > Rajidae > Leucoraja > Leucoraja erinaceus. Next base: position 70,331,023 of record NC_073383.1, on the reverse strand, counting down.
AGAATTAGTTGGTCTCAGCCACATTGACGGAATGTGGCTGAAAGGCTGGTGGAATGATGGCTGGTGGAAACAATCGAAATAATTTCAGAACTGTTTTGGAAGAGAAGAAAAAATGTGAAGCTTTAAGATTGGTACAGCTGCAATATGCTGAATGGATTATTTCTGTACATCAAAGTTGTATAAGCTCAACTTTTTAATATTTCCAAGTTTAGCAGTTACTAAATTAGGTAGGAGTACGGTGGAGGACGTAGAGATACTTTAGGAGGATATGGTCATGCTAAGTGAATGGGTGAGAATACGGCAGATGGGGAAAACGCGAGCTTATACACTTGGCAAGTAACAGGAAAGTGGAATGTTTATAAAATATTTAGAAATTGGGTTGGATTGATACTCAAGGGGATCTGGAGGTTCTTGTGCCCATGTAACTGAAAGCCAACATTCAAATTTAGCAACTAATTAAGAGGTCAAACGATATGTTAGCCTTCTTGAGTACAAGACTAACAGTCTTTGCTCTAATTGTGTAGGGATTTGATGACTCTCTACCTGCAATATTGTGTGCACTTTTGCTCACCTTGTATAAGAAGATATGTGAAGTTTAATAAGACCAGTTCCCAGGTAAATTAGGTAATAGATATTCGTACCTAAGATATAGATAACTATTGAGCAACAGCAATGTTGAAAGGACTTTTGTATCTTGCACTATATTTTATAACATATGGATTGATTTTTTTAATTAGGTACCAATATTTCCTGCAACTTAAACAAGATATCCTTAGTGGAAGGTGAGTATCATTTCTGTAACTGTTAGTTATTTCAATAACACACAATATAGAATTTTCAATCGATGTAACTGGATGCTGCAGGCAAATATTTTTCCGTTTAAAATTCCACTCTACATGGGTAATGAAATTTTGCAATTAGTCCTTCTATCTCTAAGCCCTTAAAATCTCATTTTAAGTCCACATCTTTCCATTTTAAAAATCACTGAAAACATTGTTTCTAAGACCTTCACTTATGGCTCCTAAACATCTAATGTATCTTTTGTTCCTCATGCTCCTATACAGTCTTTCTGTACGTTAACTATTTTAAATATCCTGTGTCATGGATGGTGCTGTAAACATAGACTCTGAAGAAGGGTCCTGATCTGAAACGTCACCTATCCATGTTCTCCAAAGATGCTACCTGACCCACTCAATTATTCCAGCACTTTGTGTCCTTTTATGTGGCAGAAATATTGGCCATAAATGGTCACTAATATGGCATTGCATCACTTAGCAGAGATGCATTGTAGAGTAGTCACAGTATTGTGGGGTGTTGGGATCCTTGTTGGATTTTCGCAGAGATTTCATATTCCTTCACATTTCACATCCTTCCACATTTGTTACAATCTTCTTTGGAGAGTTTCAAATGTGGCATTCCACTTTCTACACTAAATAGTCTTTTCACAGGTTATGAAAATCTATACTAATTGGTGAAAGGTGAATCTCTGACAACTTTGCTGCATAAAGAGTAGACATTCCTGAGCAAGTTGCCTATTTGAAGCACATAATCTCATGAATATGGCAGGTTGCTTATTGCACAATGATTCTTTCTCCCTCCCAATCTCTCCGACACCAGCAACGTCATACCACAGTTAAAACTGGTTGGCAATTGAAGAAAATGTTATAATGGTATACAAAAAGTAATAACTTTCAGCACGGGGTCTTTAGGTTGGAACCTTGCCCAGCCAAAATGTTTAAATGCCAAAGTATTGATGTGTAGGAAAGAACTTCAGATGCTGGTTTAAACCGAAGATAGACACAAAATGCTGCAGTGACTCAGCATCTATGGAGAGAAGGAACGGGTCAAAGTATTCATATTGGTTTTGGAGTAACACCTTTACTTTATATTTTGTTACAGGTTGCCGTGTCCATACAACATTGCAGCCCTTCTGGCCTCGTATTCTGTTCAATGTAAGTATGGGCTTAACAGATAGTTCCTTCTGCAAGACAATTTTGCTTCTCCCTCTAACTTCTATCACCCCCTTTTTGACTGTTTCTTAAATATTCAGCACTCTCTTTAGCACAATCACACCCTTCCTATAGTGTGGGGACCATATATGCTAGCAGTATTCCAGGTGCTGTTCACCAAATTCATGTACAGCTTTAATATGACGTCCCAACTCTCCTATCCAGTTCCTCGTCCTTGTCTGATGAAGGCAAGTGTTCCATATGCTGCCTTCGTGACTTTTTGTCTCCACTTTCAGGGAATTATCTACTGGTACCCCCAGGTCTCTCCCAGGTTCGACAACACTCACCAGAGTCCTGTAATTTACCATGTATGTTCTGCTGTGGTCTAACTTGGGAAGATGCAAAAACAAATTGTCATTTGTTCAAATTAAATTCCATTTGCCATTCCTTTGCTCATTTTCCTGCTTGACCTAGATCCTTTTGTGACGTTGGTCAGCTTCCTCATTGTTTACCACACCTGTGGAATTCTTTGTTGTGGAGACCAAGTCAAAGGATATTTTTAAAGCAGAGATAGATAGATTCTCGATTAGTACGGATGTCGGGGGATATGATGAGAAGGCAGGAGAGATAGATCAGCTATGATTGAATGGTGGGGTAGACTTGATGGGCCGAATGGCCTAATTCGGCTGCTATCACTTATGACCTTATGACCACCAATTTTGGCGTTGCCCACAAACTTGCCAATCACGCCACCTACATTCTAATCCAAATCGTTAATATATGTGACTAACAATGGGGCTCTGGTGCTGATCCATGGGGCACAAGTAAAATTTTATATTGCATTTGACAAGATAGTGATTATTAATATAAATTCAGGAGCCAGCTTTTCAAAATAGAGTGTGCACATGTTCCCACCACACACGAATAAAAGCTTTAAAACTTACTCAAAAATTGAGTTTTGTCTTCCATGCAAAAAGATTAGGTAAACATAAACTGGAAGTCTTCAACTTAGTAACTGATTGGTATTAAAACAGTACAGTAAATGTTCCATCATGTTGAAGGGTGACACGAGAAAAAAAATTGCTATTCTGGTCCTACAAAATAACTAACCTAAATTTCAATGATGAAATCTGTGAGAATTTGTGTGACTAATACCGATGGAAGGGAAAGAGAAGTTAAAGGAAAAAAATTCATGTAAAATGTGCTCAGCATTAGTGTTTTTTTAATATCGGAGCAGGAAAGAGGTATTTGCTTCTAATTTTACCATTAATTTTCTTCCAAAGCGGAACTGGGAGACTACAACAATTCAGAGCACTTGCCAGGTTACCTCGCCGATTATTATTTTATCTCCAACCAGCCTCAAGATTTTGAAAAGGAGATAGCAAAATTGCATCAGCAACATAGGTGAGTTGGTCCACCGTGCATTCTGCTCGATTTTTTTTTTTTGATAAAAGAATTGGTTTATTAGATGTTATTTCCCTATTTTAATTGATTGTTTCTTTTCATTTAAACAGAGGACTCTCTCCAGCAGAATCTGAATTTAATTACTTAAACACAGCCCGTAGTTTAGAACTATATGGAGTTGAATTGCACTATGCAAGGGTAAGTTTAAATCTGGTAAGTTAAAGCTGGAAATTACTCTACATTACAGAAAATAAAGTTCTTCTTTGTTTCTACCATTCATTGTTAGAATTTAACTAAATGGTTAAATATTCTGCATCGGTTCTAAATCCTCAGATGCTCTATAAAGATGCTTAGTGAAATCACAAAAGAATCTTTATACTCCAAATTTCAGATAACTCAAAAGCTGAGATTTAACACCAATCCAAGAAAGCTAAGCAAGTACCAGAAAATCAGTTAAGAAGAATGAGGTGATCGTGAGCCATAAATCCAATAGAAAACTTAAATAGGATAGATGTTTCCCAATGGTTGGTATATCCATAACTGAGGTATCACAGTTACAAAATCAGATATCATCGGTTCATAATTAAGATAAAGCGTTCATAAATCTTTGGTATTTTCAGTTCAAGAGGCTGCTGAGTATATTAAAGAAAAGAATGATAGAGTTTTTGACATCAAGGGAAATGGCAATAACACAAGAAAACGAGAAAGGTCAGCCATGATCTTAGTGAGTGTGGGGCTGGTGCAGATCAACCTTTAATTCAAGCTAAAGTAATCAGGTATGTAGGAAGGAACTGCAGATGCTGGTTTAAACTGAAGATAGACACAAAATACTGGACGGGTAACTAAACTAGATGGCGGCGCTGGCTTAACAGCTGCGGCCCACCTGCAGTCCGTCTGTTTATTTTTTCTTTCGTTTTGTTCTTTGCCATGTTTTAGTTAATTTTGTTTTATTAAGTTGTGTATGTATGTGGGTGGGGTGGGAGAAACCTGCTTTGGCATCTTCCTTCGGGGGATGCGACTTTTTCTTCGGTCGTATCCCCCGTCTCCGTCTGCGCCGAGGCCTAATGGCGGAGCTGGCGGCAACGGAGCTGTAGCGGCGGCAGCAGCGGCGGAGACCTGACTCGGCCCTGAAGCTGTGGCGGCAGCAGCGGCAGCAGCGGAGACCGGACTCGGCACCGAAGCTGTAGCGGCGGCGGCAGCAGCAGCAGCAGCGGAGACCTGACCCGGCACCGAGGCTGTGGCGGCAGCGGCAGCGGAGACCTGGCCCGGCACCGAGGCTGTGGTGGTAGCGGCGGCGGCAGCGGCAGCAGCGGCGACCTGACTCGGCACCGAAGCTATAGCGGCGGCGGCAGCAGCAGCGGAGACCTGACTCGGCACCGAAGCTGTAGCGGCGGCGGCAGCAGCAGCAGCGGAGACCTGACTCGGCACCGAAGCTGTAGCGGCGGCGGCAGCAGCAGCGGAGCAGCCTGAGACCGGCACCGAGGCTGTGGCGGTAGCGGCGGCGGCAGCGGCAGCAGCGGAGACCTGACTCGGCACCGAAGCTGTAGCGGCGGCAGTGGCAGCAGCAGCGGAGAACCTGACTCGGCCCCGAAGCTGTGGCGAGGCAGCGACCACCCGCGGAGTTTGAACCGTCGCCTCGGCGCAGAGGGAGAACAAAGAGGGAAGAGCCAGAGACTTTAAGATTTTGCCTTCCACCACAGTGAGGAGGTGTTTGGTGAACTCACTGTGGTGGATGTTAAATTTGTGTTGACTATGTGTTTTGTCATTTTTTTTTACTTATATGTATGACTGCAGGGAAACAGAATTTCGTTCAGACCGAAAGGTCTGAATGACAATAAACAAATCTAATCTAATCTAATCTAAACGGGGCAAGCAGCATCTCTGGAGAGAAGGAATGGGTGCCTTTTGAGTCGAGAGTCTTCTTCAGTCAGGAGAGAGGGAAACTAGAGATATGGAAGGGTAAGTTGTGAAAACTTCAGATCAAAGCAGACGATCAAGGAAATGTGGAATAGTTCATTGGGGTTGAGACCGCCTGAAGAAGGGTCTCGACCCGAAATGTCACCCATTCGTTCTCTCCAGAGATGCTGCCTGTCCCGCAAAGTTACACCAGCATTTTGTGTATCTTGTAAACCAGCATCTGCAGTTTCTTCCTACACATATAGAATAATTCATTGTAGGCTGAGGGGAAGGTGACGAGGCATACAAACAATAACATTAATCAGGAGGACAGTACAACTAGTCTAGAGAACTAGGGTGGGGGAGGGATGGAGTGAGGGAAAGCAAGGGTTATTTGAAATTAGAGAAATCAATAAGCTTTCTTAACCATATACTTGGAAGTTCACTACATTTTTGTTTAACTTTTTTTTAGTTATATGGAGCATCAAATAATCCAATATATCAGAAAATAGTAGTAAGTTTACGCAAGCTTCAATATTCTAATAAGCAATTGACTATGTGGCTCATCAACTGAAGAATATTGCATTTCAAACTTTGATTTAGCTTTTAGTTTATTTTGGTAATTTCATGATTTTTTTTAAAGTTTGCAATTGAAGATATTTCATGTGGACGTAAAAGCTGAGAAGGCTGGGTTTGTAAATTTATGCCTTCAATCTTTGCCAGCATATATAAACCTAAGTTTGATATGAAATTATCTCCTTTTTAGGATCAAAGTAACACAGAAATTATGATTGGTGTGCTGTCAAGTGGGATTGTAATTTACAAGAGCAGGGTACGAATTAACTACTTCCCATGGTAAGAGCTCTCTCTGCCTCTTTGAGACTTAAAATGGCCTTTTGACCAAGTTCTTTGATAGTCCTTGCTAACCTTTCCTCTTTCGGCTGATGTCCATTTCCCTTGTGCCAGTTTGAAGACCTTTGAACATTTTTCTGCTTGTGCATTCATGTTGATTTTGAAAAAGCTTTTTATATAATACATTTTGAAATAATAATTTGTGTAATAAATTTATATAACCAATACGTAAGGTTTTGATTTTGATTTTGGCAAGATTTTGAAACATTTGCACAGATTTCAAATTGTGTAGAATCAAATCAAAATCAAATTGATAATTCTCAGTTGTCACAGTGAAATTCTTTTTCAGTATTGAAGCATGTAGCCAAATTTGAGATTCAGTTAAATCCCCAAATTTCATAAACAAATCTTGTCAAGTGGATTTTTGGCTGTGTCAGCATAATTTTGGGTAAAAACGTTTAAGGTTATTGAAGCGGTAAATAAATCCTATGTTTCTCCATTGCATGTTTCATGGCTGAAATAGCTGTAGTTTCTAATGTCATATCTGGTGGTCATTGTATATGTTAGTATCTCTAAATTAAGAACTTTTATGACATAAATAGTGTGGGGATTAATAATAAATAAAGATCGGGTGTTATATTGAAGTCACATTCAAACCTGCTCTGTCAATAAAGCGTAAACTAATCTGATTTTCCTTCAAGTCCATTCTCCTGCCTGGTGTCTAAACCTGGTGTCAAGTTACGCTTATTGTCATACTCACAAGTACGATGAGGTACAATACAATTAAAATCTTGCTTGTAGCAGCATCTATGGACACTGGACTCGGGCAACACACAAAACAATTTAATCATGATAGTGAAAAGATTATAAACAAGACACTGTTATAAAAGCACAATTAGAAAACAAGTCCATGATGGTGCAAATGCTGCCTGTGGTGTTCTGTAGGATCAGGGTTGCCAGTTCAAGAATCTGATGGTGTAGGAAAGTTTCTGAACCTGGCGATGTTGAACTTCAGGCTTTTGTATCTCCTGCCTGGTGGTACAGGTGCACAAGCTTTTATCCGAAAGCTTAGGGACCAGACATTTCTCGGATTTCGGAATTTTTCGGATTTCGAAATGGAAGATTTTTAGCGTAGATTAGGTAGGTAGTGCGGGCGGCTTGAAAAGTCTGGAGCGGCTGCCTCCTCTCCCGAAGACTGGGGAACCATTGTAAATCATTGCTTTAATGTTAGTCAGTTAGTTTGGAGGGATTTTATGTGGTGGGGGGGGTGAAGGGGGAAACTTTAATTCTTAGTCCCCTACCTGGTCGGAGAGGCAGGGAGCGGGCAATGCCTTACTGGGTTGCCGTGCAGTAAGCTACGGAGCGCTGTGGCCACCGACTCCCAACATCGCGGAGCTGGGGCTACGGGCGTCCGGCCGCGGGCGGCGTCGGTTGGACTGCCACGGCGACCCGGTAAGGCATTGCCCGCTCCCCGCTGGTATCCCAGCGCTGTGGCCGCCGACTCCCAACATCACGGAGCTGGGGCGTCCGGCCGCGGGTGGCGCTGGATTTGGAGCGCCGCGCAGCCAGGGGTAGAGTTGCCGGGGTCGGAGCTCCAACCGGCGCCGCCCGCAGCCGGACGCCCGCAGCCCCAGCTCCGCGATGTTGGGAGTCGGCGGCCACAACGCTCCAGAGCTTACTGCATGGCGACCCGGTAAGTCATTGCCCGCTCCCTGCCTCGCCGACCAGGTAGGGGACTAAGAATTAAAGTCCCACCCCCCTTCACATAAAAGCCCTCCAAAATAACTCACTAACATTTAAGCAATGATTTACAGATGTTTAAGTGTCTCCCCGGTCTCCGGGGAGGAGGCAGCTGCTACAGTAGTACAGACCTGGGTTGACCGTGGGTCATTTCGGGTCAAGTTTGGCGCCAAACGCGAGCTTTGGTGTGCAGACGACATCCTGGAAAAAATGTCCGGTTTTCGGAGCTTTTCGGTTTCCAGAACTCCGGATAAAAGGTTGTACACCTGTAGCAGCAAAATGAGGGCATGGCCCATATGGTATTGGTTTATTATTGTCATGTGTAATTGAGGTACAGTTTGTTTTATGTGCCACCCAGGCAAATCATATTGTACATCAGATGGTGTAAAAGACAATGTAGAATAAATAATGTGTTGCAGCTGCAGAGAATGTGACGGTTACAAATACACAAGCTGTGACAAAATAGATTGGAAGATCAGAAATTCATCCTTGACATATGAAAGGTCCTTTCAAGAGCCTGTAACAGCACAGTTAAGAAATCTTCTTGAAGCTGGAGGATGACAAAAGTGAGTGGTGAGCTGGAGGGGGTGTAATGATATAGGCTGATTTTTGAGGATTCAAATAAATGTTTGGAAAAAGAACACTTCGAGTATTCTTCCTGGATTGCTAGCACTTGTTAATCTTTCAGTTTTAAGTTTTTGATCTTGACACATTGCTGCCTTTGTGCAGTAGCAAGCATCCATTCTACTTTTTGGCAAAGCCTGTTCCCTCCAAACATAATAATCAAGTACTCAAGCTTTTCTGGTTTATCTTTCAACACTCTCTCCCAATACATAGTAGGTCCCCATTTATTTAATACATTAGCCAAACTACCATGCCCTTCATCAGAATTATCCCTTCACCCTGGAACTCCGAAAAAGGTCTCCATGTCTTTGTCCATGTTTTCACTGAACACTGCCAACTATAAAAATGTAATGATATAAACAGATTTTTGAGTATCACTGATTGGAGAAATCACATTTTAAGGCTACAAGCTCCATGTTTATCATAGTAAAGTACAGGAAAATAATTAATAAAGCATCGAATCTCACATCCTACTGCTCGTTGATCTTCACTGGTACGAGTGGCAGCTGGTAGCAAAATGTTGTGGCCTTCTGCCCATCGGGGATTCTGGCTTGCGATGGCCGGTTTGGAGAACTTGAGGATCCTGGCACCTTTCTCGATCCCAGTCCAGCGTGAAGTCCCATGAGCTCACTCGTACCATACACTTTTACTTCATATGCCCAAACTGCTTCCTTTATATATAAACAAAAATCAGCTATATATTTAAAACTAGGCATCCTGCGTAGTCATGATAACAGGGATTATTAAGTCAAGCTGCACCTTGGATGTCTCTTGTTTTTATTCCTATATGCCCTTGAGACTGCGTGAACTGCGGCCTCATGATTTACATGTCCTTTCACATGAGCAAAATTATTTGCCTAAGACTCTAAGGTAGAAAAAAATGTTGGAGAAACTCAGCGGGTGAGGCAGCATCTATGGAGTGAAGGAAATAGGCAACGTTTGGGGCTGAAACCCTTCTTTGGTTTTCTAAGTGAACTCGCTTATGCTGAGTGCTGATAGCAGACAGCTCTATTTTGGCTGAAAAGCCAGTTCTAACCCTTGTATTATAGGTTGGCATAAGAGAAAGGGAACAAAAATGGGGTGGATTGGAAGGAAGCAATGAGGAAAAAGCAGGAGGTTGTTACCTGAAATTGGAAGGTTCAATGTTCATATTGAGTTGGAGGAAGGAATATCCTAAAATGCTTAAATTATGCTGTCAGTGTAATTCCTCCATTCCTAAAATTCCTCCATTCCTAAAATTCCTAGAATTTACCTTGCCTGCTTATTATGACTGTTTCATGATCAATGAAGAATTAACTTTTGTGAGCCATAAAGCTGAAAAATGAACGCTATTCAGTAGATCAGGATATGGGTTTTCCTTGGAAGCAAAATAGCCATGCCTTTGGCAGAGTATTGTGATTGAAGGTAACTTTGACAGGAGAAAAGATGAATTGGTTGTAAACAGAGAAGGTGACGAGAAGAGTCATAAATGAGTTTCTTCCATGTACATTCTTGCTGCATGTAAAATTAAAGTAGAATGGTATTTTTTAAATCTCGACTGCTGACAAAAAGATCAGTGCATAAATTAAGCAAAATAATTCAAATAAAATATATATAAAAGCTTTAAAATATTAAGTGACTTATTAGGGCAGTATAACATGCAGTGGATAGATGTTCAGAACTGCATGGGGCCTCATGCTGAAATGTAGTTGGAGAAACTGATTAATCTTAATATTTAATAGTCATCAGTTAGAACCAATACACACCAAAGATGATTTTGGATATTTTAAACTTGAGGGAAAATAGGAATTGGTAATTCACGGCATTAATGTTGATGACATGACAAATTATCCGCTATATTATCTATAACAAGTGGTCTAATCGTATGTAGTTTTCCCTTTGTAATTGATTGCATTGAAATTAGTGAAGGTAAATGAAGATTTTACTTACATTAGCAGAAGGTTTTAAAATTTGAGGAGCATAGATATAAAGTTATTGGTAGAAGCTTTAGACCGGAGATGAGAAAACACTCAGGCTGAAAACGTCAGAGGCTTTGAAAAAGTAATTACATGTGTACTTGAAAAACCATGACGGGACCAAGTGCTGGAATGTGAAATTAGGTTTGGTAATGACATTTTTAACTGCTCCAGGCATAATAGGCTAAATGGTTGCTTTGGTGTCATAATTTTCTGATCGTAGAAATCTTTGTACCACACCCTTTCAATCTTTGTGCCCGCTTGGAGTTATTTAACCCGATGTGAGGTAATTGGCATTAGTTTCAGGTTTTGGTTACAAACAATAACCACATTCGTAATTGTAATTCAAATTATGTGCAGTCAGATACAGCATAACTCTGTTCAAGGATTCATCCACTCCTCCACATTACCAGCCAAATATTCATCTCGATTTTGTCCTTTTACCGTTAACTGCATCATTGTGCCAAAGTGCACATGATTAACCAAGTTTTTATTCTTAGCAGTTCAATACGCAAACACTGGTTATGAGTATCTACCCTTTGTATGCGGCTTCTCTAAATGTTAACTTTTTTTGCCACAGATCTCTAGGCTTGCCAGCTTCCCATTAACACAGGGAGTTGTGCTGTGTGTACACAGCCAACAGAAAAGGGACTGTGACACGTGCAGTTACATTGAAGTGATAAATGGGAAGAATTTCAATTTGTCCCTTGACTGAGGTGGAAGTGCTTAAAGAAAGAAAAATCTTAATTTCCTTTAGTGTATTGCAAATAATGGCAATTATATCCATTTTATTGTTCTGTTTTAAAGAAGAAACCAAAGGTAGTCCTCATGATTATATCTGGAAGAAACTGTGCTGAATTACTAATTTGTAAAAGGAACAGGTCAATGTTCGGACCAGAGCTTTTTGATGATTAAAATGCAGTTTCAATTGCTTTCTCTCTTCAGTAATTTCCGCCCTAATTACAATGCAGGTTTGTTCAAGAAAAGTTTCCAAAACAAAGTTAATCCAACAGGTCAACTGACTTGCTGACATTCTCATCTGATTCAAGAGGTGGTGGGATTGCATTGAGTATCTTGGTTGATACTATATTGCAATACTAAGATGATGCTAAACTGTCATGTGAGCTCAAGGCCTTGTCTACCCCATGGCATTGGTGAAAAAACCCATACCATCTTTAAAAAGCAGCAGTACTCCCCCCAATGCCTTCAGTATAAAAGTCCTTGCAAATTGTCTTCTAGATTTTGGACATTACAAGGGTCAACAGCATTTAAAGTTATTTAGCTGAATAAATCATTTGGAATATCCTGAGGTTATTATGGGAAATATGTTATGTATAAGTTTTTCTTTCCAACATTTGATAGTTGCTGTTATTAACCATTTCCTTTTACACAGGTTGAAGATTGTAAAAATATCATTTAAATGCAAACAGTTCTTCATTCAACTGAGAAGAGAATTGGTAAGTAACCTTTGTGCTTTGTTTTAATTTAAAATAGTTTTATGCATGAATTTAAAAGTAGATTTTAACGGCGAGTATTTTATGCCACATTAAATAAGAAACAATTTTGGCTCTGCTTATGTATTACTTTGCAGTTCACACTGGTTTATATGGCTTGTGATGAATTATAATGCTCTGGGCATTCGAAAGGTAAACGAGCATTGAGGAAGAGATGAAAGGACTGCAGACTGCACACTATCATGAGTATTTGCATCAAACACTAGGCAGCGAATAACCAGTTGATGCATGTTCTCTGTACTGTGCAGTTACAATGCCGTGTGCATCCACCGGTCCACCGATTTGTTTCGGCAACTGGTGGTCCGGCACCGCCTTTAATTTGGACAAAGTTACAAGAGTACACATGAAATCCCTCCCCCCGGAAATCTGGCACCTAGCCTGGGTGAGATAGCTAATCGGGACTATGCCAGCTGATCGGCGTTTCGAATTTGCCCCCCTGCGGACAGGGCTCTAGAACGCCAGCCGGAGTCGGCAAATTTGTTCTTGTAGCCTCCTTCCAAGGCCGGTATCTCGGCCCCTAGGCAGACAATTCTGCACTGTTTGACTGCTCTTGGAAGCTGTGATCTCTGTTGGTCCAGCAAAACGAATAATCTAGTAAGGCTCGGGAACCAAGGGAGTCGGAAAATCGGTGGTGGACCTATACTATGTAGAGTGCAGGAAAGAACTGCAGATGCTGGATTAAACCGAAGATAGACACAACATTTATATATTTAATAGATCATTATTTTCACATGGTTCTAATAGTATTGGTGTTATTTGAATTCGTTTAAAGGAGTTTTTGACAACCTGATGTGAATTGTTACACTGAAAATGCCTTGTTTTAAATCTAACAAGGCCACCTTGTAATCTCTATCCTATCAACATTACAGAAAGCCAAGAGGACTATAGAACAAGCAATGGTGGGATTAAATAGGAAAATGGAATGCTAGAGGTGGTGTTTAAAAAGATTATGCATAAATGTATAAGAAGTGGAAGCAGGAAAAGGCTATTGGAACCCCTGCACCTACTTCATTATTACAATATGGCTAATCTTTTATCTTGTTGAGAATCCTTGGATGTTTTGTTAATGTTTGAAACGATGAAGAACAGGGTACTTTTGTCTGTTGTCTTGAAAGAGGAATGATACAATCATTCATATCATAGAGGAATAATGTAAAGTACTGCAAATGGTAAACTTGGAGAACCTGCAAATTCTTTCAAATGGATACATTAAGTATGTGTAAAAGGCTCTTAATTGAAGCAAATCATTAAATTGTACAGGCTAAGACTCATTTTCCAAACAATTTTGGCTACTGGCACAATGACAGAGGTTATTAATACACATTGTTTAAATAAGGTGAAAGCAATAGGCTAGTTGGTTGAACTATTTGAAAATACTTTGAGAGATATAGTATGGGCAATAGCTTAAGCAAGGGATCGTTATTGTGGACTTGATTGAAACCATTTATTTGCATGATATTTATCTCTCGTGGTGATGTACTTTAGACATTATTTGGCAATCAGAATACATGGGCAGTAAAATTAAATTTGGTGCCATCAGTGTAAATTGTGTATTTTTTCAGCTCTGCAGTTCTTCTGTTATGTGTTGATAGTTGGTGTGGAGGGAAAATTGTTACTCTTGCATAACTGCAGCTTAAATGATGGAAGCAAGTGAATATGAAGCATTTCTGAGTCACGAGATAGCATTATCTTAAATGTGGAATATTAACTGAATTCTTAAAATATCTTGAAGTGTTGTATTTTTAGTCTTTCGAGTATCTGAAGAACTGTCAAACAGGAAATTATATGAACGACTGCTTCCCCAGATAAATTCCAGCATCATGGTAAAAAGGCATGTGTTATGCTCGCCTTCATTGGTCAGTGCATTGAGTAGAAGAGTGAAGAAGTCATGAAATAGCTGAGTAGGACCTTGGTTCAACCGTATTTGGAATATTGTGTGCATTTTTAATCACCCCAAACCAGGAAGGATGTGGAGTCTTTAGAGTGAGTGCAGGGGAGGTTTACCAAAAAGATGCCTGCATTAGGGGCCATTTGCTACAAGGAGAGATTGGAAAATATTTTTTTTTTCTCTGCAACATCGGAAGTTGAGGGGGTTACCTGATAGAGGTATATAATGTTGAGAGGCATAGACAGGGTCGACGGTCAGAACCTTTTCTCTCAGGATGGAAATAGCAAATACGGGAAGGCATAGCTTGAAAGTGAGAGGGGCAATGTTTAAAGGAAGTATGTGGGGGGGGGGGGACAGAGGGTGATGAGTGCCTGGAATGGGCTGCTAGGTTTGGTGATGGAGGCAGAGATGACAGTGGCGTTTATGAGATTTTTGGATAGGCACATCCATATGCAGGGAATGGAGGGATATGGATTATGTGCACGCAGTTAAGAGTTGGTCTTGGCTCTATATTTGGCATACATGTGGACTGAAGGGCTAGTTCCTGTGCTGCACTGTTCTATGTAGCATGAAACCGCAGATAGAAACCGAAAATAGGTGCAGAAGTAGGCCATTCGACCCTCTGAGCCACCACCGCCATTCAATATGATCATGACTGATCATCCAAAATCAGTACCCCATTCCCGCTTTTTCCCCCCATATCCCTTGGTTCCGTTACCCCCAAGAGCTAAATCTAAAGGTCCTGTCCCACTTTCACGACCTAATTCACGACCTCTGCCGAGTTCGCCCTTGACTCGTACTCGCAGCATAGTCGTTACGAGGTAGCTTGTGATGCTTGTCGTAGGTACTCGTGGCATCAAGTAGGCCCGGGCATTTTTCTAGCCTGATGAAAAATGGCCACGAGTACAAAAGGTCGTGAATTAGGTCATGAAAGTGGGACAGGCCATTAACTCTTGAAAACATCCAGTGAATTGGCCTCCACTGCCCTCTGTGGCAGAGAATTCCACAGATTCACAATTCTCTGGGTGAAAAAGTTTTTCCTCATCTCAGTCCTAAATGGCCTACCCCTTATTCTTAAACCGTGACCCGTGGTTCTGGACTCCCCCACCATTGGGAAAACATTTCCTGCATCTAGCCTGTCCAATCCCTTAAGAATTTTATATGTTTCTATATGATATCCTTTCATCCTTCTAAATTCCAGTGAGTACAAGCCCAGTCAACCCATTCTTTCATCATATGTCAGACCCACCACCCCGGGAATTAACATGGTGAACCTACGCTGCACTCCCTCAATAACAAGAATATCTTTCCTCAAATTGCTGGTTTAAACTGAAGATGGACTCAAAAAGCTGGAGTAACTCAACGGGACAGGCAGCATCTCTGGGGAGAAGGAATGGGTGACGTTTCCGGGTCAAGGGTTGTCTGAAGATGTCTGAAAAAAGGCCTTGATCCAAAATATCACCCATTCCTTCTCTCCAGAGATGCTGCCTGTCCCGCTGACTTATTCCAGCTTTTTATGTCTATCTTCTGTACTGTTCTAGGTTCTGCTTTTGAAATCTTTTTTATTTTCTGCACATCCATTTATTCTTAGAACGTTTCTATTGCTCCACATATAACAGCTTTGAGAGAGGAGCAATAGAAACTTTTAATTTCAAGTTTTTGTGTACCTTGTTGTGAGTTGTGACGGTTGACAGACCAATTTCCCTCCAGGGATGAATAAAGTTTATCGTATCATAGAATCTTTCAAATACACTAAAGAAAGATCAGGAAGTTAATAGACACAAGGAACTGCAGAAAAACTGCTGGAGTTGCCATAAAAATGTAGATCAGATGTTGCCCATTTCAGAGTAACGCGAGAAGTGTTATTTCATCAAACTGCTGTCCATGTAGTTGTGACCGACACCTAGTATTTTGAAATGTATAAAGTTGCACATATATTTTATGGAATTAAATTCCATTGCAGGGAGAAGAATTTAATTCGGAATTAGGAAAATGAAATTAAAACCATGCTTTTAATCGAAAGCAATTAGTACAGTACAGGTGCACAACCTTTTATCCGAAAGCCTTGGGACCAGACACTTGTCGGATTTCGGACATTTTCGGATTTCCGAATGGAAGATTTTTAGCGTAGATTAGGTAGGTAGCGCGGGCAGCTTGAAAAGTCTGGAGCGACTGCCTCCTCCCCGGAGACCGGGAAATCATTGTAAATCATTGCATAAATGTTAGTCAGTTAGTTTGGAAGGATTTTATGTGGTGGTGGTGGGGTGGGTGGGTGAAGGGGTAAACTTTAATTCTTAGTCCCCTACCTGGTCGGCGACTCCCAACATCGCGGAGCTGGGGGCTCTGTCCGGCTGCGGGCGGCGCCGGTTGTAGCTCCGACCCCGGCAACTCGACCCCTGGCTGCGCGGCGCTCCAAACCCAGCGCCGCCCGCAGCCCCCAGCTCCGTGAACGTTGGGAGAAGGCGGCGTCAGCGCCCTGGAGCTTACCGCACAGTGACCCGGTAAGGCATTGCCTGCTTCCCGCTGGTATCCCAGCGCTGCGACGCTGCCGACTCACAACATTTGCGGAGCCTCGCAGCCTGGGGTAGAGTTGCCGGGGTCGGAGCTACAACCGGCGCCGCCCGCAGCCCCAGCTGGGAGTTGGCGGCCACACCCGACCTTTTTACCACTTGTGTGTTGATTTTTTTTAAACTCCGCTGTG
The DNA here is from genome assembly GCF_028641065.1 of Leucoraja erinaceus. Classification (NCBI taxonomy): domain Eukaryota; kingdom Metazoa; phylum Chordata; class Chondrichthyes; order Rajiformes; family Rajidae; genus Leucoraja; species Leucoraja erinaceus. The sequence continues at coordinate 70,314,500 of NC_073383.1, read as the reverse complement.
GAGCTTACTGCACGGCGACCCGGTAAGGCATTGACCGCTCCCCGCCTCTCCGACCAGGTAGGGGACTAAGAATTAAAGTTTACCCCGTCAACCCCCCTCCCCCCCTTCACATAAAAGTCCTCCAAACTAACTGACTAACATTTAAGCAATGATTTACAGATGTTTAAGTGTCTCCCCGGTCTCCGGGGAGGAGGCAGCCGCTACAGTAGTACAGACCGGGGTTGACCGTGGGTCGTTTCGGGTCAAGTTTGGCGCCAAACGCGAGCTTTGGTGTGCAGACGACATCCTGGAAAAAATGGCCGGTTTTCGGAGTTTTTCGGTTTCCGGAACACCGGATAAAAGGTTGTGCACCTGTAATACATAAAACGGGTTAACATTTTTTACAACCAGTTGGGCAGTAACTATCTTGACCTTCACAGATAAAAATGCACCTTTAAGATAAATAATTACAGCAGTTCTTAATAATTATATGGCATCTGGATGTCAAGTGCAACTCTAAATGCACTGCTGTTCTGGCTTTTTGACTGCTATTCTCTTATTTCCTTTATTTTCTGATGCACTAAGCTTCGCCAAAGTTTTAGGATCTATGTATTTGTGAAATTAATACTGGGAAGAGGGTAGGAAGAGGTAGTGGGATTGTGAAATATCAACATTGTGTGTAGGGTGTTGGACCAAATAATCTTTGTGTCACGGATGCTGAACAATTTGCATTGTGTCGGAAGGAACTGCAGATGCTGGTTTAAATTAAGATAGACACGAAATGCTGGAGTAAAATGCCGGTCCCAAGCTAATTCAAGAGTTCTCCCGAGTTTCCCCTGATTCGAACTCGGAGAATTAGGGCAATAGCCGCTCGTAGGTACTCGGGGCTCTCGTGGACATTTTTCAACATGTTGAAAAATCCTCACGAGTCTTCACGGGCTTACTGCATTTCCCCAGTACCTGCCGTTAGCGTTACGAGCCGCTAAGAGACGTCCCGAGCTCCGACGTACCCGCTACGTACATTCCACGTGATTACCACGGGTTTGATTTTTTTTTAAACTCGGGAGAGCTCTTGAATTACCTCGTACAGTGGGATGGGCCCATTCCTCAACATTACAGGCAGCACCTCTAAAGAGAAGGAATGGGTGACGTCTCAGGCCGAGAGCCTCCTTCAGACCTTTTTACATTGTTACTCTTTTGTTTACTATTTACATTGTTGCTCTTAAGCACAATTGTTGCTGGTTGCTGACAATTGAGACTTTAAATACTAACGCCAAGTTACCATTGACTAAAACTGTTTAAGGTCATTCTGAGTTAAACAACATTTATATTGGATGGAAGCAAAAAAACTAAGTGTGCTAGAAATCTGGGAACAAAAACAAAATTACAGAAATACTTAGCCGGTCAAGCAGCATTTGTCGGGAAACCTCGAGTTGATGCCCACTGCACAATTCCAATCTGGTGGGGATTAGTGCTCCCCAAAGGATGCTGACGTGTGCTAAATCAGTATATCAGTTTATGTTAGCACCAATCTTTTCAGGCTTTAAGGTCAGGTGTTTACATTCCATGTTTAGGCTTTGCCAATATAAATTTATGAAGATAGACAAAATGTGAAGTAACTCGGGCAGTCAGGCAGCATCTCTAGAGAAAAGGAATAGGTAACGTTTCGGATTGGAACTCTTCTTCAGTGAAAGATAGAGGTGGGAGGGCTGGTGGTGAGAACAGGCCAGAACAAAACAGGGCCAGCAACAGATGACCTCAGGAAGGATGGAGTCTATCTGGTATAAACCAGCATCTGCAGTTCCTTCCGATACACAAATTTATGAAGTTTTGCAAATCGTGTTCCGTTGAATTTTAATAAAAATAGCAGAAGCAAAATAGTTTATTTACTCAACATTGATGAAATTGTACGTGGGATTAAAAGCAAATTAAACAATTGTCTTTGATTTTAGATATTTCTAATTACTCTGGAAATCTAAGGAAATATTTGTAGTTAATCAACAACCTTAAATTTCTTTCCATTCAGCTTGACTCGAGAGAAACATTACTAGGATTTAATATGGGGAACTACCGAGCCTGTAAGAATTTATGGAAATCCTGTGTGGAACATCATACATTCTTCCGACTAGAAAGACCAGTACCTCCACAGAAGAACTTTTTTGCACATTATTTTACATTGGGGTCAAAGTTCCGATACTGGTAGGTCAATAAGGCACATTGCTTTTATTAAATTAATGACATTTTTATTTGGTTACAAAGGTATTGTTTATGATGTGTAACTGCTGCTATAGCCTCAGTTAAGATCTTGCCTAGCATTTTTTTAGGCTTACATTCATTTGTTGTGGTCTGTGGTCTTAATATAAATTAGGGCAGTATTTTATTGCATTAGGATTCTAATCTTTCAGCTTTTTTCATGTAACCAAAAGCATATGCTTATCACTAAAACTTAACCATACACTTGCATCGATCTTCAGAATGAGGATTTCTTCAGGCTTCAAATATTTCACTTTCTATCGGCTTGCCTTGAAAGAAGTGCCAATTATCTTCATTACGTATGATTCGGTATTCTCCACAGTTTGGCTCTGCTGTGGGGATGTAACTGCTTCATTAGCCAATGCAAGTTATTATTAAACTCAATCCAGCATATTTTTTGGTTTCCACCCACCTCAACTTGTGTGCAAAACAATTAACAATTGTTAAAAGTTGTAGTTGCCACTTTCTGCTTACTTAACTTTTTCAAATTATAATGGACCAAAATCAACAGTCTTTTAATTAAATGTATCTATTTGGATGACCAGATTTTAATATTAGCCTGCGTTGAATTCCAGGCTGGTTATAAATATTGTAATATGAACAAAGAGGATGAACAGGTACAATATGCAATGTGCTATCAGGGTGTATTTGCACTTAAATAGAAAAAAAGTCAAATCTAGAATCTTTCATCTCTCCGCACCACTAGTTTTATATGTTCCTCTTGTGCACTTTTGGTAATTAATTTATATTAAATTACTTTTGTGACTTTCACACTGGGAAGTTTGTGAACTGCTAGTATTGAACTAAAATATTACAGAATAATGCAGTTGGGGGTTTTTTTCTAAATGGAAATTGATGACATTTATGTATGGGTTTTAATCCAAAAATTAACCTTGGATGGAAACTGGTATTTAAAATTTGCAATATCATTTTAGTTTACAACCCATTTTGTCAAATGCTTGTATATTCTGACTGTCTCATGTCAAATGCAACAGTTCTGTGCCCCAGGCTTACTCCTTTTTATATGAATATAAGTGACAGTAATTGAGATCTTTGTCACTATAAATTTTAAAGTAGATTGGTAATTAAATCTTAATTTGATTTTAATTTGTAGTGGGAGGACAGAAGTTCAGTCCGTGCAATATGGAAAAGAGAAAGCAAACAAAGACAGGGTATTTGCCAGGTATGGGACATCTATATGGTTCTTTGCCATGGGAGGTTTAAAATTGAGTAACTCTTCTGCAGTAAAGCTGCATTAAAAAAATTAAGTAACCGCAATAAATCTGTACTGCTTCCTCCATGTGAAAAACTTGTATTTGCTACTTTCATAAAATGAACGTTTGGTATGCAAGGTGTTTCGTTGGGAAGGCCTTTGATGCAAACTCTGAAATGCATAAAGAGGAGGATGTCAAGAACGGATACAGATGTTCCTAAGAAGTTAAAGTTGAAGTGATGAAATGTTTTAAGTAAACACTAAACAGCCTGGTACAGTTGGATAAGAAGTTCCAAAAGCAATGGACTGGATGGAGTCCTGTCACATTCTGCAAGAACGTGGGTGGACAAGTACAAAGTTATCAGAAAGTGGTGGCACCCTCAAGAATATCCCTTAGCTACAATGAAATCATATTCTATGTCGCTCTTCCAGGGAGATGTTAACTGCATTTCGTTGTCTCTGTACTGTACACTGACAATGACAATTAAAGTTGAATCTGAATCTGAAATGGCAGAATCCTGCAAAGGGTGGCTGAATTTCCTCCTTTTGACATGGAAAAGACATTACCATGATTGGAATTGTCACTTGAGCAAACTGGGGGGGGGGGGGGCGCGGGGAGGGCGGGGAGGCTGTTCACTATTTACCAGGCATTGTAAATGGACTAACCAGATTAACACTGTGGCTCTCAAATGGATGGCTCTCTGAGTGACTTGTAACATGGGTCCTAAAAACTTTTCACCATCACCAAAACCGATGATTATTACTGTAGTTCCAACAATACCATCCAAGATAATATGTTGTTAAGGAAGAAGACCACTTGAGTAAAACAAAATGCTAGCGTACCTCAGAGGGTCAGGCCACATTTGTGGAGGGATGGATCGGGGAAGCTTTGGGTCAGGATCCTCCTTCAGTCTGGGGACCATTTGATTGGTAATTTATCTGTCATTCTTGCCCACTACCATAACTGTACTGCTTCCCCTTCATAATGTTGCTGGTTTCGATGGCACTGGTGTTTAGCAATTGTGCACTTTATTAAATGTTCAGCATTCAATAGTTGTGCAAATAAAGTTCTCACAATGCTCAAAACAAAGAGAGAGTTGCATACATTTTTGTGTCTTCACCTTGTGCAGCAGTTTGAGTAACAGAAGTTTGCCATTATAGAATTCGCTGGTCACAAGCAAAATAATTTGAGATGCACAATAAAAAATAGTTTGCTCCGAATTTGTGGGTGGAAAAATGTAGCATGGTAATTATGCAATAGTCATATAGCATGGAAACAAGCCCTTTAGCCCAATGTGTCCATGCCAACCAAGATGGCGCCTGTACATAATTCCCTCCTGCCCACATTTGGCCCACATCCCTTGAAATCTTTACTATCTATGTAGCTTTCCAAATGACTTTTAAATGCTGTTATAATTTATTTATTTTCAACTTTCATTTTCAACAGTGGCTTCCTATTATGGAGCCTTGCAATATGCCTGGTTTAATGGGAACCCAACTACATGGGTCATCTATGCTAAAGTACAAAGGTTGTAGTTGCAAAGACAAAATTATATTTTATAGTTCCAGCACTTGGCATCTGTCTATTTTAACTCAGTAAATAACATGCATATTACAGTTTCGTAATGTATTTGAAAAATGGCTTAAGACAGCAGTAAACATCCATGAGGTAGATCCTCCGCTCAGCCTCAGTCCGCCTTAACCTACCTGATCTCCCGGTTGCTCAGCACTTTAACTCCCCCTCCCATTCCCAATCAGACCTTTTTGTCCTGCATTGTCAGAGTGAGGCCCAGCGCAAATTGGAGGAACAGCATCTCATATTTTGTTTGGGTAGCTTACAACCCAGCGGTATGAACATTGACTTCTCTAACTTCAAATAGCCCTTGCTTTCCCTCTGTCTCCATCCCTTCCCCTTCCCAGTTCTCCCACCAGTCTTACTGTCTCCAACTATATCTCTGTTCCGCCCACTCCCCTGACACTAGTCTGAAGAAGGGTCTCGACCCGAAACGTCACCCATTCCTTCACTCCAGAGATGCTGCCTGTCAATAGACAATAGGTGCAGGAGTAGGCCATTCAGCCGTTCGATTTACTCCAGCATCTTCCTGCTGAGTTACTCCAGCATTTTGTATCTATCCATGAGGTAGAATTCAGTTGAAGCCCATTTTGAGCAGTGCATGTTATTTTTTTGATTTTTTAGATTGCAAATGTCTTGTTTTACTTTTTGTGTCAAATATTATTATTTTTTGTCACTGCATTGCATATTTGCTTCCTCACATGCGCTCAATTTTCCATCCTCCACCACTTCCAAGAAGGACAGGTTATATGTTTAGTTTATGCTGTTAAATTTGTCTCTGGCAATTTATTAGTTGAAATGGGTAAGAAATTTGGTTCACTTGCAGATAAGTCTTACACATCTTTAGTGAATTCCAAACTTGCTCATAAAAAAGGTTATAATGAAGTGCGCTGATTAAAAGTTGTGGCATTGAGTAGAAATTCAAGCAAACAAAACTAAACCGAGGGGGATTGCCAGGTTATTTGTGGTTATTGTGCCTGGGCAGGATGTGTGTCAGCAGCACTGGCAACATATTGTGAGGATCTTGAGTTTTTACTCTGAGAAGTTTTAACACACTCTTGGAGTTTCCCTAAGTCCTTATAGCTGGACAAAAGTTAAATAGTATTAGCTCAGTTACATTCATACCAAAAAGTCCCATTTGTACAAAAAATTGCATCAGAGTGGTGACGCTTTGCATGCCCCTGCTGTTGAAACAGCCTTCGATGATCGTTTCTCCTTATCTATTTGTTCCAGTGCTGAGAGAGTCATTAGATCGAATGCTGAAACTCTTCTAACAATCGTCACTAAATCAAAACGGCTCTCAACTACCGATCTTTATTAGAGCTGTGAGTAAGCACAAACTATGGAAGTGTGGCATTCAGGGAAAGAGTGGACTCCAGGTACGACTGAAATAGCAGGGATTTTGGTCTCCCTGTCCTCATACCTTTAATGTTCAATCACTCGAACAAGCTTGAAGAGCTTGGAGCAAAGCTTTTATTTCAAAGGGAGAATCAGTGACAGTTGTGTTCTTTTGTTTCACTGAAACATGGCCCATCCATGACACCCGTCCCCCTGCACCAACCTGGGGGTTTGTCGATTTATCATACGGATCTTGCAGAATCATGGGACAAGGGGAAATGTGTGACATCTGCTTTTTGATCAACACTTCGTGGTGTACTGATGCGACAGTCTTAGCTCCCCTGACATGGAACCTGATCATAAAATGCCGTCCCTTTTAGCTACCAAGGGAATTCACTTCTACCATCTTGACAGCAAGCTACAAACCAGCTCAAAGTGCCACTTGGTGAATTATACTCTTGTGACGGCAAACACTGATGCCACATTCATCATCGCCTGTGACTTCAACAAGCTAACTTCAGGAACGTACTCCCCAAATATCATCAGCATAGTGTTAACACTTTTGACCATTGTTACACTATCATGGAGTATGCTGGTCTCTCCATCTCACGCCTTTACTTTGAACTAGTCTGATCATCTGTCAGTACTGTACCTTCTGCATCACAGACAGAGATTTAGCACAAAGCGCCAACAAAGATAGTAATGCAATGTGATAAAGACCACTTTATCCAGCCTGAATGAGTATACTTCAGTCATCACCGGTTTCATTTAGACATGTTGACGACTGTTCTGACCAATACATTCAGCATCTATCCGAACCAGGGACGTTGTATGAACAGGTGATTCACTCACTGCCAAAGTGATGAAGTATTATCTGCAAGGATATCGGGATGTCAAGAGAAACTAGCTGGAGGATCAATTCATTCAAGTGGATGCCAAGTGACTGTGGCAGAGCCTGAATACTATCATGAGTTACAGGCTGAAATTGGGGGCCATCCCTGGCAGACAATGCATCTCTACGACATGAGCTCATGTCTTTTGCGCCTGTTTTGAGCAGCCAAACATAATTCCGCCTGGGCATGTTGCTTCCATGCAGGGCTCATTCTGTCCTGTACATCTTGACTGAAGTTAGATCTGCTTTCATGAGGGTTAATTCTCGGATGGCGGCTAATCCAGGTGGTCCCTGGGCAGGTTCTGAAATTGTGCGCCAATCAACTGATCAGGTCTTTATTAACATCTTCAACCTCGAGCTTCAATAAGGGCACGTGCGTCAGGCTACTGTTCATAGGAGTACAGCTCAGCGTTGCTTAACTTCATCGTCCCTTCAAAACGTATCAAACTTGGAGACTGAGTCTCCGCTCATCTTTATGTAACTGGATCCTTGACTTCCTTACCACCAAACCGTAATTATTAACCCTGTTGGCATCAATGGTGCCAAAGTGGAGATGGTCGAAAGCTTCATGTTAATGGGCATAAATATCACCAACTATTTATCCTGGGCCAAACATATTGAAACGATGACCAAGAAAGCACATCAACACCTCTATTTCCTCAGAAAACTGAGGAGGTTTGGCATGTCCCTCAACCTCTACAGCTGGCAACAGCTCTGCCCAAAGATAGCAAGAAATTGCAGTGTTATAGAAACATAGAAACATAGAAAATAGGTGCAGGAGTAGGCCATTCGGCCCTTCGAGCCTGCACCGCCATTCAATATGATCATGGCTGATCATCCAACTCAGTATCCTGTACCTGCCTTCTTTCCATACCCCCTGATCCCTTTAGCCACAAGGGCCACATCTAACTCCCTCTTTAAAAAAAAGCAAAATTATGGAAGGAGCCCAAACAATCCCACAATCCTGCTCCCAGCCCTCCACCCCACATTGTTTCCATATGAACTTCACGTTGCTGCAGAAAAGCATCCAACATAAGGAACATTTCTATGCCAGCCATTCTCTCCTTCCCTCTCCTGTTGTGCAGAAGATGCAAAACTTTGATGGCACATATCACACGTACCACCACATTCAGGAACAGCTACTTCTCAGCAGTATCAGGGCTACTGAAAGGTCCTCTCTTAAGCAAAGGGTGGAGTCACAATCCCCCAACCTACCTAATTGCGAACTTTTGCATTTTTTAAATCTGCACTTTCCGCTTAGCTAACATTGTAATGCTGTAACTCTATATGGTTCACTCCAGTATTTTTCTTTGCATTACCTGTTACACTTGTGTATGGCCTGATTGCACTCATTTATAATTTGATTTGACTGGTTAGCAAACAGTTTTTCCACTAGCATAGAGACAAAATGTGGGAGTAACTTGACGGGACAGGTAGTATTTCTGGAGTGAAGGAATGGGTGACGTTTCGGGCTGAGACCCTTCTTCTGAAACATCACCCATTCCTTATCTCCAGAGATGCTGTGGCCTGCTGAGTTACTCCAGCATTTTGTGCCTATCTTCGGTTTAAACCAGCATCTATTTCCTTCCTACACAGATTTTCCATTATATCTTGGTACATGTGTTTGAAGACCCAAAATTTGGCGCAGAACTAATAGACTTCTGATATTGATATCTGCCTTCCTGCATGCTTTTTGAGACTTCAATTTTAAAAGTTGAACAAGTTTTCCTTCAACTAAACTCAGGACCTTGACTTTGAGGCTACACCTGCATTTGGCTTCTGAACTTCCTTAATGGGCAGACCTCAGTTAGTCAGACATCACTTTTTATTTCAACTATTGCTCTGTGAAATACTGGTGGCGTTGCAGGACTTATTTTCATTCACATGTTGGTATATTTGGTATGACCAACAGGTACTGCCCATGCTTAATTTGTGTTTGAGAGAGTGGGCGTGAGCTGCTACCTGGAACTGCTGTTGTCTTTGTGAATATGTTTCCAAAACATTACTGGCTTGGAAATTGTAAAGATGAAGAAAAAATAATAGTTAATTTAATTTCAAAATTAAGATGGTGTGGAACTTGGAGGCGAACATGCAGGCTGCAGCACTCCAATGCAACTGCTACCATTTTTAATAAAAAGTAGAGTAGTAGTGTAGAAGTAAACTTGATTTTGCTTCAGTACATTTTATGAATTTGACGTGCTGTAAGCAAGGTGTTGATGCAAGGCAAGTAAATCACTTCTTACATTACAAAAAGTTGTGTTACAAGTTTAAAGAATTATATGCTGTGTATCTTAGAATACTGTATATTGGTGCACAAAAAAAAAAAACAAGGAATGAAACCTTCCACAATATGGTGGAAGAAATTTTGTACGTTTTTATCAGTTTTTCATCTTTTGTTTGGGCATGCAATCTTTGACAGGGCAAATGGCTTTGCAGACATTACTATGGTGGTCAAATAAACCACAGCTGAGAACAGCTCACTGATGCAATGTGGTTACATTTTCTGCGAAATGTCCTTATGCACAGGAAATTCATCAAAACCAGTTTGAGAGTGGGTGGGACCACCAAGTTAAAATTGTCGAGATATTTTTCCTTCAGTTGTGAGATAACACTGAAAACTGCACAGCCTCTTTAATAGATCTAGATTAAATAACTTCATACCCATGTATTGCAGGTAACTTTTAATTACATTTGAATTCTGGTTGTATCAGAAGTGGTATTTATAGTGTTTAGTTTGTGGCTTGGCAATATATATAATGTATTAACTGAGTTGTAGATGTGTTGGTAACTGCCTTTCAGTATTTGCAGGTTGTGGAAATTGATTATTTTCCCGTTTTGAGTTGGGCTGGGGTGGATTTTAACATTGGTACAGATGGTGGCTTGAAAGTTATAAAATAATTTAATAATGTTGTTTGATCTGTCCTCGATTATAATGTGAGCTGGGAATTGGTGACTGATATTTATTTCAAAATCTATTGGAATTTATTTGAAGTTTTCAGGCCTTTGAACAGGGAAATTTCTTGACGGTGTTATTAGAAATTAAACCCAAATCTCTTAGAACTAAAGCCTGCTGGACCAGTAGAATGCTATTTGAAAATTCTTTGTGCAAGTTGCAATTGATACAAGCTCAATTTATGAACAAATTGGTGTGAAGTATTTGGGTCATGTCATGTATCAGCTATGATCTAATGTAATGGCTAAACTGGCTCGAGGGGCTAAATGGCATGGGCCTTTATCATTTGTTTTCAATTGTCCGTCCAATCACTTTTATAACCCTTCTGCTTGAAATCTAATTGTGAAGCATTTTTAAATGTTCTATTTTGCTTTTCATCGATTCAGGTCACCCAGTAAACCGTTAACAAGGAAGATGATGAGTGGGCTGGACTGGGAATCAGTCAGCAGAAACTCCCTGTCAGAAGACCGACTTGAAACGCAAAGTCTCCCTTCTCGTTCCCCACCTGGAACTCCAAATCAGTGAGTAGCAAATGCAAGCTTTTACTTAAACGTCAGGGTAATAAAGATTGATGGCATTATTTCTATTGCAAATATTTTCTACCTCAGGTACCTCAGCTGTTCTTTCTGTGCATTTGTCGCTATAAAATGCACTCTTATCTTATAGAGAGTTATAGTCATAGAGTGATACAGTGTGGAAACAGGTCCTTCGGCCCAACATTTCCCAGCTACACTAGTCCCACCTGCCTGCATTTGGACCATGTCGCACCAAATCTGTCCTACCCAGTACCTGTCTAACAGTTTCTTAAACGTTGGGATAGTCCCAGCCTCAACCACCTCCTCTGGCAGCTTGTTCCATGTACCCACCACCCTTTGTGTGGAAAAGTTTCCCTCGCATTCCTATGAAAGTTTTTCCTCTTCAGCTTAGTTGAGTTAACTTTGAATGCTCAATTTTCAGTACATTTTAGCATGCAACAAGGAAGTGCATAAAGATATTGAGGCTATTGGTTCATCTGCACAGATTTTGAATTGTTCTACATTGTTTTGAAAATACTTCTCAATTTAATTTGTGTTTTTAATGAACACAATGTCTTAAGTAATTTGGCATTGGTGTTTATTTATTTAATTAATTCTTTATTTCGAATGGAATAAAAGAATAAAAAGTAAGTGTGAAACAGCATACAAAAAACAAAAAAAACAAAACAAGAATATTTATAAAGTGTCATAAACAATATTTATAAATGAATGAAATCATATGTCAGAAAAGGAACAGGAAGAAGCCAAAGCTTATTAATTCCCACCCCTTATTCAACTGCTTATAATTATCTTATACAAATGTAGCAGCTATAAACACCTATTTCCATATGTACACCAAATTATTTACGTTTATACACTAATCAAATATTTACAAAGCCATACAAAAAAAGAGAGAGAAAAATAAAAAATAAAAAACCCTCATACTAGACGGTATCTCAGTCATATTACCACCCATCACCCTTCCCAATACAATCAGTATAACCAATATCCCACTCAAAATCACCTTTGCTCGTCCCAATATCCTTTTTAAAAACGTGTTTTTGTACATCTTTTTAAACTGAATTATGTTTGTGCTAAGTTTTATCTCCTGTTCCAAACCATTGGATGGATATGGCAAATAGACCATGAACTCAGTTGATCAGCTGTTTGTTGTTCCTCTGTTGTTTGTTGTTCCTGTGTTTAATTGATGATCTCATTCAGAATCATTAAGAAATCAAGTAGGATATCAGAACAGGAACTGCTGTTTTCTAAATTCTCCCTACGGTTGCTCAATAACAATCTCAGAAGGTCAAGAGAAAGGGTCTTTAGTATACTCTTGTAAATAACCTACAAGTTATAAATTATAGGGAAAAAATGCTAGCTCCCTCGTGGTGAGGTAAGAGATTAATGGATATATAATTTGGTTCCTGTTTGCATGTGAGATCATGACGCTTCAGAAATACATACATTTTTATTTCTCTGCATGTGAGGTACCATGTTTAATTTTTAGCACTTTCTTTCAACAGCCTGCCTCTGAAAATTAAGTCAGCAATAGATAAATGTTAAACAAAAGCTACCTTTGAGTTTGTCGGGTCATTGACATTGATCTTTAACATATTGCCTACCTAAATGCTGCCTTATCCATTGAGAATGGTCAGATTTCTAGTATCTGGTATGTTGCTTTTGTTTGCATTTGTTTCAGTTAAAGTTCTGATCTCCATTTGTGAAATGTCTGCTATGATTAATTATTGCTTTATAAAACTGGATTTGGTCAATACAAAATATGCACGGTAGTGCAACGGTAGAGTTGGTGCCTAACAGCACCAGAGACCCAGGTTTGTTTCTGACTATGGGTTCTGTGTGTACAAAGTTTGTATACCTCCTGTGGCCACATGGGTTTCCTTCGGATTCTCCGGTTTCCTCCCACATTTTAAAGGCGTGCAGGTTTGCAGGTTAATTGGCTTCTTCCGTAAATTGTCCCTCGTGTGTATGACAGAACAAGTGTAGTGTATGATAAAACTAGTGTAAAGGTGACTGCTGGTTGGCACGGACTCAGGCTTAAGGGCTTATTTCCATGCAATATAACTAAACGAAACAATTAAATTTGATCCAAAGGAAATTGCATTTTATGACTCGAATGTAAAGATCACAGTTCTTATGGATAGAAGATTTTAACCACAAATCCCTCTCATTCCATTTTGAAACCATAATTTGGTATACCTCCACAAACCATTCTGACAGTGTATTCCAGATGTCTAACAATTGTTGCATAAAATTAGGCTATTTTTTCTAAACTCCCATTAAAATTAATGTTGTAGTTTCTATAAATGTCATTTTATAGACATACAATGGGCATTTTAATTTTCAAGCGGAATGTAAACCCTTCAACATAACAGATTGCCCAAGTGTATGCATGGCACAGAGGTTATTATGATTTTTTTTTTTTTTTAATCATTTGGAGTCATAGTATCATAAAGTGTAAAGTATAGGCGCAATTGTATTATAAATAATGTAGCAGCCAATTTGTGTACAGTTGGTACCAGGAGTATCACCACCTAGAACTTGGTTCACTTGCTTTTTGACTCAGTCATTTCTGGTTCCGTTTTGGGATAGTGACAGGAAGTGCGAGTTTACCCATGTTGCCTACTGCAAAATATGTAGTTTGCTGAACTTTTCAAATTTTCTGGTCAGGACTAGTGAATATCGTTCAAATGTGTGCACAGAAACAGTTGCAACATTTATTTTACTAGAATAAAATTTTAAAAAAGTAACTACAGATGCTGGTTTATACCAAAGATAGACAAAGTACTGAAGTAACTCAGCGGATCAGGCAGCATCTTTGGAGAAAATGGATTGGTGAGATTTCAAGTCGGGACTCGTCAGACTTAGGAGGATGAGTGGGGGGAGAGGGGGCTTGAAATAAAAACAGGACAAATCAACAGACGCCCTCAGGTGAGAAGGCTTTCTGAAGAAGGCTTTCCCATTCCTTCCCTCCAGAGATGCTGCCTGTCCCGCTGAGTTACTCCAGCATTTTGTGTCATCTAAGGTTGATAGGCAGTTTGTTGGATGTGTGAGCCCAAGATGGATACATAGTTGTGAACTGTGAAGTTCGTCAACGGACGTTTAGTGGAGGATAGGGGAGGAAGGGTGGGGAGGGAGAAACTGGTGCAAGGTCAGCCACGTTTCAGGGGAAAGAAGTGAGGTGGGGGGAGTCGGGTGAGTGTTGGGGTAGATAACGGGGAGGGGAAAGGGAGGTGTTTGTAGCCAAGCGGACTGTTTCTCCGGTTTTTGTGTGTTATAACCATGGTGCAAGCACGTCAGCCATCTACCCCTTCTAGTCAGGCCGAAACATAATCTCCCCTAGTCCCATATACCTGCGGACCATAACCCTCCATTCCCTTCCCATCCATATAACTATCCAATTTATTTTTAAATGATAAAAACGAACCTGCCTCCACCACCTTCACTGGAAGCTCGCTACCACTCTCTGAGTGAGTGTTACCCCTAAACTTCAGTCCCTTAATTCTCATGTCATGTCCCCTTGGTTTGAATCTTCCCTACTCTCAGTGGGAAAGCTTTTCCACGTCAACTCTGTCTAGGTCTTCATTTACCCTATCAAGTCCCCCTTAACCTTTCTGCGCTCCAAAGAATAAAGCCCTAACTTGTTCAACCTTTCTCTGTGTAGTTGCTGAAACCCAGGCACTTCTAGTAGGTGGTACCCTCTATTTTGTTGACATCCTTCCTAGAGAGGTCAAAATTGTACCACACTGGGAAGGGGCCTCACCAATGTTGGTACAATTTTAAACTGGCAGATTCTATACTCAGGCCCAACTTGGTGGACTCTGTGTTGCCTCACTGTTGGCAGGTGGCAAAGGGCAGCCTCTTGGTAGTTAGTGGACCGAGCACAGTGTTTGGCAAAGCAGCCTCTTGAGTCTACGCTTGGTCTCGCCAATATACAGGAGGCCACACTGGGAACACTGGATGCAGTAGATAAGGTTAAAGTAGATGCATGTCTCTGTCGTACCTGGAAGGGCTGCTAGAGTCACTGGATGGAATTGAGGGAGAAGGTATAAAGACAAGCATTAAATCTCCTGTGGTTGCAGGGGAAAGTAGATGGGATGGGTTGGGTGGTAAGAGATTTGTGAACCAAGGAGTTGTGGAGGGAACTTACTTACTTACTGCCTATTATGCCTCCTGGCATGTAGGGCAGCAACGAAGGTTCTCTAATCCTGTCTGTTCTGGGTCCATCACACCCAGTAGTGTTGATTCCTTCAGTTGCTGTTTCCATAACATATTTGTTTTACAAGACAGGGTTTTGTTAGCCCAGTGCTCAACCTCCAACCTGGAGGACCAGTGGATCGCTCTTCGTCTCGCCTCTACCCTTCGACCTGTCCAGCATGGGAGACCCTAACAGAAGACGAATCTCCCGCTGCATAGCTTTAGGGGTCACTGAGACACACAAGCTCCCCGATCACGACAAGATTGCAATCCAACGGGGAGTGGAGGGAACGATCTCTGCGAAAGACGGAAAAGGGTGGAGATGAGAAGATCATTGTGGAATCCAAAAAGGAGTGTAGATGGGAAGATAAGGGGGCTGCAACTGAAACCCTGTGAACTATAGAAGAGTGAGGCTAACATCCGTGATAGGCAAGTTACTAGAAAGGAATCTGAGAGATAAAATGTACATGTATTTGGATACAAAGTCAGTATAGTTTTATACTGTGGGGATCATATCTTTTTTGAAAAAATAACCAAAAAGATTGTTGAGGGCAAAGCCGTAGACGTCTACATGGACTTCAGCAAGCCATTTGATAAGGTTCCGTAA
Organism: Leucoraja erinaceus; assembly: GCF_028641065.1. NCBI lineage: Eukaryota > Metazoa > Chordata > Chondrichthyes > Rajiformes > Rajidae > Leucoraja > Leucoraja erinaceus. Next base: position 70,298,959 of record NC_073383.1, on the reverse strand, counting down.
GGTAGGTCGCTCTGAGTTACATTGCATGGGATTTAGGGAGAGCTAGCTGACTGGATAGAGAAATGGCTTCATGGAAGGAAGCAAAGTATGATGGTGCGAGGTTGTTTTTTGGACTGGAGCCTGTGACTGGTGTGCCCCAGTGATCGGTATTGGGCCAGTTGCTGTTTATGGTTTATTTCAACGATTTGGCTGAGATTGTACAAGGCATGATTATTAAGTTTGCATAGGGCACTAAGGTAGGTAGTATCATAGATAGAGAAGATGGTTATCAGCAGGGTCTTGCTCAGCTGGGCTATTGGGCTGAGGAATGGTTAATGGAGTTTAAAGTAGATAAGTGTGAGGCGTTGCATTTTGGAAATTCAAACCATGCAGGACGTAACAGAATGACACGGCCCTGAGGAGTGTTGTGGAACAGAGAGATCTAGGAGTGCAGGGACATAATTCTCTGAAAGTAGCGTCATGTATAGACATTTGTCAAGAAGATTCCTGGGCTTCATCAGACATGGTATTCAGTATAGAAGCTGGGACCTTATGTTATAGTTGTGAGGATGTTGGTGAGGTCATATTTGGAGTATTGTGTTCAGTTTTGCTAATGAACTATCTGAGAACCAGATTGTGGATAATTTCACCTGATTTACCTGTCTCAACTTCATGATTACTTAAATTCCTTCCATGAGCTAAGCTATCGTCTGATTCACCTCCACATTGTGGACATTGGATCTGTTATGCCACAATAGTGAGAAATATTCTGCATCCAGTCTGAAGAAGGGTCTCGACACGAAACATCACATATTCCTTTGCTCTATAGATGCTGCCTCACCCGCTGAATTTCTCCAGCATCTTTGTCTTCCTTCGATTTTTCCAGCATCTGCAGTTCTTTCTTAAACATTCTATATCTACCTATTGCACGAGTTTGGCTTAACTTTAATAATGTATGGTATTACCTGACTGAATTGGATAACACGCAAATGAAAGCTTTTCACTGTACTTTGGTACACATGACAATAAACCCAACTTTAAATAATGAACATTGCTTCAAATTAAAATATTTTTCATGTTAAAATGAAATACTTCATGAATTACTTGGCTTTTATTTTTTTATCTTCAACCTATAGTTGGCCAGTTTATATATAAACCAAAAAAATCAATAGTTTAATAGCCCAATATTTGTTCAAAAATAGCTAAAATCCTTATTGCAAAGAAGATAATCCATAGCTCATTGATTAGCGTTATGCAGTGTTCAAGTCTCGTTGTTGGAAATAAGCTATTGTTGAACCTGCTGGTCACAGTTTTCAGATTCCAATTCCACCTTCCAATGATGGGGGTGAAATGGGAGGGTGGCCAGGCTGCTGTGGGTCCTTGATGCTGGGTATCTCAAAGACTTGGCTGTTCCACTGTACTCCATGTGGATTGCAGCAATGGTGCAAAGATCTTCGATCATGCATAGAAACATAGAAATTAGGTGCAGGAGTAGGCCATTCGGCCCTTCGAGCCTGCATTCAATATGATCATGGCATCCAACTCAGTATCCCATACCTGCCTTCTCTCCATACCCCCTGATCCCCTTAGCCACAAGGGCCACACCTAACTCCCTCTTAAATATAGCTGTAATATTGCTGCTGTTTAAAACAGCTAAGTACCTACATTTCTACTCCGAACTGGGCGTTAAAGCCCTGTCCCACTGTAGGAGTTCATTCAAAGAGTTCACCCGAGTTTGCCCTGATTCGGAGATTTATGATAATGGCCGCTTGTCGGTACTTGGGGCTCTCGTGGACATTTTTCAACATGTTGAAAAATCTTCACAAGTCTTCCCGAGCTTACCGTGTTTATCGAGTACCTGCCGTTAGCGTTACGAGCCGCTAAGAGACGTCCCCGAGCTCCGACGTACCCGCTACGTTCATTCTACGTGCTTACCACGAGTAAGATTTTTTTTTAAACTCGGGAGAGCAGTTGAATGAACTCGTACAGTGGGACAGGGCCATTAGTCGGTGTGAATTGCTGCACTGTTAAATACATATATACATTAATTTAAGTAATTGTTGAGGTGCTTTCTCATATCCTGGGGTTATAAAAAGCACTATATATGTTCAGCATGCCAATCTTCCAGTCTACAGTGCATTCAGAAAGTGTTCAGACCCCTTCACTTTTTCCACATTTTGTTACGTTACAGCCTTATTTTAAAATGGATTAAATTCTTTTTTTTTTATCATCAATCTACACGCAATACCCCGGAATGAAGAAGCGAAAACAGATGTTTAGAAATTTTTGCAAAGTAATTAAAAAGAAATAACTGACATATTATATTTACATTTACCCTTTGCCTTGACACTCAAAATTGAACTTAGGTTCATCCTGTTTCCATTGTTTATCCTTGAGATGTTTCTATAACTTGATTGGAGTCCACCAGTGGTAAATTAAATTGATTGGACATTATTTGGAAAAGCACACACTTTTCTATGTAATGTCCCACAGTTGACAGTGCATGTCAGAGCAAAAACAAAGCCATGGCGACAAGGGAATTGTCCGTAGACCTCCAAGACAGGATTGTGTCGAGACACAGATCTGGGGAAGAGTATAAAACAATTTCTGCAGCATTGCAGGTCCCGAAGAGCATAGTGGCCTCCGTTATTCTTAAATGGAAGAACTTTGGAACCACCAATAGAGCTGGCTGCCCGGCCAAACTGAGCAATCGGGGGAGAAGGGCCTTGGTCAGGGAGGTGACCAAGAACCCGATGGTCACTCTGACAGAGTTCCTCTGTGGAGATGGGAGAACCTTCCAGAAGGACAACTATATCTGCAGCACTCCACCAATCAGGCCTTTATGGTAGAGTGGCCAGACGGAAGCCACTCCTCAGTAAAAAACATGCTTGGAGTTTACCAAAAGGCATGAGAACCAAGATTATACAGTGTGATTAAACCAAGATTGAACTCTTTGGCCTGAATGCCGAACGTCACGTCTGGAGCAAACCATGCACCGCTCATCACCTGGCCAATACCGTACCTACGGTGAAGCATGGTGGTGGCAGCATCATGCTGTGGGGATGTTTTACAGGGAGACTAGTCAGGATCAATGGAAAGATGAATGGAGCAAAGTACGGAGAGATCCTTGATGAAAACCTGCTTCAGAGCATTCTGGACCTCAGACTGGGGCAAAGGTTCACCTCCCAACAGGACAACGACCCTAAGCACACAGCCAAGACAACGCAGGAGTGGCTTCGTGACAAATCTGTGAATGCCCTTGAGTGGCCCAGCCAGAACCCGATCGAACATCTCTGGAGGGACCTGAAAATAGCTGTGCATCAGTGCTCCCCATCCAACCTGATAAAGCTTGAGAGGATCTGCAGAGAAATGGGAAAAATTACCCAAATACAGGTGTGCCAAGCTTGTAGCGTCATACCCAAGAATACTTGAGGCTATAATCACTGCCAAAGGTGCCTCAACAAAGTACTGAGTAAAGGGTCTGATTATTTATGTAAATGTGGTATTTCAGTTATTTCTTTTTAATTACTTTGCAAAAATTTCTAAACACCTGTTTTCATTTTTTTATTATGGTGTATTGTGTGTAGATTCATGATTTAAAAAATGAGTTTACTCCTTTTTAGAATAAGGCTGTAACGTAACAAAATGTGGAAAAAGTGAAGGGGTCTGAATACTTTCTGAATGCACTGTACCTCATTGCAGACTTGGACTTTTTTTCTTTATAACACATTGTACTGTAACAATATATTATTTTTGGCTTGACGTGTGTAGTATGATTTGATTTTTTTAGATAGCATGCAAATATTAGCTTTTCATTGCATCTCCGTATGTCCCAATGATGGGAGTGAGGGGAATAGACAACTCTTCACCCAGAGGGTGGTTGTTATATGAAACTAGCTGCCAGAGGATGTCATTCAGGCAGATAAAGAACACTTGGACAGGTACATGGATAGGAAAGGTTTAGAGGGACATGGGCCAAACGCAGGCAAATGGTATTCGCTTCTATTGTGCAGCTTTGTCAGCATGGACGCATTGAGCCAAAAGGCCTATTTCCATGCTGTATGACTCTATGACATGGGTCAATAAATCAAAACCAATGTGCAGTGTTGAGGTTTTGGAGAAGGTTAGGGTAGCAGAGAGGGGTTTTATCCAGTGTTTAAAATTGTCACATAATTGTCATTGAGAATTAATGAAAATGTGTTTTGATCGCTAATCTGGTGTTGTGTATCTAATTTACTGTTTTTCTCCTTTGTATCTGTAACTGAAACTGCCAATAAATCTTTGGACCAAAGTCGGAGCGCAACTTTCACTCAGGAAGGAAGTCGTTTGAGACCTTCATCTGTAGGTCACTTGGTTGACCACGTAGTGCACGTATCATCAAGTGAAGTCTTTGCTAACCACAAATCTCCTTCCTCCACACAAGCAAACAGTATTATTCTGGAATCATCTCCGTAAGTTTCTTATCTGTTATTTGAGATATCTATTCAGGGGATTTAGCTCTATCTTGACATTTCGAGTTATTAGGTTTTGGAGTCTTTGCTGTGATCGGCAAGAGTCAAAACTGGAGGTTGATTTTTTTTTTTTTTTTAATCTTCATTCATTTATTTTGTTTCTTAATTTACCTTGTCTCATGCGAACAGTAATTTCATGTTAACTCTTTATAACATAGAGGTAGAATTCTCCATATAGTTACATTTGAATTGTCACAAAATTGTAATGGGAGATGTTTTGAATTGAAGCTACTTTTCCTGCAGTTTGTTCAGGATTTAAATTGCAGTTTCTGTAAGATAATGAGATGTTTGAGATGGTAAGTCTAGTTAAATTCAATTGAATTAATTTCACTTAGTGGTGGCTGTACTTTTTACTGAGGTGAAATGTTTGCTTTAAATCTTGAACTAGAAGTATCACTAATTTGATTTATCATGTATAGAAATCAGCTTTGATTAGAATTGGCACATCCATACCCAGTCAATTGGACTGATTTTAATACTTGGGGCCCTGGATGTAATTTGCTAATACGATAAATTGTTGACGTGATTTCATGCTGGAAATAAATATAACCATGCTCAATTAATGCACTCACTGCACTGTGTATGTCATTGAGCAGTTTGTTCAGGGTGTCACAGAAGTTGCTACTTTATCATAACAAAGTAAGCTGCCGTCTAACCATTCATAATTCTGCAGATAAAACAAGCAGTAGAATTATTGGTTAAAGTATTATTCTGGAAATGTAACAATTCCACGCTAACAGTTCAGTTTGGGTTGCGTCAGGACCACTGTTCACTGGTCTACATTACAGCCTTGGTCCAAGCTTGAGCTGAAGTTAGTTATGCCCTTATCAAATGCAGCTTTGATGTCAGACATTATCATTAAAACACAAGTGGAATTCAACGGAAACTAAATGGCTGAGGTCACATTCAACAGAAAGGAAAATAATTGTGGTTACTCAATGCCAGTCATCTCGGGCCAAGGATAAGCTATCCAAGTTCCTTCAGGGAAAGGTCCCAAGCTCAGTCAGCTGCAACTTCACCAGTGGCTTTCCAGCATTGCCAGACATAGAGGGGTTTGCTGACAGTACAATATTCATCTCCATTCATAACTCCCTCGGGTAATAAAATAGACAATGTCTTTGTCTGGCAAAACCTGGACAAGTTTCATGCTTTTAATTTGTGGTAGTTATCATGCCACACAAAGACCATCTCCACCAAGCATATCTCATCATTTAAATATATTACCATGCCAAATCCTCCACCATCAACCCCCGGGAGATGTTGTTCATTGCTGGGGAGAAGATTATGATCCAACCGCACATGTGCTGTGGCTACACAAATATTATTCTATAATGGGTCAATTCCTCGCTCTTCAAAATCTTTCCACTTTCCAGAAGGCAAGAATCGGATCCAGCAAAGCTCAAGATGCTCAACATCATACAGAATAAGGCTGTTGATTTGTTTGGCAGCTAATTCAAATCCATAAAAGTTCACTCTCCCCGATAATGACACACATGGAATCCCAGCTACAAAGTTCACAACATACCAAGTCTGTTCTGTCAGCATTTCCTAAACCAAATTCCTAATGCCCCTGTCCCACTTAGGAAACCTGAACGGAAATCTCTGCAGACTTTGCGCCCCACCCAAGGTTTTCGTGCGGTTCCCGGAGGTTTTTGTCTGTCTCCCTACCTGCTTCCACTACCTGCAACCTCCGGGAACCAGACGGAAACCTTGGGTGGGGCGCAAAGTCTCCAGAGGTTTCCGTTCAGGTTTCCTAAGTGGGACAGGGCATTACAATAATGCATCTTATTTGGAGGTGAAACCTGTCCATAGCCAAATCATTTGTGGAAGAGACTCAATCTTCAGAATACTGCTTTGCATTTCCACCACTGATGAAAGGAAACTGCTGGAGATATGCTGTGGAAGAGTCTGCATCCTTGGCTGGAAGAGTGTTATTAGCCCTTGTGTGTTGAATGACCCCAGGAGCCTTTATAACATTGTAATTTTGTTTCAAAATGTTTGTTTTTGTAGCTTGTCTTTAATATTCATGGTCTAAATGGAGAATGCAACCAATAAATCTCTCCTTGTTAAGTATCTATCCCGATAGAGCAATTAAATATTTTTTGCTCAACTCAACTATGCTAACAGAGAGGCGTCGATTTTAAATTGCAGCGTACTAAAACTAACTTTCTCCTAGTTGTCAGGAAACGGCTGGAGAAGGGCAGCCACCTGCATTGCCACCTAAACAAAAGAAAAATACAACAGTCCTGTCTCATCAGGCTAACACTTGCCAGCAGGAACTGGGCACCCACTACCACGACTTCTTGGATGTTCCACTCGCATCTGAAAAATCGACAGTGAGTAATGTTTGAATACAGCATTTTACAAACTCTCAAGTTACAGCATGAATGTAGACCATCCAGAGAATTCTAGTTTGTACCATTCTCCCACCCCTATAGCCACACGCTGGATTTCCTTATAGATTCCTATCTAGCTCTCTTGAATTCTGCAATTGCCTCTGTCTTCACTATTACCCAGAGCAGTACATTCAGAACTACTTGCTATACTTTATAAAATGTTTTTCTCATTTTTGATTTTTTGCGAATCACCTATTCTATATCCTTGGATTTGACCCTTCTCTTGGAATAGTTTCCCTCTACTGTCTGTATGCTCTCTATCAAGACCACTCTAAACCTCTGTGCTGAACATGATGCCAAGGCCATGACTAATCTACCCAAATCCCTCCGTTCCCTGCATATCCATTAGCCTATCCAAAAGTCTTAAATGCCACTAATGTGTCTGTTTCAACCACCACCCTGACATCCTCCTTTAAACTTTATCCCCTCACCCTCAAAGCTATGCCCTCTAGTATTTTCCCATCCTTGGAAAAAGATTCTGCGTACCCTATTTATGCTTCTCATAATTTTATATACTTCTGTCGGGTCTCTCCTGCAACCTCCACCATTCTTTTATTATTCAAGAATTTAAGTTGAAAAGGAAAGTCAGAACAAAGCTAACAGCATGCATTAACTCGTGCATGAAAGAATGAAAGGTGTCGATATTCAGTGTAACCTATTGTCTGTGTACATGAATCGTATAAACATGAATGTAAAGCAAGCAGTTGGGAGGTCAATAGCTTATTTGCATTTGCAAGAACAGATGTTTTTTTGCCCAGGACCTGGAATATTTTGGACTGATGTGATTCCCTTAAGTAGCAGGAATGCAACAAGGTTCAACAGATTGATTCCTCGGGAAGGGGCACCAGCCGATGCTTTCGAGGGTATTGTTAATATGAAAGGTGATCTTGTGAAACAAAATTCTGAAGTGTCGTAGACGGTTTTGGTGCAGGGATGATCTCAACTTGCTGGGTTATCTAAAACCACGTGTCTCACTCAAAATAATGGATCGGTCATTCAGGACAGAGTTATGAGGAACTCTCGTGAACTAAAAATGCAGTGTATCCTTGGGAATTTTCCAAAAAGGTCTATTGGTCACTATTCTTGCTGTTGAGGGAGTTCAGTGTAGGTTCACCAGGTTAATTCCCAGGATGGCAGGACTGTCATATGTTGACACTATGGAGCGGCTGGGCTTGTACACTCTGGAATTTAGAAGGATGAGAGGGGATCTTATTGAAACATGTAAGATTATTAAGGGTTTGGACACGCTGGAGGCAGGAAACATGTTCCAGATGTTGGGGGAGTCCAGAACCAGGGGCTACAGTTTAAGAATAAGGGGTAAGCCATTTAGAACGGAGTTGAGGAAAAACTTTTTCACACAGAGTTGTGAGTCTGTGGAATTCTCTGCCTCAAAGGGCGGTGGAGGCCAGTTCTCTGGATGCTTTCAAGAGAGAGCTAGATAGTGCTCTTAAAGATAGCGGAGTCAAGAGATATGGGGAGAAAGCAGGAATGGGGTACTGATTGTGGATGATCAGCCATGATCATATTGAATGGAGGTGCTGGCTCGAAGGGCCAAATGGCCTACTCCTGCACCTATTGTCTATTGTATATATATTTAAGATGGAGATTAATAGATTTGTAACTATTAAGGAAATCAAGGAAATGGGGTTAGCACAGAGAAAAGTACTGAGGTAAAGTATCAGTCCTGAATAGTGGAGCAAGCACAATGGCTAAATAGCTTATTCCTGGTTTGATTTCATATTGTCTCGTTCTTTTTAAATTATAGAAATTATAGGCACTGTTGAGCAGTTTTAAAAGGGGTTTATTGAAAAACCCTGTTTACATTTGAGAAACTTGTTTCTGTAGCATTTTATTCTGTAGTCAATCTTGAGATAATATCAACTGACTTATTTGAGGCCAGAGAATATTGAAAATGAAAATTACTTCTGATCAGAATATATCACATTTTATCTCTCAAACCCATGGACATGGACTTTTGGCTTCAATGTGGCTGCATCCTGTGGATAAAATGCTATGTTCAGCTATTTAAAGAGAAGGCAAATAGAAGAAAAATACCAAACGTGCATGTATCCGAGCCTCTTGTTGATTCCGTTTCCAAATTAACTATTGCATCAATGAAGAAGCACCCATAGAGACTTGAAAATAACTGGTGTAGAGCACAGATTCCCTGAAAGAAGCCGAAACATGTCTGTTGAATGATTCTCAAATCCAGTGAATTGTTATTTTGCATCCAGTCATTTGGCATCCTTGTCGAGAAGTTATTTATATTTTAAATGGGTACTTCATATTGTTCAGTGGCTATACATCCATATCTGAAGAGAGCGCTGGAGTAGCCCAGTGAATCAGGGGGCATCTCAGGAGATCATCTATGCAAATAAGAATTGCATTATTCTATTCCCAGTGCATCTGACAATTTAAACACTTGTAGATAGACACAAAATGCTGGAGTAACTCAGTGGGTCAGGCAGCATCTCTGGAGTAAAGGAATAGGTGACATTTCGGATTGGGACCCTTCTTCCTCGGCACATGTCTGTTGTATTTTGTTATCTGATCTTTTGTTTAAAATTGAATAAATAGCGGTAAATGACCCTAGAAGTCAGGAGGTGACTCAAGGTATATAGGAAAATCATACCTAGTTACTTCGATTTATCCTTTTTGTAAAAGCCTGTAGATATGAAAAATGAAACAGGAAAGAGGTTTATGTGTAGGAAAAAAACTGCAGATGCTGGTTTAAATCGAAGATAGACACAAAATGCTGGAATAACTCAGCGAGACAAGCATCATTTCTGGAGAGAAGGAATGGGGGTCTTGATCCAAAACATCACCCATTCCTTCTCTGCAGCAATGTTGTCTGTCCCACAGAGTCACTCTGGCATTTTGTGACTGTCTTGGAAAGAGTTTTAGCTTATTTTCACAGAAAATAAGATGGAGAATCTTGATTCTCAAATAGTACTTTTTATTTTACCTGATTTTGTCCATTGGATCTCCAGCGATGAGCATTCTGCCATTACTTCTTAACCTTGTAATGTTTCAGAAAAATCTCATATGTTTAGAAATATTTACTTTTAACGCCTCTTTTTTTGCAGCCGAATGGTATAGTTCCTCACGACAATCTAGTTCTGATAAGAATGAAAGCAGATGAGAATGGGAGATTTGGTTTCAATGTTAAGGTAAGACGTTTTGTATTTGCAAACAATGTGCTTCACCTATTCTGAAATCATTTTTCAGTAGGAATTATTTGTAGGAATTGGTGTAGAAGGAAATATTATAATCTACTTGCCGACCTAGACCCACTGCAGTTCGCCTACAGAGCCAACCGATCCACAGAGGACGCAGTCTCAACAACACTGAACCTCGTATTGTCACATCTCGATCGGAAAAATACCTATGCCAGGATCCTCTTCATAGACTTCAGCTCTGCTTTCAATACAATCATTCCGCAGCAGCTGGTGGAGGAGTTGGAGCTATTGGGGGTTGATGCTGGCACATGCAACTGGGTCCTGAACTTTCTGTCGCAACGGCAGCAGACAGTCAGGGTGGGCAGTAGGACATCAAAAACCATAGCCGTGAGCACTGGCTCACCCCAAGGCTGTGTCCTAAGCCCCCTTCTGTTTAGTCTGCTGACACACGACTGTACTGCCAGACTAAATAACAACTTCATCAACAAGTTCGCTGATGACACAACAGTGGTGGGTCTCATCCGTGACAATGATGAATCGGCGTACAGGAGGGAGGTGGAGCTGCTCACAGGTTGGTGCAAATCCCACAACCTCATTCTTAACGTGGGAAAAACTAAGGAGATGGTGGTTGACTTCAGGAGGGGCGGGGAAAACAAAACCATACACCTCTGCACATCGACGGAGCTGATGTGGAAAGGGTCAGCAGCATGAAGTTCCTAGGACTACATCTGTCTGATGACCTGACGTCCACGGCCAACACCACAGCTCTGGTCAAGAGAGCCCAGCAGCGACTTCACCCTCTCCGAAGACTACGTAAAGCAGGCCTCCCCACTACACACCTACGGACTTTTTATAGGGGGACTGTCGAGAGCACACTGACCTACGGCATCACTTCCTGGTTCGGGAGCTGCAAGGCGTCGAACGGCCCAACCAGTCACAGGATAGTGAAGACCACAAGCAGGATTATTGGTGCTCCACCCCCCTTCCTGCTGGACATATACAGGAAGAGATGTATCAACAGAGCCATCTCCATCATCAAAGACCCTTACCACCCATCGCATGACATTTTCTCCATCCTCCCATCTGGGAAGAGGTACAGGAGCATTAGCTGCAAAACCAGCAGGATGCTCCTAAGCTTCTTCCCACAGGCTATAAGACTGTTAAATGGACTTTGCCCCCTGCCAAGTATCGCGCACAAACCCCCACACTGCAGCAGAGCCACTGTTGTGCCGCTGCTGGTCGGAACGGCTGTTGAATGTTTAGTAGAGTGTTAAATTTGTTCATGATACATGTATTTTTTATTTCTATTTATTTTTCCATGCACACTGAATGGACACTGGTTGAGCAACGTTTTTTTGTTTCCTCTGGGTATGCGAATACTCAGGAAATGACAATAAAGATATACAATACAATACAATAAGTGACAAAAAAGCTTTTCACTGGACCTTGGTACCTGTGACAATAATAAACTAAACTAAAACTATATTACTCAAAGCTGATTGAAGGATGGTTAAAGAAAGGTTTACCGAACCTTTTAAATGATGATGAACATTAACTAGTCTTGGGTAATTCTGAGCTATCTTGAGTTGACTTGTATAAAAGGAGAGTTGTGGAAGTTATTGATTTTAAACAATGAACAGCATGGTCCCATCTACAGTAGATCCACATTTGTAAAGTTTTCTCATCAGCAGAAATTGACATATGACATTTTGATTTGCTACATTTAACAATATCTCGATAACAATCCATTACTGATCAGTGGAATCTTGTCAGTAGGCTCTGTTAATTGCAGTGGTTTAATTAGCTATTAGCAATATGTGCTATCAAATTGTACTAAATTGTTCCTTAAAAATGTATTATTCATTCATCTTTTTAATTTCTCATAGGGAGGCATTGATCAGAAAATGCCCGTAATAGTATCGCGAGTGGCACCTGGAACACCCGTAAGTAATGCTGCAGAAAGATTCATATGAAGTAATATTCGGTATGGGTGACACAGTAACAGCAGTAGCATTCAGGGACCTTGACCGCTGATCAGAATATACAATTTTGATTCTGCCGCAGCAGTGGAGCAATTAAACTTAATTACTAAAAAATCTGGAATAATAAATTATCAACATTGTCCGCAATGAAACTATTGCATTTTCATAAAACCCACTAGCTTTCTTCTTCATGTAAGGAAATCTTTGCACAGTCTAGACCTGTTTAAGTATCCTGATTTTTTTACCACGAGTCTTAGGTCAGCAACGATTGAGTATAGGTCAGCAACAATTGAGAATAGACGTTGCTCTGGAAGATGTTTCTGTGGCAATTGTGGCATTTTCAGTACAGTTCGTCTAAAAGAATAAATCTCACTTACAGCTTGCAACATTTTAATATTTTTCACCCAACCACCTTCAATAAATTTTGGGAGAAAAAGGGCAATATTTGATGAATCACAAGTTGCAAAAAGCCAGGAAACAATGTAAAGGGCTAATAAAAAATGAAAACTCTGGCTCTTAAATCTCTGCTAATGAGAGTCCCAATTAAATTGCCTTGATATTGCATGTAAACATAGTATATGAAACATTTGAGAAATTTGTGGTTCTCCAGTGTATCGAAGAAGCAGCAATGTATTACAGGTTTGAATCTCATTATACAACCTAGGTGCACAATCTATAGACTCACTACAGTAATGCAAGTGTGATTCATTGTTAGTCCTACTATATTTTGCATGCAATATGAAAATATCTTGCTGATTTCACCAGATTAATTTTATACTGAAAATCTGATCTATTAACCATAATTTATCCTAATTTTTTGTAATTTATAATTTGCTGGTTACTGGTCACTGGTCACAGTCTTACAACCCTTGAGAAGAGCAAATCAACCACCATGTCTCAAATCATAGTTAGGTAAAGATAACTGTGGGACATCTTAGTAAATTTGAAAGTGCTACATACACATTTTTTTAAGCCACCAGTGAACTTGCTGAACCCCCCCCTCAAATCTATACGTGGAAGCTGAAGAATCCAACCAGATTCTGGTTCACTAAATTTTGTAAGCGAGGATTTTGCTGAATTTAAGCTCTGCTGTAAAACTAGCACTAAATTAGTGTGGTAGTCTGTTCACTGTAGAATGTGGCAATATTTACCAATATTTAATGGCTATTAATTTTTTTTGTCATTTTTCTTCCCAAGGCTGACACTTGCGTCCCACGGCTCAATGAGGGTGATCAGGTTGTACTGATCAATGGTAGGGATATATCCGATTACACACATGACCAGGTTGTCGCGTTCATCAAAGCCAGCTGTGAGATTCTCTCTGAAGAACTATTATTACTAGTTCGGCCAAATGGTAAGTGTGGATCTTCAGAAATGTGATTGCATCTTTGTATGTAGCAGATTAACCTCTGTTCGAGCTCGAAGGATTTTTAATATTTGGAATGTGTGATTGAGCTTTCTGACCCCTATTTCGCCCAAGTACTATATAAACATTGTTGTCGAAGTCCATTAAGTAATTGTGTGAAACGTGTCTTCTCAGCTGTTTATGATGTTGTGGAAGAGAAGGCAGAAAGTGAACCTGATTTTCAGTATATTCCAGAGAAGTCTCCTTTGGATGTAACCCACCAGGATGATGATGCCTTAAGAGAGTCGATGATACATTTGCGGGATGGTCTTGAGACTGGAACAATTCTTGCGCAGTTTGATGTAAGAAGCGATTTCAGCATTAAAATGTATAAAGTTTATTTAAACATACCTTTTCACACTTTGTGGAATGAGCTGCCGGATGAGATAGTTGAGGCAAGTACTATCGCAATGTTTAAGAAACACCGGGACAGGTACCTGGATAGACAATAGGTGCAGGAGTAGGCCATTTGCCCTTCGAGCCAGCATCGCCATTCAATGTGATCATGGCTGATCATCCCAAATCAGTACCCCGTTCCTGCCGTCTCCCCATATCCCCTGACTCCGCTCTCCTTAAGAGGCCGATCTAGCTCTCTCTTGAAAGTATCCAGAGAACCGGCCTCCACCGCCCTCTGAGGCAGAGAATTCCACAGTCTCACAACTCTCTGTGTGGATAAAGTGTTTCCTCATCTCCATTCTAAATGGCTTACCCCTTATTCTTAAACAGTGGCCCCTGGTTCTGGACTCCCCCAACATTGGGAACATGTTTCCTGCCTCTAGCGTGTCCAAACCTTTAATAATTTTATATGAGATATCCCTCTCATCCTTCTAAACTCCAGAGTATACAAGCCCAGCCGCTCCATTCTCTCAGCATTTGACAGTCCCGCCATCCCGGGAATTAATCTTGCAAACCCACGCTGCACTCCCTCAATAGCAAGAATGTCCTTCCTCAAATTAGGGGACCAAAATTGCACACAATACTCCAGGTATGGTCTCACCAGGGTCCTCTACAACTGCAGAAGGACCTTTTTGCTCCTATACTCAACTCCTCTTGTTATAAAGGCCAACATGCCATTTGCTTTCTTCACTGCCTGCTGTACCTGCATGCTTACTTTCATTGACTGATGAACAAGGATACGTTTGGAGGGATAGATGGGCCAAATACAGGCAAGTGGGACTATTGTAGATTGGACATGCTGGTCAGTGTGGGCATGTTGGACCGAAGGGCCTGTTTCCCAAATTATGATTTGAATCAATACAAGTAATATAACATGCATGCACGGCAATCTCTGAAAAATTGGCTGTGTTATAAGGTCAGTTGATAAATAATTGTGGTGGAGATGGAGGCCATTTGATCTTTTTTGCCTGTGCTATTTAACCAATTAATCCAACTCCTCTGTTCTTTCCCTTTACTTTTCCTTAACTTTCCTCCAAGTTTTCAGCTAGTTTGAATTTATTGAGTCTGCTCCACATTCCTCTTTATGAATTCCACATTATAAAAATTCTTTGTTTGTGTCGCCTCTGTTATTTCGCTATTTACCTTTAGATTTATGACTAGTTAGCGATAAATAGTTAAATGAGGATAAATAGTTATTTTCCACCAACGTGACTCCACCGACGTTATTCATGATTTTGAAAGAATGGGCAGTTATAATTATCGAAGTTGTTAGGATAATGAATAACAATTTGCAAGTGGAGTGACATAGAAACATAGAAATTAGGTGCAGGAGTAGGCCATTCGGCCCTTCGAGCCTGCACCGCCATTCAATATGATCATGGCTGATCATCCAACTCAGTATCCCGTACCTGCCTTCTCTCCATACCCCCTGATCCCCTTAGCCACAAGGGCCACATCTAACTCCCTCTTAAATATAGCCAATGAACTGGCCTCAACTACCCTCTGTGGCAGAGAGTTCCAGAGATTCACCACTCTCTGTGTGAAAAAAGTTCTTCTCATCTCGGTTTTAAAGGATTTCCCCTTTATCCTTAAGCTGTGACCCCTTGTCCTGGACTTCCCTAACATCGTGACATATTTAATAACCACCTGAACATACAGCAAACTGAGTAACATCTAATTCATTCATCTAAGAAAATGCAGCATTTGTTCAGAGAAAACTACATCTTCCATTTGAATTGCCTGAAGTGTTCACCTAAACTATTGGTATTTAAAGTAAGCTTGTGCAAATTGCTCCTTTCATGCTTTGTCAAGTACCTTATCATTGGACCTGAATTGTAAATGTACATTAGGTTTATCGTGGGGGGTTTTTTGTCCAGCAAGTTATGTTCCTTTGTCATCATTGAAAATAAACATTTTCTTTTTTTTTTAGCAACTGTATAGAAAAAAGCCTGGTATGACAATGTTGTGTGCCAAGTTACCTCACAATATTTCCAAAAACAGATACAGAGACATCTCACCTTGTAAGTAAAGCTTTTTTTTTTATGGCAATGGTTCAATCAAGGAATTTATAATCGACAAAATCTTGTAATAGTGTAGGCTTTTATGGTTTTGTATCACAATCCGTTTTTTATTTTTGTAATCTCTAAGGACGACAAAGTGCTTCTGTTCTGCAACACATCAGCAAATCCCTTAATCTTGCAGAATTTTGTCACAGACTGCTTATACACAGCAAAATCATTTTTAGAACTTTTTCTTTGTTCTCTTTCACCTTGCAAATAAGGTACTATGAATTTATTACATTTGAGCAAATATTTCTAACGCGTCATCTGAAAATGCATTGTAGGTCATTTCTTAGCTTGGAAGAAGTGGAACTACCACTTGTTCTGATTTTATCATCTATAAACATTTCCAACACTGAAACTGTCCTTTCAATCTATGTGACAGTGTTTCTGTAATCTATTTCCCTCCTATTTCTTCCTGTTCTTCTCATGTGAGGTGAAACAATGTTCTAGAGCATAATGCGGGTCTATCTACCATCATAGTTGGACTATTAAGGGCCTATCCCACTTGGGCGTTATTTGCGCGTCATTTACGCGACATCATTTGCGTGACACGAGGCGTGCGTCGCGACGTGCAAGTGAGGAGCGCATGGTGAGACGTGGCGTAGGCAGTTGCGCGCCGCGCCCCAGGATTTTGGGATTCACAAAATCTCCGCGCGCCACCTGCTTGACGCGCAAATGACGCACAAGTGGGACAGGCCTTTTAATTACCACAGTTCACTTCCACTTTCCACCTCAACAGTGTAGCCTCCCAGTTATCTGTACTGAGCTAAACTGGTATCGAGCAGCATAGAAATGATTGGTCTTGAGCACATTCAAGGACCTTCCATACGTTTAATCAATAGACCCCATCACTTAGGGCCTTATTCTTGACCTCTTAAATTAACCACCTTTGTATGTAGTCATGTCCAGGTGTTGGTTGAAACTAAACATGCTATTCTATTCTGAGATGGCTGTTTTAGCCCTCAGACTACCATAGCTTTATCCTACTAGGAGGCACCAAAAGCAACTTTGTGTATCAAAACTAATTTCTATCTAAACCATCTCTATCCAAGAGATCCCAAGCCCGGCGACTCTTGGTGTGCTAGGCATAGGTGGATCTGCAATCGCGCCTTACAATCGATCCACTCTTTTTTAAATCTCTGCTCCAATAACAGCATTTCTTTAGCAATGTTACAAAATTTTGAGATTTAAAAAATCAAGTCTGCAATTTATCCCATCAGATAAAGCATAACAATAAGTTTAATTTGACACCAAATTCACTTTCATATCTCAAGTATTAAAAAAATTATGACCATTTTCATACTCGGAAATTAGCATCTTGTTCCCTATTGATTTTCAATGGACATTACAAAAAAGCTGTGATCTTGGATAGTCAAACGCCCATTTCTTAAGGAAAAATTAACATTTTTAAATAGCCTAAGTGTCCAAAGATTATTCACAAATAATTCACAATATAACATGATTTTTATATCTAATTTACATTAATTTATAGGCCAAATGGAAGGAATTTAGTGTTCAATTGCTGTAAATAAATGCCCATTTAAATCGGCTTTCTAGTGGGTTCATGTGGAACGCACTGGTTTAGAACGTTGACATAGCGCTGGATTAGTGCCCTCAAATGCCGAGAAAAATACTGCGGGTTATAAAAAGCCCAAAATGAACTATTCGTTATAGATAACTTGACATTCAGGGTTATATATATGCCCCATTTAATGTAAAAATAAGGTACATACCTTTAATTGTTTGCTTTATAAAACCCTGGGGCTGCGAGAGGTTGCGAAATCAGAGAGTAATTTTAAAACTATTATAACTATATTATCGAGGCCTATAAAACTAATAATACCTTTTGCGACCGGGTCTTGCAGCGATTTTTCGTTAATGATTTACTAGGCTGAACATGTGCGATTAGTACAGCCTAGTAAAAATCGCGTTTTAAACCCGCCCCCTCCAAACAGCGCCAAAATCGCCGACATGGCTGAGGGCAGATTCCCAATGACGATTCAGGTAGGTTTTGTAACATACCTAATTTCTTACTTTAACTATGCTATTCCCTTTTCACTTTGTACGCTGTGGATGGCTCGATCATAATCACGTATTATCTTTCCGCTGGTACGCAACAAATGCTTTCCACTCAATACATGACCATTTTGGGCCATCTTGTCCACCTTCATCAATATTAACCGTACCACCTAGGGCCCTACTAATCACTTATTTTTCTGCCCCTGACCCCTCTCTCCCTCCAACCCTCATTTCATTCCAAGCTGCTGGGCAATTAAAGTCATGTGATGGGACAGAATGGGATGGGGTTGATACAGGGCTGGCAGTCAATACTGAAGATCAACAAAATACATGATAATGATAATCATTTTCCAAAATGTCCAGGCAAATAAATAGTCAGCATTGTGCATCTTTTTTATTTATTGTCAGACTGTCAAGGGTTATAACTCCAAATATTTGGAGCATTTTTTCTGTATTTTATACAACGTTTTCATTCTGTTTTAACAATTTATCAATTCTATTATATCACAATTGTGGTATTAAATAATTTTATTGAATTAAGTCTAAATATCCCATTGCCTGAATTACCAACCTCTTTGTTTTCCTTGCAGATGATGCAACACGGGTTATTCTAATGGGTACTGATGACTACATCAATGCAAATTATATAAATGTAAGTAGCTGTGTCCTCTTGAAATTGTATTCTACATCGCAATAAGCCATTGTGAAGAAGCTATGTACAATATATATCAAGCTAATGAGCAGTACATTTACCAATGATACAGCGTTTTAAAATCTTGCCCATAAATTACAAGAACATGTCTTGCAGTTCCCCACCAAGAAGTATTATCTTCTTAGTACTCTATGAATCCTAAAAGTTCTTGTTAGAACTGTTATAAAGTCATAGTGTGATACAGTGTTGACCAGGATATCCATCTATGGTAATCTTACTTTCCTGTGTTTGACCCATATCCCTCTAAAACGTAGACAAAAGTGCTGAAGAAACTCAGCGGGTGTGGCAGCATCTATGGAGCGAAGGAGATAGGCAACGTTTTGGGCCAAAACCCTTCTTCAGACAGAAACCCTTTGCTCTATAGATGCTGCCGCATCCGCTGAGTTTCTCCAGCATTTTTGTCTACCTTCGATTTTCCAGCATCTGCAGTTCCTTCTTAAACATTCCCTCTAAACCGTTTCTATTTATGTCCAAATGTATTTTAAATGTTATAGTACCTGCTGTTCTATATAGTACCTAACAGTTCCTTTGGCAGTTCATTCCATATTTGTTCAACCCTATATGTGAAAAAACTGCCCATCGGGTTCCTACTAAATCTTCCTCCTTTCACTCTATAGATATTTATTTCTGAATGGCATGATGGAATCATTTTAAGGCTTCTTTAATCTCATTTGGTTTGGATGTTTTGAGTTTTGTCCATTGTGCAATATAAGAGTTTTTAATTGATTGCTTTTTCCTTTTGAGTATCTGTTCTTACATGGCACAGAACAAATACTTCACATTCTAACGATGAACTTGGACCAGAGTGCGTAATATTATCAGCATTAATTTAGACATGTTACATTTTTCCAGATGGAAATCCCTTCTTCCAGTATAATAAATCAGTACATCGCTTGTCAGGGGCCCTTGCCCAATACTTGTCCAGATTTTTGGCAGATGACTTGGGAACAAGGATCCTCTCTGGTTGTGATGCTAACCACTCAAGTAGAAAGAGGCAGAGTGAGTACATTGCATGGATTGTTTCCGAGTTGAATAAAAAGCATAATTTGTGCTGTCATTTTGTACTTATGCCGGTGGGGGTGAGAAACCAGTCTGTCGGGAACGGATCTGTTGGCTCCACCAGGGTCGGACTTCCAGACCCACATCCACAGCGTTTGGCGTAACAGTCCCGATGAGGTCGAGATCAGCTGCCTCACCCGGCCTAGGCGCCACATTTCTGGGGGGTCTTCCAGGACGGGGGGTGGGTTTTAACTGTGCACTTGTAATTTTGAGCGGATTAAGAGGTCATGTCATAAGTGACAGGAGTAGAATTAGGCCGTTCGGCCCATCAAGTCTACTCCGCCATTCAATCATGGCTGATCTATCGCTCCTAACCCCATTCTCCTGCCTTCTCCCCGTAACCTGCGACACCTGTACTAATCAAGAATCTATCTATCTCTGCCGTAAATATATCCACTGACGTGGCCTCCACAGCCTTCTGTGGCTAAGAATTCCACAGATTCACCACCCTCTGACTAAAGAAGAGGTGCCGGATCACCAGTTGCCGGAAAGTCGTTGGTGTTCCGAGATGTGAAAAAGCAGGTGATGTTTGTCCTGTATTTGGATGGGGTTGGCTGCCACTCCAGAACATGCTCCTTTTCCAACAAAACACAACTGTAGGATTTTGCACTTTGAATTTTTTTTTAAAAAATCGCTTTAAATGTAGATTTCAATCCTTGCCATTACTGTCTAGGACAGGTGGTATCATTTCCAATAGTAAGTCAAATTTGAAAGCAGTTTTCTTCCTATTCAGGGAATTCAATGACATTTACATGATGTATCTTCCCAATGTAGGTCAAGTGTCACCAGTATTGGCCTGAACTTTCTAAAAATGCATCTTATGGGAATTTTGAAGTTGGTTGTCATTTGGAAGAAGGAAACCCTGCATATGTCTTCAGAGAATTGACTTTAACTAATTTAGAGGTAGGACAACTGGGATTGTTCCTTTCAGTGTGACCCATGTTACATATGTGTCTTTATCATCTCCAGCCATGGAGGCTTGTGTTACTATGTTTGCCAGTTCTGAGTAGTAACCACAAAATGTTTACACATAGGAATGGTTTGGGAACCTGTGAACTCAGCATTGTGACAATTCAAGTAACAGAAGTTCGCCCTTCGGGAATTCACAAACCACAGCCAAAAAACATTGGATATGGGATAAAAGTTCACTCTTACGGAATTCATCTGAGAAAAATAAACACTATATATGAAACAAACAAATTGTCAGTTTTTGTTTGTTACCTAATATCGAGATATGAATGGGTTTTCTTGGGGCACTACCCCCACCCTGTAACGGTCATAGTCATATAATAGTGTGGAAACTGGCTCTTCGGCCCAACTCACACACACTGGCCAACAATCTCCTAGCTACACGTCCCACTTGCCTGCGCTTGGTCCATATCCCTCCAAACCTGTCCTATCCATGTAGCTGTCCAACTGCTTCCTAAATGATGGGATAGTCCCAGCCTGAACTGCCACCTCCGGCAGCTTGATCCATACACCCACCCCCCCCCCCCTTTATGTGAAAACCTTACCCCCTCGGATTCCTATTAAATCTTTAACCCTTCACCTTGAACCTACGTTCTCCGGTCCTCGATTCCCCTACACTGGACAAAAGACTCTGTGCAATTACCCGATCTATTCCTCTCCTGCCTTTGTATACCTACCTTTATCTTCCTGCGCTCCATGAAATGGAGACCCAGCCTACTCAACTTATCCCTATAGCTCACATCCTCTAGTCCTGGCAACATCCTTGTAAATCTTTTCTGAACCCTTCAAGCTTGACAATATCTTTCTTATAACATGGTGCCCAGAACTGAACACAATATACTAAACCAACATCTTATACAACTTCTTCACCAACGTCATTTGCAACTGTAACATAACCTCCCAACTTCTACACTCAATACTCTGACTGATGAAGGCCAATGTCCTCAAAGTCTTTTTGACCACCTACGACTCGACCTTCAAGGAACCATGC
The DNA here is from genome assembly GCF_028641065.1 of Leucoraja erinaceus. Classification (NCBI taxonomy): domain Eukaryota; kingdom Metazoa; phylum Chordata; class Chondrichthyes; order Rajiformes; family Rajidae; genus Leucoraja; species Leucoraja erinaceus. The sequence continues at coordinate 70,277,298 of NC_073383.1, read as the reverse complement.
ACCTGTACTCCTCGATCACTCTGCTCTACAACACCACCCAGTGGCCTATAATTTACTTAGGTCCTGTCCTTGTTCGACATCCCAAAATGCAACACCTCACACTTTTCTGTATTAAATTCCATCAACCATTCCTCTGCCCACCTGGCCAATCGATCCAAATCCTGCTGCAATCTTTTACAACCATCTTCACTATCTGCAAAACCACAAACTTATGCAGATGCAAAAAAATGGTGCCCCGTAGGAGTTACTAATTATTAAACTTGTCTAACATATCTTATCTGCCTCAGAATCTCCAGTACGAATAAAGATTCTTGTTTGTAAACATTTGTGTCTTATGATGCCATCTAATGTTTTTAATTAGACATAAATTGTGAAATGCATCATATAATGAAAAACACTTTTGTGTTTTTGTTAAATGATACACCTCATAATTTTATTTTTACTGGTAAAATACTGCTTTTATGTGCTTATATATTCAAGAAAATAATTTTACTTTACTGCTGACAGTTGAAAGTCCTAATTGTCTTTCTCAAATTTTATTAATATTTTGATATTTTCAACTGTAGTAGGTTGACTAGGTTTTAACCGCGAGTCAGGCTGAGTTTTCAAATGTAAGTTGTTGCTTCAATGCAATGTCATGGGAGCACTGCAATATTGGGAGTGCCATCTTTCAGAAAAGATTTAAACGTGTCTGCCCCTTGAGATGAATATTTTTAAAAATACTACTTTGAAGAATAGATATCCTGTTCCATATTCAATATTTAACCCATAGTTACCTGTGAAACTCTATTACTCTAAGGACTCTTTGAGAGTTGGGAGGAAAATAGAAGAAAAGCTGTTTTAGCCTGACTTTGTGTTTGTAAATCATAGCAAATTTTTAACAAAACATTCTCTCAGAAAAATAACGTCCATGGATCCACCAATGTTTAAATTTAGTTTAGAGAAACAGCGTGAAACAAGCCCTTCGACCGACCGAGTCTGCGCCGACCAGCAATCGCCCATATGCTAATTCTATCCTACACACCAGGGACAATTTACCAAAGCTAATTAACCTACAAACCTGCACGTCTTAGGAATGTGGGAGGAAACCAGAGCACCAGGAGAAAACTCACTCAGTCTGTACGGAGGTTTACGTTCTCCCCGTGACCGCGTGGGTTTTCTCCGAGATCATCGATTTCCTGCCACACTCCAAAAACGTACATGAATGCAGGTAAATTGGCTTGGTATAAGTGTAAATTATACAAATTATAATGTGCGTAGGATAGTGTTAGTGTGTGGGGATTGCTGGTCAGTGCGGACTCAGTGGGCCAAAGGGCCTGTTTCCGCGCTGTATCTCTAAAATCTAAAACACTACAGGCCCTATGAATACTATGATGTGGTGATGGGTTTTTTTTATACAGCTTTGCCATTACATTTACTTTTGTTGAAATTGGCTTTCCAATTACTGTTATACAGTTCCATTTGTTTTCCTTTCTGCAGTTCTCTTTAAATCTCCTGTGAATAGCATCTCAAATTTAATAGTAAAATCAGTGCTTTAAATCCAAATGAATGAAGAAAACTACAATGCGACAATCAAAAGCCAATATTTATTTTTCTCCAATTTTTTTTTGCCGTTAGTACAAGGGAGACGAGCACACTTTTTTTCTCCCCATTGAGGTTTTGTGACAGTCACCTTTATTGTATTCGCCAGGCTTTTTTACCCCATTCCACAAGGTTGTATAAAGTTGGCTTGCATTCAATAGTTTAGTTATATTCCTCAGACTTATTTTCTCTTGGTGAAAACAAAATATGCCCCATGGATAAAAAGAAAAAGAGGCTCACCTCATCAACTCAGGCTGTCCACATCTGGGAACATCCTCAATCTTTTTGCACCCTTTTCAGCTTAATGATATCCTACATACAGAAGTGTGCCCAGAACTGTAGGCAGTACTCCAAATATGGACCCATCAACATTCATCATCCTAAAAGGTTATCTCTGTTTCCTGTACCACAGATGCATCCCGACCTACTGAATGTTTCCAGTATTTTCTGTTTTTATTTCAAGCTTTAATTTTCTACAGCCTTTAATTTTCATAGCCTTAATATAGTTTGGTGCAATAGGGTCAAAGTCGTCATCGCCTTTCAGTATCACAGGGGAAGTAAACTCTGACATCAGAAAATTCTAGAGAATTATTATTGGGTATCAGTGGGAGCTGGTTTACACATCCTTTCCCAGTGACCATGAAGCAGATTTGCTGACTAATTTTGAAGTGGCACTCGACATTTTAAAACTCAGCCTCCTGACTCTGCTGAAAGCATTGCTAAAAATACCCAGATGCATATTAAATATAAATACAAATTAACTTGCTGCAAATTTGACTTTGTAGCCCACTGCCACTAGTGAAGTCAAATTCTGTTCTGCCATTTACAAAGATTTGAAAGATATTAAATCGTGACTCTTCTCCAGAAGAAGGGTTCTGACCCGAAACGTCACCCATCCTTTGTCTCCTGAGAAGCTGCCTGATCGGCTGAGTTACTCCAGCACTTTGTGTCTATCTTTGGTCTGAACCCACATCCGCAGTTCCTTATTTCTACATATTTTTAAATGATACATTTTACCATTTCTGCCCAATTTAACAGGCGAATACTTGATAGAGTTTGACTCCTTAGTAACCTAGCAGCCGTTTACAAATCATCAGCATCACCGACTCCTGGAGTCATCGTCATGGAGAGAAATTGCACGGAAACGGGTCCTCCGACCCCTGATTTCACCCTGACCATTAACCACCCATTTACACTAGTTTGGTATAAATCTTATTCTCTTCACTGAGATTCTTCCACTGTGCACTATGGGCAATTTGCAGTGAACTAATTAACCCACAAACCTGCATGTCTTTCGGATGAGTGTGTGTGTGGGGTGGGGGGGGAGGAGGGGGGGGTGCGGAAACTGCAGCATCTGGAGGAAACCCACGCGATCACCGAGAATCTGCAAACCTGGTATCTGGGACTGAGAGGCAGCAGCTCTAGTAATTGAGCCACTGTGCTGTCCATGTGAATTTAATTTTGAGAAAAGAAACTTGGAGGAATTAAAGGGCATACCCTGAATGAACTGTCATCTATTGCAACTTTACAGAGAAATGAGAGCCGTCCACTCACACAGATCCAATATGTTGCCTGGCCTGACCATGGTGTTCCTGATGATTCAAGTGATTTCCTGAAGTTTGTGTTGCTTGTTCGAGAAACACGAGTTGGCAAAGATGAACCAGTTGTTGTACACTGCAGGTAAATCTTGTTAAAGCTGATTACAAGCTAATCAAAAGAACAGTGTATTCAAAACGTAATCATCAGAATTTAGACGCAAGCTAATAAATTGAGTTGATATCAGAGCAGAAACTCCAAACTGATGTTGATCCAGTTTGCGAATGGCGATTTACTGGTTTGTAATTTTATTCAATGGTTTGTTTAAAAGTGAAAGGTAAACCAGGAGCCTGCTGTTTGTTTATCTTCAGAGTTATGAAAGTTGCATCAGATTTGGTCACTTTGTCTTTTCTTTCTCAATATCCTTTGACACTGGAAAATACTAATTAACTGTTATCGTATGAAACTAAAATAAAAGCTGCACTTGCTGAAACTCAAAATAAAGACGAAAAAAGCTGGAGTTTACAAAGGGCTGGAATAACGCGGTGGGTCTGGCAGCATATCTGGAGTAGAATTATCCAGAAATGCTGCTGAATGAATGTCGACTTATCTGCCTACATTCTATCTTTGTCCTGCCCCCTCCCCTGACATCAGTCTGAAGAAGGGTCTCGACCCGAATCATCGCCCATTCCTTCTCTCCAGAGATGCTGGCTCACCCGCTGAGTTACTCCAGCACTGTCTTTTATTGTAAACTAGCATCTACAGTCCCATGTATCCAAGCTAGAGTTTACCTTTCTCAGAACTGTGAAGAGGAAAGAAGGTTGTTGATCTCCAAGGAGGGTGGAGGAGGGAGGATATCTCTTCTGGGGTGAATACCAGAGAGGTCATGGAGGATAAAGTGTAAATAAGGTTATCTGGCCAATGAGAGCAATTGGAAAGTGAGAACATAAACACAAGAACAAGGAGCTACAAAATAGAAATGGGCGCGGCTGGTCATGTCTTCCACATAGAGGAAGGGAGGAACGAAGGGGAGACCCGGCGTGGGACGTACGCCGAGACCGGGAGTGGGGGGTGGTTTGATACGACAGTTTGGTGAACATTTGTATGTTGACGCCAGAAATGCGAAGGCTCTTATGTGCTGCCTGGGTGAAATCTGCTGTATGATTTTAACTAGTTGTATGCATAAGCAAAGTATTTCTCTGCACCTGGGGACAATAAAGTGTAATTGAATCATGAGGGGGGGGGGGGGGGGGGGGGGTGAAATGAGCCAAGACGATAGCACAAATGGTTTACTAATACAGACTGATAAATCAAGTTACCTAAAGTTGTCGAATTCAGTATGAGTGTAAAGCTGCAAAGTGCCCAGATGGAAGGTGAGGTGCTGCTCACAAGCTTGCATCGTGCATTGCAGAGACCAATTAGAAATAGAATGGAAAATCAAAGTAGCACATTGTGTGTGTGTGTATATACATAAATGTAGCACGGCTGTTAAAGACATTGCATTTTAATCCACTCTTTTGAACAAAGAGTTAGCATTTTCCTAAAGTGTCGAATTCTCCAGTATGATCTGGGGTAACCTAAAGTTCTGCGTAGGGGAAGGTGAGGTGCTGCTCACAAGCTTGCATCGTGCATTGCAGAGACCAATTAGAAATAGAATGGAAAATCAAAGTAGCACATTGTGTGTGTGTATATACATAAATGTAGCACGGCTGTTAAAGGCATTGCATTTTAATCCACTCTTTTGAACAAAGAGTTAGCATTTTCCTAAATGTGTTGATGAATTCTCCACTAGGAGGTACCCTAGAGCTGGGGTCGGCAACCTTGTTCTGCGTAGGGGCCGGGACGCATGTCTTTGAGCGGATGGCGGGCCACATCTATCACGTGTATACATGGATCCCGCCCCGGGTGGCAGGCATCAAATCAAGTGTTCACAGAAGGTAGACAAAAATGCTGGTGAAACTCGGCGGGCGAGACAGCCTCATGCATTCCTTGCATGTCTCACTCGCTGAGTTTCTCCCGCATTTTTGTCTGCATTCGATTTTATCAGCATCTGCAGTTCTTTCTTAAACGTGTTCACAGAAGGTGCGCGGCCGGGCCGGCGGCTTTGCGCAGGATGCGGTACAGCCAGAGTTCACCCCGTTCGGGACGGGCACTTGGCCGCTGTCGGGGTGGGGGGGTGCGCTAGGTGCGGGCGCTCGGCAAGCCGGATGATTACAGGGAAAAATAATCCGCCTGCGGAACGGATGATTTCGGGTTACGGGCCGCATTCGGTTGCCGACCCCTGCTCTAGAGCATTAGAGATTGATTGTCCCTTGCATTGAGTTCCCAGTGGTCTTCCTCTACATTGTAGCAACCAAATGCTGATTGGGCGGCTGCTTTGCAGAGCGCCTGCATTAAGTCTGCAAGGCGACCCTGAGCTTTCTGTAGGCTACCCCTTTAATTCTCCATTCCATTTCCACTCTGGCACTGGTCTGCAGCCACCTGCACTGTTACAGTGGGATTTTACTTCGGAGTCACGTGAGTGACTACGTGAAGAACCCACCCAGCGCGCAGGCGCGGCATTACGTCAGCAGTGCAACAGCGGCAGCAGCTGGAGCCAGGCTCTCCAGCTGCAGCATAAAGACGAGACCTCAGGTAAGTGTCTTTTTTGTTACAGAGTCGCGCTAGAGAGAATAATGGCCTCTCGCAAGCGACCAGCCAGGAGGACTGCCTGCCCTACTCCACCCGAGGACGGGTCCATAGCGGGACGGCAGCCTCTCGCAGCGGAGGAGCTTTTTCAACGCTCCCGCTCACCCGACACCGAGCCGCCCCCAGTGCTGCAGATCTCAACGCCCCGCACAGGGAGGAAGGCGACACAGAAAACCGACCGGCCGGTGTCCTCCGATGATTCGGAGGAACGGGAACACTCTCCCCCACCGAAAAGGGGAGACGCTCGGATAAGCTGCATGAGGCAGCTCCTCGAGCGTATGATCAATGAGGAGATGCGGCATCTCCCAGGAGGACGGGCTTTGGCCTCCTCCTCTCCACACCCTTCTGTACCCTCTATATTCGAGGGCAGTAAGGGAGGCCAGGACTGGGCTGGCCTATCCCAAGGGCAGGCGGAGGATATCGTCAGCATGCCGGGCGTGCCGGAAGAAGAGCTACTGGGTGTAGTGGGTCCGATATGCGGCACCACCAACAACTGGGATGGTGTTGCCACCCAGAATGGCGGCAACTATAAACAGGCTGTCCAACAACCCGCTGCAGGACAAGGCTGTCCAGCAGGCCCTTGACAACTACATCGCGCCCGAAAATTGCGAGGCGCTGAGGGTCAAGACGGTAAATGGGCAGATCTGGAACCAGCTGGGGCAGCACATAAGGGCTCAGGAGGTCAAAATGCAGCGAGTCCTGAAGCTCCACTCAGCAGCCGTCACCGCCTTTGCTCGGTCCGTTGGGGATGAAGACTTGACCATACCCCAGCAGGATGCCCTCGCACTGATGTGCAGCACCACGTATGAGCTAAACAACCTACGGCGGGACAACATCAGGCCTGCCCTCAACCCAACGTATGCCGGCCTCTGTAAAGCTCCAGCGCCCGAACGACAGGCGCTGCTATTTGGTGCGGATCTGGCCAAAAGGCTCAAGGAGTTGGAAGAGGCGGCAAAACCAGTAGGCCTCATGAGGGCAGGGCCAGGACCGAGCAGGGCGAAGACACCCAGTTGGCCGCACGCCTCGGCAGCCACCAGCAGATACCGAGCTGGTGAAAGCCTGGTGACCGCCTCCCACTACCCCCAGTGCTCTTTTTTAGAGCGGGGCCCAGGGCGGAGCCGTGGGAATATGCGCCGCCCCACCGCAGCACCAACACGGACAACCTTGGGCCAGACCCACCGGAAACGACCCCACAAGTGAACATGGAGGTAGGTGGGTCTGGTTCCTGTCAACATACACAGACAAAGGGTTTAGTATTAACAGGGGGACGTTTGAGGTTCTTCAAGCATGTTTGGTGCTCCCTTACTAACAATCAGTTTATACTCAACAGTATTAGTGGATACAAGATTGAATTCAAACCAGGCGTAGAACCGCCAGTTCAGCACATGCCCCAAAGGGTGTTCCTTCCCTCGGCAGTTGAGAAGGTAGAAGGACAAGCTGAACTTGATCGGCTCGTGGCTAAAGGCATCATAGAAATGACCACACACGAGCCGCAAGAATTTGTATCAAATATTTTTCTCAAAACCAAAAAAGATGGTGGATGTCGCATTATTATTGATCTGACATCACTCAATCAGTCTGTTGAGTATCAACATTTCAAAATGGAGACATTTGTCACTGCCAGACAACTGATCTCCAAGGGATACTACATGGCAAGCATAGATATCAAAGATGCTTACTATTTGGTACCCATTCATAAAGATTACTTTAAATATCTGAAATTTATCTGGAGGGGCCAGCTATGGCAGTACCGAGCTTTGCCCAATGGTTTAACGACAGCTCCCAGACTATTTACGAAAATTCTTAAAGTGGCCATGAAGAAATTGAGAGAACTAAAACATTTAGTAGTGGCCTATCTGGACGATGTTCTCATATTAGGAAGAACACGGGAACAAGCTGTCGCAGGAGTGTTAGCCACTAAACAACTCCTTGAAACTTTGGGTTTTATCCTCCACCCAGATAAATCAATATTGGAGCCTACTACTAACATGGATTACTTAGGCTTCACTATTGACACGATTCACATGACTGTCACTCTGCCCAGAAACAAAACAGTTTCACTCATTGAAGCTTGTAGCCATTTAATTGCCACACCACAACCTAGAATACGGCATGTAGCCAGAGTTATTGGCTCTATAGTAGCAGCATTTCCGGCTGCCCAACATGGGCCCTTGCATTATCAAAATTTACAAAGAGCAAGGACTCATGCATTACGCCTTCATAGGGGGCATTATGATCGCAAAATGGATTTACCCGCTGAAGCCAAATCAGAACTTCAGTGGTGGGTTGACAATATTTGGCACAGTCACAGTCCTATCACCGTAACCAATCCTAACATAACCATTGCAACGGATGCCAGTGCTTTAGGCTGGGGAGCTACTAACTCCAAAGACAGCACAGGTGGCAGATGGACTAACTCAGAGGCATCGCTACTACAATCACTGGGCATTAACTTTTTGGAAATGCTCGCCGCCTTTTATGGGCTAAAAGCATATGCATCTGGTATGCGACACGTGCATGTTAGAATTATGCTCGACCACACTACGGCAGTATCTTATATCCAGCACATGGGGTGGCATTAAATCAGTATCATGCGACAAATTAACTGCTATAATCTGGCAATGGTGTGTCGAGAGACATATTTGGCTATCAGCTGCCTATTTACCAGGCAAACTAAATTTAGTGGCGGACACCAGGTCACGAAAATTCAACGACAACATCGAGTGGATGTTGGACCCAAAATTATTTGCTAAAATTATCAAGCAATATGGTACGCCAGATATAGATTTGTTTGCGTCTAGGTTAAATCACCAACTACCCATGTATGTGGCTTGGGAACCAGACCCAGAGGCAGCAGCGGTAGATGCCTTCACGCTGGACTGGGGAAATTTCTTTTTCTATGCTTTCCCTCCCTTCTGCCTCATCAGTCGGGTACTCCAGAAAATTCAGGCAGACTCAGCCTCAGGCATTCTGGTCGTGCCCGACTGGCCTACCCAACCATGGTTCCCAATGTTCCACGACATGGTGGTAGAGACACCAATGGTCCTTCAACACCACCCCCAATTATTGACTCACCCGGTAACTGGCATTAGCCATCCATGCCACCAAAAATTGAAACTCCTGGTTTCCAGATTTTGAACAGGCCTTACCGGGGATTGGGGTTATCAGACAGAACAATCACCACCATGTCGGCATCCCTGCGAGTTTCCACCAAGAAACAGTACCTGACCTTCATCAGGAAATGGGAACAGTACTGTCTGGACGCAGGGACATCCTACACGACGACTTCGATCTCGGATGTGCTGGAGTTCCTGGCCCACCTGCACCATGACCTCAAGATGAGCTACAGTGCCATCAATACGGCTCGGAGCGCACTGTCCGCATACCTCATGCCGATAGAACAGCATAGTGTGGGATCCCACCCTCTAGTCATCAGACTCCTTAAGGGGATCTTTAATACCAAACCCCCTACACCTAGATACACTCACATGTGGGATGTGAGTGTAGTTCTTACACACCTTCGAGGTTGGCCTCCGGTGGGATCCCTGAGCCTGGAACAGGCCACTTACAAAACCCTCATGCTCATGGCGCTTGTCTCAGCACAAAGGGTCCTTTCGCTCCATCAGCTTAATCTGAACTACATGGTGACCACCCCAGATACCATTACTTTCACCATGCCGGGGTTGGTAAAACAAAGTAGACCAGGTACATCAAACTCCCCGTTGGTCTTCCGGGCTTACCCTCCAGAACCTAGACTGTGAGTGGTGACCCACCTTCATCATTACCTAGACACAACCCAAACGCTAAGAGGGAAAGAAAAAGCCTTATTGGTTACCCACAGAAAGCCTTATGTACAGGTTAACCAGCCAAACATTATCCAGATGTTTGAAACAGGTCCTCAGCATGCCAGGGATTAACAAAAATGTTTTTAAATCCCATTCAACCAGGGCAGCGTACACCTCAGCGGCGGATAGGATGCAGGTTCCCCTCGACCACATCCTCAGAGCAGCGGGATGGTCAAGGGAATCGACATTCCAACGATTTTACAACAAACCGCTGATGGAACAGGACGTCTTTGCGGATACCGTTTTATAAACCGCAAAGTTATGATTTAAAGCCCATGGGAGCTATTTTGTTTTTTGTTATAGTTAATAAATATTTCTTTTATAACTAAACAAACTTGTTGGTCTCTAGCTACCACTTCCTCCCTCGATGATCTTTCGGCAGTGAGTGATATAACTGTTACACGGTTTGAAATCACAGACCTTTGAAGTCTTCACGTAGTCACTCACGTGACTCCGAAGTAAAATAGTAAGATTAAACGAGTACTTACCAGTACGAAGTTTGATCTGTATTTTATGAGGAGTTACGATGAGGGATTACGTGCCCTCCGCTCCCACCCTCATTATATAGATCAAATTCGGACTAATGTCTCGTTGGTCTTTACTATCTTTACTTCAACTAGTGTCTATCTGTGATTCCACACCGCTGCTTGGAAGTATGCCGCGCCTGCGCGCTGGGTGGGTTCTTCACGTAATCCCTCATCGTAACTCCTCATAAAATACAGATCAAACTTCGTACTGGTAAGTACTCGTTTAATCTTACTATTTCTGCCTATGTCTGAGAATTGGCTCGGCTTGTGTTTTTTCTGCTTGTGGAGGACATGCCCAACCTGATTTACATTTCACAACTCTTACATTCCTTTTTTTCCTATGTTCTCCCCCTCTAATATGCTTCCATACACTTGTGTTTATGGATTTTCCGCAGGGGCACCTCATTTTCAACTCCTTTCGAAACATGCCCATCTCCCCGCAGCTTGTTTCTTTCCTCTTAGTTCTGACAAAGTGGTTAACCTTTAAGGTTAACTTGTTTGTCTTCCCACCGATGTGGCCTGACCTGCGTATTTTCACATTTTGTTTTGTTTTTATCGTGCCGTAGAGCGATACGGCACAGAATCATGTCCTTCGGCACAACTGATCCATGCTGATCAAGTTGCTTAACCGAGCTAGTCATTCTGCACCTGCACCTGGCCCAAATCGCTCCAAATATTTCCTATCCATGTACCTATCCTAGAGCCTTTTAAATGATATGATTGTGCCTGTCTCGACCTCTACTGATTCCATATATACACCACCTTATATGTGGATAAAGTTGTCCATCTTGTCCCTTTTAAATATTTGCCCTCTCACCTTAAACCTTAAACTTTAGTCCTAACCTTGGGCAAAAGACTCACTGTTCACTGTATCTATGCCATTTATGATTTGGTAAACTTCTATGAAGTCACCCCTCAGCCTCTTCCATTGAAATCTCTTCTGCAACCTTTCCAGTTAAATGACATCCTTCCTGTAGCAGGTGACCAGAACTGTACGTAATGCTCCAGATGTGGCCTTACCAACGTCTTGTGCAGCTGGAACATTTCCTCTACTCAATACTCCAAATGATGTCGCCACTTTCATGGAACTACGTACCTGCACCCCTGGGTATCTCTGTTCCACAACACACCCTGGAAGAGGGGTGGGGGGTGTTGTGCCATTTACTGTGCTGTTCCATCTGCCTTTCCTCAGTATCCAAGTATTCTGTAGGAATAATAATAATGGATAAGTAGCTGCAGATGACCTCCCCATTACCCTCTGTGGAGGTAACTGCATTTAACCCTTACAGCATTCACAAAACATTACCCACATTTTTGAGATATAGAATGAAATTTATGCTCATGGCATTTACGCGAGATAAAAAGTAAACCCCTATTTTTTTCTCTCAATTTGCGTTGATTTGTGCGCAGTAGACGCAAGTTTGTTTCCCCACATTGCATCACTCTCCCCGGTAATGTGGAGGGTTGCTTGTATTAAAAGTGTTTAAAAGAATCAGTGCATGATCAATTATCCCAGGACCATGTCATGGCTGCAGGAGTTCATTAGGTTATCTGCTTCAGTAAGTTTCCTTCTCCCAGGAGATCAGAAGTCGGGATATTTGTTCAGTTCCATTCACAGCTCCTCAGTAAGTGAGTGCTGCAAGACTTGGACAGGTGCCTGGGCCAAAAGTGCTAGGTCAATGAAGTGAATTGTACTATATTGTCACACGTACCTAGGTACAGTGAAATGCGTTGTTTTGCATACAACCCGGTAAATTCATACAGCAGACCTCACCTAGGCAGTACACATCAGTTGCCACGTTTCTGGCATCGACAAGGTTACAAACGTCTACTGAACAGAGTGGTAATCATCTTCAGAAAGAGAGTCTTGCCAGTTATCTTTAACATTAATTGGGTGAATACCCCACCAACAACACTCCAAGGGCCACCATTCATCAAGAATTTACCTGGAACAATTGTATAGATCTTCTGGCAACAAGAAATGGTCAGAAGGCTGGGCATGTTGAGCAAATGACTTGCGTCCCAATACCTTGATACCTTTTCATCAATAATACAGGACAATTAAAAGTAGAGTGGAATACTTGACTGCAGGAGTAATTTGTGCAATCCACACTATGCACTGCACCTACCAAACCCATGACGACTAACCAGGAAGGAGCAGAGCAAAAGGCACATACCACATACCACCATTCCCTCTCCAAATACTGCCTGGCCCGCTGAGTTCCCCGAGCACTGTAATTTCTTCAATATTCCAGCATCTGCAGTTTCTTGTGTCACCATCCACTATTTGTCATTCTCCCTCCAATTCATACACCAGCCTGACCAGGGAATATTTTATTGTTCCTTCATTGCAGTGAGATCCAAATCAGTGCACTCCAGTTCTTTGTGTCCTGTGGTGGTTAATGTAGAATTTGCAGACTCTACCACAGCTGAGACATGAGCTGCTTGATGGAATGGCAAGTAATTTGTGAGGTGGCACATTCTTTCCACTATTCATACCAGGCTGTTACATGCTCCTAAAACCCACATGCAGTACTAAATCTCACTTTGAATTTTAGGTCATAAGGAATAGGAGTAGAATTAGGCCATTTGGCCCATCAAGTCTACTCTGCCATTCAATCATGGCTGATCTATCTCTCCCTCCTAACTCCATTCTCCTGCCTTGTCCCCATAACCTCTGACACCCATACTAATCAATTTTCCTTGTCTATTTCTCTATTTTGAGCATTTGTGACCCTTGGACGATGTTTTTTGCCACAGGGAGGTTTTGAGAACATCCTTGAATCGTTTTCTCAGTCTATGTGCATTCTAGGAATAGAGTATCTAGTTTTGGGAGACTGGTATCAGGCATGTATGTGGCTGCAAATTCAACAGTGCAAAATAAATTTGCTGTATTGTAGAGCTTGAAATACTTTATGGGCAATTATTAGTGTTTAGAAACAGTGCCGAAACAGCTTGGCCCACTGAGTCTGCACCGATCAGTGATCCCCATACATTAACAGTACCCAACACACACTAGGGATCATTTTACATTGATACTAAGCCAATTAACCTACAAACTTTTGCGTGTTTGGAGTGTTGGAGGAAACTGCAGATACATAGATACATAGAAAATAGGTGCAGGAGTAGGCCGTTCGGCCCTTCGAGCCCGCACTGCCATTCAATATGATCATGGCTGACCATCCAACTCGGCATCCCGTACCTGCCTTCTCTCCATACCCCCTGATCCCTTTAGCCACAAGGGCCACATCTAACTCCCTCTTAAATGTAGCCAATGAACTGGCCTCAACTACCTTCTGTGGTAGAGAGTTCCTGAGAACTCGGAGAAAACCCATGTAAGATCACGGGGAGTACGTACAAACTCTGTACAGACAGTACCTATAGTCAGGATCAAACCCAGGTCTCTGGCGCTGTACAACATTAGCTCTACCGCTATGCCACCGTGCCTCCCAGTGTATTCAGGATGAAGATAAACTAGACTAAGTGGGACCCGTTGGTTCTCCAGCGGGTGCCGGAAGGGGCGTTACCTTCATGGTGACTGACAGGCGAGAAGACCAACCTGCTGATCTCATGGTTTTTTAAACCTTCATAACTTTTGTAATCTTCCACCGATCGGAACAAAACTTGGTGCGCTTGGAGCAGAGGAGAACGGTAACATGGCAAAAAAATCCTAGCGATATAGGGTACCATTTTTGCGCAAATTTAAAAACAGCGTAGACTGGAAGTGGTCAATGTAAGAGTATTAGTAATAGTATAGAAGTGTAGATAGATAGAGAGAAGATAGATAGAAGATAGATATAGATGGAGATAGATAGATGAGAGCCTCGACATTGACAATTTTTTTTTAGTGAAGTCTAGTCCGTTTTTGGGTAACTGCCGATGTTAGATTTCAGAGATTATTGAAAAAATAATACTCAGTAATTTTGGGTAGAAAAAAGCTGCTCATGATCCTGGTAAAACGTGGAGGAAATAACCAAGGGTTTTGTCTTCTAATGTGCGGCATCTTTCCTGCTGGAGCGTTTTCATGTATGAAATCCAAGTGATAACAGGGTTGGATCAAAGTTGTATTCTTCATGCCATTGTGACTTGCCAACTCCGATTATCGAGGTTCACGTGATAATTGGCTGTTTGGAGGAGTATCAGTGTGTTGTTCAAATCTGAAACTGTCTGCGTACATAAATCACTGCTTTTGGGTGTGAAAATCGGTTGGGTTTATGGGAGGGGGATGGGGGAGCTTGTTAACTAAAGAATGGAGGGTCTGTATATGTACCAAAATATATGATTTAATTAAGTGAAAATTCATCTGAATTGTGAATGAATATCCTGCAATTTGAATGGAACAATGAACGATTTATTGTGTTTGCACAGGCTGTTTAATAATTAAAGTTGCTTTAATCAGGTTATTGATTCCATTGCAACTTGTTGATTACTGTTTGTTTTGCAGTGCTGGTATAGGTCGAACTGGTGTTCTTATGACTATGGAGACAGCAATGTGTCTAATTGAGTGCAATCAGCCAGTGTATCCATTGGACATTGTTAGAACAATGCGAGACCAGAGAGCCATGATGATTCAAACACCAGTGAGTACTGATTACTTATTTTTCACCTGCCATCACACTTGTCTGCACTGAGGCATTAAATTCAGTAAATGGGATCAGATGGCTCTTTAATCAGTTTTGGTTGGTTTGGGATACTGCCAAAATGAATACTTCACATGGTTTGTATTTAGATTATCATCACTTCTGGGAGCATGGCATTACACAACAGGGTTTTAAATTGCATCTCATCTTTGCAGCTATCATTTACTGTTTGGTTCCCCTTGGATATATAATTTATGATCTATGGTTTGCAACTTTTTAAGTAAATTATGCATTTTGCTGCACTAAATGCAGTTCTCTTGTGGAAAATTTAAGCAATCAGACTTCTGCTAAAGCCTATTTATATCTTCCCGTGCAATCTCAGTGCACCATCTTTCATTTCTTTCCCTGTGAATAATTATTCTGAGAAATTTAATGAATAGTGAAAGGCCTGGATAGAGTGGATGTGGAGAGGATGTTTCCACGAGTGGGAGAGTCCAGGACCAGAGATCATAGCCTCAGAATTAAAGGATGTTCCTTTAGGAAGGAGATGGGGAGGAATTGCCTTAGTCACAGGGTAGTGAATCTGTGGAATTTTGCCACAGAAGGCTGTGGGGGACACCAATGGATATTTTTATATCAGAGATAGATAGATTCTTGATTAGCACGGGTGTCAGGGCTTATGGGGAGAAGGCAGGAGAATGGGGTTAGGAGATAGATCAGCCATGATTGAATGGCGGAGTAGGACTTGATGAGCCGAATGGCCTAATTCTGCTCCTATCGCTTATGATCTTATGAACCAGTTATGATAACTATCTCAGCCTCAAATATAATTAATGCTGAGATTTTTTATTTTACTTGGTTTTCCTTTAAAATGAAGGCCATTCCCTGCATTTGTATTAAACTGGTAAATTGGATTAGTAAGTATGCAGATGATACTAAGATAGGTGGTGTTGTGGATAATGAAGTAGATTTCCAAAGTCTACAGAGAGATTTAGGCCATTTGGAAGAATGGGCTGAAAGATGGCAGAGGAGTTTAATGCTGATTGTGTGAGGTGCTACATCTTGGCAGGACAAATCAAAATAGGACGTAAATGGTAGCGAATTGAGGAATGCAGTTGAACGGAGGGATCTAGGAATAACTGTGCATAGTTCCCTGAAGGTGGAATCTCATATAGATAGGGTGGTAAAGAAAGCTTTTGGTATGCTAGCCTTTATAAATCAGAGCATTGAGTATAGAAGTTGGGATGTAATGTTAAAATTGTACAAGGCATTGATGAGACCAATTCTGGAGTATGGTGTACAATTTTGGACGCCCAATTATAGGAAGGATGTCAACAAATTGGAGAGAGTACAGAGGAGATTTACTAGAATGTTGCCTGGGTTTCAGCAACTAAGTTACAGAGAAAGGTTGAACAAGTTAGGTCTTTATTCTTTGGAGCACAGAAGGTTAAGGGGGGACTTGATAGAGGTCTTTAAAATGATGAGAGGGATAGACAGCGTTGACGTGGACATTGAGAGTAGGGAAGATTCAAACAAGAGGACATGACTTCAGAATTAAGGGACAGAAGTTTAGGGGTAACATGAGGGGGAACTTCTTTACTCAGAGAGTGGGAGCTGTGTGGAATGAGCTTCCAGTGGAAGTGGTGGAGGCAGGTTCGATTTTATCATTTAAAAATAAATTGGATAGGTATATGGATGGGAAAGGAATGGAGGGTTATGGTCTGAGTGCAGGTAGATGGGACTAGGGGAAAATAATTGTTCGGCACGGACTTGTAGGGCCGAGATGGCCTGTTTCCATGCTGTAATTGTTATATAGTTATATGGTATATAAATATAAGATTTATGTTAAATATTTTGACAAATGCTGATGTTCATGAAGATAGAATAGAAAAGTTTAGTAATTTGTCCTAGGGTCATTGAGTCGAACACCACAGGCGCTTTGGCCCACTTTTGCTCATCTATGCTAATCCCATTTCCCTGCATTAGACAATAGACAATAGGTGCAGGAGTAAGCCATTTGTCCCTACGAGCCAGCACCGCCATTCAATGTGATCATGGGTGATCATCCCCAATCAGTACCCCGTTCCTGCCTTCTTTCCATATCTCCTGACTCCGTTATTTTTAAGAGCCCTATCTATCTCTCTCTTGAAAGCATCCAGAGAACCTGCCTCCACCGCCCTCTGGGGCAGCGAATTCCACAGACTCACCACTCTCTGTGAGAAAAAGTGTTTCCTCGTCTCCGTTCTAAATGGCTTACTCCTTATTCTTAAACCGTGGCCCCTGGTTCTGGACTCCCCTAACACCAGGAACATATTTCCTGCCTCTAGCGTGTCCAAGCCCTTAACAATCTTACATGTTTCAATGAGATACCCTCTCATCCTTCTAAGCTCCATTCTCTCAGCATATGACAGTCCCGCCATCCCGGGAATTAACCTTGTAAACCTACGCTGCACTCCCTCAATAGCAAGAATGTCCTTCCTCAAATTAGGGGACCAAAACTGCACACAATACTCCAGGTGTGGTCTCACTAGGACTCTGTGCAACTGCAGAAGGACCTCTTTGCTCCTATATTCAATTCCTCTTATTATAAAGGGCAACATGCCATTTGCTTTCTTCACTGCCTGCTGCACCTGCATACTTACTTTCATAGACTGGTGTACAAGGATCCCCAGATCCCGTTGTACTTCCCCTTTTCCCAACTTGACGCCATTTAGATAGTAATCTGCCTTCCTGTTTTTGCTACCAAAGTGGATAACCTCACATTTATCCGCATTAAACTTCATCTGCCATGCTTCTGCCCACTCCCCCAACCTGTCCAAGTCACCCTGCATTCTCATAGCATCCTCCTCGCAGTTCACATTGCCACCCAGCTTTGTGTCATCTGCAAATTTGCTAATGTTACTTTGAATCCCTTCATCCAAATCATTGATGTATATTGTAAATAACTGCGGTCCCAGCACCGAACCTTGTGGTACCCCACTAGTCACTGCCTGCCATTCTGAAAGGGACCCGTTAATCCCTGCTCTTTGTTTCCTGTCCGCCAACCACTTCTCTATCCATGTCAGCACTTTACCCCCAATACCATGTGCCCTAATTTTGCCCACTAATCTCCTATGTGGGACCTTATCAAATGCTTTCTAAAAGTCCAGGTACACTACATTAGGGCCATCTCCTTCCTTGTCTTGCCTATTTATGTATCCATCTAAATACTTATTAAATGTGATTATTGTGTGTGATTTCACCATTACTTCTGCCAGCTTATTCCAGATATCAACTACAGTGTTTTTCTTAAATTACCCCTCAGATCCCCCTTAACTATTTTTTTCACCTTAAACCTATGCCCCTTTCTATTGTTGACAAAGATATGGGCAAAGACAAAGATGGAGAAATAGATACTGACAATCTACTCAATCTGTGCCTAGCATAAATGTGCATGCTTATGGTAGGTTAGACCTCAGCCTCCTTCACTCCAGAGAAAAGAAACACAGACTATGCAATCCCTCCACAAAACAAAAGTCCTCAACCCAGGCAACATCCCTGTGAATCTCTCTGCCTTCGTTCCCCACGACTTTTGATAATGGGATAACTTGTATATACGTGAAAATTAAATAATCAAAGCTAAATTTACAATTGTTTAACGCAACTCAAACATTTAGAATGGTTTGCTGATGTAATGAACTGGGTTAAAATTAGACCCTTTAGAAAAGTGCTACCACTATTTCACTTGCATTCTTGCCCCATTTGTCCTTTATTGGTCTGCCTCCTTTACCGCATTTCCTACATCCCAAGAACATTTTTGCTGAACAGTAAAGTAATATAAAGTATTATTGTCTTCCAGCACAGTCTGATGCACAAGTTAAATATTAATACGTTGAGACTGCCATCTGGTGCCTGCTATGTGCACCTTAATTCGGTTGCAGATTTTATCTTGATTGATGATTGTTTCCCTTTATAACTTTTTGATTTCTTTGCACCACAACATACGTTGGCTCCTGAGAGGAAGTTGAATGGGGTCCAAAGGTAGAGCACATTCTTGAGTAATTAAAAAAACAGTGCCAATGTTCTTAACATTAGTAAAGTGGCATATTGCCTGCTCTGATGTTAGTGTCCTCTGAAAGACATATATAAAGAATATAAAAATGTAGCAACCACCATGTATTTACATCATTAATGTCAACTAAATATCTGAAGTCCCTTCACAAATGATAGACTAAGGAAGGACTAATAAATAAGGTGTTTTTTTAGGGTTTTCAATTGGGAGGAGTTGGAGAGACAGTATTCTGGAGAAACAGACTTGATGGGCCGAATGGCCTAATTCTTCCGTGTCTTAGGATCTATTATTTCTGGAGGAAATGTCAGAGAATTGAGCTTAAGTCAGTGGGGGTCAGGTTGATGGAAACGATGTTTGCTTTGGCAGGATCCTATTTGAGAGGAGATTGCACTGCACTTTATTGTGTATGTGACGAATAAATCTGACTATTGACTATTGAGTTTGAAGGTTTAAGGAGATGATTACAAACTTGCCTTGTGTCCAGGTGCAATGCTGATGTTTCAAACATCCTAATTCTAATCGAGACTGCTCCGAAAGGGATGATAATGATAACAAAAGAAGAGTTTGTTGTAGAGTGCAGAGATAAGAAACCGACATTCTTCAATGTTCAGCTGCAAATAATGGTGACTCCTCCAAGTCTGGATAGTTGCCGAGCATTCTTTTCATGCAATCGGTGGGAAAGCAGTGAAACGATGTATGTTGGCAGACATCCAGAGACTGACCCCATAAGCACTCACTTGCATCTAGATCAGGAGGCAAGGAATTGAATCATTCTCAAAGCACTAGATGGGAAGATTGTGCAATATAATTACGATTTCTGACATCTAACAATGAAATCCAACATTTTTAGCCAGAACAAATTGAAATGTATGTTGAGTATGCATTAATTTAATTTGTTTTCTCTCTCTCTCCTTCTCGCAGAGCCAATACAAGTTTGTTTGTGAAGCTATTATGAGGGTTTACGAAGAAGGCATTGTGAAACCATTGCAGTCAACACTGTATAATTAACCCAAGGATAAGACCTTGTTGTTGAAACTGGTTTGCTGGGAGCGTTTACTGTGTCATTATGTGCTTGCACAACATGCTGCCCTGATGTGAGTTTGAAGTTTGGAAGACCGGCAAACGGGCAAGGACATTGAGAACCTAAGCACTGTTGCACTTTATGTTCAAAAAGAAATAATAGTCTCTGCGTGTGATCATACTGACGACAAATACCATGATCGCAGCTGCCCTCACTTCTGAAATGCTGTGTCCACTGCTCTGGTTTTGTTCAGGGAGATTGTCAGCTTTTGGATTCCTCTATAGTGCCAAGAGGGAGAACTACCTACACAACTCTTCCCTCACCTGCCTATGAATATGTGTCCTCTTGCTTGCTGGTTTAACTGACAGAGCCTATTCAAATGGCCACTTTTTAAAATAGACATTTTCTGTTCATGAAATTGAATTAACTCTTTATCAGACCCTTTGCAGTGGCATCCATGAACATGAAAGTGTGCACTGGTGTAGAATTACCTTTTTTAAATTAGCAACTGTTTTCATGCTGCCTTGACTAACTTAACAATAAAACTCTCATCCCTAGGTTGTGTTCTGTAATATAGAATATAATCAAAAATAAGGTTTAGTGAGCACTTATTAGTCAAATTGGCCCAAATTGTCTCACCTTCGGATTTTGATGTGCAGCTGTTTAACCTATGATGAACTTCGAGCAGTCACTCTGTACATATTCTCCTCTGTTTCCCTGATCAAAATATCTTGCTCTTCCTGCACTCGAGTGCCAATGTTTCTAAATTCGTATGGGTGTCAAGAACTTTGACAGCTTTATCAGACCAGCAGTGATCCGTGAGCTACACTAAGCATTAGAACCTAAAATGTAAATAATTATAAGGAAATTCAGCCTTAACCACCCTCTTCCTATCTATCAGGATATTAGAATCCAAGTGCTGGTTGCTAGTTAGCTACATTACTTATTGGCTAGGACAATCTACTCCAAAGACTTGAATTCGCATCCATCCCAGGTAGCGAAGATATACCTGACTTTAAGGTACACCAAATATATTCAGTGCCCCTTCTCCACAGGTCTGATCCTGCAGTGAACCTTCCCCCACAGAAAGGTGTGTGCCTGGAATTTTTTTTAAAGAATTTGTTTCCTAGGCACTTCGTGATGGGTGCACACCTATCCTACCAGTCCTACGTATAAGCTTGCCTTATTGTGTGCCATTTTAATGTTACTTCTGTAATCAGCACTAGTCCACCCAAAGAAATGCACTGGGGAGTTGCTATAAGGTAATTTTTATAGTAAGACACTAAATCAAAGTACTGAACAGTACAAAGCACAATAGAGTTGTAAATTTAATACTAAATTAATTAATTTATGAAATGTTGATGGATGCTGCAGTTTTGATGGTCGTTATTCCAACAGTCACTTGCTCCCCTGACTCTGTATAAGTAGACATGGTCTCTCTCCCCCCCCTCTCTCTCTCTCTCTTTTTCCCTCTCTCTTTTTTCCTCTCTTTCTCTCCTCTCCCTCTCCTCTCTCTCTCCCTCTCCCTCTCCCTCTCCCTCCTCCCTCTCCCTCTCCCTCTCCCTCTCCCTCTCCCTCTCCCTCTCCCTCTCCCCCTCCCTCTTCCTCCCCCCTCTCTATCTATCCCTATGTATCTTTTAGAGAGGGTTGGGGAGTTTTCAGGTAGTGGAAATAGCTTGTTAACAAATATGCTGTCTGAATGAGTAAAATGAAATGTTCAATGTATATGCAAGAATATCAAAGATCCATACAGAATGTTAATCACATGAAATTAGAGCCCTGTGTTAATAACTGAGTTTTGATAACTATATGTGTGCCTGCACATAATTGGGAAGGCATTTAATTAAAATTAATAGTTAAACATAATTCAGCACATCACTACTTTTCTCTTTAGTGTACTTGCACACACAAATTAAAAAAAAAACTTTATGGCATATAGATAAATAAAGTAAGACCCTTGAAAAGGAAAATTGATATACTGTATATTTTTGACTCTGTAGGATCCAGAGGAGATTGAGGCCTCCAAAAGCATAGCGTTAATGAACAGAATTAAACCCATTGAAATCAGACATTTTTTTTGCCAGAAAATTAAAATGGATGAGTGACTGTTTAATTTATCCCTGTCTAAATATCTGCACATCGGTACTCGTGTGTATTAACTTGTTGTACTCTTTGCAGCTGTAAATAATGCTGTCGACTTGAGTGCCATTCATATCATTAGCACAATGCAATTCCATTCACCTCATCGGGGTTGCAGTAGCAAGTAAGCAATTGGGATGGCGAGAAGAAAAGGTTTAAGCCACGCACAACCAACAAATGTTAGTAACGAAACCTCGCAAACTTCCTTTTTCATTTTCTCTGCTCTCCTGGTTGTGCATAACTGCAGTGTTATTTTTTGTTAGATTTACCTAAAAGGAGGCATGTGATTTGGTCTTCGTTTTTGTGTCATGCTGTAAAATGAATGTGAATGTATCCATCAACCATGCAGAATTGCAAGCGGTAGAGAATGACTTGGATTTTAAGGATAAATATTTTTCATACCGTTTGTATAAAAAAACTAAAAATTAAAAAGTTTGTAACTTTCCATTGAAGAAAATTTTGCAGGTTTAAAAATGTAAATAAGAGCAATACTATTGAAACTCAGTTCAGTGCCAATTCATGCTGTACAGGTTAATTTTTCTATTGCTTACTGAGTGTAATTATGCAGGTTAATGTTTCGATCATTTTACGGTTTAAGCATTTGGAAGTAAATTACAAATTTCCTTAAGTAATATTAAGGGCACTTTATATTACAATATACTACTGACAGAATTATCAAATTATTTGATTTCACACGGATGCTAAACCCTAATCATCTTTTGCTTTGTGAATGGAACTTAAAAGAGTGCATACTGGTTGATTTATCTTTGGATTAGGCAATCAGATCTAAAAGGGTTTTTTTAAAGAAATATGCACCTGGCTAAAGGTACTACATAGATTTAATATTTACTGAAAGTGGTGTAGTCTTGTAATTTAAGCATTGCACCAACAGTCCAAAATCTATTGTTCTCACAGCTAATAGAAAAGTGAGTGGTTTGATAGCATTGCCATTTCAGCAAAATTTGCTGGCAGTAACTTGCATCAGTCACTCTTTACCAATCGGACTGCTTAAAAATGTCACCTTGTTCCTCTCCTTTATTCTCAATACCTGTTAATTGCAATGGTAGGTGAAGCCACTTGACTGGGCACAAGGTTAACGTATTTTTAAGGTTTTTTTGGACAGTACAACATATTGCAGAACTGTAGTTTGTGGTGTTAGCAGCCGATCTGTTAAGAACATTACATATTAGCAAGGCAGCATCTGTAAAGGTAGGAATGTTTATTTAGCTCAAGTCAGAGCTCCTTCAAAATATAGTAAGAAAATAATGTGGTGTGAGGGATCTCTCGGGCAGAGCTGAACTGAATGAATATTTTAACCACTGTGGGCAATTTATTTAGTAGAATGAATACTATTAATTTAAGAATGATTTATTTGAAACTCCCATTAATGCTTCTGATTATGAAGTTTAAAAATGATAGTAATGACTAATATGCTGCCAGCGTTGAATGCATATTTTAATGTTTTAAGTATATGTGACAGATGCATAGTCCGAGTCATTCCTACTGCTGTGATTTATTCCCCCGCAATTTACACAGAACACTCCAAAGTCCCTAAAAGGGAAAAGGAAAATATACTTTTGGTCGATTTTACATTTCCCATACATAATTTGATTCTAATTAATCTTTACAACTTCCAAAATGTTAGTTTTATGCCTAGGATGACCAATTGTGATGAAGATGCAGATTAGAAGTGTCATAATAAATATGCATAATAATATCAATTACATGTTTTTTTTTCTAAATGAAAGTAAAACTGTGCCTGATCTTGCAATTTGAACTGAACACAATTTTAATTTTAGTGAAATCTAATTGCAAATTTTCTGACAAATTTGATTTTATGCTGCTTTCAAACTGCCTAAAAATACTGTTGGTACTGTACAGATTTAATTAGGAATGCTTTTCCTATTTTTTCATTGGCTTTTTGAAGCCTTCACTTGAATTTTATTGACACTGGACAAAATGTGAAAAAGTAAGCTTTTATAGCTTGTATGCTTAAAGAAGGCCTTATTCGTTTAATTTCTAAATTTGAAGTAGTTCATGCCTTTTGCTGATATCCAACAAGTTACCTGCTTGTGGGATATCAACTGTAAAAAGGATTAATTGATGCAGTACCAACGTGACCAGTCACTTGGTTGGGGGTGGGGTAGTGGCAGAGGAAGGGGAATTTTAAATTCTATGTATTACTTTCTCTTCTAAATTTTTCGTGCATATGTATTTAATTTCACTTGACCAGAATTGTCTCAATTAGGTACAAACTTAATAGTTTACTTGTGACTCTTAATTGCTCTGTTACAATAAAATATGCTTACATAATTTAAAGTGTAGCACTTGTGAGTTTGTTTGGAGTGGCAGCTGTACTTACATTTAACAAAAATTTTGTAAATTTTTGTTTAAAATTTTAGTTTTAGCTGGTACTTGAAGTCGTTAGATTCAAGAGATTTTTCTGTACATTTGAATCAGGTTTGATTTGATTCTGTACATAATTCATTTACAGCATGTACAGTTAATCTTTTTCTTTATAACAGTAAAAATCTGGTTTTTAACAGCAATCTGTAGTTGTTGCAATTTTGTTTGAACTGTGCTCTCACTTCTATTCTGTTCCTTTGGAATATTCTTATTTAGAGTCTAAAAATAAGTAATATAATGTATTCTCATTTACTTAAGAAATACAAGTGAATTTCAAACAGCTGCATTGCATGACCAGAAATATACTTTAAGGTCTGATATACCGTGGTTTGAAATATATGAAGATCATTTAAATAAATATCCAAGTATAAATAGACTTTGGGTGAAAGTTGTAAATGCTTTCCTTTGAATAAAGAAATAGGACACTGTCAAACAGTTAAACTCAATTCTGCACATTTTCCATGTCCTTCCATTCCCTGCATATCCATGTGTCTATCTAAAAGCCCCTTAAGCGCTACTATCTGCCTCCACCACACCCTAGTAGGGTGTCTCGGGCACCCACCGCTCACTATTTAAAACTTACCACACGCATCTGCTACAAACTATGCCCCACTCTCCTTGAAGATATGCCCTCTACTCTTCAATATTTCCACCCTGGGGGGAAAAAAGGTTCTGATTGATATCCTATGTATGCTTCTCATAATGTTATGTACTCCATCAGGTCAACTTATCATTCCACTTCATGAGGAGAAACTTTATCAGGATATGTGGAGCTTGCTTGTAAGACTCGAGGGGGAATTAAACCTGTTCCAGTTTAATAAATGAAGGATTTTATTGTACCAAGAAAAGCTTTAGATTTTCAACAGGCTACCGGGTACATTTTTTTAAATGATCCCTGAGATAAGGTGACTATTGGTAGAAATACTTCTTTGTATCAATGCAACTTGGAAACTTCGGCATGTCCCCAACAACTCTCACCAACTTCTACAGATACACAGTCGAAAGCATTTTGTCGGGATGCATCACAGCATTATTTCGGAACAGCTCCATCCAAGACTGCAAGAAATTGCAGAGAATTGTGGACGCAGCCCAGACCATCACACAAAGGTCCATTGACTCCATTTACAATGAGCACTGCCTCGGCAAGGCCAGCAGCATAATCAAGGACAATTTGCATGCCAACCACTCTCTCCTGTCCTCTCCCATCAGGTGAGAGGTATAGAAGTGTGAAAACGCACACCTCAAGGACAGTTTCTTGCCAGCTGTTATCAGGCAATTGAACCATCTTATCACCAACCAGAGAGCGGTCCTGAGCTACTATCTACCTCATAGGAAACCCTCAGACTATCTTTAATCAGACTTTACTGGACATTATCTTGCATTCAACATTATTCCCTTTATCATGTATCTGTACACTGTGGATTGCTCGATTATAAAAATGTATTGTCTTTCCGCTGACTGGTTAGCATGCAACAAACGCTTTTCACTCTACCTTGGTACATGTGACAATAACATATAAGATTGTTATGGGCTTGGACACGCTAGAGGCAGGAAACATGTTCCCGATGTTGGGGGAGTCCAGAACCAGGGATAAGAATAAGGTGTAAGCCATTTAGAACGGAAACGAGGAAACAATTTTTCTCACAGAG
This sequence comes from Leucoraja erinaceus, assembly GCF_028641065.1. Lineage (NCBI taxonomy): Eukaryota > Metazoa > Chordata > Chondrichthyes > Rajiformes > Rajidae > Leucoraja > Leucoraja erinaceus. Next base: position 70,251,275 of record NC_073383.1, on the reverse strand, counting down.
AGTGGTGAGTCTGTGGAATTCTCTGCCTCAGAGGGCGGTGGAGGCAGGTTCTCTGGATGCTTTCAAGAGAGAGCTAGATAGGGCTCTTAAAAATAGCGGAGTCAGGGGATATGGGGAGAAGGCAGGAACAGGGTACTGATTGGCGATGATCAGCCATGATCACATTGAATGGCGGTGTTGGCTCGAAGGGCCAAATGGCCTACTCCTGAACCTATTGTCTATTGTCTAATAAACTAAACTATTGAAAAGCAGCCTTTCCATCCCGAAACATCCAGTGAGTAGGAATAAATAATGTCTATTAAGGATAAATATGTATACTTGATATTCTCAATCATTCATGCAGCCCCATGTGATAGAATAACAGAATCTTGCAGCACATGAGACCATTCAGTCTGGTCCAGTTACTGAGCTTTTCCACCCATAAATCCCCCTATTATGATTTTTTTTATTGTGGTGAAACATAAATCTAATTTTAGGTAACATCGAACAACCCCTCCTCTCTCTTCACCCCCCTCCATCTTCTCTCTTCACCCCCCTAGATTTACACCTACACCTATTCCTCCCAACTTACAGTGGCCTCCATAATGTTTGGGACAAAGACCCATCATTTATTTATTTGCCTCTATACTCCACAATTCGAGATTTGTAATAGAAAAAAAATCACGTGGTTAAAGTGCACATTGTCAAATTTTAATAAAGGCCATGTTTATACATTTTGTTTTTGCCATGTAGAAATTACAGCAGTGTTTATACATAGTCCCCCCATTCAGGGCACCATAATGTTGGGACACAGCAATGTCATGCTTAGTATTTTGTTGCATCTCCTTTGCATGCAATGAATGCTTGAAGTCTGCGATTTATGGATATCACCAGTTGCTGGGTGTCTTCTCTGGTGATGCTATGCCAGACCTGTATTGCAGCCATCTTTAGCTTATACATGTTTTGGGGGCTAGTACCCTTCAGTTTTCTCTTCAGCATATAAAAGGCATGCTCAATTGGGTTCAGATCGGGTGATTGACTTGGCCACTCAAGAATTTACCATTTTTTAGCTTTGAAAAAACTCCTTTGTTGCCTTAGCAGTATGTTTGGGATCATTGTCTTGCTGTAGAATGAACCGCCGGCCAATAGGTTTTGAGGCATTTGTTTGAACAAGCAGATGGGATGTGTCTATACACTTCAGAATTCATTATGCTGCTACCATCAGCAGTTGTTTCATCAATGAAGATAAGTGAGCACCTTCAGCAGCCATATAGTACATGCCCAGGCCATAACACCCCCAACACTGTGTTTCACAGATGAGGTGGTATGCTTTGGATCTTGGGCAGTTCTTTCTCTCCTCCATACTTTGCTCTTGACATCACTGATATAAATTAATCTTCATCTCATCTGTCCACACGACCTTTTTCCAGAACTGTGGTTGCCCTTTTAAGTACTTCTTGGCAAACTAACCTGGCCATCCTATTTTTGCAGCTAACCAGTGGTTTGCATCTTGCAGTGTAGCCTCTGTATTTCTGTTCATGAAGTCTTCTGCCGAATGTGGTCATTGACAAATCTATGCCTGACTCCTGAAGAGTGTTTCCGATCTGTCGGACTGGTGTTTGTTGATTTTTCTTTATTATAGAGAAAATTCTTCTGTAATCAGCTGTGGAGGTCTCCCTTGGCCTGCCAGTCCCTTTGCGATTAGTAAGCTCACCAGTGCTCTCTTCTGAATAATGTTCCAAACAGTTGATTTTGGTAAGCATAAGGTTTGGCTGATGTCTCTGTAACAGTTTTATTCTTGTTTCTCATTCTCATAATGGCTTCTTTGACTTTCATTGGCACAACTTTGGCCCTCATGTTGATGAACAGCAATAACAGTTTCCAAAGGTGATTGAAAGACTAGGTGCTGCAAGCCCTCTTATACTTACAGCAAGGAGGCAATTAAACACACCTGAGCAATTACAAATGCCTGTGAAGCCATGTGTCCTGAGCATTATGGTGCCCTGAAATGGGGGGGGGGGGGGGGGGGTCTATGTATCAACATAGCTGTAATTTATACATGGTGATGCCAACATGGCATTTAATAAAATCTGACAATGTGCACTTTAACCACGTGTGATTTTTTTCTATTACAAATCTCAAATTGTGGAGTACAGAGGCAAATAAATAAATAAATAATGGGCCTTTGCCCCGAACATTGTGGAGGGCACTGTATAACACCCCTTCATTCCTTCCCCTGTCTTTGCAGTTTGGAACCCTTCAACCATTCTGTCTCACATCCTCTGCCTTAATCTTTGGCCCTTGTTTCAGCCATCTGCAAATCAAAACCCCTCTTTGCATGTGTCCACCTTCTACTGTTGTCCTGCCTCTCTTCTCTCCCCCTCCCCTCAATCTTTACAATCTGTTTGATCAATGGTCCTGACCTAAAAACGTCACCTATACATGATTTCAAGAGATGCTGTCTGACCCGCTGAGTTAGCCAGCACCTTCTGTCCTTCCAAAACAAAAAATATGGCCTTTAGTTTACTGACTGACTTGCCAAAAAGCTTTTGAAAGTAAGCATGCAGGTACAGCAGGCAGTGAAGAAAGCGAATGGCATGTTGGCCTTTATAACAAGAGGATTCGAGTTTTAGAGCAAAGAAGTCCTTCTGCAGTTGTACAGAGCCCTACTGAGACCACACCTGGAGTATTGTGTGCAGTTTTGGTCCCCTAATTTGAGGAAGGACATTCTTACTATTGAGGGTGTACAGCGTAGGTTTACAAGGTTAATTCCCGGATGGCGGGACTGTCGTATGCTGAGAGAATGGAGCGGCTGGGCTTATACACTCTGGAGTTTAGATGGATGAGAGGGGATCTTATTGAAACATATAAGATTGTTAAGGGTCTGGACAAGCTAGAGGCAGGAAACATGTTCCCGATGTTGGGGGAGTCCAGAACCAGGGGATTAAGTTTAAGAATAAGGGGTAAGCCATTTAGAACGGAGACGAGGAAACACTTTTTCTCACAGAGAGTTGTGAGTCTGCGGAATTCTCTGCCTCAGAGGGTGGTGGAGGTCGGTTCTTTCAAGAGAGAGCTAGATAGAGCTCTTAAAGGTAGCGGAGTCAGGGGGTATGGGGAGAAGGCAGGAACGGGGTACTAATTGGGGATGATCAGCCATGATCACATTGAATGGCGGTGCTGGCTTGAAGGGGCAAATGGCCTACTCCTGCACCTATTGTCTATTGTCTGCGTCTACTGTTTGCTGCAATTTTTTGCGTTCTTGGACGGAGCTGTTCCCAAACCAAGCTGTGATGCATCCCGATAAAATGCTTCGCACTCTGTTTTCTGTTGCTTTACACTAAGGAATGCCATTTGGCATCTATCCAGAGTTATGGTCGCTCCAGAGAAAACAGCAGATGGTGCGTTTTAGTCAAGCTGTTAAATGTAGATTGGGGAGTAGCAAGTGGCTTCACAGCTGGAGTAACATGTATAGTAAATGAGTTAATCTGTTGACTGTGGAGACCCCTACTGTAAGTAGTTTGTAGGGAATATAAAAATTGCACACTCCCTCAGGAGTAATCAATATTGCATAACCAGCAAGAATATCCACAGCACGTTTAAAACTTGTACCAAATAAATATAAACATGTACATAGACGCAAAAAGCTGGAGCAACTCAGCGGGACAGGCAGCATCTCTGGAAAGAAGGAATGGGTGACGTTTCGGGTGGATACCCTTCTTCAGACTGGACATCATTTCGATTTAAACCAACATCTGCAGTTCTTTCCTTCACGAGAAGGAATGGGTGACGTTTCTGGGCCGAGACCCTTCTTCAGACATCGAGTAACAAAAAGTTACTCCAGCTTTTTGTGTCCATCTTTGGTTTAAACCAGCATCTGCAGTTCCTTCCAACACAAATACACGTAGGTTCCACCAAGATGCAGCACAGAATGCTACAGGCGATCCCTTTTCTCTGTGGCTATCAAACTTTACAACTCCCCTTCTGACGTGGGGTAGATTCACTCCCCAGTCCTCCCCCTCCCCTCCCTTGCACCGCGTGTAACTTGTGTTTTATTATCACTGTTGGCAGACCAATTTCCCACCTGGAATAACAGAAAGATAGAAAATAGGTGCAGAAGGAGGCCATTCGGCCCTTTGAGTCAGCACCGCCATTCATTGTGATCATGGCTGATCGTCCCCTATCAATAACCCGTGCCTGCCTTCTCCCCATATCCCTTGACTCCACTAGCCCCTGGAGCTCTATCTAACTCTCTCTTAAATCCATCCAGTGACTTCAAGTTCAAGTGAGTTTATTGTCATGTGTCCCTGATAGGACAATGACATTTTTTCTTTGCTTCAGCACACAGAATATAGTAGGCATTTACTACAAAACAATGTGTCCATATACTATAATATAAATATATACACACGTGAATATATAAAATGATAGTGCAAATAACAGATAATGGGTTCATAATAATCAGAGTTGTGTCCGAGCCATGTTTAATAGCCTGATGGCTGTGGGGAAGTAGCTATTCCTGAACCTGGTTGTTGCAGGTAGCAGGGAGATGAGTGTGTGGCCAGGATGTTGTGGGTCTTGGTCTCCACTGTCCTCTGTGGCAGGGAATTCCATAAATTCACAACTCTCTGGGTGAAAACAAATTTTCTCACCTCAGTCTTAAATGACCTCCCCTTCATTCTAAGACTATGGCCTCTGGTTCTGGACTCGCCCAACATTGGGAACATTTTTCCTGCATCTAGCTTGTCCAGTCCTTTTATAATTTTATATGTTTCTGTAAGATCCTCCCTCATACTTCTAAACATCTGTCGTATTGTATGTCTATGTTCTGTTCTTTATTACCGTAGAATATTTTGCTTCTGCCAGCATTTTGGTCATGATCATAACGCCTCATTGAGTGTTCAAATCCTCCTTGTACACAATATCCAAGCTGACACTGAAATGCACGCATGGTAAGAGAGAGGTACTGGGTCTTTGATGAAACATTGAATTGGGCAGCTTACAACCCAGCGGTTCGAACGCTAATTTCTCTAATTTCACGTAACTCCTGTCTTCCCCAAAGAAAAACAATTGAGTAGAAACTCCTGAATTAACATTTTTTAATGGTAGGTTTAATACCATTGGAGGAGAAGCTTTTCGGTCAAAAGTGCCGCGAGTATTCGAAATGCAATCTGTTCGAAGGAGCAAACATTTTTTATTGATGGACTGACTTGGGTGACCAAAATAAAATAAAGCCTATAGTTTAATTTCAAGGTTTCAAGGTCAGTTTATTGTTACGTGTACCAATTAAGGTACAGTGAAATTCAAATTTCCATGCAGCCATACTAAAAAAAAAGCAACAAGACAAACAAGTGCATAAAAGTTAACATAAACATCCACCACAGTGGATTCCCCATGTTCCTCACTCTGAGGAAGGCAATAAAGTCCAATCTCCTTCCTCTTTATTCTCACGCGGTCGGGGCAATCGAACCATCTGCAGTCGGGGTCGTCGAAGCCCCCCGCGTCGGGGCGGTCGAAACTCCTACAGCTTGGAGTCCTCGATGTCGATCTCTGACCAGAGACCGCTGGCTCCGTGATGTTATTGTCCAGCAGGCTCCCACTGTTGGAGCCCTAAAGACGACCCCCCAAAAAGGGATCGCGAACTCAAGTTCAAGTGAGTTTATTGTCATGTGTACCTGTATAGGACAATGAAATTCTTGCTTTGCTTAAGCACACAGAACATAGCAGGCATTTACTACAAAACAGATAAGTGTGTCCATATACTAGGTATGTTGCAAAGCCTACTTGAAGTGTCGCTGAAAATCTGTCGCTGCGGGTGTGCGTGATTTTGGCGCCGTTTAGAGGGGGGCGGGTTTAAAACGTGATTTTCCCAAGGATGTTCAGCCTAGTTAATTATTAATGGAAAATCGCTGGAATATTCCGTCGCTTTACCTATTATTAGTTTTAAAGGCTTTATATAATTGTTGTAGTAGTTTAAAAATTAACCTCTAAACCCGCGACCACCGGCAACCGGCAGGGTCTCATACAGCAGACAACAGAAGGTAGGCTGTTTATTTTTACATTAAAAAGGGCTTCTTAAGATCCCTTTATACAAAGTTTAATGTTGCGAGTGGCTCATTTTGGGCCCATTATGTCGCGCAGTATTTTTCAGGGCATTTTGAGGGTACAAATCTAACGCAATGCGAACGTTCTAAACCAGCGCGTCCACAGGAACCCACTAGAAAGCTGATTTAATTGACTTTAATTTACAGCAATTGAACACTAAATTCCCTCCATTTGGCCTATAAATTAATGTAAATGAGATTTTAAAATCATGTTTTATTGTGAATTATTTGTGAATATTATTTGGACACTTAGGCTATTTAAAAATGTTAATCATTTGAAGTTTGAAATTAGCTCCAATTGGGTAACTAACTACAGGTAATTATATGCTTTAATTTCAGGTTATCCAAGTAAGATTGATTTATATTTGTTTCAGAATGCTTCAACCTATGATAACTGAAATTTTCATTCAGTTCTCTTAATTTTTAAGAAAGATATGGGCTTTTGACTGTCCACGATCACAGCTTTTTTGTTATGTCCATAGAAAATCAATAGGGAACAAGATGCTAATTTCCGAGTATGAAAATGGCCATAACTTTTTAAATACTTGAGATATGAAAGTGAATTAGGTGTCAAATTAAACTTCTTTTTATGCTTTATCTGATGGGATAAATTGCAGACTTGAGATTTAAAATCTCAAAATTTTGTAACATTGCTACATATACCATAATATAAATATATACACACATGAATAAATAAACTGATAAAATGCAAATAACAGATAATGGGTTCATAATACAGGTGCACAACCTTTTATCCGGTGTTCCAGAAACCGAAAAGCTCCGAAAACCGGCCATTTTTTCCAGATGTCGTCTGCGCACCAAAGTTATTGTTTGGCGCTCCCACTGTGACCCAAAACGACCCCCGGTCAACCCAGGAACTGTAGTACTGTGAGCGGCTGCCTCCTCCCTGGAGGACAATGAGACGCTTAACATCTGTAAATCATTGCTTAAATGTTAGTCAGTTAGTTTGGAGGTACTTTTATGTTGCAAAGCCTACTGAAGAGGGCTGAAAATCTGTAATTCTTAGTCCCCTACCTGGTTTGGAGAGTTTAGCGGGGAGCGGTCAATGTCTTAAAAGGGATTTTCCCCAGCATGTAAGCTCCGCAGCGCTGTGGCCGTTGGGGCTGCGGGGCTTTAGCTATTATTAGCCAGTTGTAGCTCCGACCCGGCAATCTACCCCCTGGCTGCGAGGCGCTCCAAATCCAGCGACCAACCGCGGGTCCGGGACGCCCCATTTCCGCATTAAAAAGGGAGTCGGCAGCGTCCCTTGCTGGGAAAATCAATGTTGCGGGTAGCTCATTTTGGGCCCCGGGGTCGCCGTGCGGCAAGCTCCGGGCGCTGTGGCCGCCGACTCCCAACATCGCGGAGCGAACGTTCTGGATTTGGAGCGCGTTCACAGCCCCAGGGGTGAGTTGCCGGGGTTGGAGCTCCAGCACCGTACGCTAAATTCCCTCGGCCCGCCTATAAGCCCCCAGCTCCGCGGCTCCAAAAATCCAGCGACGCTCCGCGATGTTTGTGTGTATTTGGCCACAGGCTCCGGAGCTTGCCGCACGGCGACCCGGTAAGGCATTAGCCCGCTCCCCGCTGGTTTCCCAGCACTGCGATGCCGCCGACTCTTTACATTCTCGGAGCTGGGACGTAAGGCCGCCGGGGGCGGCGCTGGATTTGGAGCGCCTCGCAGCCAGGGGTAGAGTTTTCCGGGGTCTTAAGCTAACGGTTACCGGCTTTTTGACCGTGGCCGGACGGAGCACCCAGCTCCGCGAGGTTGGGAGTCGCCAAATCAATAGGGGACAAGAATTAAAGTTTCCCCCCTTGACCCCGACCAACCACTTTTTAAATACTTCCAAACTGAAAGTGACTAACATTTATGCAATGATTCTCCTGGTCACCCGGGAGGAGGCAGCTGCTCCAGACTTTTCAAGCCGCCCGCGCTACCTACCTAATCTACGCTAAAAATCTTCCATTCTGAAATCCGAAAATGTCCGAAATCCGACAAGTGTCTGGTCCCAAGGCTTTCGGATAAAAGGTTGTGCACCTGTAATCAGAGTTTTGTCCGAGCCAGGTTTAATAGCCTGATGGCTGTGGGGAAGTAACTATTCCTGAACCTGGTTGTTGCAGTCTTCAGGCTCCTGTACCTTCTACCTGAACTCCGTGATGGTAAGTCTGCAGGCTCCCGTGATGGAGCTCCCGGTCAATCTCCAGCAAAGGTCGCCAACTCCACGATGTTGGGCCGCAGTGGGGATAGAGACATGATACGGAAATAATCGCATCTCTGTCGAGGTAATAGATTAGAAAAAGTTTCCCCCAACCACCACATACAGCAAGGAAAGAACACTAAAAAAGCATTAATTTAACACATCCAAAGCAGACACAAAGAAGGAAAGGACAGACAGTGTGTTGGCAAGGCAGCCATTGCTGGCGCCACCCGCTCATATTGTTAAAATCATTGTTAAAGCCCTGACATTCATCCACAGAGCCATTTTGATTGTCCATCAATAGCCTGGGAGCATTGTTGAATAGAAACTTGGCATTACATCCACTTGACTATCCTAAAGAGCTGGTGCACAATGGCTCTGGTGTATAGTTGTAACAAGTCATGCTCCTGAGATCCTACCAGACCATAACCTCGACTACCTCTGACAATGGAATTGGAAAACCAAGGTGCGCATTCGGGACAGCACAGTGGTGCAGCAGTAGAGTTGCTCCCTGATGTTACCAGAAACCAGCATCTGCAATTCCTTGTGTCTACGAGAGTAGTTTTATCATCCATAACTTTAAAATTGCACAAACATTAAAGCCTACGGTGTTGGTGCTGAGGATTAAAATAAAGTACATTTTTTAAGTACATACAAAAGTATTTTTTTTAAACCTGACCTTACTAATTGGCATGGTCAAGGATGATAAATAATGTCAGAGAATGTATCGAGAGGGTAAACGGTCAGAGCTTTTCCCAGGTGGAACTGCAAAGGCTGGAGGGCAGAGCTTTAAAGCCAAAGGGACAACGTTTAAAGGAAATGTGAGGAGCAAGTTATTTACAGAGTGTTGTGGGTACCTGGAACTTGCTGCCAGGGCTCATTCCTCATCCTCCACTGCTTCCCCACTCTATCTAACCTTGCCCCATCCCAAACAACCTTGCACCGTCGTAATATGTCTAGGTTTGCTATTGTCACATGTACTGAGGTACAGTGAAAAGCTTTGTTTTTGTATGCCATCCAATCAAATCAGATAATACCATACATAAATACAATCAAACTGAGCGTGAATAGGTGGAGCAAAGGGACAGATGCATAGTGCAGAATATGGTTCTCAGCATTGTAGTGCACCAGCTCCAGAGACAAAGTCCAGTGTCCACAATGGGGTATTAGAATTAGATCGTGAAAGGACTGATGAAAGGACTGTTCCTAGCCTGATAAGAGGGGAAGAAGCTGATGGCATGCACTTTCAAAATTGTGTATCTTCTGCCTGGTGGGAGTGTGAAGAAGGAACAAGTCTTTATTATGTTGATTGTTTTTCCGAGGCAGCGTGAAGTGCAGATGGAATCGACGGTGGGGCGTCAAGTCGGTGATGAACTGGGCTACACGTCCGGGCTGTGTCGTATCATATCTAAGCCCTGGAAATTCTTACCGGACTGCATGGAAGAGACTTGCCTAAAGGCTCAATAAGATGCTAATCCACCACCATCTGTGTTATCTGGTCAGTCGTTGCCTTGTGAATTTTTTTTGTGAAGCATTGCAAAATGTTAAAAAGTTTCCATCTGTTGTAGACATCTCCTGTATTCGTGGACATTTGAAAATGAAGTAAATTTAAAGTCAAGTCAAGTTTATTTGTCAGCTGCAGCCCACCCGTCTGCAGGTCTGGGTGGGCTGCAGCTACGACCACCCCGGGCCGCGGTGTTGAGCCGCGGGACTGTTATAACATCGCCCGGGGGGGGGGGTATCGCCTCAGCGCAGTGGGAGAAGAGGAGGGAAGAGACTGCAGACCTTAGACTTTTGCCTCCATCACAGTGAGGAGATGTTGGGTGGTCTCACTGTGGTGGATGTTAATATGTGTTTATTGTTGTTTTTTATTGTATGTATGACTGCTTAAATTTCGTTCAGACTTCGGTCTGAATGACAAATAAAAGGCTATTTTATTCTATACGAGATGTGCAGTGAAATGAAAAGTGGCAATGCTCGCTGACTTTTGTGCAAAAAGCCAAACAAACAAACAACCAAACAAACTATAAACACAATCACATATTCTTTTACATTTTAAATATTGTGGGCGGAAGGTAAAACGTTCAGTAAAGTTAGTCCCTGGTGAGAAAGGCGTTTACAGTCCGAATGGCCTCTGCGAAGAAACTCCTTCTCAACCTCTCCGTTCTCACAGCATGGCAACGGAGGCGTTTGCCTGACCGTAGCAGCTGGAACAGTCCGTTGCAGGGGTGGAAGGGGTCTCCCATGATTTTATTGGCTCTGGAGTTGCACCTCCTGATGTATAGTTCCTGCAGGGGGGCGAGTGAAGTTCCCATAGTGCATTCGGCCGAACGCACTACTCTCTGCAGAGCCTTCTTGTCCTGGGCCGAGCAATTCACAAACCAGATGGTAATATTTCCGGACAAGATGCTTTCCACCGCCGCTGAGTAGAAGCACTGGAGGATCCTCGGAGACACTGAATTTCCTCAATTGCCTGAGGTGGTAAAGGCGCTGCCTTGCCTTACTCACGAATGCTGAGGCGTGTGATGTCCATGTCATATCCTCAGAGATGTGAACTCCCAGATATTTAAAACAGTTCACCCTATCCACAGGATCCCCATTTATCCTCAATGGTGTGTACGTCCTCGGATGATGTGCCCTCCTAAAGTCCACGATCAGCTCCTTAGTCTTTTTGATGTTCAAGAGGAGGCTGTTATCCTGGCACCAGAGTGCTAGATCAGCCACCTTCTCATCGTTGTCTGAGATCAGGCCCGCCACCACAGTGTCATCAGCAAACTTAATTATTGAGTTGGAGCTGAACCTAGCCACACAGTCATGTGTGTACAAGGAATACAATAGGGGCCTGAGGACGCAACCCTGGGGCGATCCTGTGCTCAGGGTGAGGGACTTCGATGTATTCCCTCCCATCTTGACTACCTGGGGCCTGGCGGTGAGAAAGTCCAGGACACAGGCACACAGGGAGGTGTTGAGCCCTAATTCCAGTAGCTTCTTGGCCAGTCTGGTGGGGACTATCGTGTTGAAGGCTGAACTGTAGTCTATGAACAGCATCCTCACGTAGCCCCCCTTCTGGCTGTCAAGATGAGAGAGAGCGGTGTGCAAGACCTGGGAGACCACATCGTCCGTGGATCTGTTCGGACGGTATGCAAACTGCAATGGATTCATGGTGCGAGGGAGGAAGGCACAGATGTGTTTCTTCACCAGCCTCTCAAAGCATTTCATGACTACCGAGGTAAGGGCCACCGGACGGTAGTCATTCAGACAGGCTGGGGAGGCATTTTTTGGTACCGGTACAATGATGGATTTTTTGAAGCAGGCAGGGACCACGGACTTGTCCAGGGAGAGGTTGAATATTGTAGTGAGCACCGGAGCTTGCTGCGTAGCACAGGACTTGAGTACTCGCCCCGAGATGCCATCGGGGCAAAGTGATGGTGACTGGGTTACTTGGGGAAAGTGATCATCCAATCTATGCTTAATTTTCCTAATCCAGAAGAAATCTATCCTGGGGTACTGACCTCTTGATCCTCCAAAATATTCCAAATGGAATTTAAACTGGAGGTGGCAGAGGGTGGCCTTAAGCAAAAAGAGATTCTTGGAGAAGAAGAGCTATCTTAAATGTAGTTGCGTCTGGTTGAGTAACTATGGTAGGATGAAGACTATTCCATGCTTTAATTGTGCGGTGGAAGAATGAATTGCTGTACACATCTGTCTTGGTAGCTGGTATCTCAAATTGGATCAAATGCCCTTGTCTGCTCCTAATAGGTTTGGTTTTGGTAATCTATGTCAAGCTGACCATTTAACATTTTGTAAAAACAGGTCAAAAGGTGAGCTTTACATCTGTCTTGGAGAGGGTTTCACCCCAGTGAATTCAGAAGTTTGGTGACACTTGCTTCTCTCTCATAGGTATTTGTAACAAATCGAGCTGCCTGTCTTTGGACATGTTCGATGGAAGAAATGTTTCTATTTGTGTATGGGTCCCATGCTGCAACTGCATGGTCCAAATGTGGTCTATCGAGGGTAAAATATAGCTTCTCCTTGACAGAAGTTGAACACTGATGAAAGTTGCATCTCAGAAAATGTAGGACACCTCCCTACCATTGTAGAGGTCTATAGGAGTTACTGCCTCAAAAAGACAGCCAGCATCATCAAGGACCCACAACACCCTGGCCACATCTCATTATACTTTAGATATAAGAAACAGACCCTTTGGCCCACTGAGTCCGCGCCAAACAGCTGTCACCCCGTACGCGAGCACTATCCTACACATTAGGAACAATTTACAATGTTTACCAAAGCCAATTAACCTACAAGCCTGTAGGTCTTTGAAGTGCGAATGGACTCTGGAGCACTAGGAGGAACCCCACACGATCACAGGGAGAATGTCTAAACTCTGTACAGAGAGCACCCGTAGTCGGGATCAAACCCGTATCTTTGAGATTCCCCCCACCGATGCAGGAGCTTGATCGCCTCAATGAGGAGGCCTGCTGCTGGCTACGGGAGTAAGATCACCCCGTCAACGGAAGGTTAGCTGGAGGACAAAGAAGGGACAGATTTAATGTTTTTTTTCGCCTTTCATCAAAGTGAGGAATGCGGAGGAGTCACTGAGGTGGATGTTCATGTTAAAATGTATATTATGTGTTCTGTTGCTTTTTATTGGTATGACTGTATGGCAAATGAAATTTCTCATATGTTGCAAAACATACTTGGCTAATGATGTATGATTATGAATATAAAGAAGGATAGTCAAAGATTCTTTAGGTATGTTAAGAGAAAAAGATTAGTAAAGCCAAATGTGGGTCCCTTGAAGGAGAAACAGGTGAAATTATTAGCAACTATTTACAATATATATTAATGATTTAGATGATGGGATAAAAGGTAACACTAGCATATTTGCAGATGAAACAAAGCTGGGTGGCAGTGTGAATTGCGAAGAGGATGCTAGGAGGTTTCAGGGTGACTTGGACAGGTTGAGTGAATGGGCAGATGCATGACAGATGCAGTTTAATGTAGATAAATGTGAGGTTATCCACTTTGGTGGCAAGAACAAGGAGGCAGATTATTATCTCAATGGTGTCAGATTAGGAAAAAGGGAAGTGCAAAGAGACCTGGGTGTCCTTGTACACCAATCACTGAAAGTAAACATGCAGGTACAGCAAGCAATGAAGAAAGCTAATGGCGTATTGACCTTCATAAAGAGAGGATTTGAGTATAGGTCCTTCTGCAGTTGTACAGGGCCCTGGAGTATTGTGTGCAGTTTTGGTCTCCTAATTTGAGGAAGGACATGCTTGCTATTGAGGCAGTGCAGCTTAGGTTCACGAGGTTAATCCTCGGGATGGCGGGACTGGCATATGAGGAAAGATTCGAAAAACTATGCTTGTATTCACTGGAATTTACAAGGATGACAATGACAATAGACAATAGGTGCAGGAGTAGGTCATTTGGCCCTTCGAGCCAGCACTGCCATTCAATGTGATCATGGTTGATCATCCCCAATCAGTACCCCGTTCGTGCCTTCTCCCCATATCCCCTGACTGCTATTTTTAAGAGCCCTATCTGGCTCTCTCTTGAAAGCATCCAGAGAACTTGCCTCCACTGCCCTCTGAGGCAGAGAATTCCACAGATTCACCACAAAAAAGTGTTTCCTCATCTCCGTTCTAAATGGCTTACTCCTTATTCTTAAACTGTGTCCCCTAGTTCTGGACTCCCCCAACATCGGGAACATGTTTCCTGCCTCTAGTGTGTCCTTGCCCTTAACAATCTTATGAGAAGGGATCTTATAGAAACGTATACAATTATTAAAGGACTGGACAAGCTAGATGCAGGAAAAATGTTCCCAATGTTGGGGGAGTCCAGAACCAGGGGCCACAGTCGAAGGATAAAGGGGCAACCATTTAAAACTGAGATGAGAAAAAATATTTTCACCCGGAGAGTTGTGAATTTGTGAAATTCTCTGCCACAGAAGGCAGTAGAAGCCAATTGACTGAATGAATTTAAAAGAGAGTTGGATAGAGCTCTGGGGTCTAGCGGAATCAAGGGATATGGGGAGAAGGAAGGCACGTGTAACCTATTGTGGATGATCAGCCATTATCACAATGAATGGTGGTGCTGGCTCGAAGGGCCAAATGGCCTCCTCCTGCACCTATTTTTTTTTATGTTTCTATGCTTAGGCAGACCATGAGACGGGTATGGTCAAATGGGAATAAGTCGGTGCAACTGGGTCAGTATGGACGAGTTGGGCCGAACGGCTGTATGACTACACTATGCATGCTCTTTACTGAAATAAAACTAATATGTTCTGAATAAACAAAAGAGAAAAACAATCTAATTGTGGTTTGTTCTAGTACTTTACATGCAAATTTGAACATTCAAGTATGGGATGTGATTATCACTAAAGTGTGGGAAGGGAACGTTAATTGCCAACGATATTTTAAAATAAAATGTACAAATATATCCCGGGAGAGTAAAATATATGTTACGGAGCCAACCGAGGGATTTTCACCGCCGTGGCCGGTTTGTCGACATCAATTCAAGAGTCCTCAACCGTGTCAAATTTCAAGTGGTTTTTCAAGCGCGAAATCGATTAATAACGAAGCAGAGACAATTTTGGTGAAAGCACACGCGTTGAAACCCTGGACAGGGCACATGAACAAATGGCATTCGGGGCGCACGGTTGTTACACGCTGTCTTATTTGGGGTGGGGGGGGAGGAGAGCGAGCTAACAATGTGGCAATTCTCCTTCTTCTTCTTTACATCCCTAGATCGAAGATAGACACAAAAAGCTGGAGTAACAGCGGGACAGGCAGCAGCTCTCTCTTGGGAGAAGGGATGGGTGCCGTTTCGTGTCGAGACCCCTTCTTCAGACTGGATAAAACGTCGCCCATCCCTTCTGTCCAGAGATGCTGCCTTGTCTCGCTGAGTTACTCCAGCATTTAGTGTCTATCTTCGGTTTAAATCCGCATCTGCAGTTCCTCCCCACACATCCTTAAACCGTGCAGGTTGGAAGCGCCTGACGCCATTTCCTGGGCTGGACTCACGCATGCCCAAGGCTGGAGAAGGGATTTGGATAATTTCATGCTGGAGGAGACCCGGCTCGGTGCGAGGACGCGGCTGCAATTTCGTGTCAGTTTCAGCAATTGATCCGCGCCGCTTCTCGATACATTGTATCGGGCGCCGGTTACATTAATTTCCATTTCACTCCCTCCCTCCGCACCCTCTCTTTCTCTCTCTTCTCTCTCTCTCCAAGTGATCAGAGAGGGAGAAGGAGGGAGATGTTGGGCTTCTTGCGACGGACTCTCGGGCGTCGGACGGTGCGCCGACACACCGAGAAGGACAAACAGAGAGAGGCACAGCGCTCTGGGACTCACATCCCGGCGGCCGGCGATAGCAGGTCAATAATAACCTGCAGAGTCTCGCTGCTGGACGGCAGCGATGTCAGCGTCGATTTACCGGTAAGGAGAAAGAAAAATACGTGTTGTTTTCTAACCAGTGCCTTCAGCTTAATTAATGCCTCAGTCTGTGACTTGCTCTCAATTGAGGGCTCTTTTAGTTTATACAAGGCCGTTTCAGTATTCTAGACTATTGAACCGTACGGCCCTTCGGCCCGACTCGTCCATGCTCACCGAGTTGGCGAGGAAGAAGAAGAGTCTCGATCCGAAACGTCATCCATTCCCTCTCTCCAGAGATGCTGCCTGTCCCGATGAGTTACTCCAGCTTTTTTGTGTCTACCTTTGGCGTGAAAGAAACATGTTTAAACCCGGCAGACTGAACAAAGTGGGTGAATTTATTTAATCGCCTCGTGTGAGAAATCTACGCTGATGTTTAGGTAACAATATGTTGAGCGGTGTCTCACTCAACTTGGGCGGTTGCTGTTCATTCGCGCCAATGTTATTTGTTCCCGCAACCTGCTCATTATGGGGTTATTTTCCTTTCTCAAAACCAAAGCCTTTGTGAGCCAGGTGATAGTAAGTATCTCCGCGCCGCCCGGCGATACGTCGCCTTTTAAAATCTCCTCCCATCCCGGTGCAGTCGAGTGAGGGCCAATCTCCCGTATCGCAGCCTTGCATATAAAACAAAACCAGGCCTGCGTTTTGTCAAATTATTACCAGTCCTTTAAACCCGGCGATAGCCTGCAAATAAAGCGAGTCCACCACGGGCTCTGACCTCCCCACCATCGAAGGCATCTACAGGAGTCGCTGCTTCAAAAAAAAGGCAACCAGAATCACCCGAGACCAACCTGGCCACACTCTCATTTAACCCCTGCCATCGGGAAGAATGCACAGGAGCCTGAAAACTGTCACATCTAGGTTCAGGAACAGCTTCTTCCCTGCAACCATCAGAGCATTAAACACAAAGATAGACACAAAACTCTGGAGTAACTCAGCGGGACAGGCAGCATCTCTGGAGAGAAGGAATGAGTGATGTTTTGGGTCGAGACCCTTCTTCAGACACTACAACCTCCAAATAGTCTCCCAACTATATAGACTTGAGGGCATTGGTTTGGTCTTTTTGCACTATTGTTTGTGTTATGTATACGTATCTGTATATATATATATGTGTGTGTGTGATGTATATATATATTAATATTTTTTATATATATATATATATATATACACACACACACACACACACACACACACACACACACACACACACACACACATATATATATATGTACACACACACGGTGTACGATGTTTACATATTCTGTTGTGCTGCTGTGTCAGAATTTCATTGTTCTATCTGGGACATTTGACAATAATACACTTTTGACCGAAGTGACTGCATGCTAAAAGGTTTAAGTGTTCATAGAATATAGAACAGTACAGTAGTGGAAGAGGCCCTTCGGCCCATAATGTCCATGCCGAACATGATGCCAAGTTAAAATAATCTGCTCTGCCTGTGCATGACCCATATGCCCCCATTCCCTGCTTCTCCATGTGCCTATCTAAAAGCCTTTTAAATGCCGCTATTGTCTTTGTTTCCTTCACCATAGATGGGGTGAATGCGACGAGTCTTTCCCAGGGTAGGGGTAATCAAGAACCAGAGAACAGGTTTAAGGAGAGCCGGAAAAGTTTCAACAGGCGTATGAGGGGCAAACTTTTCATACACATAGTGGGTGGGCATATGGAATGAGCTGCCAGAGGGGAGAGTTGAGGCATGTACAACAACACCATTTAAAAGACACTTGGATAGGTAAATGGATTGGAAAGATTGAGGGGGATATGGGCCAAATATGGGCAAATGGAACTAGCTTAGCTGGACACTTTGGTCGGCATGGATAAGTTGGACTTGATGACCACTGTTGGCAGTGTATTCCAGACATTCACACTCTTTGTGTGAAAAGGAAACTTGCCCTACATTTTAAACTTTGCTCCCCCCCCCCTCGACCTTAAAGCCATGCCCTCTGATTTTTTTACATTTCCGCCCTGGGGGATTATAAGTTCTGACTGCTCATCGGACCCTGTGAATGGTGAGAATGTGTGAAATAACACTTGACAATGTTGCAGTTACCCGGCAGTGTTTACTGGGAAAATTTGAACACGTTGGTGTTGGAAATGTGTCCCAGTGCATTTACATTTCTGTAGTTCCTTTCATAATCTCAAGACTTGATAAAGACCTGGATAGAGTGGATGTGGAGAGGATGTTTCCACCTGTGGGAGAGTCGAGGACCAGATGCCTTGTCTTCAGAATAAAAGGACGTACCTTTTAGAAAGGAGATGAGGAGGAATTTATTTAGTCAGAGGGTGGTGAATCTGTGGAATTCACTTCCACAGAAGGCTGTGGGGGGGCCAAGTCAATGGATATTTTTCAGATTCAGATTCAGATTCAGATTCAATTTTAATTGTCATTGTCAGTGTACAGTACTGAGACAACGAAATGCATTTCAAGGCAAAGATTCATGGATTGAAAGATGATTGTAAGTACTGATGCTCGTATGAAAGAGATGAGAATGTTTTCAGCATTAGGATAGGGATTCCAGGAGAATTCTCACCCAAGAAAGCTCAGTTAATAAATGCAAGGCAGAGATCGATAGACTTTGCGTAATAAGGACAATGAAGATTATTTTCAAATGGGAGATCTTTCAGTTCTTGGTGTCGATAATGGTTCTTGGAGCAATCTCATCAATCCATTCTCAAATTGTATTCCAGCCCACATTAGAGATGCAGTGCGGAAATGGTCCCTTCAGCCCACAGAGTCTGCGTCGACCGGTGATCCCCATACAGTAAAGGGCCTGTCCCACTGTACTAGGTAATTCAAGAGCTCTCCTGAGTTTAAGAAACAAATCAAACTCATGGTAAGCACATAGAATGTACGTAGCGGGTACGTCGGAGCTCGGGGATGTCTCTTAGCGGCTCGTAACGCTAACGGCAGGTACTCGGGGAAACGCGGTAAGCTCGTGAAGAATCGTGAAGATTTTTCAACATGTCCACGAGAGCCCCGAGTACATATGAGCGGCTATTACTCCGAGTTCGCATCAGGGGGGGGGGGGGGCCCACACTCCTGGCCCCACACTCCTGGCCCCACACTCATTTCACTCTTGCCATCGGGAAGAAGATGCAGGAGCCTGAAAGCTGTGATGTCCAGGTTCAGGACATGGTGGTGCAGTGGTAGAGTTGCTGCCTGACAGCGAATGCAGCGCTGGACATCTGGGTTTGATCCCGACAACGGGTGCTTGTCTGTACGGAGTTTGTACATTCTCCCCGTGACCTGCGTGGGTTTTCTCCGAGATCTTTGTTTTCCTCCCACACTCCAAAGACGTACAGGTTTGTAGGTTAATTCGCTTGGTATAAATGTAAAGCATTGTCCCTAGGGGGTGTAGGATAGTGTTAATGTGCGGGGATTGCAGGTCGGCATGGACCCGGTGGACCCAAGGGCCTGTTTCCGCACTGTATGTCTAAACTAAACTAAACTTAAAAAAGGAACATCATCCCCCCTTCAGCCATCGGGCTATTATACACTACAAACTCCAAATAAGCTCTGAACTGCATAGACTTGGGGGCATTGGTTTTGCTTTTTTGCACTATTATTGTTTGTTTTTTAGGGCTTTTATAGGTAAATATGGAAAATAAAAAAATGTTTTTCTTTCTGTGTGTATGTATATGTATACACTTTTTTTCTTTTCCATTTATTAGCGAGACCAAGTATAAATTGTCCTTGTGTTTAAGAAGGAACTGCAGATGCTGGAATATCGAAGGTACACAAAAATGCTGGAGAAACTCAGCGGGTGCAGCAGCATCTATGGAGCGAAGGATATAGGCTAGACAAAGTTTCCTTCGCTCCATAGATGCTGCTGCACCCGCTGAGTTTCTCCAGCATTTTTGTGCATCTATAAATTGTCCTTGTTTGTGTGTTGGATAGTGTCAATGTGCGGGGATTGATGTTCGGAGCGGACTCGGATGGCCGAAGGGCCTGTTCCCGCGCGCTGTGTCTCTAAACTAAACGAAAACTGATATGGTTTACAGTGTACTATATTTGAATATTCTGGTGTGCTGCTGCAAGTAAGAATCTCATTGTTCTGTCTGGAACAGATGACGATAAAATTCTCTTGTGTGACTCTTAACAATGGACTTCTCATTCGGTTTCTCATTCATTATACTTGAAATTAGAGTGCAAGCAGAAAATGTGCAGATAGCCGAGACCAACTGCAAATGCAGTGCGATCGGGTGATGTGGACCAAAAGGCCGAAAGCTGTTCTGGACACAGTGGTGATCTCCACTGCCCTTCTTACAGATCCCTGCGGGTTGTTTATAGCGGACCATGGTGTAATTCTTCATGTGCTGGACAAAGTAAACATTTTGTGTTTGATGCACTATTTAGTTTTGTCAGCAAAATCCTTGTGTTTGTGGTAACTCATTGATGCGGTGTTTACATGGGTGAAGTGGTTTGATGTGCGGCAAGGGGAAATTGTGCAGCGTTAATTGTGGTGCAATGTTTATTTTCTCACAGGATCTGAACGTGAAGCATCCTCCAAGTTGGTGTAAGTTCGCGACTTTAACTCGGATGAACACAGGATGTTTTTTTATTAACATCAATTGAGTCAGAAGGTTGCATATGTGTCTTTGAATGGAGGGGGGGGGGGGGGAGGACTGCTTTGTTGGGTAGAAGGCAGTAGTCACAGTTATACAGTAGTCACAGTGCCTTCTGCATGCATGGATGGAGCGTGTGTAAAATAAAAGATGCAATGGTACCATTTGAGGAGGAAATTTGCTGGTGGCCTCCACCAAATACTGCTCATGAAGAACCAGTGGGTGGCACGGTGGCGCAGCGGTAGAGCTGCTGCCTTACAGTGCTAGTGATCTGAGTTCGATCCTGACTATGGGTGCTTAAGAAAGAACTGCAGATGCTGGAAAATAGACATAAATGCTGGAGAAACTCAGTGGGTGAGGCAGCATCTATGGAGGTGATCTTTCGGGTCGAGACCCTTGAGTTTGAGACTGATGAGGAGGTGGTGGGGGTGGGGGGGGGGGGGGGGGGGGGGGGGGCAGAAAGAAGGAAGAGGCGGACACAGCAAATCGTCCCAAGCATGTGTAGGATAGTGCTAGTGTGCGGGATTCGCTAGTCTGTGTCGGCTCGGTAGTCCTGTTTCTCTAAACTAAACTAGGTGCTGTTTCCCTGACTAAAGATAGCTTTGCTGTGTTTGGGAATTGGTGTCGATTATTAGATGTAGATATTTGTTCACTCACTGTAATCATTGCAATAAACTGGAAGTTAATTGATTGCTTCCTTTTGCTGAAGCAACCAAACACGCAACAATAATTTTGTGTGTGTGAAACAAATTTTAAAAGTGCGCTCAATGGCTTGCTGGTTGCTAAACAGATTACTGATTCAGTTGATGCATTTGCTGTTTACCAATTAACAGCACTCATAATAAATGTTCCACACATTAAACTGCATTCCTAGCTGTTACTCATCCGTACTCCTGCTATGGCCGTCCCTTAATAGTGTACCACCTTACTGTGGTTGGTGTTGGCTGCTCAGCTATCGGAACAATGTCATTGTTGGAAAGGGCACAGAGGAGATTCACCAGGATATTACCGGGACTTGTGGGCTTGGGTTATAGGAAGAGGCTGAATAGGCTGGGACATTTTTATTTAGCGTATAGAAGGCTGACTGGTGAACTTGTTGAAGTGGACAAAATCATGAGGGGTAGGAAGGAACTGCAGATGCTGGTTTACACTGAAGATCGACCCAAAAGGCTGGATTAACTCGGCGGGTCAGGCAGCATCTCTGGAGAGAAAGAGTGGGTGAACCCATTCCATCTCTCATATTGATCAGCCATGATCATAGTGAATGGCGGTGCAGCCTCGAAGGGCCGAATGGCCTACTCCTGCACCTATTTTCTGTGTTTCAATGAGATGCTGCCTGTCCTGCGGAGTTACTCCAGCTTTTTGCGTCTATCTTCTGATTCTATCTAGTCTGGCTGCATTCACGATTGTACTTGGGGTCCAGTCTGTTAGAAGGCTGTGGGTTCAAGCCTCACTGCAGGCTTGGAGCACACCGGTTCTAGAGTGTCTAATGGCTTGCGATATTGGAGGAAATAAACTGAGGCTTTTATCTTCTTTAGTTGATGTAAACCAAAATATTCCATGGTAGGTACTGTTTGAAGGGAAATTCTACTGCTCAATAGTCAACCCTCAATAAACTGATTAACTCATTGGTGCTTTATTGTCACATGTGCAAAGTGCAAACGCACAGTAAAATTATTTTCTTACAAACAGTCCAGTAGAGCATCATCATAACCCCCCCCTCCCCCGAAAGAGTGTACAGAGCATGCATGCAAGATCTACCCTCACTAGTGGCATCTTTGATTAGAACAGGTGTCAGAGGTTATGGGGAGAAGGCAGGAGAATGGGGTTAGGAGGGAGAGATGAGCAGAATGGCCTAATTGATGGGCAGAATGGCCTAATTCTACGCCTATCACTTACGACCTTAAGAGGCACCATGTTTGGCACCATTTTCCCAAGTCCAGTCCATGCTCCAGTTGTTAATCAGGCAAGCCCCAGGCTACTGCGGGTCTCCAGCCATCACCTCCCTCGGTCGCCCAGCAACCAACGTCCTCTCCTCACCCCTCCATCTCTGTGCCCGGGGGGGGAGGGGAGCCTCCCACAGCCAATGATATTTATCTCAGTTGTTTCCCATTGTTGACTCTCGGCTGGGTTCAGATCTACTGTCGGCACTTGCAATGACCTGTTTATACTGAAGCAAACTGAGCTCTTACATGCTACATTCCTGAGTGTGCTCTCACCAATACTTTATAAAACGCCTCTGGAATCCTTCATTATCTCAACTCATTGTTGGTGCTATCTCAGTGCCGTCGAGCATTCAGCTGATTACTTCCGCATATAGTTAGTCAGCGCTACCACAAGTCCTCTCATTTGTCCGTGCACACAATTTTCACGCACATGTGTCCATCTTCGATGTAAACCAGCACTTGCAGTTCCTTCCCACACAAATGCACCGTTTAGTTTGAGTTTAATTTCTTATTGTCGCATGAACCATTGTACAGTGAAAAGCATGGGTTTGCGCGCTGTCCGTCAAAGAAAAGACTACACATGAATACGATCAAGCTGTCCGCAGCCCACTGATAAAGGACACTACATGACGGGAGTCATAGGGTTATGAGGGGAAGGCAGGAGAACAGTGTTAGGAGGGAGAGATATATCAGCCATGATTGAATGGTGGAGGAGACTTGATGGGCCGAATGGCCTAATTCTGCTACTACTGCTTATGACCTTATGACCTGCTTTGTTTTGCAGTGCCAGCCATTTCTGGGCAAGTATGAAAAAATTGTTGCGAAGACCTGCTGCACCCAACATTGGGTCTAACCACCTCCTTTGTGACACCTACAGAGAAAATAATTCAAGTAGCTACAATGCTTGGGCAGTTTAGATGATAGATTTTCGAGATACGGCACGGAAGCGGGTACTTTAAGCCCACCGAGTCCGCTTCGACCAGCGATCACTAGCACTATCCTACATATTAGTGACAATTTACATTTGGAGTGTCGGAGAGGAAAACCCACACGGTCACAGGGAGATCGTACAAACTCTGACCAGAGTGTCCGGAGTTAGGATCGAACACGGGTCTCTGGACCTGTAACACAACAACCCTATCACTGTGCCGCCCCTAACCAGACACAGGGATTAAAGCCCCATACAGCTAAATGGGACAAGTATGGATTGGCATTTCAAGATCAGCATGGACGATGTGGGCCGAAGGGCCTATTTTCGTGGTGTACATCTCTGCCATTTGGCAAAGCTGGCAGTCATAGAGTGATACAGTGTGGAAACGCCCACACCGGCCAACAATGCCCCAACTACACTGGTCCCACGTGCCTGAGCTTGGTCCATATCCCTCCAAACCTGTCCTATACATGTATCTTAAACGATGGGGTAGTCCCAGCCTCAACCACCTCCCCTGGCAGCTTGTTCCATACACCCACCACCCTTTGTGTGGAAAAAGTTACCCCTCGGATTCCTATTAAATCTTTTCCTCTTCACCTTGAACCTATGTCCTCTGGTCCTCGATTCCCCTACTCTGGGCATGAGACTCTGTGCATCCACCCCATCGATTCCTCTCATGATTTTGTACCTTTGCTACCTTTTATGAATTCTGCTCCATAATTGTTTCCTTTGTAAAAGGGACCTTTAACTGCATCCATAGTGGACATCAAACTCCCTGGACCCCAGCTTCTTGGTTGATCTATTTCAGGGAATAGCAAGTGTGGTTTCAAACAGATACATTAGTGACATTTTGTTGTTGCGTGCTATCCAGACAGCAGACAGGCCATGCGTGATTACAATCGAGCCGTCCATAGTGTACAGATAGACACAAAATTCTGGAGTAACTCAGCGGGGCAGGCGGCAACTCTGGAGAGGAAGAAAGGGTGATGTTTCGGGTCGAGACCCTTCTGAGTCTGAGATAGGTTCTCAATACTAAACGTCACTAACTCCTTCTCTCCAGTGATGCTGCCTGTCCCGCTGAGTTACTCCAGCATTTTGTGTCAATCCTCGGTGTAAACCAGCATCTGCAGTTCCTTCCTACACACAGTGTACAGATAAAGGATAAAGGGAATAATGTTCAGTGCACGGTAAAGTCTAATTAAAGATTGTCTGAGGGCCTAGAAACATAGAAAATAGGTGCAGGAGTGGGCAATTTGGTAGATCATATTCATCATGGCTGACCATTCACAATCATACCCCGGTCCTGCCTTCTCCCCATATCCATTGACTCTGCTATCTAGAGCTCTATCTAACTCTCTCTTGAAAGCATCCAGAGATTTGTCCTCCACAGCCTTCTGAGGCAGAGAATTCCACAGATTCACAATTCTCCGGGTGAAAAAGTTTTTCCTCATCTCCGTTCTAAATGACCTACCCCTATTCTTAAGCTGTGGCCCCTGGTTCTAGACTTCCCCAACATCGGAAACATGTTTCCTGCCTCTAGCGTGTGCAATTCCTAAATAATCTTATATGTTTCAATAAGATCCCCTCGCATCCTTCTAAATTCCAGTGTATACAAGCCCAGTTGCTCCATTCTTTGAACATGTGACAGTCCCGCCATCCCAGGAAATAACCTCATGAACCTACGCTGCACTCCCTCAATAGCAAGAATGTCCTTCTTCAAATTTTGAGACCAAAACTGCACACAATACTCCGGGTGTGGTCTCACAGCTGTACAAGGACCTCTTTGCTCCTATACTGAACTCCTCTTGTTATGAAGGCCAACATGCCATTACCTTTCTTCGCTGCCTGCTGTACCTGCATGCTTACTTTGAGTGACTGGTGAACGAGGGCACCCAGATCTCGTTGTACTTCCCCTTATCCCAACTTGACACCATTTAGATAATAATCTGCCTTCCTGTTTTTGCCACCAAAGCGGATAACCTCACATTTACCCACATTAAACTGCATCTGCCATGCATCTGCCCACTCACCCAACCTGTCCAAGTCACCCTGCATCCTCATAGCATCCAGTGGTGGAATGTGCAGGAAAGAACCGCAGAAGCTGCTTTAAATTGAAGATAGGACAAAGGACAAAGGACATTTATATAGACACAAAATGCTGGATTAACTCAACAGGACAGGCAGCATCTCTGGAGAAGGAATGGGTGATGTTTCCCATTTGAAACTTCACCCATTCCTTTTCTCCAGAGATATTGCCTGTCCTGCCGAGTTACTCCAGCATTTTGTGTCTATCTTAGATAAGTGGCGGTCTTGGCATCATGTTCTACACAGACATAGTGGGCGAAGGTCCTGTTTTTGTGTGTACGGTTCTATGTTCTTTCTCTGATGTTGGCCAACCTTCATGATTGAGTGATTTGATCATTTGACTACTTTGGGTGGAGTTTGTAACTCCTTTCTCACTCCTTTCATGAAGGAGACATCATCCCTGGCTCTGTGAGTGACCAACAACACAGGGAACCTGTGAATGAAGGAACTGCAGATGCTGGTTTACACCAAAGATAGACTCAAAATGCTGGAGTAAATCAACGGGTCAGGCAGCATCTCTGGAGAGAAAGAATGGGTGACGTTTCGGGTCGAGACCCTTCTTCAGACATCATCCCTGAACATCAGTCTGAAGAAGGGTCTTGACCAGAAACGTCGCCTATTCCTTTTCTCCAGAGATGCTGTCTGGCCCGCTGAGTTACTCCAGCGATTTGTGTGTATCTTCGGTTTAAACCAGCATTTGCAGTTCCATCCTACACAGGGAACCTGCCTAGTGATTGTACCAGAAAACCATTTAAATTCACAGAGATGCATTCAATCTCTTTGTTCTCATTCCCGCAAGTTTAATGCTGCTCCTCAATCAAAATGTGGGCAAGTCCGACTGGAAAATGGCAGAACGCCTGTGTGAATAAATCCCTTAGCAGCAGCATGGATAATTGATTATCACAGTCGAATCATTGTATCCGGTGCTGCTGGATATGTCCGTCTCTGCTGAAATTTTAAGGGATAAGAGGATTTTAATAATGCATCCTATTACATATTTCAAAGGCTGTTTCTTCACCCTGAGAGGTTGAGAGCTGGTGGTCACTGAGGCGTTACAAGAACGTGTGGAGATATTTTAGCAGTCAGTAACCAGTGGTATCGTATTTTAGTAAGACTTGAGCCATTAAATTTAGGATGTTCTGGCTGTGAATCATTTCGTTTCACATTCATTTTTGATGATTCTAAAGACCCCTGCTTCAGAGGAGACGTGCAGGTGTACATTGCTGCATGCATGCAGTGCAACAATGCATGTCATCGTTTTAGCCAGGATGACTCTCGCCTGACCTAAAATGTCGCCTGTCCATCTGCCTGCGCGCTGAGTTCCACCAGCGTTTAGTTATTTGCCACGTTTCCGCTTCTAAGTTTCCCACATTCTGAGCTGGCTGTCGCAGTGAATGGTCGGGCTCTGGGGAGTGTTATTGAGCGCAGGGACATAATTCCTTTTTAGGTGGAGTCGCAGGCAGGTGGGGTGGTCATAAAAGGCTTTTGGCACATTGGCCTTCGTCAGTCAGAGTAATGAGTACAGAAGTTGCTCTGTAACATCTGTACTCAATACTCTAAATGTGACCTCAGAGTATTGTGTTCAATTCGGGGCACCGTGTTATAGGATAGATGTTGGTCAAGCTGAAAAGGGTACAGAGAAGATTTACGAGGATTTTGCCAGATCTTGAGGGTCTGAGGGGTAACTTTTTGCACACAAAGGGTGGTGCGTGTGGAGGTAGTTGAGGCAGGGACTGTCCCCACATTTAAGAAACTGTTGGACAGGTACATGGATGTCAGGTTTGGAGGGATATTGGCAAATGCAGGCAGGTGGGACTATGTTGGCCGGTGTGGGCAAGTTGGGCCAAAGGGCCTGTTTCCACACTGTAGCACTCTATGACTAGAAGTGGCCAAGGTGGGGACCACAGACTTTACCGCGGGTGAAGGCAATGACTGCCTCCAAAGCCATCTGTGGCGATGAATTCCACAAATTCCACAGGAGCATTTCCTCTTCTCCCTTTCTAAAGGTACATTCTGGTTCTCCAGCCCTGGCTGCGTCCCCATGCATTTCTCTTGCAGTCCCTGTCATGTTATCGCAAAGATCAATCACGTAGACATTATGCGACTCACCTTTGCTCTGTTGCCCTTATGATGCACGGTTTAAACAATGTGTGCTTGTTTAACAGTCTGAACAAGTCTTGGCCTGCTACCAACATCATGCCTTGAATTGGCATTTGGGTTGTGTTCAATAACGTGGACTTCTCTTCTGCACAACAGTTCAGAAGGATCCTTCTGAGTAGATGATAGAATTTAATGAATGCATCAAGAGTTCCCAAAGCTCATGGCGTGTCAGTAATGTTCTCCTGGGAACGAGAATGAAGAGCTGAGAGGTAGAACATCAAGAAGTTTGTAGGTTTTGGAAATCCCAAATACTCAGAAAAACACTGAAACATCTTGTGAGGGTGGCATGGTGGCACAGCGGTATAGTTACTGCCTTACAGTGACAGAGACCTGTGTTTGAACCTGACTACAGGTGCTGGCTGTATGGAGTGGTTGGTTCACCCTGTGACCACGTGGGTTTTCTCTGGGTGCCCCGGTTTCCTCACAGATTCCAAAGACGTGCAGGATTTGTAGGTTAATTGGCTTCTCCACATTGTCTTCCAGTATGTAGGATGGAACGAGTGTGCAGGTGGTTGTCATCATTGATGCTAATCGGGACGTACTCCACAAAGCTTTCTGAAATCTGACAATGAGGGAGAGAGTGTTGTCTTGACACCATGCTACTGTGTTCTCTATCTCCTTCCGAAACTCTCTCTCGTCAATTGTTGGAGATCCAGTCCACCACAGTGGTGTCATCTGTAAACCATCAGATGGATATGCAGCAGGATTTAGCCGCACACACATGAGTGTATAGTTGGTAAAGGTAATGAGAACATGTCTACAACGAGAAACAATGGCTTCTGCAAATTATTGTGGAGGATGTTTGGTTTAGAGATACTGCGCGGATCTCACCGAGTTTGCGCCGACCGGCGATCCCCGCACATTAACATTATCCTACGCACACTGGGGACAATTTACACATACTTATATTTACACATCTAATAGAAACTTACAAAATTCTTAAGGGGTTGGACAGGCTAGATGCAGGAAGATTGCACCCGATGTTGGGGTAGTCCAGGACTAGGGGTCACAGTTTAAGGATAAGGGGGAAATCCTTTAAAACCGAGATGAGAAGAACTTTTTTTTCACACAGAGAGTGGTGAATCTCTGGAACTCTCTGCCACAGAGGGTAGTCGAGGCCAGTTCATTGGCTATATTTAAGAGGGAGTTAGATGTGGCCCTTGTGGCTAAGGGGATCAGGGGGTATGGAGAGAAGGCAGGTACGGGATGCTGAGTTGGATGATCAGCCATGATCATATTGAATGGCGGTGCAGGCTCGAAGGGCCGAATGGCCAACTCCTGCACCTATTTTCTATGTTATGTTTCTATACACCAAGTCAATTCACCTACAAACTTGTACGTCTTTGTAGTTTGGTCACCTATCCTGACTGATTGTGCTCTGCAGGCCAGAAATTTGAGAATCCAGTGACGGAGATAGGTCCACTACTTCTGTGATGATCATATTTTTATTCTAGATCTATTTAATTTATTAAATTAGAACTTTTTTTCTCTGCATTATTTGTTCAAGTCTTGGAATTACTTGTGGAGGAAGGAACTGCAGCTGCTGGTTTAAACCGAAGATACAAACAAAAAGCTGATAGGAGTAGCTCTGCGGGACAGACAGCATCTCTGGGGAAAAGGAATGGGTGACATTTCGGGTCGAGACCCTTCTTCAGACTGCTTCTGGGTCGAGACCCTTCTACAATTGAAAAAGGGTCTCAACCTGAAACATCTTGGAATTACCTGTCAGACTTTTTTTCCATGCTGAAACCAGTTTTGCGAGATAGAAAATAAGTGCAGGAGTAGGCCATTCGGCCTTTCGAGCCTGCACCGCCATTCAATATGAGCATGGCTGATCATCCAACTCAGTATCCTGTACCTGCCTTCTCTCCATACCCCCTGATCCCTTTAGCCACAAGATCCACATCTAACTTCCTCCTAAATCTAGCCAATGAACTGGCCTCAACTACATTCTGTGGCAGAGAATTCCAGAGATTCACCACTGTGTAAATAATGTTTTTCTCATCTCAGTCCTAAAAGATATCCCCTTTATCCTTAAACTGGACCCGTCCTTGTTCTGGACTTCCATAACATCGGGAACAATCTTCCTGCATCTAGCCTGTCCAACCCCTTAAGAATTTTGTAAGTTTCTATAAGAGCCCCCCTCAATCTTCTAAATTCTAGCGAGTACAATCCGAGTCTATCCAGTCTATCCCCTTTATCCTTAAATATGAAAGTTCTGGACTTCCCCAGGAACAATCTTCCTGGTCTAGCCTGTCCAACCCCTACTTTTGTAAGTTTCTATAAGAGCCCCCCTCAATCTTCTAATTTCTAGCGAGTACAAGCCGAGTCTATCCAGTCTTTCTTCATATGAAAGTCCTGACACCCCAGGAATCAGTCTGGTGAACCTTCTCTGTACTCCCTCTATGGCAAGAATGTCCTTCCTCAGATTAGGAGACCAAAACTGTGCGCAATACTCCAGGTGTGGTCTCACCAAGACCCTGTACAACTGCAGTAGAACCTCCCTGCTCCTATACTCAAATCCTTTTGCTATCGCGGTGGAATGTGCACTTGGGATAGATTAAGGTGAATTGTCACGTTGAAGAAAAGTCGGGCATTATGTTTGGTGAAAACCTGGAGTTCAATTGCCAATTCATGAAGCAAAGACATCAGCAATGCCTATGCATTTGCTGCCAATAACACCTTGAGTAGTGAAAGCTCAAACCTGGGGGGAGAAAAATGATGTGTAGGAAGGAACTGCAGAAGCTGGATCTGTGTCAAAGAGGCACAGTGTGAAAACGGACCTTTCAGCCTAACTTGCCCAACATAACCCAGCCAACATAACCCAGCTACACTAGACCCATCTGCCTGTCTTTTGCCCGTGTCCCTCCAAACCTGTCCGATCCATGTACGTGTCTGTTTCTTAAACGTTGGGATTGTCCCAGCCTCAACTACTTCTTTTGGCAGCTCGTTCCATACACCCACCGCCCTTTGTGTGGAAAAAGATACACCTCGGATCCCTATTAAACCTTTCCCCCTTCACCTTAAACCTATGTCCTCTGGTCCTCGATTCCCCTACCCTGGGCAAGAGATTCTGGGCAACAGTACATTTACCCGATCTATTCCTCTCATGATTTTGCACACCTCTATAAGATCACCACTCATCCTCCTGCACTCCGAGGAATAGAATCCCAGCCCTATTCACCCTCTCCCTATAGCTCAGACCCCCAAGTCCGGGCAGCATCTTCGTAAATCTTCCATGTGGAGAGAGAAACAGTTCATATTTCAGAGCGTTGACATTTGAGATCGGATGAAGGAAGATCAAAGGGCCTGAAATGTTAACTGTTTCTCTGTACAGCCTGGCCTGTTGTGCATTTTTGAGGTAATTGAGGTTGATTTCTTCATACAAAGTAGTTTTAATTATGCTGGTGTAAGCATTTGATTGTCATGCTGGCTGTCAGTTGCCATATGGATGAGCTGTAAATTCTTGGATTAAAATACTGCTTCTCTACGGAGCAATGTGTGACCTCTTGCGTCTCGGATTCTATTTTCAATCCTTTGATGGGTTTACAATTGCAACCGGGCAGCATGGTGGCGCAGCGGTCGAGTTGCTGCCTTGCAGCGCCAGAGACCCGGGTTTGACTCCAACTACGGGTGCTGTCTGTATGGAGTTTGTATGCTCTTCCCGTGATCATGTGGGTTTTCTCCGAGATCTCCAAAGATGTTCTGGTTTGTAGGTTAATTGGCTTGGTATTTAGAAGATTGAGGGGGAATCTTATAGAAACTTACAAAATTCTTAAGGGATTGGACAGGCTAGATGCAGGAAGATTGTTCCCGATGTTGGGGATGTCCAGAACAAGGGTTCACAGTTTAAGGATAAGGGGGAAATCTTTTAGGACTGAGATGAGAAAAACCTTTTTTACACAGAGAATGGTGAATCTCTGGAATTCTCTGCCACAGAAGGTAGTTGAGGCCAGTTAATTGGCACTATTTAAGAGGGAGTTAGATGTGGCCCTTGTGGCTAAAGGGATCAGGGGGTATGGAGAGAAAGCAGGTACAGGATACTGAGTTGGATGATCAGCCATGATCATATTGCATGACGGTGCAGGCTCGAAGGGCCGAATGGCCTACTCCTGCACCTATTTTCTATGTTCTATGTTTCTATGTCTAAATGTAAATTGTCCCTAGTGTGTGTGGGGGAATGTTAAAGTTCAAAGGGTAAGTTAATGTCATGTGTACCAATTAAGGTACAGTGAAACTCGATTTCCCATACAGTCATACTAAAAAAAAGCAACAAAACACACAACTACATAAACATCCACCACAGCGGATTCCACATTCTTCACTGTGATGGAAGGCAATTAATCTTCTTCAGTCTTTATTCTTTACAAAGGACATTTATTGTCACACACACCAAGTGAAATTTGAGTTGCCATTTGCAGCACACCAATAAAAATACAACACAACATTAGAGAATTTAACATTAAACATAAAAACATCCCCCCACAATGGTTCCCACTGTGAGGGAGGGCAGCAAAGTCCATCCTCTTCCTCTATGTTCACCTGTGGTCGGGGCCTATTTGA
Source organism: Leucoraja erinaceus (assembly GCF_028641065.1). NCBI lineage: Eukaryota > Metazoa > Chordata > Chondrichthyes > Rajiformes > Rajidae > Leucoraja > Leucoraja erinaceus. The sequence continues at coordinate 70,219,292 of NC_073383.1, read as the reverse complement.
GGCCTCCACAGTCGCCGCAACGGCGGCCCGGTTTTATTCTCCCGCGGACGGGGCAGTCGAACCTTCCGCAGTCAGGACGATCTAAGCTCCCGCAGCCGGCAATCAAAGCCCCCGTGTCGAAGCTCCTGCGGCCTGGGGGTCCCGAAGTCGATCCCTTACCAAGGACCGCTAGCTCCACGATGTTAAACTCCGCAAGCTCCTGCGGTTTGGAGCTCTCGAGGTCGATCCCCGACAGGGACCGCCAGTTCCACAATGTTAAGTCGTGCAGGCTCCCCGCAGTTGGAGCTCCCAAGGTCGATCCCCCAGCAAGAGGCCGCCAGCTCCTTGATGTTAGGCCGCAGTGCGGACTCGGATACGGCACGGGACAAAAAATCGTATCTCCGTCGAGGTGAGAGTTTCCCCAACCTACCCCTCCCATCCCCACTCCCCACTTAAAACAAAGCTAAAGAACACTAAAACATACATTTAGCACATACTAAAACAACAACAACAAAGAAGATAAGGACGAGACAGACTGTTGGCGAGGCAGCCATTGGGGCACCACCCGGTGGCGTACAGGGATCGCTGGTCAGTACGGACTCGATGGGCCGAATAGACAATAGACAATATGTGCAGGAGTAGGCCACTTGGCCCTTCGAGTCAGCACCGGCATTCTATGTGATCATGGCTGATTATCCCCAATCAGTACCCCGTTCCTGCCTTCTCCCTGTCTCCCCTGACTCCGCTCATTTTTAACAGCCCTATCTAGCTCTCTCTTGAAAGTATCCAGACAACCTGCCTCCACCTCCCTCTGAGGCAGAGAATTCCACAGACTCACCACTCTCTGTGAGAAAAAGTGTTTCCTCGTCTCCGTTCTAAATGGCTCACTCCTTATTCTTAAACTGTGACCCCTGGTTCTGGGCTCCCCCAACATCGGGAACATTTCTGGACTCCCCCAACATCGGGAACATTTCTGGACTCCCCCAACATCGGGAACATTTCTGGACTCCCCAAACCTTGGGAATAGCCTTCATCTCTAAAAACAAATCGAAATATTATGTTACATCTTGTCACTAGTTTTCATTAATTGTAATGGGGCTGAGTGAAATTAACTCCACTGGTACCAATTAAACCACCTATTCTCAAACGTACCTACTCTCTGTCCCTCCCCCACCCCCACCCTACTTGCCATGCTATTTTTACTGTTTGCATACCCTCGTTATCTCCTCCCGCCCAACCAACAAAGGACCATTGTGTGCTCTTTGGTCATCGGTGCCGTCTCTGATCTGCTTTGTATCTTTTTATGCCTCCAGGTTCCCTCCCCACTGACCCACCTGTTCCTTTTTTCTAGAGGTGGTGGTGCCTGACCCGCTGAGTTTGGTTTTTAATTGATTAGAGTGTAAATGTAGCTTTTGAACTATGAGCATTAATGTTAAACTATGAGCATTAACTGATCTGCAACACCCCTTCATTTATTTTCATGAATGAGGGTGCTGCTAATGTTTTCTTGCTTGGAGGGCAAGATTCACGGCTATCCAGGACTGACATCAATAGTTACAAATGACTTTGGAATGGTATCCCAATCCCAAGTGGTCAAATGTTTCGCAGCATATCGATACGATGATTCTCCACAACAGAATGGCGGCACGGTGGAATTGCTGCCTTACAGCACCAGAGACCCTAGTTCGATCCTGACCACGGGTTCGGTCTGTACATTGTTTGTACGTTCTCCCTGTGACCACATGGGTTTTCTCCCGCTGCTCCGGTTTCTTCCCGCATTCCAAAGCCGTACAGGTTAATTGGCTTCTGTATATTGCCCTCCTAGTCTGTTCCATTGAGCTCGTGTGCGGGTGATCCCTGTCCGGCATGGACTTGGTGGGCCGAAGGGCCTGTTGCCATGCTGTATTTCTAAACTAAAGGTCCCAGCAAACTCGGATATTTAAAGTCATTACCGTTGAGTTCAGTATAGCATAAAACATGTTTTGTAAATGGAAGGAGGTGCCCCTGTTCATGTTTGCTTGACCTCATTAATCAGAAAATCTGTTCAGAACATTCAGTCCTCCCATCACCAGCACAGGCCTTGCCAAAAAAAATTGGAACACTTTTCTAAGAGATGGTTAGTAACAGTGACTTACTGTGGAAATCATCTTTGTTTCTGTCTCAAACATTGAATTCATAATTGTTCTGGGCAGCATAATTAAAAAAAATATATAATAATTTGTGAAGCCAATAATGGCCTTGACGTAGACGCTGTCTTCTGCTAGTGGATATCTGTCATCTGGCAGGCTGCCATCTTGGCATTGACTGGTCTCAATATGACTCTGGATCTACTAATTCAATTGACTGCGTTAACTGCCTTGTGAAATTTCACTGCAAGCCACTTAAGGCAGGGGCAGTTACGGAGGAAAAATAAATGTTGGCCTTTTATCTTCAGTGAATTACAACCTGCATAAATTTTTAACAGAGCGAGTATTTGCACAGCACATCCTAGATGGCAGGCACGGTGGCGTGGTGGTAGAGTTGCAGCCTTACAGTGCCAGAGACCCGGGTCGAACCTTACTACAGACGCTGTTTAAACAAAGTGTGTACGTTCACTCTATGACCGTGGGTTTTCTCTGGGAATTCCTGTTTTCTCCCACACTCTAATGATGTACGGGTTTGTAGGCTAATTGGCTTGCTAAAGTAGTAACTTGTCCCTGCTGTGTGTAGGATAATGTTAATGTGGGTGGGGTGGGGGGGAATCATTGGTCGGTGTGAACTCGGTGAACCGAAGGGCATTTTTCCGCACAGCATCTCTAAAGTAAACTAAAAACCTAAAAGTCGCATGCCTTTGGTATGTACGCAGGATGAATCCAGGGCATGTGAAGGAAACCCAACTAGAAACTACACATGCAGCAGTAGGGGTTAGGATTGAACCTGGGTCGCAGGAGTTGAAGGGTAGCTGTAATAAATATACCAATATGCTGCCTTTAGTTTAGTTTATCCTCACATGTACCGAGGTACAGTGAAAAGCTTTTGTTGCGTGCTAACCAGTCTGTGGAAAGACTATGCATGATTACAATCGAGCCATCCACCGTGTGCAGATACATGATGGAGGGAATAACATTTAATGCAAGATAAAGGCCGGTGACATCCAATTAAAGATAGTCCGCGGGTCTCCAGTGAGGAGATAGTAGTTCAGGACTGCTCTCTAGTTATTGATAGGATGGTTCAGTTGCCAGATAACAGCTGGGGGGAAACTGTCCCTGAATCGGGAGGTGTGCATTTTCAAACCTCCGTAACACTTGCCTGATGCGAGGGGGAGAAGAAGAAGAAGAAGGAGTGACTGGGGTGCGACAGGTCCTTTATTACACTGCTGGCCTTGCCGAGGGTGCAGGAAGTGTAAATGGAGTCAATGGATGGGAGCTTGGTTTGTTTGATGGTCTGGACTGCGTCCACAATTCTCTGCAATTTCTTGTGGTCTTGGATGGAGCTGTTCCCCAACCATGCTGTGATGCATCCCGAACGAATGAAAGAACTCAACCAAGTTGGTTAAGCCTTTCACACTCCATTTGCACCCCGCGCTTCCTCAGCAAGGCCAGCAGCATAATCAAGGATGAGTTGCACCTCCACCATGAAACGGTTACTTCTTCTGACCCCTTGCCGCTGACTCTATCTTAGCCAGGAAGTTACTTGGAGTGCATTGAGTCAGCACAAAGAACTTGCAGGAGAGCCATGAAATGGATTCGGCACTGCATTCATTGAACACGCCTTCTTGCACATTGCTCAGAAGTAGCGGAAGCCAGAATGCTGGTCATGGACTCTAATGCCCCTGTCCCACTTAGGAAACCCGAACGGAAACCTCTGGAGACTTTGAGCCCCACCGTTTGCGTGCGGTTCCCGGAGGTTTTTGTCAGTCTCCCTACCTGCTTCCACTACCAGCAACCTCCAGGAACCACCTGCAACCTCCGGGAACCGCACGGAAACCTTAGGTGGGGCGCAAAGTCTCCAGAGGTTTCAGTGCAGGTTTCCTAAGTGGGACAGGGGCATTACAGTGTGGAAACGGGCCATTTGGGCCAACTTGTCCACACTGCCCAACATGTCTCATCTACACTAGTCCCGCCTGCCTGCGTTTGGCCCATATCCCTCTAATCCTATCCACGTACCTGTCTCAATGTTTCTTAAATGTTGGTGAACTCGTTGAAGATCTGCCAAGAATAACTGTCCTATTGCCTTTGGAAATACAGTGCAGAAACGAGTCCGCACCGACCAGCGATCATCCCAACATCAGCACAATCCTATACACGAGGGACAATTTACAATCTTACCAAAGCCAATTAACCTACAAACCTGCACGTCTTTGGGAAATGGAAGGAAGCCGGAACACACGGACGAAACCCACTCGGTCAGTGGGATCTCCGTACAGACAGCACCCGTAGTCAGGGTCAGGCTTGGGTCCCCAGCGCTGTAAAGGCAGCAACTCTACCGCTGCACCACTGTGGCACCCTTGGGAAGAAAGAGACAATAACATTGCAAATGTAGTGTTTGGATGATATTTGAAGGGTTTTGTGGTTGATGAGAAATTGGCCTCCAAATTATGTATCAATTTCAAAGACTTTGCTTTCAAAATCTTTCTAGGTTTATTCCGGTACAGACACGAACTGTCAGCACTGCTACCAATATTATCTCTGGCATTGACCATTTTATTCAATTACTCAGTAATCCCGCTGGTTTAATAAGAGGTGGTTTTGAAATCAATACTTCTACTTTGAAATGTCAGCACGGGCTATTTAAAACCAGGGCTACCAAGGTTTGTTCTAAAAATTGATGTGAAATCCATAAACTCCCAGCTCGTGGGTCAATGCTGATCACTAGCTGCGTTCACAAGTTATAGGAGTTAGGCCATTTGACCCATCGAGTCCACTCCGCCATTCAATCCCGGCTGATCTCTGCCTCCTACTCCCATTTTCCTGCCCTGCCCATGACCCTTGACCCCCGATCTACCTCTGCTTTAAAAATATCCACTGACTTGGCCTCCACAGCCCTCTGTGGCAATGAGTTCCACAGATTAACTTCCCTTTGACTAAAGAAGTTCCTCCTCGCCTCCGTTTTAACCTGTTCAGTGCCACCCCTGAATATACTTGGGTCACGGCCAATAGTGCCAAAAAATTGGCAGTGAACAGGTTAATGGGGACTTTGCTGGCACAGCTTAAATATCATTAGGCTGTTCGATGGTGCGGCACTCCTCCCTAGGTCGGGCGGGCATGTGTGGACATTATCTTGCACAAAATGATTCCCCCTTTAGAAACATAGAAACATAGAAAATATGTGCAGGAGTAGGCCATTCGGCCCTTCAAGCCTGCACCGTCATTCAATATGATCATGGCTGATCATCCAACTCAGTATCCCGTACCTGCCGTCTTTCCATACCCCCTGATCCCTTTAGCCACTAGGGCCACATCTAACTCCCTCTTAAATCTAGCCAACAAACTGGCCTCAACTACATTCTGTGGCAGAGAATTCCAGAGATTCACCACTCTCTGTGTAAAAAATGTTTTTCGCATCTCAGTCCTAAAAGATTTCCCCTTTATCCTTAAACTGTGACCCCCTTGTTCTGGACTTCCCCAACATCGGGAACAATCTTCCTGCATCTAGCCTGTCCAACCCCTTAAGAATTTTGTAAGTTTCTATAAGATCCCCCCTCAATCTTCTAAATTCTAGCAAGTACAAGCCGAGTCTATCCAGTCTTTCTTCATATGAAAGTCCGGACATCCCAGGAATCAGTCTGGTATTATCCTGTATCTGTACACAGGACAGCTTGATTGTAATCATGTAAATTATTTTTGATGGGCTGAAGAGCACGCAATGAGAAGCTTTTCACTGTACCTCATAGTATACGTGACAAGAATAAGCTATACTGAACTTTGGGAGGTATCTTGTGTTTTATGACTGTTGGCGGACCAATTTCCCTCCTGGGATATAAAGTTCTGTTGTATCGTATTGTATCCCATCGTTCAAGCACCAGACGCCGGATTGGAGTATCGTGGGAGCGTGGTGTTATTGGAAATGCTTTCATCCAGATGAAATGTGGACATAAGAGACCGCAAAGGTAGAAACAAAATGCTGGAGTAACTCAGCGGGCAAGGCAGCATCTTCAGTTTCTGAACAATAGACAATAGACAATAGGTGCAGTAGTAGGCCATTCAGCCCTTCGAGCCAGCACCGCCATTCAATGTGATCACTGCTGATCATCCCCAATCAGTACCCGTTGAAAGTATCCAGAGAACCGGCCTCCACCGCCCTCTGAGGCAGAGACTTCCACAGACAAGAGATGGTCATTGCAAATATTTTCACCAACAGCAAAACACAAAATGCTGGAGTAACTCAGCGGGTCAGGCAGCACCTGGGGAGGGGGCGTACAGACAATGCCTAGGGTCAGTTTCTTCAGACAGACGGAAGCAGCTGGGGATGAATGCTGGAAAAGAGGGAAGGATGGACAAAAGATAGACACAAAAAAATGGAGTGACTCAGTGGGTCAGGCAACATCTCTGGAGAGAAGGAATAGGTGGCTTTTCGGGTCGAGACCCTTCTTCAGACAAAGTCAGGGGAAAGGGAAACAAGGGGCGGAATGGGGAGAAGGCGGAACGATTGGGGATGATCAGGATCACATTGAATGGCGGTGCGGAAGCTATTTTCATGGGAGAAAATGATGCAGGGAACAGAGGACGTGGATACTTTTTAGGGGAGGGAAGATCAAACAAGGGGACATGATGAGAATCACATGAATTTAGGGGGTAACGGAGGGGGGACTGGCTCAAAGCTTCCATTTTCATTTAAAAATAGGAAGTTATAGACAGAAAAATGGTCAGCGCAGGTGGGGACTAGCGAAATACGTGTCGAAGGGTCAAGATGGCCTGTTTCAATAATGGTTACCTTTGGCTTCCAGCGAAACCCCCATTTCAATAGGATCTTTGGCTTCTCCCCATCATTGTCAGCGATTTACACCTACCACCTGCTGCCTGCAAGCGTTCTGTGTACCAGGGACAATGAGCACAAGACTTTACATGATTGCCATCAAGTTGTCCACGGTGCAGGGTAGTGTCCAGTAAAATCTGCTTCAAGATCGTATAAACGCAATTGAGAAAATGGTGCATTCATCGTTTAATTGATTCTTGAGTTTGCCCATTCATTTCTGGTTGGAGTTGGCATTTTCTAATCAACTCGAGTACATTGAAATTGGAAATGACTGGATTTGGGTCTCTTTCCTGATCATCTCATTCATCTTGTCAGTCATAATGTTGTTGACTAATTAGAAAAATCGATCCGTTTCCAGTCCTACTACACGCACTTAGATAAGAATGGAAAAACTCGGTTGCTGGTGAGTTTTAAGAACTATGTCGTCTTTGTATGTGCAACTCTTTTCTTGACTCAAAACATCACCCATTCCTTTTCTCCAGACGCTGCCTGTCCTGCTGACGTTTTTGGTCGGCACCCTTCTTTGGACAGGCTGAAGAAGGGTTCCGACCCGAAACGTCACTTATTTCCTTTCCCCAGAGACGCTGCCTGAACCACTGAGTTGCTCCAGGATTTTGTGTCCATCTTCGGTATAAACCAGCATCTGCAGTTCCTCCCAACCCATATTTCAAATTGCAGGAACATTAAATCACAAATATCACTTCCTCGACAAAAATATTAAATTTAGATTTTTTGCATCGAAAGGTCTGAATTTTCAGAAAAGTTGCAAGAATTTGTTTCATGGAGTCATCGCGCCGTAGAGTGATACAGCGTGAAAACAGGTCCTCCGGCCAAACTTGCCTACACCGGCCAACATGCCCCATCTGCACTAGTCCCATCTGCCCGCATTCCTCCAAACCTGTCCTATCTATGTACTATATCTTAAATGTTGGGATAGTCCCAGCCTCAGCTACCTCCCCTGGCAGCTTGTTCCATGCACCCACCACCCTTAGTGTGAAAAAGTCACCCCTCAGATTCCTAATAAATCTTTTCCCCTTCACCTTAAACCTATGTCCTCTGGTTCTCGATTCACCGATTCTGGGCAAGAGACTCTATTCCTGAATTTATGCACCTATATGAGGTCACCCTCATCCTCCTGCTCTCCAACCTCTCCCTATAGCCCCCTAATCCTGGCAACATCCCTGTAAATCTTCTCTGTACCCATTCCAGCTTGACAACATCATTTGTTTCATTTGTGCATTGGTTGCTGACATGATACTGAATGAAAATGAAAAAGAAAACCTGGGTCGACATTTGAAATAACAAACCGTGAGATGCCCCTCTCCCCTCTCTCCCCTCTCCACTCTTCACAGATGCTGATAGATTCGCTGAGCACTTCCAGCATTTATTTTTATTTCTTACTGCAATGACCCCACACAGCTCATCCACTTAAAGTGCCAGCAGGCAAAAAGGATCTCAATAATTACATAACATATCATAGCATGGTGATTAAGTTGCTATCATCTGGAGACCTGGAGTACTGGGGCAAGAGTTGAATGTCAACAGAAAAGATGAGGAATTTAAATTCAAGTAATAAAATAAGTCTCATTGAATCTGAAGTAGGGTCTCGACTTGAAACGTCACCCATTCCTTCCATCCACAGATGCTGCCTGACCCGCTGAGTTGCTCCAGCATTTCGTGTCTATCTTTGGTGTAAACCAGCATCTGCAGTTCCATCCGACACAAAGATATCTCATAATGATTTTGTTAAAATCCATCTGTTTCACTAATATCCTTAAGTGCGGCACAGTGGCACAACTGGTGGAGCTGCTGCCCCAGCTTTGCTCCTGATCGGGTACTGTCTGTGTGGAGTTGGCACGTTCTCCCCGTGGGGTTTGCCTGGGTGCTCTGCGTTTCCTGCTGTATCGTAAAGGCGTGTGGGATTGTAGGTTAATTGGCCACTGTAAATTGCCCCTAGTAGTAAATGAGAATGTGGGATAAGATAGAACTAGTGTGAACGTGTGATCAATATTCCATGTGGACTCAGTGGTTCTTGGTTTCTTGGTCCTCCAAAATATTCCAAATGGAATTTAACTGGAGGTTTCCACCATGCGCTGTATCTAGCTTAAAAATAGAAACATAGAAACATAGCCGAAATTCCACTAGGCTGAAGGCAGTCGACAATAGGTGCAGGAGTAGGCCATTCAGCCCTTCGAGCCAGCACCGCTATTCCTCAGATGTGATCATGGCTGATCATCCCATGACACCCAATCCCAATCGGCCACCATTTAGTACCACCAAAATGATTCACTGCCGTCTACTGCATCTGCCAAACATATCACCCAGCCTATCCAAGACCCTGCAGTCTCCTATCTTTAAGAGCCCCCCAGCTTATGTCTAAACTTGGAGATTTGCTCAATTCTTCCAGATAAAGCAAATAGCTGGGGTCCCAGAGAACCTGCACCACCCTCCATGAGGCACTCCTACTCTTTGCTTCCTGTTTGCCAAGTTCCACACAATACAACCCCCAACTAATTTCTTATGTGGGACCTGTGAGAAAAGTCCAGATACACCACATGTTTCCCCTATCCACTCTGTTCTAAGGATTCCTGTTTCTTTCGTAAATCCTGTATTTATCCATGCTGTATTTATCCATGCTGTATCTAGCTTAAAAATCTGCTAACCTGCTCCTGAATGTCCTAAATGTGTTTCCTGATCAAATAATCTGGCTGCAGTAATCTCGGCTAGCTACTCAAAAATAGGATCAAATAGGCTTCTCCAAGAAATATCACCAAGAAATGCATTTACCGAGGAGAAATACAGTAGGACGGACGAATTTGGGGCAGTCAATATATCAGAGGACATTGCGGGAAACTAGAGAGGAAATTGCGGGAGCCCTGGTTGAAATTTACGAGTCGTCCTTAAATACTGGAGAGGTGCTGGAGGGTGGCAAATGTTGTGCCTCTTTTCAGAAAGGGCTGCAGGGAAAATGTGGGAACTATAGGCCGGTGAACTTAACATCTGTAGTTGGAAAGTTACTAGAGAGTATTCTGAGGGATAGGTTATAAAGGCATTTGGATGGGCAAGGGCTGATTAGGGATAGTCAACATGGTTTTGTCCGTGGGAGGTCGTGTCTCACAAATCTGATTTGAGTTTTTTGAAGACGTGACCAAAAAGGTCGATAAGGGCAGAGTTGTAGATGTGTACTTGGTTTGCAGTAAGGCGTTCGACAAGGTTCCGCATGGTAGGCTGCTCTGGAAGGTTAGATCGCATGGGATCCAAGGAGAGTTAGCTGAATGGATAGCAAATTGGCTCCATGGAAGGAAGCAGAGGGCGATGATGGAAGATTGCTTCTCAGACTGGAGACCTGTGACTAGTGATGTGCCTCAGAGTTCGGTGCTGAGTCTATTACTGTTTGTCATCTACTTCAATGATTTGGATGAGAACAAACAGGGCAAGATGAGCAAGTTTGCTGATGGTACAAAAGTGAGTGGTTTTGCCGATAGTGAAGATGGTTGTGAAAGATTGCAGCAGGATCTGGATCAATTGGCTAGATGGGCTGAGGAATGGTTGATGGCATTTAATACAGAGAAGTGTGAGGTGTTGCATTTTGGAACGTCTAACAAGGGCAGAACCTACACAGTAAATGGTAGACCTCTGGGGAGTGTTGTAGAGCAGAGGGATCTAGGAATGCGGGTACATGGTTCCTTGAAGGTGGTCAAAAAGACTTTTGACACCTTGGCCTTCATCAGTCAGAATATAGAAGTTGGGAGGTCATGTTGCAGTTGTATAAGACGTTGGTGAGACTGCATTTAGAATTTTGTGTTCAGTTCTGGGCACCATGTTAGATATTGTCAAGCCTGAAAGGGTCCAGAAAAGATTTGAGGTTTAGGGAGAGGTTGAGTGGGCTGGATCTCTATTCCCTGGAGCGCAGGAGATCTTATAGAGGTGTACAAAATAATGAGAGGAATAGATCGGGTAGATGCACACAGTCTCTAGCCACCCAGAGTAGGGGAATCGAAGACCAGAGGACATGGGTTCAAGATGATGGGGAAAAGATTTAATAGGAATCCGAGGAGTAACTTTTTCACACAAAGGGCGGTGGGTGTATGGAACAAGCTGCCAGAGGAGGTAGTTGAGGTTAGGACTAACCCATTGTTTAAGAAACAGTTAGACAGTTACATTGATGGGACAGGTTTTGGAGGGATATGGACCAAGCACAGGCAAGTGGGACTAGTGTAGCTGGGACATTGTTGGCCGGTGTGGGCAAGTTGGGTTGAAGGGCCTGTTTCCACATTGTATCACTCTCTGACTCTAACATCCACATTCTGTGGAGGAAATGGATGACACTTCCAAACATTGAAAAGTTGCCAATTCATTCCCGCCACGGTTCCGCCCCAAAATTGCTCTTATTTTACCTTGTTCCAATAGGACTCTATACGCCACCGCCTCATTTTTCGTGCCCTGAAACTAGGCAGCGGATATGTGAGTGGCATTTAAAGGACTTTTGGAAAGGCATTTTGATACAAGTCCGAATGGAACAGAGGGATATGGGCATTGCGCAGTTAGATAAGTGACATCCTGTTCAGCACTGACATTGTGGGCTGGAGGATCTGTTCTTGTGCTGTGCCATGCTGTTTTATCTTCTCCTTTTATGTCTGCCAAGGATACCTCTTGCTTCCTGGGCCACTTGTTACATTTCGTTCTGGTTTGAAACACAAAATTACCACCCTTGCATTTGTGTCGGAAGGAACTGCAGATGCTGGTTTAGACCGAAGCTGGAGTAACTCAGCGGGTCAGGCAGCATTTCTGGAGAAAAGGAGTAGGTGACGTTTCGAGTCAAGACCCTTCTTCCTACTTAGAGACGGGAAGGGGAAGCTAGATAGATAGATGGCGATATAGGGAGATATAGAACAAATGAATGATAGATATGGAATAATGTAATGATGATCAAGGAAACAGGCCATTGTTAGCTGTTTGTTAGGTGAGAACAAGTACAGATAATGAGACTCCACAAGATGACTTTGAAGCTGGTGTGACTTACGTGGCGGAGAGATGGAGAGAGGGACGCAGGGGGGACTTGAAGTTGGAGAAATCAATACTCGTACCACTGGGTTGTAAGCTGCCCAAGTGAAATATTAGTGCTGTTCCTCCAATTTGCGTGTGGCCTCACTCTGGCAATGGAGGAGGCCTGGGACATAAAGGTCAGTGTGGGAATGGAAATGGGAATATTAGTGTTTTTGCCAACCGGGAGATCAGGTAGGTCCAGGCGTACTAAGCAAAAGTGATCAGTGAAACGATCGTCCAGTCTACATTTGATCTCGCCAATGTAATATATTCCATACCTTGAACAAGGGTTACAGTACATTTGTATCTGGTAATGAAATGTTATTACCGATCCCCATTGTGACCCAATTGACAATGACGATGAAGTTGCAAAGAGGCTGCATCTGAAGCTCTTGTATTTCATGCACTTAAAGTAAACTGTTCAGATTGTATCAAGCACTCTAATATATTGAGCGCCTCAAAGAAAATCAATGTGTGAAGATGTACAACAGGTCAGACAGCATTCTGTGCAGAGAAAAACTGAGTGAATGTTTCGGGTCAATGATCCTCATTGGAACCGTTCCAGTTCCATCGCCAGCAATTTTCAAAACACTGGGCGTGTTGAATATTGACGAGAGATATTAAGTTCCTTCTAATTTAGTTTAGAAATACAGCACGGAAACAGGCCCTGAGTCTGCACCGACCAAGGATCCACGCGCATTAACACTATCCCACACACACCTAGGGCCAATTTACATTTATACCAAGCCATCCAGTTAGCCTAAACAAACCGGTACGTCTTTGGAGTGTGGGAGGAAATCGGAAATCCCGGAGAAAACCCAAGCAGATCACGGGGAGTTCGTGCAAACTCCGTATAGATAGCACACACCTTAGTCAGGATCGAAACCCGGGTCTCTGGCGCTGTTATAGTCCTGTCCCACTGTGCGAGTTCATTCCAAGAGCTCTCCCGAGTTTAAAAAAAAATCAAACTCGTGGTTAGCACGGAGAATGAACGTAGCGGGTACGTCGGAGCACGGGGACGTCTCTTAGCGCTAACGTCAGGTACTCGGGAAGACTCCATAACAGCAGGTAAGCACGGGAAGACTAAGCAGGTAAGCACGGGAAGACTTGTGAAGATTTTTCAACATGATGAAAAATGTCCACGAGAGCCCCGAGTACCGACGAGTGGCCATTATCGTAGATTTTCGAGTTTGAATCAGGGCAAACTCGGGAGAACTCTTGGAATGAACTCGTACAGTGGGACAGGGCTTTAAGGCAGAATCTCTACCGCTGCGCCACTGTGCTGCCCCTTGCACAATCTACGACCACTGTGCCACCTCACTGGATCACTGCCTCCTACTAGGGCAGTGTTCTTGGGGGCCCCCCCCCTCTAAACCTTTTCCCCCCTATGCTTTACCCTGTGCCCTCTTCAATCCAGCATCTATTGATATCGAGTATCAGTCCACTTGTGCCTGAATGACTTTGTCCTGTGTCTTGTTTGAGGGTTTTTTTTTTCTAAGGATAGAAAATAGTTTTCCATTGAGTAATATGGCACTTTGTGAATGAGTTCTTCCAGGAACCATCTCATCACTGATATAAGGCATTAGATTTATGGGCTTTAACTCATCATCTAAGTAACCGTTTCAGTGCCTCAAACATTCTAATTACGAACTGCTGACACAGCTGACGTTAGTTGGCCTCTTGGTCAGCCCCATATCTGCAGATCGGTGTAAAGATGTGTTTGGTTGTACATTGTTTTGAACCCAAAAAAACTAGAGTCCAAATTTAGAAAAGACAATTAGTTTTTGTGGAATTTGAAACACTCGCCAATCTGTCAGCTTCACGTTGCCTGTTTCTTCTGACAGAGAGCAGGATGCATGCGTTTTAAACCACCGACCAGATTATTGCACCACACTGACATTCATCGTTTTTTCCGTAAAATAAAAATCCTAAACATTTTGGGCAGCGGGAGAGTTGCTGCTTTACAGCGCCAGAGACCCAGGTTCGAACCTGACGATGGCTGCTTGTCTATATGGAGTTGATATGCGTTCTCCCCGTGACCTGCGTGGGTTTTCTCCGAGATCTTTGGTTCCCACCCTCCAAAGTCGTCCAAGTTTGTAGGTTAATTGGCTTGGGATAAACGTAAATTGTCCCTAGTGTGTGTAGGATAGTGTTGATGTGCGGAGAATGTTGGTCAGTGCGAAGTCAAGGGGCCTGTTTCCGCGCTGTAAGTCGAGACTAAACTAAACTAAAAATCAGCATCTTTCAATTATCTTTCATTGAGTCGCCATGGACCCCTTGAAATTCGTCTGAAATACAATCACTCCAGTGGGTCCAATTGGCATAACAAGGTTACAAAAGTGCCCATGTATTGATAATAGAAATAAAATGCTGGATTAACTCAGCGGGACAGGCAGTGTCTCAGGAGAGAAGGAATGGGTGAAGTTTCGGGTCGAGACCCTTCTTCAGACGGAGAGTCATGGGAGAGGGAGTCTAGAGATATAGACGGAAAAGGTGTGAATATTGATTTCTCTATCCCTTGCTTTCCCTCACTCACTCTGTCTCTCCCCAATCCTCGTGTAGTTGTAGTAATCACATAGGGTTTTATAGAGTCATAGAGGTGACAATAGAAAGGAGAGTGGGTGCCATCCGTAATGAGCGCAAAATGGATAAGAAATGGGAGCAGAAGTTGCCCATTGGGCCCTCAAACCTGCCGCACCATTCATTAAGACCATTGCTTATCCGTTCTTGGCCACAATTCTATTTTCCCATTTGCTTGGGAACATGCATAGAAACGTGTGGGAGGGATAGGGGCCAAACATGGGCAGGGAGGACTAGCTGACCTCATGTTGTGCTTGGGTGGCTTATGACTCGGCTGTGGTAGTAGTGCAATTTTGAATTTTATGTAACTTCACCTCACCCTCTCTTCCTTGCCCCCTTCCTCCACCCTAGTCATTTTTACCAGTTCTACAGTTCTCCACATTCTTTCTCTTGAGATCACACCTTCCCATGCTAACAATTACTTTAGCCGGCCTGAGTGAGCCTGAGGTCTTTTGTGGCTGGCTCTGATGGTCCTGGTCACTCATTGCTTCCAGCACCACTTCACCTCCCAACCCTGAAGCACCACTTATCATTTTTGTCCAGAGGCGCTGCTTGAGACGCCTAGTTACTCCAGCACTTTGTGTCTCGCTCAGATAGATAGATATCTTGGTTGGGCCAAAAGGCCTGTCCTTGTGCTGTGTGGCTCTACCCTGCTAATCTCTTTGGACGTCCTCACCTTCGTCCACACGCTTGTGGGGGATGCTTCATTTGTGGTGTAGTGGGCAGTGAAGAAGGTTATCTGTGATTACAATGGGAACTCAATCATCTGGGCAAATAGGCTGAGGACTAGCAGATGGCGTTGCATTTTGAGAGGACAAATTTTGGTCAAGACTTTCACTGTGAATGGAAGGATCCTGGGAAGAGTTGAAGAACAGGGAGACCAAGGCATGGTGCATACGGAATGTGTAGGAAGGAACTGCAGATGCTGATTTAAACCGAAGATAGACACAAAAAGCTGGAGTAACTCAGTGGGACAGGCAGTATCCCTGGAGAGAAGGAATGGGTGACGTTTCTGGTCGAGACCCTTATAACCATATAACAATTACAGCACGGAAACAGGCCATCTCGACCCTTCTAGTCCGTGCCGAACACATAATCTCCCCTATTCCCATATACCTGCGCTCGAGAACCCTCCATTCCCTCAGATATAACTATCCAATTGGTTTTTAAAACGGAACCTGCCTCCACCACCTACTGGAAGGCTAGATAAAGAAGAGTTACCCCTAAACTTCAGAATTCTCAAGTCATGATGTAATCTTCCCTACTCTCAGAAAAGCTTTTCAAGAACTCATGAATCCCTCTCAGATTTTAAAAACCTCTATCAAGCACAAAAGTAAAGCCCTAACTGATCAAAGGAAATAACTTAGGCTGAAACCCATTGTTATCTGTTGTTGACATCCTTCCTAGGCGACCAAAATGAAAATGAGAAATTTTAAACTAGTGCGACTTGGGTGGGAGGAGGATATATATATATATAAGAGAGAGAGAGAGAGAGGGGGGGCCATTGTTAAGGGTGAAAATGAGAAGCTAGTGCGACTTGGGTGGGAGGAGGGATATATATATATATAGAGAGAGAGAGAGAGAGGGAATGCCGGGGTTACTTGAAGCTAGAGAAATCAAAATTCATACCACTGGGCTGTAAGCTGCCCAAGCGAAATATGAAATGCTGTTCCTCCAATTTGCATTTAACTTCACTCTGACAATGGACGAGACCTAGGACAGAAAGGTCAGTGTGGGAATGGGAAGGAGAATTAAAGTATTTAGCAACTGGGAGATCAGGTAGGTTTAGGTGGACTGGGTGAAGGTTCAGTGAAATGAACACCCAGTGTTCCATGAAGGTAGCGACACAAAAGGTGGTGAAGAAGGCGTTTGATACACTTGCCTTCATTGGACATGGCATTGAGTACAGGTGTTGGGGTGCCTGCCACAACTGTACAAGATGTACATTTGGAGTACTGTGTATAGTTCTGGTTGGCTTGCTAAAGGACTTTGATGAAACAGATGGGTCTTAAAACGCATCCGAGGATTCTTCGTTATTGTTACTGAAGCGGGCTTAATGTTAAATTCCAGATTTATTAATTTACAGCAATTTAAATTCCTCAGCTGTCATGGGGGATGCAAAACGTGTTCCCCTGGATCAATGTTCTCGAGTACTGGTTATTAAACTATGAATTTAATCGTCTCACCACCAAGCCCCCGGAGCTATTGCAGTTACCATCTTGGGAGCTAAGTGCTTATTGTCCTGGAGGCCAATCCGCTAAGTTCATATATTAGCTAAATACATCGCCCATCGTCCTATAAGCCAACACAAGACTTACCACCACCAGAAGGGTGGCAGTGGTCCCAAGAAAGCATCTTGCTGCTATACTACAAGCAATCGGGAAAGGACATTAAATATTGCCCTTGCTCGTGACATTCATATCCTGTAAATTAACTTTAGAAGGATTGTGAGTCAAGAGTGTTTTATTGTCATATATCCTGAAACGGAGCAATGAAATTCTTACTTGCACCAGCCCAACAGATCTGTAAACATGGTGGTCTGTAAAACCCATAACAAATATATATTTTTAATTTCAGCAAAAATACATATTTAAAAAAATAGATAATGTGGAGCCTTTTTGGATGTTGCAGTATTTAATAGCCTGATGGCTGTAGGGAAGAAGCTATTCTTCAACCTGGGTGTTACAGTTTTCGGGCTCCCGTGGCAGGAGTAAAATGAGAGCGTGGTCAGGGTGGTGTGGGTCTTTGATGATGCTGGCAGTCTTTTTGAATCATAGAAACATAGAGAATAGGTGCAGGGGTAGGCCATTTGGCCCTTCGAGCCAGCACCGCCATTCAATATCTGTGTTAGCTGATGTTGGATGTGGTGGGTGTTTGGCCACTTGATAGGACTTTAGAGAGGACAAATCAGACACTATCTTGCCGCCAATTGCTTTCCCTGTCACTCATAGAAACAGAAAATAAGTGCAGGAGTAGGTCATTCGGTCCTTCGAGCCTGCACCGCCATTCAATATATCATGGCTGATCGTCCAACTCAGTATCCTGTACCTGCCTTCTCTCCATACCCCCTGATCCCTTTAGCCACAGGAGCCACATCTAACTCCCTCTTAAATAAAGCCAATTAACTGGCCTCCACAGCCTTCTGTTGCAGAGAATTCCAGAGATTCACCACTCTCTGTATGAAAAATGTTTTTCTCATCTTGGTCCTAAAGGATTTCCCCTTTATCCTTAAACTGTCACCCCTTGTCCTGGACTTCTCCAACATTGGGAACAATCTTTCTGCATCTAGCCTGTCCAACCCCTTAAGAATTTTGTAAGTTTCTATAAGAGCCCCCCTCAATCTTCTAAATTCCAGCGAGTACAAGCCAAGTCTATCCAGTCTTTCTTCATATGAAAGTCCTGACATCCCAGGAGTCAGTTACTCCTGTAGATCCCTGTGATGGACCGGATAGTGTTCACCACTTTTTGCAATCTTCTTCGTTCCTGGGCGCCCGATTTGCCGAGCCAGGCTGTGATGCAACCAGTCAAAATACCCACCTCTGTATATCTGCAGAAGTTCGAGAGCCCTCGCTGATATACTCAATCTCCGATATCTCCTCAGGAAGTAGAGGCGTTGATGGGCATTGTTTGATTGCATCAATGTGCTGGGTCCAGGGCAGATCTTCAGAGATGTGCACGCCCAGGAATTTGAAGCTTTTGACTCTCATCACCAACAGTTTTGAAAACAGTTTTGTGTATTTGTGTATCGGCATTCTCCAGAATTGCACTTTGGCTCCCGAAATTAATTATTTCTTGATCCATTTTGTTTCTCCTTTTCTCTCACCACTTGCATATTTCACATCACTTGCTTTGCCATTCTTTCCCAATTAGATTTCAATATTTTTAAGTTAAGTACATTGGATAGCAATTTGAAAGCCAGTTGGCTTTCTCAGTTTGTTAATGTATTGGGTGGCTCCTGATGCGAAGTCAGCTCTTCAAATCATGTTTGTAGAGTTGAGACCTTTTCCTCCTCTGTGCCTGTGCTAAGTTCAGTTAAGAGTGATGATGGTTGTGGCACAATACTGGAATGTTAAATGGCCTGTTATCTTGACTGATTCTGCACATTGCTATTGCCTGCTGCATACCAAGGTTGTTGTATCATCTTTGCCCGTCTTTGCAGCCTGAAGAATTTCTTTCTCCAGGGAGGTCATCAGCATTAAAAATGTTCCGTGGGGAAACGTCTATCTTTCATAATTTAAAGCCAATACTCTGGAAGTTAGTGATGAATTAACTGAAGATACACAAAAATGCTGGAGAAACTCAGCGGGTGCAGCAGCATCTATGGTGCAAAGGAAATAGGCAAAGTTTCGGGCCAAAACCCTTCTTCAGACTGATGGGGGGTGGGGGTGGGGGGGAGAAGAAAGGAAAAAGGAGGAGGAGGAGGAGGAGCCCGAGGGCTGAGGGAGAGATAAGAAGGAAGGAGACAGCAAGGGCTAACAAAATTGGGAAAATTCAATGTTCATGCCCCCAGGATGCAGACTCCCCAAGCGGAATATGAGGTGCTGCTCCTCCAATTTCCGGTGTTGCTCACTCTGGCCATGGAGGAGGCCCAGGACAGAGAGGTCGGATACGGAATGGGAGGGGGAGTTGAAGTGCTGAACCACCGGGAGGTCAGGTTGGTTAATGCGGACCGAGCGGAGGTGTTCGGCGAAATAATCGCCAAGCCTCCGCTTGGTCTCACCGATGTAGATCAGCTGAGATCTAGAGCAGCGGATGCGAATTAATTGAGTTTGTTACTTTGGTGCAATCAATTTAGGGGACAGCATAAAATGAAGTGAGTAAGTACGAGGTCTGTTAGAATGGTTACTTGCTAATCAATTTTTCCAATGTAAAAAATCTGTTTTCAAGAAATTAAAAATAAATGGTAGGCATTGGGTGGCACAAAGCCACAGCTGGTAGAGTTGCTGTCTCATATCGCCAGATATTGCTGTTTAAAGAAAATAATGGACGAAATAGAAACATAGAAAACAGGTGCAGGAGGAGGCTATTCAGCCCTTTGAGCCAGCACCGCCATTCAATATGATCATGGCTGATCATCCAAAATCAGTACACCATTCCAACTTTCTCCCCATGTCCCTTGATTCCATTAGCCCTAAAAGCTATATCTAACTCACTCCTGAATTAAAGTTGTATGTATTTTGAATGTATGTCGCATTCGAAAGAAAATAAATGAACAGAGGGTGCAAATAGAAATAAGTAGGTATGATGTGATATTCATTCAGAGAATGGCTATAGGATGGTAGATTGTCACCTGCAAGTTGAGTGGTGCAAGTTGACTATAGGAATGACTGGGAGATAGGAAAAAGTGGAGAGTGGCCCCATCCAATACTGATGGTCTAAGAGCAAAGAGCTCTTTCAGAAACCAATTTCAGAAAACCGAGATGTAGAATTTGTTCGGGTGGAAATGTGGAAGAAATATTTGTGGGAGTGGTGTGGAGGCCTCTTAACGGAAACCACATTGTAGTACTGAATGTAAAGGAAAAGAATAGTGGGAGCTTTACTGAACCGTATGGTGATAATATAGGTACGAACACGCCTGAGGTATTGAGGAAAGAACGAGATGCCTCATTGTCACCTTTCCCTCGGCCAACAACGAACCCCTCTACATTTCCTTGATCACTATCTGCTTTGATCTGTCCTCTTCACACCTTACATTAACTTTGTACTGGTCCATATCTCTAGTTTTACCCCTCCCCCGACACTCTGTCTGAAGAAGGGTCTCAACTTGAAATTTCACCTATTCCTTTCCCCCAGAGATGCTGCCTGTTCCGCTGAGTTTAGTTTGGAGATACAGCGCGGAAACAGGCCCTTTGGCCCACTGAGTCAGCGCCGACCAGTGATCCCCGCACACTTACACTATCCTACACACACTAGGGACAATCATTCCATTTACCAAACCAATTTACCATCAAACCTGTATGTCTTTGGAGTGTGGGAGGAAACCGAAGAGGTCGGAGAAAACATACGCAGTCACGGGGAGAACGTACACACTCCGTACAGACAGCACCTGTATTTACTCCAGCATTTTGTGTCTATTTTCAGAGAAAGTGGACTGGATTTGTACTTGGATTGGACATGTTGCCTTTTGAGGAAAGTTTGGACGGGCTAGTCTTGTATATGCCGTAGTTCAGAAGAGTTGATTCAACTACAAGATACTAAACACAATTTTTGGTGAATTTGGAGAGGATTTTGCCTCTTATGGGAGAATATAGGACGAGGGTCACTGCCTTCAAAATAAACGCATTGCTTATTTTGAAGCAGAATGTAGATGCTGATGAGTAGGAGGGAACCGCAGCTGCTGGTTTACACCAAAGATGGACACACAATGCTGGATGGAGTAACTCAGCGGGACAGGCAGCATCTCTGGAGAGAAGGAATGGGTGACGTTTCGGGTCGAGACCATTCTTCAGACTGATGACTTGTGGCAGTTTTCAAGGCAGTTAGTCTTTATTCCCGTGACTAAATGCACCATAAGTTATTTAATATTTAACAGTTTGAGGCACTGAGTTTGTGTTCCCTCCTTGTCTTCCACCACTCCCTCCTACATTGTAATCACTGTTTACATTCCAGTAACAAATCGAGGGTCACTATTTCTTTTCACAATGTCTCTAGGCACGTTGCTGTGGCAACGACCTTGGGCATTCTTTTTTAAAGAAGTGCATTTCAGCCAGCTAGGTTTTTAATTTATTGCTTTTTGACTAATTATACTGGCGAATGCAGCTCACATTTATTCCCCCTCGGCCATATTATTCATGGTATTATTTCAGAATATTTGATTTCATGTGCCTTCCCTAATAACAATAAATTGGCACGGTGGCACAGCGGTAGAGTTGCTGCCTTTCAGCGCCAGGGACCCGAGTTTGATCTTGACTGTGGGTGCTGTCTGTATGGAGTTTGTACATTCTCCCCGTGAACTGCGTGGGTTTTCTCCGAGATCTTCGGTTTCCTCCCACACTCCAAAGACGTATAGTTTGTAGGTTAATTGGATAGGTATGAGTGTAAATTGTCCCCAGTGTGTGTGTAGGATAGTGTTAATGTGCGTGCGGTTGGTGAGGAATCAGTGAGCCCAATTCTGCTCCTATCACTTATAACCTTAAGTCTGGGTGAGGATCTGGTGGGGAACAAGACTTGAGCACCTTTCCAATGAGGTGACCCTGGTCTTGCAGGCAACGGGTAGTGAAAACAGCTTATCACATCATCGGTGCCCCGCTCCCTGCCATGGCTGCCCTCCACCGCACACGGTGTCTGAGACGGGCCGGGAAAATCATTAAGGACCCCTCATACCCCAACCATGGACTATTTGCCCTCCTCCCATCAGGGAGGCGCTACAGGAACCACCAGCAGGCTGAGGAACAGCTTCTTCCAAAATACCATTACGCTGCTGAACTCACAGGCCCGACGCTAGCTATCTTTTATACCCTTTTATCTGTATATATTTATTTGCCTATGTACTAGATCAATTATATCCACATTGTACATATTGTTTTAACCAGTATTTTACTACTTTGCACTCTGATTAGATGCTAAACTGCATTTCGTTGTACCTGTCCTCGTATTTGTGCAATGACAATAAAGTTGAATCTAATCTAATCTAATATAATTTGGCAAACTTGGTAACAAAGAACGAGGTCAGGCCCTTCGGCCCACGATGTCTGTGCTGAACTTGATACCAAGACCATCACTTATCTGCAAACAATGTACGGGTGATGTACGAATTGGAGCCCACAGCAAGAAAGGCTGGGCCTACAAGATCTGTCGGTTGCCAAATACTTTCTCGGACCCGCTGACCCTCAGCATAGGAGCACCACAAGGCTGCATACTCTCCCCTTTACTCTCTCTACACCAACGACTGCACCTCTGTCAGGCTCGTCTGACAAGATTGCGGACGACACAACCCTTCTTCTTGTCCAGTCCACACACAAGGTAAGACGTTGTTCTGCTAGAACTGACCACACTTCTCGGCATCTGCACAATGGTGTCTGTCTTGCGCTTCTTGTGCGTGGCGGTGGAAACAGGGCCACGACGTGAACGCTCTTTCCTTGACCCCAACACAACCCTGATGGGACTGATCCAGGATGGGGAGGATCTGCTTACAGACAGGAGGTTCCACCGCTGGGGTCCTGGTGCCATCGCAACTACCTGGAGCTCAATGCTCTTACGACGGTGGAATTGATTGTAGACTTTAGGAGAGCTTCCCCTTCCCTCCCCCCCCACTCACCATCAACAACACCACAGTCACATCTTCAGAGTAATTTAAGTCCCTGGGAACCATCATCTCCAGGGACCTTAAATGGGAGGCCACCATTGACTCCACCGTCCAAAAGGCCCAACAGAGGATGTACTTTCTGCAGCAGCTGGGAAAACACAATCTGCCATGGGCAATGATGGTCCAGTTTTATACTGTCATCATAGAGTCTTCTCCATCATGGTCTGGTTTGGCTCGGCCACCAAGCATGACATCTGGAGGCTGCGGTGCATTGTTTGATCAGCCGAGAAGGTTGTTGACTGCAACATTCCTCCCCATTAAGGAACTGTACACTACAAGGGCCAGGAAGCGAGTGGGTAAGATCATCCCTGACCCCTCTCACCCTGGCCACAAACTCTTTGAAGCACTTCCCTCTGGAAGGCAACTCCGGACTGTCAAAGCTGCCACAGCCAGACATAACCTGGCTTTTTTCCACGAGCAGTAGCTCTACTCAACAGACAAAAGTCTGTAGCCTCCTTTTGCTCTGGTATTTTATTTAATTCTTCACATGTTTAAATTATAGTGCTTTATTTTTAATTGTCTACTGTATATCGTGTTGTTACTTGCGAGCAAAGCACCAAGGCAAATTCCTTGTATGTATACATACTTGGCTGATAAAATGTATTCAATTCAATTGAAGTTGCTGGTTTAACTCCCCTTCCCATTCCCACACTGACCTTACTGTCCTGGGCCACTGCCATTGTCAGAGTGATGCCAAACGCTAATTGGACGAACAGCGCCTCATATTTTGCTTGGGCAGCTTGCAACACAGCGGTATGAATATTGATTTATCTAACGTCAAGTAACCCTTGCATCGCCCTCTCTCTGTGTCCCTCCCCCACCCTAGTCGTTGTCCTAGTTTCAATGTCGTCTGTTGAGTTTCATTGTGTGTATAACTCATTAACACCTAACCCACAGCTAACAATGGACCATTTCCGTTATCTTTGTTCCGAAAAACTGACCGTGTTCAAAAATTCCACGCGGCAACGGCCTGCCGGCCCGCAGCCGCCTCAACGGGCATGCACAGCCTCTTGATGGGCGTATGCAGCGTCTTGACGCCGTACGTCACACGCGAACTTCCCGCGGACTTCGCTCGAACTTTACTTCACTCACTTGACCTCCGCGCGGCCCCCGCTTCCGGTTTGGTCGCGCTCGCCGCATGCAGGTCGCATGCTGGTGGGACAGGCCCTTGATTCTCTGTTTCACAATGACTTGCCCTATGGGTCAAAGTAGTTGGTGTACAATTGAATCTACACCATGGCCAGAGTGTGTGAGACCTTCAACTTTTCTAAAGAACCTGAGGGAATCACCAATTTTTGACAAGCTAGATCAATTTTTGCCAACATCCAGAAATTATTTAATTTTAAACCTATATTGGTCGTTACCACTGTGAAACGTAATATGGACCTGTTTCCATGCTATATTTCTGAAACCAAACGGATGCATTTCTTTGGGTCAAACCTGACTAACTAGTTGTTAAAAGTTGTAGAGATGGTTGTAAACTTCAAATTCCTTTGAGCCAATATCACCAACAACATCTCCTAGACCACCCAAGAAGGCACACCAACGCCTCTAATTGCTTAGAAGGCTCAGGAAGTTTGGCATGTCCCCGACAACTCTCACCAACTTCTACAGATGCACCATGGAAAGCATTTTTATCAGGATGCATCACAATTTTGTTTGGGAACAGCTCCATCTAAGACTGCAATAAATTGCAGCAAATTGTGGACGCAGCCCTGACCATCACACAAACCAACCTCCCTTATCTTGACTCCATTTATACCTCGCTCTGCCTCGGCAAGGCCAGCAGCATAGTCAAGATGGGTAGCACCCTGGTCACTCCCTCTTCTCCCCTCTCCCATCAGACAAAAGGTATTGAAGTGTGATTTGGGGAACATTTTCTTCCCAGCTGTTATCATCCCACCACAACTGAATCATCCCACCACAACTGAATCATCCCACCACAACCAGAGAGCAGTGCTCAACTACCAGCTACCTCTTTGATGACCCTCGGACGATACTTGATCAGACTTTGTACTAAATGTTATTCTCTTATCATGTAAATTCTCGCACTGTAAATGGACTGTTTGTAATCATTTATTGTCTCTCTGCTGACTGGTTAGCACGAACCGAAAGCTTTATCGCTGTGCCTCGGTACTCGTGACTATAAACTAAACTAAGAAGCAGAGTGGATTCTCCTGTATCTTTCCCTTGCTCTCCCAACTTTACTTTGAGCTGGTGCCCGGTGGGTTAAAACTACCCACTTTTGTTTGTTTGTCTTTTTATCGTTGGCGTGACTTGTGGGTGGCTGGAAAGAAATAGAACTTGAGATTTTTTTTTATTGAGGCGCAAAGAAAACCAGCCTCCCCTGCCTGTTCATGCTCCAACATTAGGCCATAGTTCATTAAGGTCTTACAATGAGTCCTTTGTGTCTCCTTCAATGGCTTAGCTAGACTTTCTATGCACTAGACAAATATGAGTAGCCTTTGAATGCTCAACGAACCCAAACAAATGTCTTTGTATTACATGAAAGAATAACGCTTTGCTGAGACTAAATAGGATTATGCGATGACTTCAGTTTGGGGCGGTTGTTTTGTTAGGAAATATTTTTTTGGGCCACTTCTGAATTCAGGGTTGAAAATATTGCTTTTACTTGGCTTCTGACATTGCTTTGTTTATTTTAGTTTTGAGATACAGCGTAGAAACGGTCCCTTCGGCCTACGTTGACCAACGATCGCCCCGTACACCAACATTATCCACCATGCTTGGGGCAATTTTACAGAAGCCAATTAACCTCCAACCCTGCACATCTCTGGGATGTGGGAGGAAACCTGAGCACCCAGAGAAAACCCACGTGGTCACAGAAAGAACGTATAAACTCCGTAGGGATAGCACCTGTAGTCAGGATCGAACCCGGGTCTCTGGCCCTGTGAGGCAGCAACTCTACCGTTGCGCCACCGTGCTGCTCAACCTTACTACGTTTCACCTACCGCTTTAAAGGGGCAAGTTGGTTGATACCTCCTACTGGCGTAGTTGTCAGTAATGCACTGCAGGTCATTGAGTGTAATAATAATAGTGTAATAATAATAATAATATCTTTTATTGTCATTGCACATAAGCACAATGAGATTTGGTATGCAGCTTCCAACCGATGTCATAACATAAATAACTAATAAAATTTGGATTTAGATATCCCGAGAACATGGATTGTAAAAAGAACAGTAAAACAGTTCAACAGACTAAAATGCAAATGTGTCTGTGCAACGTGACCATCTGAGGGAGACAGTCCATGGGGGGGCACTCAGCAGGGCCGGTTCAGAGCCGCTATAGCTCTGGGAATGAAGCTGTTCCTGAGTCTGGAGGTTCGGGCGTAGAAGGCCTTGTAACGTCTGCTGGAGAGAAGTAGTTCGAACAGTCCATTAAAAGGGTGTGAAGAGTCTTTATGGATGCTGACGGCCTTCCTGAGGCACTGTGTGTAGTACTGCTGTTTCTATTTGGTTTGTGGTTGTGGCGTGCTTCCGGTTGAGGGAGTGGAGAGAGTGAGCATCATGAAGGAGGCGTGAGTAACGGGCCTGTCCCTGGCGGACTGCGTGTGGGGCATTGGGCTCTGCTGCAACCCGGCCTGTCAATTCCGTCTTGTTTAACCGCACCCAACACCGCGTTTCGTACCTCCCGGCCTTGGGTTAAACTTTACCCCCCCCCCCCCCACTTGGCTACAGCGGATAATCCCCGTGGTCCGTTATTGCGAGGGTTTACTGTATAACATTTAAAAGGCATTTGTACAGATAAAGTTGTGAACACTGCCCAGTCCAACACCGGCTCTGACCTCCCCACCGTCCAAGGGATTTATCGGAGTCGCTGCCTCAAAAAGGCAGCCAGCATCATCAAAGAACCACACCACCCTGGTCGCACACCCATCTCACCACTGCCATCGGGAAGGAGGTACAGGCAGGCACGGATATCGCTGTCAAAACATACGGGGGACACAATTTATTGGCGGCTGCACGCGCGTTCACACACACGTGAGGTTTTGGCCATGGGCCCTATGGCCGGTGACTTCGGCAACTGACCTGGTTGGTGACCGATTCCGAACTCTGGCAACAGCAGGTTCGTCCGCCCCGAATCGTGGGGCTTCAATCGGCCCGTTCGCGGGGGCTTCAACATCGGGAGCCCTCGATCGCCTCAACTCAGTAATTTGTCCGTAGGGTGGTGGAAGACCCCGAGGTCGATTTTAAGCTGCACCGGGCCGGGCGATGAAAAGCCCCGCGAACGGGCCAATTCAAGCTCTGCTCTGATCTTTGCTCCACGAGGGCGTCTCCCTCCTCCAATCATCACGCTGAATTATCATGCCCTCCCCCTTCTGCCTGCTGACCAACATCTCTCTCGTCCAATCGGTGCCCTAGATCATCAGTCCCACCCCCACGGTCATGCGGAAAGTGGAGATTTTTAACAACTTTTATTCACGGAGGTTTAAAATCCTCTACTCTACTGCTGCGCCACTGTGCCGTCTGGCCTGGCCAGTTGTAGCCTAACCTGCTAAGAATTTCCAACGTTTTGCCTTTTTTCCCAGTTTTCCAGCAGCTGTAGTTTTTTTGCGATTAGATCCCCTGAAATATGGCTAGACAAAACTTGATCTTCAGGGTAACTAACGTCTGGACAAAAGGGTACATTATAAGCATTACCTTAAAGGAGTAGAGCAAGATAGGGAAGAGTTGTAAGGAAGTTTCAGAACTCAAGAAAGAGGCGGCTTGGTGGCCCAGCGGTAGAGTTACTGCCTTACAGCGCCAGAGACCCGGGTTCGATCCTGACTACGGGTGTTGCCTGTACACAGTTTGTACGTTCTCCCTCTCTCCGTTTCTCCGGATGTTCCGGTTTACTCCCACACTCCAAAGACGTACAGGTTTATAGGTTAATTGGCTTAGTATAATTGTAAATTGTCCCGTGTGTGTGTAGGATAGTGTTAGTGTGGGGGGGATCACTGGTCGGCGCAGCCTCAGCGGGCGAAGGGTCTGTTTACACGCTGTGTCTCGAAACTAAATTAGCAGCTGAGATATGACTGGGGAATTGTGGGGAGCTTTCTTCTACATTGGCCAAAAGGGCTGTTTCTAAACCTTTAAAATCATGCACATCGATTAAATAGACCACGGCTTATCTGCACTCAAACCCTGCATATGCTTCAAATCAATAATACATATTGTGGTGCGTATATGGAGCTTTACACAGAGGGTGGTACATATATGGAAGGAGTGCCAGAGGAAGCAGTGGAGGTTGTCCCATTGGCAGCATTTGAAAGATATTTGGACGTGTACATGGTCGGAAAAGATTGGAATGGTATGGGCTAGGGGCACATAAGTGGGACTAGTTCAGTTGTGCAACTTGTTCAGCATGGGCGGGCTGGACCTAAGTGGCCATTTCCGCCTTGAATCAGTCCATGTCTTTATGACTCTACCCTAAAAATCAACAAAAAAATATTGGTCTCCATGTTGAATTTTTCAATTCTTCCAGTACCAAAGGGACCAATTCCAGATTTCCACCACGTTTTAACTGGTGAGAGAAGACACAAAATGCTGGAGAATCTCAGCGGAACAGGCAGCATCTCGGGATAGAAGCAATTGGTGACGTTTTGGATTGTTTCCGACTCCGAAGAAGGGTCTCAACCCGAAATGTCACCCATTCCTTCTCTCCAGAGATGCTGCCTGTCCCACTGAGTTACACCAGCATTTTGTGTCTATCTTTGATGGACCAGCATCTGCAGTTCCTTGCTAAACATTTTAACTGGTGAAACGGCTTTCCAATTTCCTATGCCGTTATTTTTCAGGTGTTTTCTCCAGAACTGGAGGTGGTTATAACATTTGATTCAAACAGAAATATTCAGCAGGTCATATAACAATTACAGCACGGAAACAGGCCATCTCGACCCTTCTAGTCCGTGCCGAAAAGGTCAAGTAACTTCAATAGAAAGAGAAACAGTTTCATGTTTATAACCTGTTGTAATTTAAAACTGGATTGTAATCAATGTGATACCAGTTCCCTTACGCCAATATGCCCAACATCTGCTTATTTGCTTGGCCTGTTGACATTCAGAAAAATAGCAGGCAAGCATGAAATTTAGGTTCCAAAAATGTGAGTGATTTCAAATTCATTCATATTTTGGGAGTTAGGCTCGAGAGCGAACAACAAAATACGTGGGAAACTGAATAGCAAGTTAAAATGAGAGCAATGGAGAGATCGTCAATTTGCTCCACCTTCCTTGATGTAGCCATGGTACTCCTTGGGCTGCTGCAGTCAGAGCAATACAGCACGGAAACAGGCCCTTCGGCCCAACTCATCCATGCAAACCCTGGTGTCTTCCTGAGCGAGTCCCATTTGCATGGATTTTGCCTATATCCCTCTTGACCTTTCTTGCCCATGTAGAGTCAAGAGTGTTTTATTGTCATGTCCCAGATAGACCAATGACATTCTTACTTGCTGCAGCACAATCCTGACCCCGGGGGCTGTCTGTACGGAGTTTGTACGCTCGCCCTGTGACCACATGGGTTTTCTCCAGGTGCTCTTGTTTCCTCCCACACTCCAAAGATGCACAGGCTTGTTAGTTAATTGGTTTCGGAAAGATGTGTAAATTGTCCCCAATGTGTTGGATTGGGTGAGGCGATCGCTGGTCGCCATGGACTCGGTGGGTCGAAGGGCCTGTTTCTGCCCTGCATCTCCAAAAACAATAAACTAAAAGCTAAAACTGAACCGTGAAGAGATGAACACATTTTATATGTCAATGACCGAGTGTCAGAACTATGAAGAGACGTTAGAATCGAGCATGATCCCACAATCCCACAACCTCATTCTCAACGTGGGAAAAACTAAGGAGATGGTGGTTGACTTCAGGAGGGCGGGGAAACAACACCATACACCTCTGCACATCGATGGAGCTGATGTGGAAAGGGTCAGCAGCGTGAAGTTCCTAGGACTCCACCTGTCAGATGACCTGACGTCCATGACCAACACCACAGCACTGGTCAAGAGAGCCCAGCAGCGACTACACCCTCTCCGAAGACTACGTAAAGCAGGCCTCCCCACTACACACCTACAAACTTTTTATAGGGGGACAATCGAGAGCACATTAACCTGCGGCATCACTTCCTGGTTCGGGAGCTGCAAGGCGTACGAACGGCACCAACGAGGCAGGATTGTGAAGACCGCCAGCAGGATTATTGGTGCTCCACTCCCTTTCCTGCTGGACATATACAGGAAGAGATGTATCAGCAGAGCCATCTCCATCATCAAAGACCCCTACCACCCATCGCATCACATATTCTCCATCCTGCCATCTGGGAAGAGGTACAGGAGCATTAGCTGCAAAACCAGCAGGATGCTCCTCAGCTTCTTCCCGCAGGCTATAAGACTGATAAACGGACTTTGCCCCCTGCCAAAGTATCGCGCACCAACCACCAACCTGGGCACACTGCAGCAGAGCCACTGTCGTGCCGCTGCCGATCGGAACGCCTGTTGATGTTTAGTAGAGAGTAGAGTGTTTAATTTGTTCATGATATATGTATTTTTATTTCTATTTATTCTTTACTGCACACTGAATGGACACTGGTTGAGCAACGTTGTTTTGTTTCCTCTGGGTATGTGAGTACTCAGGAAAATGACAATAAAGATATACAATACAATACAATACAATGATTTAACTTTCAGATAAAATTGCAATATTGATCGGTGACGGCAACAGATTTGAATCTGTTTTTAAGCAAACATTCCTGTTGAATCTGTGCAAAAATGTTTTAAAGGGCATTTTGGAATATTAATAGTACTGAAATGTTCTTGTCTTTTCTGTTTAGAAAAAAGCTAAAGGCCAGGAATTGTTTGAGCAAATCATGTACCATCTTGACATCATTGAGAAAGATTACTTTGGCCTGCGATTCATGGACTCTGCCCAAGTAGCGGTAAGATGCCTTCTTCATCCAATGTACGCTTAATACTGCTAATGGCGTGGAACTCTTCAACTTGACAAGTCTTGTTTGTATTGCACGTGATATGACAAAATGCATTCCAGTAAATATTTTTTATTTGATCTCTGTTGTGAGGGGAGAGATACCCAATTAATTTTATGTGTGGGAAGGAACTGCAGATGCTGGATTAAACCGAAGACAGGCACAAAATGCTGGAGTAACTCAGCGGGACAGACAGCATCTCTGGAGACAAGGAATGGGTGACGTTCAGGTCGAGACTGAAGAAGGGTCTCGACCCGAAACATTACCCATTCCTTCTCACTAGAGATGCTTCCTGTCACCCTAATGCCCCTGTCCCACTTAGGAAACTTGAACGGAAACCTCTGGAGACTTTGCGCCCCACCCAAGGTTTCCGTGTGGTTCCCGGAGGTTGCAAGTGGTTGCCGGAGGTTGCAGGTAGTGGAAGCAGGTAGAGAGACTGACAAAAACCTCCAGGAACCGCACGGAAACCTTGGGTGGGGCGCAAAGTCTCCAGAGGTTTCCGTTCAGGTTTCCTGAGTTACTCCAGCATTCTGTGTCTATCTCTAATTAGTTTTACTGGTATTCAGGTGGGTATGCTATTTCTTTCGTCTATGTAGGGAATGGCTTGGGAAGAATGGCAAGCCTGTCTTGGGCAACTCTTTATGCATAAACAAAAAATAAATAAATGCATATACTTTGTACCGTTAGTAGCATTTAAAGCATTATATTGCAAGGAATCTTCTCTGGAATCCTTGATCATTTCTTTGAATTGGTTTCCTCCTATTTTGCTTGTCTCTACACTTGTGTGATACTCATACAGTATTGAAATAGGCCCGTCAGCCCAGCTTGCCCATGCTGACCAAGAGGCATTTGGCTCAAATCTCCCGAAACCTATCCTGTCCATGTACCCGTCCAATTGTCTTTTAAATGTTGGTATAGTCCCTGCCTCAGTCTCTATAGTCCTCTGGCAGCTCATTCCATATGCCCACCACCTCACTGTGAAGCCGCTGCCCTGGTTTGACTTCCCAAGAAGCAACACCTCGCACTTATCTTCATTAAACTCCATTACCCATTAAATTCCATTTGTGCCTGCAGTTCCTTCCTACAAACTCCGTTAACTATTCCTTAGCCCACCTACCCAGCTGATCAAGATCCTGGGGTATAAAGGAAGAACAAAATCTCCTCTTAACTTTGAAGAAGAATCTTAACTTGCAACATCCTCTGTCCACTCCTTCCCCAGATGCTGCCTGACCCACTGAGTTCCTCCAGCATTTTGCTTCAGTTTCCAGTATCTCCAGTCTCTTACTAGATTGCTTGTGTTAAGTCTGCTTGAAGTTCTCTTGGGTTGAAACTCTGTTTTAGTTCATCGTTGGGCAGTAGAAGAGGAAGAAAGTACTTGCGTCTACAATCCCACTCTTCCTAGAACTTACTAATTGTGTGCTTCTGATTGTGAAGGTGATAATTTTCCTATCTAGGTCAGACTCCAGACAAGCTAACCCATTGTTATTAACTAGAGACACGAGACTGCAGATGCTTTAATTCTGAGCAAAAAATAACAGCGCTTGGGAGAATTCGGCAAGCCAGGCAGCAAATGTGGAGTGAGAACGGTTAGTCTGAAGAGGGGCCTGACTAGTGTTGCCAACTTTCCCACTCCTAAATAAAGGACGAAAGGTCAAAATAAGGGTCAAATTCCCGACGGCAATTCATTGACCGACTCGTCCGTGGCGGGGTGAATGATGAATTGGCCCGGGTGTTGGACTGCACACAAAGCCCAGTCTGTGGGTCAGCTGAGGAATTTTGGCCTTCGCGACATCGCTCGCAAAGTACGGCACCCGGGCCAAAACTCCTCAGCTGGCCCGCCGGCGTGGCTTTGTGTTCTGCTGCACGCAAAGTCCAGCTCGTGAACCGATGATCGGCCATGAGGAGGAGGGGTGGTGGTGTCGGCGGTAAGCGATGGTCGGACAGCTGGCCGGGCTGCCGACCGACGGGGCCAGGGGCAAGGTGCTGCTGCTGCACTCCATGGGCTGCACTACGTCGGGACGGTTGAGGCGTGGCCAGAAGCGGCACTCCGACCAGACAGTCCCCTCGACCCGAGTAGGAGCAGTCAAATACGGGACAAGGGCGGTCCCGTATGGGACAAACCAATTTAACCCAATATACGGGGTGTCCTGGCTAACACGGGACAGTTGGCAACCCTAGTCCTGACCCGAATCTTTGCTGTCCATATCTCTCCACAGATGCTGCCTGGCCTGCAGAGTTATGAATAGAGTTTGATTTGTTGTCACGTGTACTGAGGCACAGTGAAAAGGTCAGCAGAAAGACAATACATGATTACAATCGAACCATGGTAAAGGGAATAGACACAAAAAGCTGGAGTAACTCAGCAGGACGGGCAGCATCTCTGGAGAGAAGGAATGGGTGATGTTTCGGCTCGAGACCCAGTCGTCCATTGCTTCTCTCCAGAGATGCTGCCCGTCCCACTGAGTTACTCCAGCTTTCTGTGTCTATCTTTGGTTTAAACCAGCATCTGCAGTTCCTTCCTACAAATAAAGGGAATACCCAACACTTTGTCCCCCCACATTGTCATATGCTTCTTATTGCCGATTAACCAAGGAAAAACATGGAAATTCCAGTTCTCTCTCCAACCATATTCTTGCCATTTATTGAACCCGACCAAAGGATTGGAGTTGAATATGGAGTTACACTGGTTTCAGATCTGGTTTGGTAACCCATGCCTCCAATGTTCTTGTGACATACAACATTTTAAAACGATGCAGTCTTGTGAAACAAGGGTCTGTATCTGGAAGGAATTTTAATAAGTAATTATTTTAACCTCCCACCCAATGTGGATAAGTCCGTTTTGACATCTGCTTTGTATTTGCCTGGTTAATCCCAAGAGCTGCTTCATGTGAGAAGGCTGAAAGCTCGACATTTCTCTAAACAAAGTGCGCACCGATGGCTCGGCCAAGTGCTGCTAAATGTCTAGCGCTGGAATGTGTAGGAGCTGAAGGAAAACAGGCCTGAGATGAGAAAAGGCAGGGAGTATCAAGCCCTG
Organism: Leucoraja erinaceus; assembly: GCF_028641065.1. Taxonomy (NCBI): domain Eukaryota; kingdom Metazoa; phylum Chordata; class Chondrichthyes; order Rajiformes; family Rajidae; genus Leucoraja; species Leucoraja erinaceus. The sequence goes on along the minus strand of NC_073383.1, from coordinate 70,185,427 downwards.
TCACTAACGCCAAGACTACTCCGAAGCAGAAATGACTGACGGTTTAAATTGTTAGCTTAATTTCTCTTGTGTTGCCTCGCTTGGTTTTGAATGAACTGAAAAATAAGTTAAAGGATACTCCTTGAATTTGGGCGTCGCTCCTGTGATTACTCTAGCCTTTATGGATGAAAAGGTTGATATCGTTCATTTTGCTTTGTGAGAATGCCAAACCATTGGGCCAGCTTCATTCTTCTGAAATACCAATTGGCAGGGCCGTGTTTTGTTTTGCTGGTGAGGGTGCGTTGCTTGGAACAACATGAGTGTTTACTTTACTTCTGCAGCAGCAGAATCGAAGGGTCGCTGGTGTTCCTTGGTTTTTATCCTGAACTTCGAAAGAAGCTGGCTTTCAAAAAGAATCTTCGCCAGGCGTATGATAAATGAGCAGATTATTCAAATGTTTAGTTTAGAGAGAGAGAGAGAGAGAGCTTGGATGCAGGCCTTTCGGCCCACCATGTCCGCGCTGACCATTGATCCCTGCACATTGACGCAATCTACACACAGTAGTGACAATTTACGATTATATCAAATCGAATTGGCTTACAAACCTGTATGTCTTTGGAGTGTGGAAGGAAACCGGAACTCCCGGAGAAAATCCACACAGGTCGCGTATAAACTCCGTACAGACAAGCACCCGTAGCCAGTATCAAACCCGGGACTCTGGCGCTGTAATAGGCCAGTCCCACTTAGGAGATTTTTAGGCGATTGCCGGCGACTGTCATAGTTGTAGCAGGTCGCTGGCAAACCGGCGACGTTAGGTGGTTTTTTCAGACGACTGCCGGCAAATACAACAATGGAATTCACCGAAATCAGCACTGGCGACAACCGACGTTACCTGGCGACAACCTACGACAGCACCCACGTCAGGAAAAGTCAAGCTACGCTCATTGACATCAATCCCACAGTTGCCACTGTCGCCGAACATTTTTCAACATGTTGAAAATCCAGCGGCGGTCAGAAAGACGCTACAACTCTTTGGGCGACTTTAGGAGACTACTCACGACCATACAGGTGGCACCCCGGCGACTATGTGGTGACAGCCTAGTCACCTGTAGTCGCCTAAAAAATCGCCTGTAAGACAGGCCCTTAAGGCAGCAACTCTACTGCTGCGCCACCGTGCCACGCTTCATGTCTTGAAGCTACCTGGCCTCGGTCATTTGCCATAAGGCCCTCAAGCAGTTATATGGAATTGTAACACTATGATTGACTGGGTGGGTAATTTTCTCCTTTTGTGGTTTAAAAGGTAAATCAGTGAGAGCGCTTGCCTCTCTGATCCCAATATGAATTTTGTTTCCATTGATACTTTGGAAAGCTTCCAACTTTGGCTCAAATAAAATCCTTTTTTCACAAAAGAAAATGATAAAGCAGCTGTATTGGACCAGGCAAAGAATCCAAAAATCAAGGTGCATAATTTAAAAGTCAATAAATGTTTGCAAGTCAAATTCAAAATATGGGATATATCAAAAGATAAAATGCAGCAAGCGCTAAATAGGTCAGGACTTCTATGGAGAGAGAGCTCATTTCAAGTCCCTGATCTATCATCACAACTGTTTTATGAGGGTATGCCTCCATTTTGTATGCTGTGGCACAGATCTGAAGTTGCTTTTGAGTCATCCCAGTCTCATGAGGTCTCGTGCTTGCAGTTTCAAGCACACAGTGCTGGAGTAGCTCAGTGGGTCAGGCAACATCTCTAGAGAACACGGAAAGGTGACGTTTCGGGTAGGGACCTTTCTTCAGACCCGAAACGTCACCTGCTCATGTTCTCCAGTCTGACTCTCAGTCTCGACTTGAAATGTCACCTATTCCTTTTCCCCAGAGATGCTGCCTGACCCACTGAGCCACTCCAGCATTTTTGTGTCCTTCTCTAGAGATGCCGTCTGACCCGATGAGTTACTCCAGCACTTTGCGTCCTTTTTTTTGGTAAACCGGCATCTGCAGTTCCTTGTTTCTCCAGCTTCAAGCTTGCTGGCTGTGACACGTGATGTTGGTATCGCAGAACTCGGTAAGTGTAGTCAGCAAATTAGTCAATCGTGGAATGCGGCACATTTACTGAAGTGCAAGAGTAAGATTCCTCGACGGTTTTAGTGGAAAATGGGGAAGTCCTTGCTATGCATTGGCTAACATGGCCTCTAAGCCTTATCAGAAGATGGTCCTTGCTATGTGTTGGCTAACATGGTCTCTAAGCCTTATCAGAAGATGACGTGCCTTGGTGTTTTGTATTGCAGCACTGGTTGGACATCACCAAGAGCATCAAGAAGCAAGTGAAAAGTAAGTTGTATTTGCAACCACTCTCTCCACTCGAGTCCACGAGTAGCATCTGCAAAGTGCTCTGGGCTTCGGACGATTAGTTTAGTCTAATGATCAGCCATGATCACATTGAATGGCAATGCTGGCTTGAAGGGCCAAATGGCCTACTCCTGCACCTACTGTCTATTGTCGCGAGTATCGAGGTACAGTGAGAAGCTTTTGTTGCGTGCTGGAAAAGGGTGTATTGTCTTTCTGCCGACTGGCTAGTATCAGTGTAGTTCAGTTTAGAGACAATCAACTAAACGGAACTAAGCTGAAAATAACCAGTCAGTAGAAAGACAGCACATGAATAGAATCGAGTCATTCACAGGTACAGATACATGATAAAGAGAATAATGTTTAGTGCAAGATAAAATCCAGTAAAGTCCGATTTAAAGGGTCTCCGAGGGTCTGCAACGTGGTAGATGGTTGCTCAGGACCGCTCTCCAGTTGTTGATTGAATGATTCAGTTCTATTGAAAGGTTCGTTGGAGGGCAGTTGAAGTTGCTGCAGGAAATAAAGGGGCCTGGGATTTGGCTGCAATGCTTGCCGAAGGAGTTGGTCACTCAGCAGCGACAATGGGTGGGCATCCGGTAAGGTGGGAGAGAGGGACAATTCGGGAATCGCATCAATGCTGAATACAATGGAAGACTAAGACTCTTTTGAAGGATGAAGGCAGGAACACTGAGTTTGCAGTTTGTTCACGTTATATTGTGGCCACAATGTATGGAATTGCATGTGGGTATAGGTGAGGTATGCATGTGGGTATAGGGTATAGGCTTGTATTCACTGGGGTTTAGAAGGATGAGGGAGGATCTTTTAGAAACATAAAAGGACTGGACAAGCTAGATGCAGGAAAATTGTTCCCAATGTTGGGAGAGTCCAGAACCAGGGGCTACAGTCTTAGAATAAAAGGGAGGTCATTTAAGACTGAGGTGAGAAAAAACTTTTTCATCCAGAGAGTTGTGAATTTGTGGAATTCCCTGCCACAGAGGGCAGTGGAGGCCAAATCACTGGATGGACTTAAGAGAGAGTTAGATAGAGCTTTAGGGGCTAGTGGAGTCAAGGGATATGGGGAGAAGGCAGGCACGGGTTATTGATAGGGGACGATCAGCCATGATCACAATGAATGGCGGTGCTGGCTCGAAGGTCCGAATGGCCTCCTCCTGCACCTATTTTCTATGTTTCTATGTTACTTGCTGCAGCTGTATTAAATGCAACAACACAACAAATAAATATACAATACATTATCAGTTATTCTAGGACAAGGGTTCCCAACCTGGGGTAAAAATGAATGAATGAATGAATGATAAAATAAATTACCAATAAAGGTCATTCATTCATTCAATTCATTTCACCTACCCACGGGGTAAATTTCGCCTGCCCAGGGGGTAAATTTGTTGATTATAGATTTATACATATTTTTTCTCATTGACTGACTGTGTTTGGTTCTAGTATACCAGCATCTGTTCATCATTAGATGTTCATAAATAAGTGAAACAACATTGTTAAGTGCTATTAAAGTTGCCAGGGGTAAACGGGACAAAAAAAGGTTGGGAGCCCCTGCTCTAGGTGAACCAGATAGTGCAGCTTACACCCCAGCGGTAAGAACATTAACTTCAAGTAGCCCTTGCTTTCCCTCTCTCTCCATCCCCTCCCCTTCCCAGTTCACCCACCAGTCTTACTGTCTCCGACTACAGTCTATCTCTATACCGCTTACTCCCCTGACATCAGTCTGAAGAAAGGTCTCGACCCGAAACGTCACCCATTCCTTCTCTCCAGAGATGCTGCCTGTCCCACTGAGTTACTCCAGCATTTTGTGTCTACCTTCGAATTAAACCAGCATCGGCAGTTCTTTCCTGCACTGCTTAGTTTCACTGTTTGTATCACCTTCTCCCACAGCCAACAATGGACCATTGTGGACTCCACCAATTCTTGACCATTGTTGCTGGCTTTGATTTGTCCTTTTGCACACCTTTCATTTGTTCTATGTGCCTTTTCATAGGAACATTGAAAATAGGTGCAGGAGTAGCCCATTCGACCCTTTGAGCCATTCAATATGATCATGGCTGATCAGCCACAATCAGTTCCCTGTTTCTGCTTTTCCCCCATATCTCTTGATTCCGTTAGCCCCAAGCGTTATATCTAACTCTCTTTTCATATCTCTAGTTTCCGTCTTTTCTGACTCCCAGTCTGAAGAAGGGTCTCGACCCAAAACATCTCCTATTCCTTCTCACCAGAGATGCTGCCGGACCCACTGAGCTACTGCAGCTTTTTGTGTCTATCTTCAGTTTTATTCATGTCCCTTTGCAAAGCTTGTTTTCAACCCAGCTGGAATAGAATGGTATACTCACTGGTATAACTCCGAAATAAGTGGAAATATGAGCTAGTGATGTTCACAGTGAGAAGGGGAAGCCAGCTTTTGACATGGTTGGCCTGAAATCAGGGCATGTACTTTTATGTATTTAATAAGAATCAGCACACTGAGTATCTCTATTCTGGTGTATATATTGATTCTGTTTTTAATTCTCTTTGAAGTTGGCCCACCGTACTGTCTTCATCTCCGGGTTAAATTTTACTCGTCTGAGCCGAACAATCTCCATGAAGAATTAACCAGGTAAAAAAAATGTTTCTGTCTTGTGTCCCTTGAGAGTTGTACCTGTTACAGGCCTGAAGATGTGATGTATTCATGCTTATTGGTGACCTATGCATTATGTTCTCTGCTGTTTTTTCCACCCCCGTAAAGAAATTAGAGGAGAAATAGGAATTTGGCTGACAGTAGTGAATGAGTGCTGGGATATTAACTTTGTGGGTTGCACTCTTGCCGCTTGGTTCCATTGCAGTGGTTCAGACTGAATGCTTGGAGCACAATGGAGAGATGAAGGCCATCTTCTCTCCCTCTGACCGCCTGCACGTTGAAGTACCAAGATTGCAACTGTGGAAGTGATCACATAGAACCGGCCCTTTGGCCCACAATGTCTCTACTAAATATGATGCCAAGACAGACTCTCATCTCCATGCATGTATTCCATACCTCCATTCCTGCTCATCGATATCCCTCTTCAATTGGAGATGCGGCTACCCACGGCGAGCAGATATCACAACCCACCAAAGCCCACTTTCCTGCATCAGTCCTAAATGTCCATTTTTCCATCTCTACAACCAGCAGCCACCAACTAATTTTAAACTACATGAGGGGATTGAACCCGTGACCTTTGTGAGCTGTTCAACTAACAGAGTCCGAGTCGTCTGATGTTGGTTTGCACGAATGATTACGGGTCGACGTTGATTAATAAGAATTGTATCATCTGCGGTGGAAATAATGGCAACACCAAGCGCATTTATCAAGCTCATTTGCAGAATCCAACCAGTTCTTGTCCCATTCATTGGATTGTAAAACTCATTTTGATCCATTGTTGGATCTGATGTCTTAATTCCATTGTGAACTGGGCAGGGCCAGAGTTGTTGCCAGGAATGTGTTTAATTCTGCAGTTGGTGTTCCCCAAGGTGTGTGCATGCACAGTATGTTCAGTACTGGGTAACAATTCTACGGCTCTTGAAAGAAAGGCATGCTACAACCTGTTGGCCTGCCAAGCCAGAGTTCAAAACGCATGTAAATCGAGTCAGTAACACGTACCTGCTGGCTTAATTGACCGATAATGCGCCTGATATTTAGTTGATTTATTTCTCAGCAAAGTAGAAGTCCTGGCATTACAATATTTTATTCTGTGGAATGATTAACAGCATGGAATGTCTGGGCAAGCATTGAAAATTCAACCTCAAGCTGAAAGTAAAATTCCATTGAAACTGCTCAATGGCTGGCTTATGCCCCTGTCCCACTTAGGAAACCTGAACAGAAACTTCTGGAGACTTTGCGCCCCACCCAAGGTTTCCGTGTGGTTTTTGTCAGTCTCCCTACCTGCTTCCACTACCTGCAACCCCCGGCAACCACCTGCAACCTCCAGGAACCGCACGGGAACCTTGGGTGGGGCGGCGCAAAGTCTCCAGAGGTTTCCGTTCAGGTTTCCCAAGTGGGACAGGGGCATTAGAATCACAGAGTTGTGCCGCTCAGAAATAGGTGTGGAGATGGACAAAAAATGGTGGAGTTACTCAGCGGGTCAGGCAGCATCTCCGGTGAAAAGGAATAGGTGACGTTTCGGGTCGGAATCCTTCTTCTGACTGAAAGATAGAGAAGGCCAGAACAAAATGGGGTCGGCAACAGATGACCTCAGGAAGGGTGGAGTGCATAATGTTCCATTGTTGGCTGGGGAAGATGTGCTAACGACAGGGATAGATTGATACGAAACTTAGTGCTGAACTAGGCAACATTCTAGAAAATCTAGAGAAGGCCAGAACAAAATGGGGTCGGCAACAGATGACCTCAGGAAGGGTGGAGTGCATAATGTTCCATTGTTGGCTGGGGAAGATGTGCTAACTACAGGGATAGAAGGATACGAACAGTGGAACTAGGTAGAATGACCGAACAACATAAATAGGTCCTTTGACCCAACTCGTCCATGTTCACCATGATGCCGTTAAATGCAAATCCCCCCCCCCCCCCCCCCCCCCCCCCCATTAGACCTGTATTCCTCTCTTTCTACTTCAAAGTAGCTGCCCAAATGCCTTTTAAATATTTGTAAATTGATATGCCTATACCACTTCTTTTGGCTCCTTATTACATATAACCACCACCTTTCACTTTAATTCTATTCTATCTACTATTCACACTACACAACCCTACCTCAGCAATGAACTGTTATGGAATTTGTAAAGGTTGTACTATTATAGCCTGGCTATTTAGTATTAATTTTTTTTTGTGTAATTGATAACAATAATAATAATAATATCTTTTATTGTCATTGCACATAAGCACAACGAGATTTGGTATGCAGCTTCCATCCGATGTCATAACTTAAGTAACTAATAAAATTTAGATTTAGATACCCCGAGAACATGGTTTGTAAAAAGAACATTACAACAGTAAGATAGTCAAAACAGTTCAAACAGACTAAAGTGCAGATGCGTCTGTGTGACGTGACCATCCGAGGGAGACAGTCCGGGGGGGGGGGGGGGGCACTCAGCAGGGCCGGTTCAGAGCCGCTATAGCTCTGGGAATGAAGCTGTTCCTGAGTCTGGAGGTGCTGGCTGTAGAAGGCCGTAGATCATATTTATTTGTTATATTGTGGCATTAGTTAATATGCTCATAAAGCTACAGCAAGTAGTTTTGTTTATTGTCACGTGTACCGAGGTACGTTACAAAGCTTTTAGTTGCGTACTATCCAGTCATCGCAAAGACTGTACATGATTACAATCGAGATGTCCACAGTGTACAGATAAAGGATTAAGGGAATAATGTATAGTGCAAGATGAAGTCCAGTAAGGTCCGATTAAAGTAAGAATTTAATTTGATTTGATTTGATTTGATTCAACTTTATTGTCATTGACAAATACGAGTACAGGTACAACGAAATGCAGTTTAGCATCTAATCAGAGCGCAAGGTAGTAAAATACTGGTTAAACAATATGTGCAATGTGGATGAATTAAACTAGTACATAGGCAATGAATATATACAGATAAAAGAGTATAAAGATAGCTAGCGTCGGGCCTGTGAGTTCAGCAGGGTGATGGGGTTTTGGAAAAAGCTGTTCTTCAGTCTGCTTGTGCGAGACCAGAGGCTCCTGTACCGCCTCCCTGATGGGAGGAGGGCAAACAGTCCATGGTTAGGGTGAGAGGGGTCCTTGATGATTTTCCCGACCCGTCTCAGACACCGTTTGCGGTGGAGGGCATCCATGGCAGGGAGCGGGGCACCGATGATGTGCTGAGTGGTTTTCACCACCCGTTGTAGTGCCTTCCTGTCAGCTGTGGTGCAGCTGCTGTACCATACCGTGAAGCAGGTGGTCAGGATGCTTTCGAATGGTACAGCGGTAGAAGTTGGACAGGATCTGGGGGGACAGGTAAAATTTCTTAAGCCTCCTCAGAAAGTAGAGGCGCTGCTGTGCCTTTTTGATCAGTTTGGGGGTATTGAGGGACCAGGACAGATCCTCTGAGATATGTACCCCGAGGAATTTGTAGTTGGAGACGCGCTCCACCTCAGGCCCGTTTATGTGGATGGGGGTATGTCTGCCCCCTCTGGTCTTCCTGAAGTCTACAATGATTTCCTTCGTCTTCTTTGAGTTGAGGACGAGGTTATTATTGGTACACCAGGCTGCCAGGTTCTGGACCTCCTCCCTGTAGGCTGATTCGTTATTGTCCCTGATCAGTCCTACCACCGTGGTGTCATCGGCGAATTTTATGATGGCGTTGGAGCCATACATAGGGACGCAGTCATGGGTGAAGAGGGAATAGAGGAGAGGGCTGAGCACACAGCCCTGTGGCACGCCGGTGTTCAATGTCAGAGTGGAGGAGGTGAGGTTGTTGATCCTAACAGACTGGGGTCTGTTGGTGAGGAAATCCAGTGTCCAATTGCAGAGGGAGGTGGTGATGCCAAGTCCGCTGAGTTTGGTGATCAAGCTGGCGGGGATGACAGTATTAAATGCGGAGCTGAAGTCGATGAACAAGATGGCCCATCAACTTAATTTGTTCCAGTGAGAATGAACCCAGCCTATCTGATCCCTGTTTATAAGTAAAGTCTTTCATTTCTGGCAAAATCCTGGAGATCATTTCTCATTTTTTCTAATATTGCCCCCATCTTGTCTGTAGTGCAGGAGACAAGATGGGGCAATATTCTATCTACACACACTACACACAATTCTATCTACACACACTACACACACAATTCTCCAAGTGCAGCCTGACCAATGGTTTGTACAGCTGCAACATGACATCCCAACTCATATACGCAGTGCCTCGACCTATAAATAGGCCCAATTTCACTCCCCTCTCCACCTGTGTTGCCATTTCCAGGAAGCTTTGAACTTGTAGCCCAAGGTTCCTCTGTACATCAGCATTCCTGAAGTCCCTGCCACTTATTATATATGTCTAGTTGGTATTGTCAGTGATCAGTGATTATTGTACGATAGAGCTTTATAAAAATGCTGCATTTTGACATCTTATTAACCCATATATTACTATCATTTGTGTTTGGAATGCACTATTTTGTTTATGCTTGCTCCCATTCTGAATGCTTGCTGTCTTTAACACCAGGCAGTGTGTTTGCATTTCTTGGGGTAAATTGGATGCAAGTGTGATATTGATTGATTCACCTCCGTGACCCGACCAGCATTGAGTTCCCAATTTCTTGTGACCTTTCTATCTGCTTCTGTGGCCGAGTTGGTATTAAAACTGTCACGCATAGACCTTTGATAACATGCCATGTGACTGAGCAAGCATATCATTGATTTAAAATGCTAAAAACTAAAAACATGTTGTCAGAAGCGGTGGAAGTAGATGAGTGAGCAACATTTAAGTGCTATTTGAATAGAGACATAAACAGGGGTGGAATTTTGAGAGACGCCACGTGCAGGCAGTTGTGTGGGGTAAATTGGCCTTGCCGTTGTCATAGTAATGTGGGCTGAAGGGCCATGAAAATTTAACCGTATCCTTCATAAAATATTGATATCTCATCTCCTATTATTTTAAGTATATTCCAGATCACAATTTGCTGCTTTACAGAAGTAAAATACATTTAATGTATTTTTCTGCTTTTGGTCATTTCTCATGTCTGAATCCTTCTTTATTTGCAGATACTTGTTTGTGCTACAGTTGAAGCAAGATATTCTGAGTGGCAAGTAAGTAATGCTTGGTTACATTTTATTGGAGTCTTGCTTAGTAAAGCCCAAGTTCATCCTGCTTTGCAAGTGATTAGATGGCAATGTCCTTTTATTTATGTGATCTACAGATAGTCGGGTAAGTCGGTTGACCTAGACTGCAGAAGGGTCTCGACCCGAAACATCACCTATTCCTATTCTCCAAAGATGCTGCCTGACCTGCTGAGTTACTCCAAGCTTTTGTTAGTTTTAGTTTAGTTTAGAGATACAGCGTGGAAACAGGCCCACCAAATCCGCACCGACCAGCGATCCCTGCACATTAACACTATCCTACACGCATTAGGGACATTTTACATCTATACCAAGCCAATTAACCTACAAACCTGAAGGTCTTTGGAGGGTGGGAGGAAACCGAAGATCTCGGAGAAAACCCCCCACGGGTCACGGGGAGAACATACAAACTCCATACAAACAGCACCCATAGTCGGGATCGAAACAGGGTCTCGGGCGCTGTAAGGCTGTAGCTCTATCGCTCCGTGCCGCCTTGTGTCCGCCTTCTGAGCAAGTATGTGCTCTTTCATCTTGAACAAATGATTTACTCGAGGAACTCAGCGACACGATCAGCATCTTTTGCGGAAAAGGAATTGTTAATGTCTTGGATTGAGACGCTGCATTGGGACTGAGACTGGAGAGGGAAGATAGACAGAATAAAGGGGATGGGGGCGGGGAGGTGTTGTAACATAGGGGCCGGTTAGGTGCTTGCTGGACGTAATAGGAACAAAAGACGACGGGCAGATGTAGACGAGTGCAAGAGGATGAAGTGTGGAATAGGGAGATGGAGGCAGGTGAGTGATGGGAGGAAGCAGTCAAAGAGAAGATGAGATAAGAAGGCAGGAGGGGCTGGGTGGGGGTTAAGCTGATCTTTCTTAATGGTGGGACTGAGGATCCTTCGTACCAGGAGCACAGCAGACTTACTTCCCGCATCTGTCTTTAACTGGCAGATTTCGCTGGTGCATTTTGCCAGCATCATTCATCATTCATAAGTCATAGGAGCAGATGTAGGCCAATCGGCCAATCGAGTCTACTGACTTCTCTAACTTTCAGATAGCCCTTGCTTTCTCGCTGCATCCCCTCCCCCTTCCCAGTTCTCCGACTAGTCTTACTGTCTCTGCCTACATTCTTTCCCTGTCCTGCCCCCTCCCCTGAAATCAGTCTGAAGAAGGGTCTTGACCCGAAACTTCGCCAATTCCTTCCCACCATAGATGCTGCCTCACCTGCTGAGTTACTCCAGCATTTTATGTCTACCTTCGATTTACCCGCATCTACGGTTCTTTTTTTAAAATAATATTTTTTATTAGAAGCATATGCATATCATAATCCAAACCGATACAGACTTTGTTTAACGATTACATATTAGAAACATAGAACATAGAAATTAGGTGCAGGAGTAGGCCATTCGGCCCTTCAAGCCTGCGCCACCATTCAATATGATCATGGCTGATCATCCAACTCAGTATCCTGTACCTGCCTTCTCTCCATACCCCCTGATCCCCTTAGCCACAAGGGCCACATCTAACTCCCTCTTAAATATAGCCAATGAACTGGCCTCAACTACCCTCTGTGGCAGAGAGTTCCAGAGATTCACCACTCTCTGTGTGAAGAAAGTTATTTTCATCTCAGTTTTAAAGGATTTCCCCATTATCCTTAAGCTGTGACCCCCTGTCCTGGACTTCCCTAACATCGGGAACAATCTTCCTGCATCTAGCCTGTCCAACCCCTTAAGAATTTTGTAAGTTTCTATAAGATCCCCTCTCAATCTCCTAAATTCTAGAGAGTATAAACCAAGTCTATCCAGTCTTTCTTCATAAGACAATCCTGACATCCCAGGAATCAGTCTGGTGAACCGAAATATTATTAGTATCTAGGGTCCCGGGGTCCCAGCTATCAAAATAGTTGGAGTCCACATTTATCAATTACGTATTAACACTGCTTTTAATTGCTTTTTAAAATTTATAGATGGAAAGAGAGAAAAGAAAAAAAAAGAAAGTTTAAAAAAAATAGAGTCAATGATCAATAATACAGCTTAGGAGATAGGTCCGTAGGTTAAAACACGCAACTATTTATCTAATCCTGGATTCAAGTTTGAGTCAGGCTCCCGTGCTGGACCAATCTACTAGTTCTTTCTCAAACACTGCAATCATTGATGTTGAGTACCCGCAGATCATGGCGAGGCCAGCTGCAGGCTTGACTGTGATTACTTCCATTGTCGATTAGCCTGTAAATTCTGTCTGCGAGTTCTTGCAGATGGCAGGACAACCGTGCTCAAACCTGCACTTTGGATTCAGTGCCTTTAGCAAGTGGGGGTGAAAGGGATTATTCATTAGTAATATTCTCACGATGTTACCTGTAGTAAATCAATAGGGAATTTGGGAGATAATGGATTATCCAAAAATGTCGTTAAAATATGGATTTCTATGGCAGTGTTCCGAAGCATTTGCATTCAAGGAGAAGGGGAATGGAATGAAAAGACATGCCGGAATATGATTGATTCAGTGCATTGGGATGAAATTGGTGTGAAGCAGGTGCATTGAACAGAGGATGGTGAATCTGTGGAATACTTTGCTACAGAAAGCTGTGGAAGCCAAGTCTGTGGATATTTTTAAGGCAGAGATAGATAGATCGATTCATGATTAGTACAGCTGGCAGAGTTTATGGGGAGAAGGCAGGAGAATGGGGTTAGGAGGAAAGAGGTGGAGCAGCCATGATGGAATGGCGGCGTAGAATTGATGGGCCGAATGGCCTAATTCTACTCCTATCACATGATCTTATGATCCAGCTGCATTGTGTCACTTTTTAAAATATTCAGGACTTCATTGACTGCCTTTCTGGAAATCCAAAGATGGACACAAAATGCTGGGGTAACTCAGCGGGGCAGGCAGTGTCTCTGGATAGAAGGAATCCAGACTGAAGAAGGGTCTCGACCTGAAACGCCACACATTCTCTCTCTCTCCAGAGATGCTGCCTGTCCTGCCGAGTCACTCCAGCATTTTGTGTCTATCTTTGGTGTAAACCAGCATCCGCAGTTCCTTCCTATACACTTTCTGGAAATCCCTCTTATATTTCTTCCAGTGTTTTCTTTCAATCTGGCACCAGATACTTTCAATAACATGTTTATCTTCAGCAAGTGGGGAGATGCTGAGGAGGATGCATTTATTATCCAGCCTTAATGGCCCTGGATGATAATATTCAAGCTTCTCCTTCACCTTATAAGATCATAAGACATAGGAGCTGTATTAGGCCATTCGGCCCATCGGGTCTGTTCCACCATTTGATCATGGCTGTTCTATTTTTCCCTCTCAACCCCATTCTCCTTCGCAGCTCTTATGATGGTGCTCGGAGGATGCTGTTACGTAGGGAATTCCAGCCAATTATTTTTTTTTTTTAAAAGGGGTGACACATCCAAGCCAAGGTATTGCTTGGCAAGAACATGCTCCCAGAAAGTTGTTGTTCTTCTGTTTGAGATTTTGCCTCCTGTGTCTGTTTAGTTTTCAGTTTAGAGATACAGTGCGCAAACGTGCCCTTCAGCCCACCGAGTCCGTGCCGACCAGCGATCCCCGCACATTAACGCTATCCCACACTAGGGACAATTTACACTTATACCAAGCCGATCAACTTACAAACCTGTACGCCTTTGGAGTGTGTGAGGAAACCGAAGAACCCAGAGAAAACCCACGTGGTCTCGCGGAGAACATACAAAGTAACGTATAGACAGCACCCGTAGTCGGGATCGAACCTGGGTCACCGGCACTGCAAATGGTGTAAGGCAGCAACTCTACCGCTGCGCCACCGTGCCGTCTGGCACTTCATCTTTCAAGACTAATATCAATCAACCCCACAACTACCTATAAATACAGCCCAAACTTAATAAATGCCAATTATCAATATAAAAATATGCAGTAAACATGCCAAAGCACATGTATTGTGGGGTTTTTTTGGAAAGCTTACAAATTTGTTTAAATAATATCCGTTCTTCAAGAATTAGCAAGTTACTATCTGAACCTTATCAGTTTTATTATACAATGCCAACAAGTGTAATTCTGATGTGACTTGATCTGTTACAGCAAACCACGAAAAAAATAACTCTGTTAGAAAAGATTCCCGTTTTTCTTGAAGGTCAAATTACAATGGCCCACGCACTGAGTGGTGAATTCTGGGCAGAGGTCCATATCCTGTCACTCGGTAGTGTACTGCCTGGAGTGAGTTTATCTGCAGATTAAAGTTAATAAACTAAATTCTTTTATTCCTTTTCCCTCCAACAATTCAGGTTAGAATGCCCGTCCGACACGTCGGTGCAGCTGTCAGCATATGCCGTTCAAGGTTTGTTTTGTTTATTGCCGCTCTGCATTAAACTAATGAAAGCCATTGATGCTTTTCAGGTTAAAGTTCTGTCTAGACTGCATTGAATGTATTTTGTTGCTTTGGTAGCCCCGATGCTCCTTGGTAAGATGATACCTGGAAAGCATCTCAGCTCATCAAATGCCACATCTGGTAACCTTTCCTTTATGCTTCAGAAGTAGGAAATGCGGAACATGACATTTTATCACCTTAGCAGAGGGCTCTTAGTTGGATGCTTGTTTCCAAACTGCTTGTGGCCGCTGTTTTGTCACATAGTTACCCGATAGTTTAGTTTAGTTTAGAGATATGGAGCAGAAACAGGCCCTTCGGCCCACCGAGTCCACACCGACCAGCGATCCCTGTACATTAAGACTATCCAACACACAATAGGGACAATTTACATTTTTATACCAAGCCAATTAACCTACAAACCTGTACGTCTTTGGAGTGTGGGAGGAAACCGAAGATCTCGGGGATAACCCACGCGATCGTGGGGAGAGGGTACAAACTCCGTACAGGATGCACCCGTAATCGGGATCGAGCCCGTACCTCTGCTGCTGAAAGAGCTGTACGGCAGAAACTCTACCGCTGCGCCACTGTGCCGGCCAAAGATAAGATATCTTGTGGATATCTTCTTACTTGCCTAATGTTGCTATGCAACTCATTCTGTATTTCATTAGCTTGGACCAATAACTGCTCATGTTCTTGCAGGCAGGTGGAACTGTGTAACTTAAGGGCCTGTCCCACTTAGACGACTTTTTAGGTGAGTGCAGGAGACTCTGCGCTCGCCACATGGTCGCCACATGTTCGCTGGTGGTCTCTGGTGAGTCTCCTTCATGGTCGCAAGGAGTTTCCGCATTCTGGGAACTAGTTGTGGCCTCAGTATGGTCGCCACAAATTTTCAACATGTTGAAAAAATTGTTGTGAGCAAAAATTGGTTGCCATGGAGATAATCGATAATCCTGTAGTAGTGGGGGCAGTTGTAGTGGGGTCACCATGTAGTTATAGGTAGTTGAGGTAGTTGTACATAGTTTTAGTTAATTGCCTTTGCTGACTGGTAATTTTCATTTGCTCATTGGGGAAATAAAAAACGTAAGCACGAGTTTTCAGAAAACTGTATCTCTGGCTTATTCAAAGTTGTCTGGCTTCTTAAACGTGTCTCCACTCCGTCTCCCCCCTTCTCCACCCCTCCACCCCCCCCCCCCCCCTCCTTCTCCTGTTTTTTAAAGAACTTACTGTACACTGTGCTAGCCGTCTTAACCTTCCTGTTCATTGCGGTGTGTGTCTGTATCACCTTGGCTTTGCACAGTGTGAATTTCAGACAACGATCCTCCACTTGCCCTGGTCCCCGCCTTTGGTGTGTGTGTGTGTGTGTGTGTGTGTGTGTGTGTGTGTGTGTGTGTGTGTGTGTGTGTGTGTGTGTGTGTGTGTGTGTGTGTGTGTGTGTGTGTGTGTGTGTGTGTGTGTGTGTGTGTGTGTGTGTGTGTGTGTGTGTGTGTGTGTGTGTGTGTGTGTGTGTGTGTGTGTGTGTGTGTGTGTGTGTGTGTTCCGCTCTGACACTCGCCGTTCCAGTTCCCGGTGAGTACCCGCAACATGACAGTCGCTGGATGTCCGCAAGGATAAAGTAATCTCTGAGAGTGTATCGCGGGTATTATTGGCATTCACTACTTTCCATGAATTTTTGGGGAGCTGTCAATTATTGGGATTGCAACAATATTGAGATAGACAACAATAGCCCTCTGCAATTTAAAAAACACTTGTTTCTGAGGCTATGGGTATTGCTTGTACCGATCCACTTCCGGTTTCCCGGTACCTCCTTTAAAACGGACAAGCTTGCAAGAGCCCACTTGAAATCCTTCCTGGAAGGCTCTCTGAAAATGTGGCGCCAAGGCATCGGGACTTGTGCGGCGGATCAGCGGGTCGAATTTGCTCCCCTGCTGCCAGGGCCGCAGGAACTCCAACCCAGCCAGAGCCGGCAGTACCGTTACCATAGTCTACTTACGAGGCCTTTTGTGGGCCGATATCTCGGTCCCTTGGTAGCCCAGGTGCATTGTTCCGGTATCGTTCAACTCGTCTCAGAGGCCGTGCCCCCGTTGGTCTGGCAAAATGGATAATACACAAGGTCTCTGGAACCAAGGGGTGCTGGAAAATCAGTGGTGGATCTGTATTGCTGATATTTATTGCTTATCTGAATGGCCATAAACCAAAAAATGGCCTAGAACCACATTTTGTGGATTGTTGCCATCTATTTAGTAAAACTTCTGTTCAAGAACTTTTTCATTTAATGTCAGAACCATTTTAAACTTACAGCATGGTCTAAAGCTAAGTGGTAGAATGTTAGATCCATACATGTTTCTGGCTGTCAGTATAATCCCTGTAATCCCCCTCTTTCTCTCCCTATTTTTGTCCACAGTCAATCCCATTGGGCTGTATATACTTTATTTCCACTCATCTCTAATTTCCCCTCTGGCAATTTATTTGTCACATGTACCGAAATACAGTGAAATTCATTTTTGCATATGGTTCAATGCAAGTATCACTGTACATAAAGGACATTATTGCCATAGAGGGAGTGCAGAGACGGTTCACCAGACTGATTCCTGGGATGTCAGGACTGTCTTATGAAGAAAGACTGGATAGACTTGGTTTATACCTCTAGAATTTAGAAGATTGAGAGGGAATCTTATAGAAACTTACAAAATTCTTAAGGGGTTGGACAGGCTAGATGCAGGAAGATTGTTCCCGATGTTGGGGAAGTCCAGGACAAGGGGTCACAGCTTAAGGATAAGAGGGAAATCCTTTAAAACCGAGATGAGAAGAACTTTTTTCACACAGAGAGTGGTGAATCTCTGGAACTCTCTGCCACAGAGGGTAGTTGAGGCCAGTTCATTGGCTTATTTAAAGGGAGTTAGATGTGGCCCTTTTTAATGGAATGCCACGGGATCCTGAGTGGATGATCAGCCATGATCTATTGAATGGCGGTGCAGGCTCGAAGGGCCGTGGCCTACTCCTGCACCTCATTTCTATGTTTCTATGTTTCTATAAGTACGTAGATACATATTAGATGAGCATCTCAGATACAGCACCAGTGTATAGCAGTAGTACACTTAGACAGTATCCAGACTCACCTGTTTGCCGCCTTTTTAACGTGTCATTTTTAAAAATCACGTCCTGGTGACTTCTGAGCCAGGACTGGTTCGCGTGAGTAGTGAGCGGGAACAATTGCATGCGAGTTAAAGTCGAGGAAATTGTTTTCCAGCGATAGTCACAAAGTGCTGTAGTAACTCAGCAGGTCAGGCAGCGTCTCTGAAGAACATGGACAGGCTAGGTTTCACGTCAGGGCCCTTTAGACTGATCGTGGTGAGGGTGTGATGTGGAAAGAAAGCTGGAAGAGAAGAAGTGCAGGACAAAGCCTGGCAAGTGATGGGTGGATACGGGTGAAGGGGTGGGAGGGTATTAATAGGCAGATGCACGATAAGAATTGAAGAGTTGCGAATTGTGAAACTGGAGGAAGAAATTCAGGGAGGGGAGGAATCGGCGTGAGTCCAGGTGGAGCACAGGGAGAGAAGAGGTGGTTGGGAGAAAAAGAGGAGAGCATTAATTAGTTACCTAAAATTGGAGAATTCAACGATCGTACCTCTTTTGATTGTAAGCTACCAAGCAGACTGAGGTCCCGTCATTCCAGTTTGCATGTGGCCCCACTCTGGCAATGGAGGAGGCCCAGGACAGAAAGGCCAGTAAGGGAATGAGAAGATGAGTTAAAATGATTACCAACCGGAAGATCCAATAGGCCTTGGTTGCTGGAGAGCAAATGTTCAGCGGGATGGTCGCCAAGTTCACGCTTGGTCTCGCCAATGTAAAAGAGGCCACATCAGGAGCACCGGATACAGTAGATGGAGTTGGAGCAACAGCACATCATATTCCACTTGGGCAGTTTACAACCCAACGGTATGAAGATTGAATTCTCCAATTTTGGGTAATAGACAATAGAGAACGAATAAACAATAAACAACGAACCAATCCTCCCACCAAAACTCTCACCTATTTCTCCACTCTCTGGTTAACACGCAACAAAAGCTTTTCACTGTATCCCAGTACATGTGACTAAAATAAACTATACTCAACTCAAAACGCTCGCACCCGTTTTCTGAACCTTTCTTAAGAGAGTCATTGAGAGATTATCTGCTATCTCGCAAAGATTCGCTTTTAAAATGTGATATTGTGGAGAGGAGGAAGAGTTACTAATTTTCCCTGGGTTATTTGCCGATTACTTTAATGCAGCTGAAATGGGTGACTGCGATCCTTCGGACCATGGACCAGACTTGGTGTCCGAATTCCGATTTGTGCCAAATCAGGGCGAGGAGATGGAGTTTGCAATCTTTGAGAAGTGGAAGGAATGCAGGTTTGACATTCTAATTCTGTGGGCCTGGGTTTAGGCTTATTATTGTTCGGTTTAGTTTCGAGATGCAGCGCGGAAACAGGCCTTGCGGCCAACCGAGTCCGCGCCGACCAGCGATCCCTTCGCACGAATGCTATTCCGGCACGCACCAGGGACTGTTTACAATTATAACAAAGCCAATTAACCTACAAACCTGTAGGTCTTTGGAGTGTGGGAGGAAACCGGAGATCCTGGTTGAAAACCCACGCAGGTCACGGGGAGAAGGGAGAAACTCCGTACAGACAGCATCCGTAGTCTGGATTGAACCCGAGTCTCTGGTGCTGTGAGGTAGCAACTCCACCGCTGCGCCTCTGAGCTGCCCCATTGTCATACACACAGAGGTGTAGGCCTTGTTTTCCGTGTGTCCCAGTGAAATTGGACATGAACCCACAATCTTCCCATTGGGAGACATGAATACCACCTGCTGAGCTACAACGAGCAACTGAATTTTATCGAGTTGTTTCTCTTTGCAGAGGGCAGACACCATCTCAAGCAGAAATCAACTATCTCAACAAAGCCAAGTGGCTGGAGATGTATGGAGTTGACATGCACAAAGTCAAGGTAAGAGTCGGAGTGAACCTAACATTGCAGACTAAGATGCCCCATCCATGCTAATGTTGAAGTGAACACAATTAATTCATTGTTTCCTTTGGTAAATTAGTTATGGATAATATTGGAAAACCTGGTCATTTCTACCAGCTTTTTGCGGAGAGAGAAAATAGTTGCAATTCATGGTTCCTCCGTGTGAACCAACATTTTTAAACATTTAAAATGAAAACAGAAAATGTGATAAATCCTTAGTAGATCAGACTGCATCTGTGGGAAAGGAAACGGTTAACGCTTCGGATCAAACTCAATATCAATTCTACAAATTAAGAAAACTTGATTTCCCTGTCTGTGTCACTCAATCGTCCGTCCTGTTAGTTCAAGCTCAAGTTCAAGTGAGTTATTGTAATGTGTCCCTGATAGGACAATGAAATTCTTGCTTTGCTTCAGCACATAGAACATAGTAGGCATTTACTACAAAACAGATCAGTGTGTCCATATACCATAATATAAATGTATAATATAAAAGTTCATTAGACCTCACCGCCATTCTCCAACCTTCCCCCTATAACTTTTGACGCCCTTACTAATCAACAACCTATCAATCTCCACTTCATTAATACCCAAAGACTTGTCCTCCCCGCCACCTGGTATTATTTCGTTTTTTGTCCCTTTTGAACTCTCTGTGAGTGGTGGACATGCCCAGGCTGACTCACCAGGCTAGTCTTCCTGCTCTGTATTTTGCATCACGTGCATTATTTTGTTTATATCCTCACCCTCTAGTAACATTTACGAGGCATTCAGGCAGAACAGTGGGTTGGGAATAGAGGGATATGGGACTAGGTTAGATTGGCATTATGGTTTGATCAGACATGGTGGGTTGGAAGTTCTCTTCCTGCACTGTGCTGTTCTCTATGCCAATTCTGTGCACCTGCTCTGTTTCATTGTGCAGCCCCAATTATTCCTATCACCTGCATGAAATGTTGGTGAGATCTTCACTTCAGTTGCTAGTGATCACACAACCTTCTGTGTTGTAAGTAATGTTTCAAAGGGAATGCTTTTACTACCACCTGATTAGCTGTTACTCCTGACAGAGTCTTCCTAAATCTGGTGTCACATGTTTCAAGCTCATATCATCTCGATGTAGTCCATTCTCTTCTCCATCTATCATCTATGGCTTCTGACAATGACACACAGAATTGCTTTGTTGAATGGAAATGGCAAAACAATGCCATGTGGTCACTCTTTCTATATTAGTGTTATAAGAAAATGGCCACAAATATCTCAAGCTTTTCTCAGATGACTCAAGATTGGAAAGAAATACCAAGGTTTATGCCTGTGGCTGTGTTCCTATTGCTTATAATTACACTGTGTATCTGGAGCTGGGTTGCCAGGTCTTGGATTCATAGAGTCATAGGACAAAAACAGGTCCTTTGACCCAACTTGCAGACTAAGATGCCCCATCCATGCTAATCCCACCTGCCTGCATTTGGCCACTATCCCTACAAAACTATCCTATCCATGTACCTGTCCAAATGACTTTTAAAAGTATATTTATATTTTTATATGTTATAGTATCTGCCTCAATGACCTCCTCTACAGCCCGCTCGATATATAGCCACCACCCTTTGTGTAAAACAAACAAAAGAAAAGTCTCCCATCGGGGTCGTATTAAATCTTTCCCTCTCGCCTTAAACCTATGACCTCTGGTTCTTGATTCACCTTGATTCACCTACTCTGTATTCACCCAATCTATTCCCCTCATACTCAGGCAAATATAAACCTAAACAGGACACCAAGTATTCAACGGGTCAGGCAGCATCTATGGCGAGCGTGGATAGGTGACACTATTTTGTGGATCCTTCTTCAGACCTAACCGAAACTTGATTTGAATAGTCATACATTCATGCCATGGAAGGGATTGAGTACTTTTACTGAATTGTGATTTTTTTGTTAAATGGCTCTATTTATATACTTAGGGACGAGATGGAAACGAATACAGCTTGGGTCTGACCCCAACGGGAGTGCTGGTCTTTGAAGGAGAAACCAAGATTGGACTATTCTTCTGGTCAGTTGGTTCCTTCATCTTCCTGTTCTTGACATTATCTTGGCAATGTTGTTGGCAATAGTCTCCACCTTTTTCCATGTACCAAAGGAGGCTGTTGCTTTGAAGATTTTATGTTGGTACTTAATTGCTTCACCAACAAAGCATCCATTCGGTTGTAACGTAGTTGAGATGTTCCGCTGATATCCTGAGGTGATGTTTTGTGAACTCTTTGACTGTGTCATATCTGAAACTTGTTGCAGCTTATCAGTTTTGTGTGTGGCCCACATGTTGGCTGGTATTACTCATTTTTTTAATCAAAATAAATTATCAAAACTGCCAGACATCAGACCATAAGACATAGGAGCAGAATTAGGCCATTCAGCTCACTGAGTCTGCTCCGCTATTCAATCATGGCTGATCTATTTTTCCCTCTCAACCCCATTCTCCTGCCTTACCCCCGTAACCTTTGACGCATTTTCAAATGAAGAACCCTATCAATCTCTGCTTTAAAAATACCCAATGACTTGGCCTCCACTGTTGTCTGTGACTATGAATTCCACAGGTTCACTACCTTCTGGCAAAAGAAAACCTCCTCATCTCCATTCTAAATGTACGTCCTTCAGCTTTGAAGTGGTGCCCTCTGGTTTCCAGACTCTCCCACTACTAGAAACATCCTCTCCGCATCCTCTCTTATCCAGGCCGATCAGATGCTACTGAACAGAATATTTTAAAGTGGGTCTCACATAAAGTAGATGTCGGGAAAAAAAATGCTGGTATCCAATGAGTAGGAGCTTTCAGTTTCTTAAAATATTTTGGCATTATTTACAATTTTGGAAATTAAATGCTCTGTATCTTTATTGTTTTTAGGCCTAAAATCATCAAATTGGAATTTAAGAAGAGCAAGCTCACTCTTGTGGTCGTGGAGGATGATGAGCAGGTAAGGCAAGGAGGCCTTGGAGGTGGTTTGACAATCAAAATAAAATACCGCAGATGCTGAAAACGAGAAACTAAGTGTTGGGAACACCCAGCAGGTCGGGCAGCATCTGTGGGAAGAGAAACAGAGTTAAGGTATTAAGTTCAGGTTCCATCATTCTGATGATCGTTGGCATTGGTCCTGAAAGAAAGGGATAAGGAGCCTTTAGCCAGAAGGCTGTTTGAAGGGGGGGCAGAGGACCCAGACAGCAAGGACATGGGATGATGTCCTCAACAGGATATTTTCTCTCCTCCCATAAGCCCCACCCACCCCCGCCCCCGATCAGGCCCGAAACGTTGCCTATTTCCTTCGCTCCATAGATGCTGCTGCACCCGCTGAGTTTCTCCAGCTTTTCTGTGTAACCTTCGATTCTCCAGCATCTGCAGAAACACTTAGCCTACTTTTGATAGCCCAGACCTCATGGATGTGTTTAACAGGATATTTCCCTTTATAAGTTGAGGTATAGATCTCATGAGCAGGGAGAATGTACTTTTGATAGCTGTTGGCACAGGGCATAGATTTAAAGTTGTGGGATTGTGAGGAAATCTATTTTTCATTCCTTATATCTGCCTTACAGCGACAGAGACCCGAGTTTGATCCTGACTATGGGTGGTTTGTCTGTACAGAGTTTGTACCCTCTCCCAGTGACCATGTGAGTTTTCTCCGGGTGCTCCGGTTTCCTCCCACACTACGAAGACTGACTAGTGTGCGGGGATGGCTGGTCGGCATGGACTCGATGGGCCGAAGAGCCTGTTTCCATGCTGCAACTCTAAACTAAACCAAACTTGGAAGAATCTCTAGATCATCTTCTAGGGATCCGGATCTCACTGCTTGAAAATGTGGCAGAGATAGGACGTACAACACATTTTAGCAACGTGAAAACATTTTAGCAACATGCCTGGATGTGCACTTGATCCATATCCATGCTGGTCTGAACTCATCATGTGTTGGAAGGTGGAAATAGTTTTAGTAGCTCTCTTTTGTGAGCAGAAACATAATGGGTCAAATGGCATTCTGTTTCATAGAAACATAGAAAATAGGTGCAGGAGTAGGCCATTCGGCCCTTTGAGCCTGCACCGCCATTCAATGTGATCATGGCTGATCATCCAATTCAGTTTCCTGTACCTGCTTTCTCTCCATTCCCCCTGATCCCTTTAGTCACAAGGGCCACATCTAACTCCCTCTTAAATATAGCCAATGAACTGGCCTCAACTACATTCTGTGGCAGAGAATTCCAGAGATTCACGACTCTCTGTGTAAAAATTTTTTTTCTCGTCTCAGTCCTAAAAGATTCCCCCTTTATCCTTAAACTGTGACCCCTTGTTCTGGACATCCCCAACATCGGGAACAATCTTCCTGCATCTAGCCTGTCCAACCCCTTAAGAATCTTGTTCTGAACATTTTTTGAATTTTTCCACTATACTTTTGAGTTAAAAAAAAAAAAGATAGGTTGTGGTTGTGAAAAGCTGTTGCATTTGTGTTTGTCTCTCTAGAAGACCTTGGTCAATTGGTTCTACATTTCAGTGTGACTGAATATTATCTATTGTGCACCGTGTTCTTTCTTTCTGTACAATTAGCAATAGTGGAAGAAGATTTCATTGTATTCGTGGGAGCAGCCAATAAAACAGTGATCACATCCTCCGCACGTTTCCCAATATATTTGTGAATGTGCCGTTCATTATTGATCTAGTAATCCTTCAACTAACCAGCATAAAATGAACTAGGAGCATTCTGGCTCCAGATTTCCCAATGTCTCACATAGCTGTAACAGGAGGAATGATGACAGTACAATACTGCTGTAAAACACTTTGGGTTTTGTTTAGTAAAGAGATATCGCGCCGACCAGCGATCCCCGTACACTGACACTATCCTACACTCTAGGGGTAATTTACATTTATTTACCAAAGCCAATTAACTTACAAGCTGGTATGACTTTTGAGAGTGGGAGGAAACCAGAGAACCCGGTAGCCCATGTGGTCACAGGGAGAACGTACACTCTGTACAGACAGCAGCCGTGGTCAGGATTGAACCCAACTCTAAGGCAGCAACTCTACCGCTGCACTACAGGGCCACCCTGGAGCTGTATTGGTGATAATTGCTGCATTAACGCTCCGATTGCTTTCCTGCGTTGCATCCCGAGGTAAGGCGGACACCCAGAGCTGAGTGAAGTGTGGGGTGAGACAAGTGCCAGGTTGTTGACTGAGTATTGCTGTTTCCACAAGGGTAAGGAGCAAGAGCACACCTTTGTATTCCGACTGGACCATCCCAAGGCCTGCAAACACCTCTGGAAGTGCGCTGTGGAGCATCACGCGTTTTTCCGATTGAGGGGACCTGTCCAAAAGAATTCCAACCAATTGCCATTTGTGCGGATGGGATCCCGCTTCAGATACAGGTAATTAGTTCCAGACCCCGGGGAACTTTGGAAATGCATTGGGTGGCTTTGGCAGTGCCTGGGAATGGGGTGAAGAGCAGGTTGATACCTTGCACTACTGGCAACTTGATCAGGCGGCCTTATGTAATAAGGGGCTGGAACTTGAAACACTTCAATAAAAGAGGGATATGCGGTGCTGGCACGAAGGGCCGAATGGCCTCCTCCTGCACCTATTTTCTATGTTTTCTATGATTAATTGTTTAACATATTTTGGATTATAATCCATGCCGGTGTTAATAACTTTAGTTCCCAGATGTATAAAATGCCTGTTTACGTGAAATAACCCACTGATTTTTCTCAGCACAGAAATACTACAGTGTTTGTGCTCCACCTTTTTTCACCTTTCAGGTATTCTCACCCTTTGGGGTCTAATCTCATCAGTGTGTTCCTTCTCTCCATCACTTGCCTTTCCTTTAAAATAGAATCTGTACTATCTCTCTATTGAGCTTTTATCCTCGACTTGGATAAAGCAGTTTTTCTCAAGTTCAGTGTTTGCGATTATGCACTATCCATAGCCTTTAAATTTAGGGCAACACACACACACGCTCTCAAAATCCTACTTGGTTACAGCTCTCCAACATTTTGCAGCTTAGGGTCAAATTACAGTAAATTTCCTACACAAACTTCTGGAGTATCAGCAGGACAGGTAGAATCTCTGGTGAACATGGGTAGGTGATTTTTCGGGTTGGGATTCTTCTTAACCCCAAACATTATCTTGCCATCTTCTCCTGGGGTGCTGTTTAAACCCTTGAGTTGCTCCAGCACTTTGTGTCTTTTTGTCTAAACCAGCATCTGTCTGAAGGAGGGTTCCAACCCGAAGCATCACCATATAACCATAAAGCCATATAACAATTACAGCACGGAAACAGGCCATCTCGACCCTTCTAGTCCGTGCCGAACACGTATTCTCCCCTAGTCCCATATACGTGCGCTCAGACCATAACCCTCCATTCCATTTCCCGTCCATATAACTATCCAATTTATTTTTAAATTATAAAAACGAACCTGCCTCCACCACCTTCACTGGAAGCTCATTCCACACAGCCACCACTCTCTGAGTAAAGAAGTTCCCCCTCATGTTACCCCTAAACTTCTGTCCCTTAATTCTCAAGTCATGTCCTCATCACCTATTATTTTTCTCTAGCGATGCTGCCTGACCCGTTGAGTTACTCCAGCATTTTCTGTCTATCTTCTGTAGTTCCTTGCTTCTACAATTCCATTGGAACTTTGGTGGTACTAAGCTAGCAGATTTTCCAAAGGTTTGGACATTGCTTGCAAACGTTGCTTGTCCAAGGCCAACAGCATTATAAAAGACCCCACACATCTCCATCATGGACTGTTCACTCTGCTGCACTCGGGCAAAAGGGTATCGCAGTATAAGGAGCAGAACGGACAGGTTTTGCAACAGCTTCTTCCCCCGAGCCATCAGACTCTTGAATTCCATATAATGTGCCGACACTATTATCTATTTTATATTTTTAATCTATTTTATCTTTTTATCTATTTTATCCTTTTGTTATTTTATGTTGCACGGTGAGCCAGATGCAATGAAATTTTGTTCAGACTTGCATTTGTTGGTGTATTTTTGAATGACTCTTTGATTGATTGATTGATTGATATTATATGAATTGATATCTGTGTAAGCTTTTTAATTCACCTCTTTTTAGATGTTACATACCAGTATAATAAGTTTCTTAAGTGAGCACAGGAAATTGGAGTCCCAGTGTGTTGAAAGGGAGCGCAGGAACAAGCGATCCAGTGATTTTACAGGGAACTTGCAAGCGACAACTATGCTGAGCCAAATGCTGAAGCATTGGAGAATTGATCAGTGGAATATTGGAGTTATGCTGTACTTCAGTACACGTGGTCCATTGATCAAGGAAATCTCAACTGTGAGGGAGAAAGAATGGCAGCCGCTCTCTCTCTCTCCACCCCGCCCTCTCTCCTATCACCCCCTCCTCGCCCATGTTACCCATCGTGGATGTATGGATGGGACAATGCGTGAAAGACTGAGAAACAAAGCCGATTCTGAACAAGGCTTGGATAGAGTGCATGTGGAGAGGATGTTTCCACTGGTGGGAGAGTCTAGGACTAGAGGTCGTAGCATCAAAATTAAAGGACGTTCATTTAGGAAGGAAATGAGGAGGAATTTCTTTAGTCGTGGGGTGGTGAAACTGTGGAATTCGTTGCCATAGAAGGCTGTGGAGGCCAAGTCAGTCGATATATTTAAGGCAGAGATAGATAGAATCTTGATTAGTTCGGGTGTCAGCGGTTATGGGGAGAGGGCAGGAGAATGGGGTTAGGAGGGAAAGATAGATCAGCCATGATTGAATGGCGGAGTAGACTTGATGGGCCGAATGGCCTAATTCTACTCCTCTGACATGATCTTATGAAGTCCTTATCTGGTGCATACTGGAAGCAAAAAGGGCAGGGATCTCATCTGCTCACTTTCTCACGAGGCAAAGAGGTTGGTTGGGGATAGTGTTTTTACTGCAGGCTGTCTGTAAATTTGGGGTAACGGTGGTGGGAGGAAAAAGGACTATTGCCCTGTGTTGCTCCTACGCGCAAGGGATGAGCACTCTGACTACTTTTATCAACGATTCAATGATACCTTGTCGCATGCAGCTAGGTACAGTGGAATGCTTTACCTTGCATTCAACCCGGTAAAATCACACAGCAGACCTCACCTGGGCTTTTGCATCAACAAAGTTACAAAATCGTGGGCTTGCCGGTGGCAACTTCCAAAGTTATTTACTGGGTTGGTTTGATTTCCAGTGGCAGAACGGAATACCAGACCACCAAAACCAACAAACCACGGCGGCAAGTGTCCTTTGAACGTAGACCAAGCAGACGTTATTCAAGAAGGTCGACACAGCATCGAGGTAATACTGTCGTGAATTACATAACACATGTTAAATTATTGCACTGAAGGGGGGAGGAAAAATATGAAGTTGGTATATCCCTTTTGCGCGGTTTTTATAATAGAGCTTTGGTTTTGTTTTGTTTTTTCCTTTTTCCTCCTTTGTTTTCTAGGGTCTATTTCTTAATTCTTTTCTCTAACCAATGGGTATCTTTTTTTTCCTCTCATTAATCATTCTTAAATAGTTAGGAATTGAAATCACTAGAAATTATCACGGTATGTTTAATGCTAAATATAGCCCCTTACTTAAGAAATTAAACAATCTAATTAAATTCTGGAAAACGCTGCCGATGTCTTTAATAGGTCGAATAAATGCTATAAAAATGATCTTTTTACCACAAATCCTATATTTATTTCAATCAATTCCAATATATCTTCCAAAATTTATTAAAAAAAAATTAGACTCAGACATCACAAACTTTATATGGGATTATAAATCCCACAGAATACAAAGAGCACACCTCAGTAAACGAAAAGAGATGGGTGGTCTAGCGCTCCCTAACTTTATGTACTATAATTGGGCGGTAAATATTAAAAATATGATTCACCTGCTGGACAACTCTGCCCAGCAGGTGGACTGGATTATAATGGAGAGAGAGGACTGCGCTCCTGGTAATACAGGAGCGACTCTCCTCTCACCAACGAATTTGAATAACAAACATTATAATAAAAATCCAATGATACATAGTACAATTAGAACTTGGAAACAAATAAAACAGAACTTAAAATTAAGAAATCTATCTCTGCTAATGCCAATAGCCAATAACCCTTCGTTTAAACCCTCAATTATAGATAAATCATTTACACAATGGGAAAGAACGGGAATCAAAACGCTCGGAGACTTGTATGAATTAGGGAAATTATTACCATTTCAACAATTACAACTGAAATATAACTTGAAAAATAATCAATATTTTAAATATCTTCAAATCCGTGATTATCTGAAAAAAATATACAAAAGACTATTATAATATGCCCCCAGACTTATTAGATGAAGCCATGAAGATAAAGGCTGAATCAGCAAATCTAATATCATACTTACATAATATTATATTGAATATAGAAATACCTACAACAGATAATATTAGAAGAGATTGGGAACAAGAATTAGCTATAAAAATTTCAAAAGAGAGCTGGGATAAACACTTATTATATGTGCATAAATGCTCGATCAACGTACGACATACTCTAATCCAATATAAAACATTACACAGACTATATTATTCAAAAACTAAAATAAATAAACTTTTCCCCAATGTCTCACCCATTTGTGATAAATGTCAGTTACAAGAAGCTAACATAGCGCACTCTTTTGTTTTCTGTATAAAAATCCAAAAATTCTGGAACAAAATATTTGAAATCTTCACAAAATTAATTAAAACAAAACTACTACCCAGAGTAGAATGGATCATTTTTGGAATATCGGAAGGTAACCCAGAATTAAATATGTTTCAAAAGAACTTACTTAATTATGGGCTAATAATCGGAAAAAAGCTTATACTTAAATTTTGGAAAAATGCTCCAATACCAACAACAAAAATGTGGATTTCAAACATGTTCGAAACACTACACTTGGAAGAGATGAGACTCCTCCTAGCAGGCAAAGCAGATCACTTCCAAAAGACGTGGTCTGCATTTATGGAACTATTACAAGCATAAGGTGCAATAATAAGTTAAAACATAAAAGCTACCAGGACCTGGTAATGGGGGGTATAAAATAAATTTTTAATAAAAACACGGTTGGTATATCCTTTTTTGCAGAGTTTTGTGTTACAATAGAGCGATTGATTTTTCTTTCTTCTTTTTTTATTTTCTTTCTAGGGTCTTATTTATTTTCTTTGCTTCCTTCTCTAATTCCTTCCCTAAGGGGTTCTCTTCTCCCAACACTTTCCTGCAGCTTCACGATTCTTGCTTACTTTCCTTACTTCTTTTATTTCTATCTTTTTTAAAGCTCAAAAATTAAGTGGCACAACATAATGTAATAAGATATATGCGATGTATTAATGTGATTTACTGTACTACTAATAAAAAAAAAATTAAAAAAAAATTCATCATTCTTTTACACGAACACAACTTTCATTATCTCACTTTCTCCACTTTATTTATCTATATCTTTCCTTAAAGCTTAAAAAACGAAGGGGTACAATAAAAGTAGTAAGATATATCTGGCTTGTACTGTTGTAATTTACTGTACTTCTAATAAATAAAAATATATTTTTTTAAAATAAAAAAATTATTGGACTGGTTTCTGAAGGCCTGAGGTGGTGAGGATTTAAAATGACTACATTTCTTTAGTCGGAGGGCGGTG
This sequence comes from Leucoraja erinaceus, assembly GCF_028641065.1. NCBI lineage: Eukaryota > Metazoa > Chordata > Chondrichthyes > Rajiformes > Rajidae > Leucoraja > Leucoraja erinaceus. The sequence continues at coordinate 70,155,340 of NC_073383.1, read as the reverse complement.
AATCTGCGGAATGCATCGACCCACAGAGGGCATGGAGGCCAAGTCAATGGTTATTTTTAAGGCAGAGATAGATTCTTGATTAGTACGGGTGTCAAGGGTTATTGGGGGAAAGCATGAGAATGGGGTTAGGATAGATCAGCCATGATTGAATGGCGGAGTAGACTTGATGGGCTGAATGGCCTAATTCAGCTCCTATCAGTTATGAACTTGAAAATGCAAGGAATTCAAATAAAAAGCAAAGAAATGCAGATGTTAGACATCACAAATAAAAGTAGAAAATGTGAGAGTTGTAGAAAGGAAGTGGAGATGCTGGTTTACATCGAAGATAGACACAAAATGCTGGAGCGACTCAGCGGGTAGGGCAGCATCTCTGGAGAAAAAGAATAGGTGACGCTTTTGGTCGAGAGTCAGGCTGAGGGTCAGGGGAGAGGGGAACTAGAGGTATGAGAGATAATCAGTGAGTGGAGAGAGGAACAGAGTGAATGTCCGATGGAAGGTTGTTAATCTGAAACATTCACCCTGTTTCTCTCACTACAGATGTGGCCTTACCTGCTGAGTGTTTCCTGCATTTTGAATATTTTTTAAATTAAAAATGGGGGATTTAGAAAAAAAATCTGACAATATTTGCAGGTAGATCAACCCCCTAAAAATTGGACATGTGCTTTTATAACTGGTTGCGAGAAATCTTAGGACATTATTAGCAATTGTATAATCAATGGCATGGAAACATAGAAACATAGAAATTAGGTGCAGGAGTAGGCCATTCGGCCCTTGGAACCGCCAAATCCTATCGGCTGATCATTCAGTATCCTGTACCTGCCTTCTCTCCATACCCCCTGACCTTAGCCACAAGGGCCACATCTGACTTCTGGAATATAGCCAATGCTGGCCTCAACTATGTGGCGAGAGTTCCAGAGATGGCTACATAAATATTTCAAAATTCCTTCGCTATTTTATATTCCTGATTTTAATTGCCTTATCGAAGTGCAGCTACAAACAATTTTTTTATATCCTGATTTTTGGATTATCTTACATTTCATTCTACATTAACCATTACCTGTTAAGCTACATGTTCACCAAGAATGTTTCTGACTGCTACTCACTCCTCCATTTTGTTTTGCAGCCAACCCTTTCAACAAAAACTTGGAGCCAAGGTAAGTGAACACTTTGCTGAATTAGAGGTTTAATGAACGACCAGGTTGCTGCAGAGTTAATGTCTATTGGGACGGATAGTGGCAATAGATTGTTTGTGCAGCCCATGTGACCAGCGTGCAGGTGAGCAGTGCTCAGAAAACCTGTGGTAAGTCGGAGTTACCACAAGCAACTCTTGAGGTGATTGAGCTGAGACAGGAATAGACTTGATGCTGCTGCTGTAGTATTGGCGGTGTTGTGCGAGGTGTAGATGTGCACAGAGTGGAAACTGATTTGATATTAGAAGGTGCCACTCGTATAACTTTGAAGTAAATATTGTGATTTTTTTTTGCATTAATATCTATTGTTTGAGGAGGAGAACCTAATTGATATTATTTCTGCACATCATTTATAATTTCTCCAATAGGGTCAGTCATGCAGTTTGGAAACATCCCCTTTAGCCCTTTGAGACAATGTCATTTCTGGATTAATTCCATTTTATTTGTTCTATGTTCTATGATCCATCACCCCCCACCCCCCCCCCCCCCCCCCCCCCCCCCCCCCCCCCTCCCAATCTCCAGATTTAATCACTACTCTACACAATGCAGGCAATTTACTGTGGCCAAATAACCTACTAAACAACACACCTCTGTGAAGTGGGAGGGAACTCATGTAGATACAGGGACAAAGTGCAAGCGCGAGACGTCAGAATTGAACCCGAGTCACCTTATCTCAGAGGCAGCTGCTTTGCCAGCTGCCCCGTTCTGTGTTCCCTTCTGAACAGAAGTTGCTCCCGTACAGATGTCTCCAATGCCTTTACAGTCTCAATCCACCACTGTCCCTCCCCACACAGTGGTCATTGCAGAGTTACTGAAATTATGTCTTGTTTTACAAAAGAGGTAGATATGTTACAGAGATTGATAGATTCTTGATTAGTACAGGCATCAGAGGTTGTGGGGAGAAGGCATGAGAATGGGGTTCGGAGGGAGAGATAGATCAGCCATGATTGAATAGCTTGAGTAAACTTGATGGGCTGAATGGCGTATTCTACTCCTGTCACTTATGACCTTATATTACTATAGCACCAAACGAAGGCATTATATTTTAAAGCTTTGCAAAGCCACTTGCATTCCTCTCTCTCTCTGGACGATAGTGTCCCTTTTTAAAATGCAATTTCTTTCCAGTTCGCCTGTGGTGATATGGAAACCTTTCTTCCCGAGTATGCAGTTTGTTCTTGTTTATCAGTAATGTTGTGGTTGTACCTCCTGCCCAGTGGGGCACAGCATGTTATGACAGGGAGTGCAGGGTCGGGGGAGTGCAGGGTCGGGTCTCTAAACTTTAAAGCACTCCCTGGCCAAGCTGACGGAACACTGAGTGATGGGAATGTGATTCATAGGATACGATAGAAATTTATTTATCCCAGGAGATAAATTGAAGGTAGACACAAATTGCTGGAGTAACTCAGCAGGTGGGGCAGCATGTCTGGAGAGAAGGAAATGGCGACGTTTTGCGTCGAGACCCTTCGATTTTAACCAGCATCTGCAGTTCTTTCTTACACAGGAGAGAAATTGATCTGATCTGACAAAAGTCATAAAACACAAGATACATGAAACATGAAATTAAAGTGACGAGTGGAAAGGATTGGGGATGTGCAAAGATTGGGGGGGGGGAGGGGGGAGGGGAGTCGGTCCACCCCATGACAGAAGGGGGAGGAGTTGTGCAGTTTGATAGCCACAGGAAAAAAGGATCCCCTGTGGAGCTCTTTTCCCGCACAGCCTTTAAACACACCAGAACCTTGTTTTCCACGCTTTCTTTAAACTCGCCGAGACCCTCTTTCTCGCAGTCCCTTTAAACTTACCAGGAGCTAGTTTCCCACACTCCCTTCAAGCACATAAAAGCCCTCTTTGTCACAGTTCTTTTAAGTTCCCTACAGATCTGTTTTTAGTGTTCATTTTAAAGTCGTCAGATCAATTGGAAAATGTATTATTCCACTAAGTAGCATCTTTTTGACAAAGGAGAATGAAGTGTGTATTGGGGCATTAGTAGAGGTACTATCTAGAAGTCTAGAAAATCTGCCTGACACCACCGAGGTCGTGAAAGTTCTAGATTGCCAGAGCATCACTGTAATTATAAATTAAAAGCCGTGTGTTACTGAATCCAGCATTCTGACTGTGTTTATATATAAATCGTTTAATAGGTTATTAAAATTATTGCCTCACTTCTGATATTTACCATTATTCCTATGCAAAGTTGAACAGAAAGTCCGGCCAACCTGTTTATCCTGTGAGAAAGGTGGAGATACCCCAAATTCTAATCCCAACTTTACTTGGTGTCAATACACACGGGCATGTTTCAACATTGCGGTGATTTTTGAACTAATGACAAAAGCTTCCAAAAAAAACATTTTGGTCTTTCAAGTGGAGTCTCTGGGCAGGTGTGAGTTGCGGTAGGAAGGGATGATGTTAGGACTGTGCAAACAAAGCTTTGTTAGTTGAAGCTGAAGTGGATCATCCAAGAATCTTTTAGGCTTTGTTCTTTAGTAAAACGATAGCAAGGAGTATGTTGCAAGTTTCCCCACTTTTTGTGTGTGTGTGGTGGTGGGGGGGGCGTTAGCGTATTATACTGTATAACATTTTGTTAAATTATTGGGCGGGCTTTTAAAAATGAACACTACATTTTATAAAATACTCTTAGATACTGACCTTTAGTTTTCTGGCTGCAACCCTGTTTCTGAGTTTTGGTTTCCATTTTAATCATGATGAAATGTTGGACAAACCGAGAGATCATTTACATTGTTTTGGAGAACTTGATGCAGAATTTCCTTTTAAGGGCAGCTAAAATGTATTGTGCTTCAATTAAAACTAATTTGAGGCCATTGTTGTTTTTCTCCTCCAACCAGTTTGCTCTTTAACACAGCAAGCCAGAAACTTGCCTCTCAGGTATGTGCTCCGATTGTGTATAAGTGTGTTCAATCCTTGCCTTATTCGCAGGTTGCATTGTCTAATACTATGTCCTGCTGTGCACTTTGTTTAGGAGTCCCCGAGCTGTGACTGCAACATCTGTATCCTGCGGGAAATAGGGTTCTCCTTGAAAGTCATTCAAATACTTGACAACACGGTTCCATCTGCTTGAACTTAATTGATGAAAGTGCGACTCAGCTTGTGGCATTCTGTGAAAATTGCAATCACACTGCATTCATAGAATTGTGCAATGAGGAAGCTATTCATCCCATTTTGCCTTGTGACGGTTCTTTAATGCTACGCAATTAGCCCACTCTACTGCTGTTCCCTGCATTTATTTCCTGTTTCCAAGTGGCTTGGAAACAGGCCATTCAGCCCAATTTGGCCATGCTGGCCAACTTGCCTAACCGAGCTAATCTAATACCCGCCCATGTTCCTCCAAACATCACCTATCTATGTACCTGTTCAAATATATTTCAAATGTTGTAATTATACCTGCCTTCACCATTTCTTCTGGTTGCTCATTCCATACATGTGAAAATGTTCAGATTCAGATTCAATTTTAATTGTCATTGTCAGTGTACAGTACAGAGACAACGAAATGCATTTAGCATCTCCCTGGAAGAGCGACATAGCAAATGATTTGAATAAATAATAATAAGAAGTGTCCTGGGGGGGGGGTGGTGATTGGCAGTCACCGAGGTACGTTGTTGAGTAGAGTGACAGCCGCCGGGAAGAAGCTGTTCCTCGACCTGCTGGTTCGGGAATGGAGAGACCTGTAGCGCCTCCCGGATGGTAGGAGGGTAAACAGTCCATGGTTGGGGTGAGAGCAGTCCTTGGCGATGCTGAGCGCCCTCCGCAGACAGCGCTTGCTTTGGCCAGACTCAATGGAGGGGAGCGAGGAACCGCTGATGCGTTGGGCAATTTTCACCACCCTCTGCAATGCCCTTCAGTCCCCATTAATTCTATCCCCTCCTTCCTTAAGCCTTGTGGCATTAGATTCTCCTACTTTGGGGATACTATTGTGGCTGTTCACATTATCAATGGCCCCTTGAGATTTTATATACCACTAGATGTAAGGTATTGGTTTATTATGATCACACATACCAAGATACAGTGAAAATGTTGTTTTACATGTTATCCAGTCAAGTCTTCCATATTTGAATATGATCAAACCATGTAAAAAAAAAAAATACAATTACAGCTACAGAAAAAGTGTTGATAAGAGAGGTTTGCATCAAGATGGATTGGAGGATTAGGAATACATCCTTGGCTTATGAGATAAATGTTAAAAAGCGCAAAGGCTGCAATTAGGTCAGTTGGGAGATGGAACCACACCTTTAGTTTAAGAGAGGACTCTTAAACTGAACTAGTTCAGTTGGTACACAAAAATGCTAGAGAAACTCAGCGGGTGCAGCAGCATCTATGGAGCGAAGGAAATCGGCAACGTTTCGGGTCGAAACGTTGCCTATTTCCTTCGCTCCATAGATGCTGCTGCACCCGCTGAGTTTCTCCAGCTTTTTTTGTGCACCTTCGATTTTCCAGCATCTGCAGTTCCTTCTTAAACAACTAGTTCAGTTGTCCTATAACAGCAAGGAAGTGGTGATGCATGTTTTCAAACTTTTGTGGCTGATGGAAGAGGAGAAGGTGGAATGACCGGGGTGGCAATGGTCCTCCATTATGTTGGCTGTTTTTCTGAGGCAGCGCGAAGTGTAGATGGAGTAAGTGGGAGGAGAGGCTGGTTTATCCAATGGTCTTGGATGCATCAATAACTCTCTCCAATTTATTTTGGCCTTTGGGCAGAGCTATGGCCAAACCAAGCTGTGTGGCAATCTGCTGGGATATTTCCTTTGGGTGCATCCGTAGAAGTAGGTATGAATTATTGGAGAAATGCCAAACCTCCTCAGTAGTCTAAGAAAGTAGGGCCATTGGGGTAATTAGCAGACAAATTTAAAACTCTGAGCAGCGCAGAGGGAGAACAAGGAGGGAAGAGATGGAAACTAAGACTTTGCCTCCATCACAGTGAGGATGTGCTTGGTGAACTCACTGTGGTGGATGTTTAATTGGTGTTTATTGTATGTTTTGTTATTATTGATTCTGTGCATGACTGCAGGCAACATAGTTTCGTTCAGACCGTAAGGTCTGAATGACAATAAAGGATCTATCTATCTATCTATCTATCTATCTATCTATCTATCTATTCTGCCATTGGATGGGATGGAGAGAGATGCACATTCATATCCAACTTATAAGTGACTTCAGTTTGATCTAAACGAATGCCCACACAACTGTTCTTTCTGTCTATTAAGACCGTAACTATGAGACCGATGATCCCTGTTGTGACTGCATTGCCCAGTGAACCTGTGCCAATTGAAATAGAAAATCTTCCCCGAAGCCCGGGACTCAATCAATCTGAGAAGAGGAGGTAAGGTTGATTTATTGTTCAATAACCAGCGTTATGTGTGCGTGTGAGTTTGTCAGAAGAATTTTGATTATTATTTCACCATACAAATGTGCTTAAAGCTTAGTTTAAGATAGTGTCCTGTAATATATGTTGGTAGCATATTGGTGATTTGAAAAGTCAAATATGATATGGCAGATCATTTAAATATTTTCTTTCATTGTTGGCTACAATGACTGAACAGGGTCTTTTATAAGCATGCAGCTGAATCTCTGCAGTTCTTTGCTACAGACGGCTGCGGAGGCCAAGTCATTGGGTGCTTTTGAAGCACAGATTGACAGATTCTTGATTAACAAGGGTGTCGAGTTGCCCAGTTGGGACATGGGATGCGTTGCCAGGGGTCATGGTGGAGGCCGGTGTAATTACAATGTATAAAATACATTTGGACAGGGTTTATGAATAGGAAAGGTTTGGAGTCATAGACTCGGAGGCAAGCAAATGGAATAAACCTTCAGGTTAGCGATACACCGTGGAAACAGGCTCTTTGGCCCACCAAGTCCGAGCCGACCAGCCATTTCCCGTACACTAGGCCTGCACAGTAGGGGCAATGTACAATTTTTACCGGAGCTAATTAACTTACAAACCTGTAAGTCTTGGGAATGTGGGACGAAACCGGTGCTCCCAGAGAAAGCCCACACGGTCACGGGGAAAAAACACAAACTCCGTACAGACTGCACCCATAATCGGGATCGAACCCAGGTCTCCGGTGCTGTAAGGCAGCAACTCTACCGCTGCGCCACCGTGCCTGCCTCCCTTTAGACAGGGTTCTTGGTCCCCGTAGGCAGGTTGGGCCGTGGGGTCTGTTTCTGTGCTTTATTAAACTATAAATCTAAATTTGTATTGAAAAATAATTTTAACTTTCCCAAAAATATGTTGCTTTCCTGAACGTTTTCCCATTAAAATTACATGTTTTGAAGCAATCCGTAGATATAATCTCTGTTCAGTTCCGCAAGAGAGTGAAGTTGTATTTTTTGTTATTGGATAACGTGGCTATTTTGTGAGAAATGAATTGCGTGTCCAAAGTTGCCACTATCATATTTGAACTTTTCTTGGCCAGGCACAACGTTTGGATGCAATATACCACGGTAAGCTGCGATGATTGTCCTATTTATTTATGGTTCTTATATACCAGAATGGTACAAAATCAACAAGGGGTTGAATCTGAGATGGTGCCTTACACCAGGCCCTGGGCTGGAGTGATCACCTTTACAGATCAGCCCTGGACATTCTGGGCTGTAACTAAGCCCCAATGAGCACGTGGAACCTCAATAATGCAACGTTAGTTTGTGTGAAGCCTCATTGTCCATTGAAAGATTTCAGCTGTCTAACAAGCATTGATAATGAAAGCAATTGAATTTATATCCAAGACCATTTGGCAATGAGGCTTCACTGCTCCGAAAGCCTTTTCCTTTCCAAATTCACATTTGTTGTACAGGTTTGACAATGATACCAGTTGAAAGGTTTTAAATTGCTGAGCGCTGCTAACGACAGACAGCAAGTGCTTGCCCGCTGCTCAAAGGTGTGATGGTCTTCATTCTGTTTTCCTGCGCTACTGTGTACGCTGTAAGCTCTGCAGCTCCGATCAAAGTCACCGAATCAACTGGCTTCTCTGAATTTTTTGTCTCAGTCTCTGGAATCTGTGTGTGGTCAAGGTGGTGGAGCTCCAGTGCTTGACGTAATATGAAGCCGTTGAATGCAGTTGTGTTCCTCCTGTTGGTGGGTGATGGTTTTTCTCTTTGTCCTGATTGCTGGCTGTGCCATGGGATGGGCTGGCCAAAATGGAATTAATTTTCTGCTTCCACGACGGACCATTTTCTGCATGCCTCAATTCGTGCTTGTAACTAACGTAAAGGCTTGCTTTTCCTGCAAAATCATCTGATTAGTTTCCGTGGCTGTGTGTGGTCAAGTATGAGGTTAGCCTCTAGATTCAAAGGGAATAGAAGGCACAGGCCTTGTAACCTGATCATCATTTAGTCTAGAGACAGGATGGCACAGTGATAAAGTTGCTACCTTACAGCTCTAGAGACCCGGGTTCGATCCCGACTATGGGTGTTGTCTGTATGGAGGTTGTACCTTCTCCCCATGACCTGCATGGGTTTTCTCTGGATGCTTCGGTTTCCACTTGCACTCCAAAGACGTACAGATTTGTAGGCTAATCGGCTTGGTATAATTTTATATTGAGCCTAGTGTGCGTAGAACAGCTCACCAAATCTGCACCAAATAGCGATAATCCTGTGCACTAACACTATCCTACACACTAGGGACAATTTATGATTTTTTTTTTTACCCAAGCCAATTAACCAACAAACCTGTACGTCTTTGGAGTATGGGAGGAATCCGGAACACCCGGATAAAAACCACGCTGTCACAGGGGGAACATACAAACTCCTTACAGACAGCACCCATGGTTGGGATCGAGCCTGAGTCTCTGATGCTGTAAGGCAGCAGCTCTACCCCTTTGCCACTATGCCGCTCCATTTGATAGGCTTGTGCCTGTTATCTTGCAGCAGCACCACTGTAGTTTTTTCCATATCTTCATATCCATTGCTGTTCTTGTCTTTATGTCAAATAATTTGTCAATCTCAGTTATAATTATACACAGTGATCGAACATCCAAAGCTATTGGAGATGGAGATTTTCAAAGATTAGCAGTCACAAATTGCACGGATGCTGTGATCACGGTGATGCTGAATTGGCTTAATCTAAACAGGAGAACTAACAATTTAAAAAATGTAAAGGGGATGATTTTTTTAAAATTCATTAGGAAAAATGTTTCTGCTGAACACTTGTCCAACCTGGAGGGAGATATTGTTGATGAACATAAAATGCTGGAGTAATTCAGAGGGTCAGGCAGTTTCTCTGGAGATAAAGAATAGATGACCTTTTCAGATTAACACAGAGAACCTGCCTAAGACACAAAAAGCTGGAGTGAATCAACGAGTCTGGCAGCACCTCTGGAGAGAAGGAATGGGTGACGTTTAGGGTCGAGGCTCTTCTTCAGACATCACCCCTGAACATCAGTCTGAAGAAGGGTCTCGACCAAAACGACACCTATTCCGTTTCACCAGAGATGCTGCCTGACTCGCTGAATTACTCCAGCATTTTGTCTTTATCTTCGGTATAAACATCTGCGGACCCTGATACAGGACAAATTGTTGGTTTTGATTTGAAGTTTTGAAGTTCATAAATTGTAAAAGCAGAATTCGGCCATTTGGCCAATCAAATCTCCTCCACCATTCAATCATGGCTGATCTATATCTCTCTCTCAACGCCATTCTCCAGCCTTCTTCCCATAACCCCTGACGTCCTTATTAATTAATGCAAGATGCCAGTGTAGTAAAATTAAAAATAGAACAATTCTGTTTTGGAAACTGAGCTATTCAGACATTTGTTCCAATGCCTCAGTGTTAGCTGTTTTATACTTTCCATTATTGAGTAGGTAATCATAAACCAATTTAATCCCAAACCGTATACCGATGGTGGTGCTTTGCACGAGAAGTTTCTGGTAGATTCTGAAGATAATATTTCCGGGTCAATTCCTCTTATCTCCCCTGTGGAGGTTTACATCACACTGTGAGAAATAAAGGATTCCTCTGATCCTAGAATGCATTTGAGAAGGTGATGATGGCTGTGGTTAACATTGCATGTTGCTTCTGCTTGCTCTGCTCTGCAATCATTACAGCATGAAGATGCATTGACTGCCTGTCCCCACTGTGCTGATGACTGAGGGGCAGAATTGGAGCCATAGCTTTATAAGATCATGCAAAGATGATATTTTCTGTTAAGTGATTGTACGGAAAGCACTATAGTTGTGGCCTAGTTATCACCCTGAGCTCTGCAAATGTTCTCTACGCCTCGTATTGTTTCTTGCATTCGAGCCTGTCACTACTATCTTTCAATAATCCTGCTCTGGATCTTTATACTACCTTTATTTTAAAGCAATGTTATCTCTAGTGTTAGGAAGTGTGGAATACGTACCACGTCTGAAAACCCGTGTCTGACAAGTTGCGACCGATCTCCACATAGAGGCCCAGACTGGAAAGGGTACCGAGAGGACAAGCTGGAAAGGGTACAGATAAGAGTTACAAGGATATTGCCAGGACTAGAGAGCGTGAGCTGTAGGGAGAGGTTGAGTAGGCTGGGACTCTATTCCTTGGAGTGCAGGTGGATGATGGGCAATCTTATTGAGGTGTATAAGAATCATGAGAGGAATAGATCGGGTAGATGCACGGAATCTCTTGCCCAGAGTAGTATAATCAAGGACCAGAGGACATGGGATTCAGGTGAAGGGGAAAAAAATTTAAGAGGAATCTGAGGGGTAACTTTTTCACACAAAGGGTGGTGGGTGTATGGAACAAGCTGGCAGAGGAGATAGTTAAGGCAGGGACCATCACAACATTTAAGAAACAGTTAGACAGGTACATGGTACACAAAAATGCTGGAGAAACTCAGTGGGTGCAGCAGCATCTATGGAGCGAATGAGATAGGCAACTTTTCGGCCCGAAACGTTGTGTATTTCCTTCGCTCCATAGATGCTGCTGCACCCGCTGAGTGTCTCCAGCATTTTTGTGTACTTTCGATTTTCCAGCATCTGTAGTTCCTTCTTAGGCAGGTACATGGATAGGACCGGTTTGGAGGGATATGGACCAAACACGGGCAGGTGGGACTAGTGTAGCTGGGACATGTTGGCCGGTGTGGGGAAGTTGGGCCGAAGGGCCTGTTTCCACACTGTATCGTTCTATGATGATAACTCACGCACAGAACACAAAATGTCCTGGCATTTAGCAGAAGGAAAGCAGAATGCCGAGATAGAATGGATGTTTTCAGCAGTGGGAGAGTCTTGGACAAGAGGGCACATCCTCAGAATAAAAGGACGTACCATTGGAATGGAGTAGTGGAGGAATTTTTTTTCGACAGAGGGTGGAGAATCTGCAGCATTCATTGCCGCAAACGGCTGCGGGGTATTTTTAAAGTAGGAGTGTCAAAGGTTACATGGATAATCATAATCATAATACTTTATTAGCCAGGTAGATTTTGCAACATATACGAGGAATTTCATTTGCCATAGTCATACCAATAAAAAGCGGCAGAACACACAAAAAACATCCACCACAGTGACTCCTCCCCATTCCTCATGGGGTGGGGGGGGGGCAGGAGAATGGGGTTGAGAGGGACAAACGGTGTAGCTATGATCAAATGGCAGAGCAGAAGATAATGATCATGAGTATGATGTTAATTTGCCGAACGGCAAAAAGGACCATCCATTTGTCAGTTCTGCCAACATGTTTAACATAAGTGTCATCATCGGTAGCCTGCCCGCCATTCATTCGGCTGATCCCACAATCTTCGATAGCCTGCACCGAACCATTTCACTTTTTTAAATTCATCATGGCTGCCTCCTGTGGCAGAGAATTCCCAAATTCACGACTCTCTTTTTAAAAATGTCCCATAGAAATGCAGGAGTAGGCCATTCGGCCTTCGAGCTCACCGCCATTCAATATCCCCCAGTATCCCGTACCCTTGAGTCCACTAGTTCCTAGAACTCAATTAGCCAATGAACTGGCTCTTTGTGGCAAATTTCATCCAGTGTGTGAAAAAGCCTCCTGGTGGATTTTCAGAGAACCCCTTGTCCTTCCCTAAATCGGGAACAATCGACTCTCCAACCCCTGGGTGAAAGATCGCCTTTTTAAATTCTAGAGAGTTAGCTCCGTTTTCTTCATATGTCCTCTATGGCAATAATGTCCTTTTCATTTGGAGACTTAGACTCCAGTGTGCCTCACCAAGACCCTGGTTCAGTAGACTCCCCATCATTTTTGGAAAGCTAACATACCATTTTTTTACCTGCATCATAGCCTGTCTAGTCTCTTTTATACCATTTAGATAACAATGTTCTTTATGGTGGCCTCTGGAAAGGTTTAGTTTCTATAGAGAGAGAGATATGGTCCGAACGTTGGCAGGTGCCACGAGCATAGATGGGGCATCTTGGTTAGCACGGGCAAGTTGGGCCGAAGGGCCTGTTTCCGTGCTGCGTGACCCTTGAGCTTGTCGGAATCCCAACTTGACGTCATTTAGATAGTAATCTGCCTTCCTGTTTTTGCTACCAAAGTGGATAACCTCACATTTATCCGCATTAAACTTCATCTGCCATGCATCTGCCCATTTTACCAACCTGTCCAAGTCGCCCTGCATTCCCATAGCATCCTCCTCACAGTTCACACTGCCACCCAGCTTTGTGTCATCTGCAAATTTGCTAATGTTACTTTGAATCCCTTCATCCAAATCATTGATGCATGTTGTAAATAGCTGCGGTCCCAGCACCGAGCCTTGCGGTACCCCACTATTCACTGCCTGCCATTCTGAAAGGGACCTGTTAATCCCTACTCTTTGTTTCCTGTCTGCCAACCACTTCTCTATCCATATCAGCACTCTACCCCCAAGACCATGTGCCCTAATTTTTCCCACTAATCTCCTATGTGGGACCTTATCAAATGCTTTCTGAAAGTCCGGGTACACTACATCCACTGGCTCTCCCTTGTCCATTTTCCTAGTTACATCTTCAAAAAATTCCAGAAGATTAGTCAAGCATTATTTTCCCTTCATAAATCTATGCTGACTCGGACCGATCCTGTTACTGCTATCCAAATGTGTGGCTATCTCATCTTTTATAATTGACTCCGGCATCTTCCCCACCACCGATGTCAGGGTAACTGGTCTATAATTCCCCGTTTTCTCTCTCCCGACTTTCTTAAAAAGTGGGATAACATTAGCTATTCCTTTTCTGCGGAGATGCTGCCTGACGCACTGAGTTACTCCAGCACTTTGTGCTTATCTTTGGTGTAAACCAGTGTCTGCAGTTCCTTCTTGTACGCTTCAGTAGGTAGTTGAGTTGACCATGTTATTGTGCGTCTAGAGTCACATAGAAATTTAGAAACAGACTTTCCCCTTCCTAGATGTAAACGATACGATAGAACTTTATTTATCCCAGGAGGGAAATTGATCTGCCCACCAGACAAAACAAAAACACAAAATCCACGAAACATGAAATTAAAATGATGAGTGGATCAATGTGTTTCATCAAATAACCACCTTGCTCTGCCAAGGTGAAGTTAGAAATGTTGAGCAAACTTAAAGTGAGCAATGTTAAGTGATGTGACACAACTATGCCATTTGACATGGGGAAAATAGTTGTTCCACAGGCAGACTAACTAATTGACATTGAGCCAAAGAGCATGGCGAATGAAGTAAGATTGAAACAAGCTTCTGAAGGAGAATGAAGAGATTGGGATTTAGGGGAGGGTTTCAAGAACCAGTAAAACAATAAAAGATAACATTCAAGGCTACATTTTTCTGATAGCATGCTTGATATCTTGAAATAGTTACCATCCAGCGAATGCCAGTTAATAATGCATTACTGTGAAGTTGAAAGCTGAGTACTCCAGTCAGAAAATAGACACAGAATGCTGGAGTAACGCAGCAGGCCAGGCAGCATCTCTGGAGAAAAGGAATAGGTGACGTTTCTGGTCATAGAAACATAGAAAATAGGTGCAGGAGTAGGCCATTCGGCCCTTCGAGCCTGCACCGCCATTCAATATGATCATGGCTGATCATCCAACTCGGTATCCTGTACCTGCTTTCTCTCCATACCCCCTGATCCCTTTAGCCACAAGGGCCACATCTAACTCCCTCTTAAATAGTGCCAATTAACTGGCCTCAACTACCTTCTGTGGCAGAGAATTCCAGAGATTCACCAATCTCTGTGTGAAAAATGTTTTCCTCATCTCAGTCCTAAAAGATTTCCCCCTTATCCTTAAACAGTGACCCCTTGTTCTGGACTTCCCCAACAACGGGAACAATCTTCCTGCATCTAGCCTGTCCAACCCCTTAAGAATTTTGGACGTTTCTATAAGATCCCCCCTCAATCTTCTAAATTCTAGCGAGTACAAACCGAGCCTATCCAGTCTTTCTTCATATGAAAGTCCTGACATCCCAGGAATCAGTCTGGTGAACCTTCTCTGTACTCCCTCTATGGCAAAAATGTCGAGACCCTTCTTCAGACTTCAAGATGTTGTATTATGTTTATATATTCTGTTGTGCTGCAGCAGTAAGAATTTCATTGTCCTATCTGTGGCAAATGACAATAGAACTCTCTTGACTCTTCTCCAGAGATGCTGTCTGACCCGCGGAGTAACTCCAGCTTTTGGTGTCTATCTTCGGTTTAAACCAGCATCAGCGGCTCATCCCGATACGCTCCAGTCAGAAGTTATGGAGCTGGTATAAGAGATTTCAGTGCTTTAAATCTTTCCTATCTCACTCTCTCTCTCTCTCTCTCTCTTCCCGACACTTTTTTTCCCTTCTTCTTCTGGGCTTCTATCAACCTTGTGACTCACTCCCTTCCTAGACGGCTCACTGCTAACCACTAACTCTGCCCCATGGTCCAGGCTCCCCTGTGCTGATGACTCCCTGCTCCTCGAACGTGCGTGGAATCTGCAGGCTGCCTCCGCTGCCGCCGACAGGACCTACACTGAGTTTGTCTATGCGCACAATCTGAAGAATGCTGGAGCGCAGTAACAAAAAACCGACACACACAATGCCAGCCTTTGTTTCAATCTCAGCTTAAGGAATGGACACTGAGTTACTGCTGCTCGATGATAAATATGTGGCGAATTGAAGATCGGGATGGGGGGGGTGGGGGGGGGGGGGGGGGGGGGGGGGGGAGGAGAGGAGCTGCTGCCTGTGCAGAAAGAAGTCTTGTCATTTGAACGGGGCAGGTGAGAATGCGGGAAGTTCATCAGTGATGTGCTGCGTGCACATTTACCTTGTCAATTTCACCTCCAAACCAGGCGATCAGGAAGTAACTGTTTTTCCCTTCTGTACATAGTGACTTTTGCCCATTTGTAATAATGGCAACCCGACACTGCCAACATACCACTGAACATCCCTTTCCCCTTAGACACACACACAAAAAGCTGCAGTAACTCAGCTGGTCCGGCAGATCTCTGGAGAAAAGGAACAGGTGACATTTCGGGTCGAGACCTTTCTTCAGTGAGAGTCGGGGGAAGCTCTCCACCTGAAACGTCACCTATTCATTTCAAAGGTCTCTACCCGAAATGTCACCTATTCCTTCTCTCCAGAGATGCTGTCTGACCTGCTGAGTTACCCCAGCTTCTTGTGTCTATCTTCGGTTTAAACCAGCATTTGCTGTTCCTTCCTACACATCTCGTTCCCCCTTTCCCCCATTCTAAAACCGGGACAAGTTTGAACACCCGCCTGATAGCTGTTTTCAACGACCACATAACGTCAATCCCCTCCGTGTTTCCATCTCTTGCACCCGAGGTTAAACTCCAAAGAACGCACTCCCTTGTGTTCTGAAAAGATGAAAAGGGATCTATTTGTCCCAAATGTTCGCATCTGCGTGGAATAGCTGGGAGCCTCTGATTGTTGGTCGGGAGAATGTGCAGAGTGAGCAGAACAAGTGGTGGCTCCATGCTAGTGCCGGGTTCATGTCCATTTTAATTGTGCGTGTATTTTGAAATTAGAAACCGATATTCCACTGTTTCACCTAAAATTAGGTGCTGCTTTTTGTTCTGTTAAAATGTCCGAAGTATTATTCTTTTTTCTTTTTAAATTGATTTTTGAATGCATCACTCCTTTGCATTGACAAAATGTAGGAGTAAAAGTCGACTTGCATTTAGGAATTGGATTCACCCCTCTATTTCCTTGAACCATAACCTCCGAGTAAGAATGCAGTGTGTTCTGCTTCTCTCCCTGCACTGGAAGATGTGGTTATTGATGTAAGCAATGTTGCATGGAGTGTTTGACTTGACTGCACAGCGGCGAGTGCATCGGCAAGACTGCAGTCTAATCCCGTGAACACTGAGAAACCACCACTCGATTTGACCACAGTTGAATTCTCATGCCCTTTGCTATTGATTTTTTTTTTTTTAAGCGGGCGTGACAGGGCCCGGGGAAGAAGGAAATAACGTTTTTTTTCTCTTAAAAAACGAAAATACGAAATGGATGATGCATATGGCCCTCATGATGAAGTGTATTATTTGAGATTACCTGTTATTTGTAGCTGAAATTTCAAATTTGATGCTGTTTTATTGTCAATATCTTTGACTTTATTGATATATTGATATTGTCTTTTTCAAGATGTTTAGAATTGTAAATCAAGTTAATACTGTTTTGCCTTTCTTATTTCTGTTTCCATTGATGATGACCTTTCTCCACATTCATAAAGTGCCTTTAAAAACCATCGTCTATCCATGCATTGTATTTCTTTATCTGGATAACTGTGGAACAAGCTTCAGTTTTGTTTGGAGACATTGTTTTTTTTCCATTAGTAAAGCATTATTTTATTAATAATACCCGCGCCTCAAGACTGTTGACTCTAACAGTTCACGACATTTAGATTAATGGTTTACGCATCCATGATAACAGCGTTTTGATTACTGCCTCTCCAATGTACACAAAGACTAGGGAGCAGAAACTCTTCAGCACAAACCAGTTACCGAGAAACCTTATCTGAAAATTGGATTGTGTTGCTTGGGATTTGAAACCAGGCTTGCACTAATGCAAGTCTCCTCCCCTGCTGTCTCCTCCCACCCTCCAGCCTTCCGGCTACTCCTCCTTTTCCCTTTCTTGTCCCCACCCACCCCCCCACCCCTGATCAGTGAAGAAGGGTTTCATTAATTTCCTTCGCATAGATCTGCTGCTGCATAAGTTTCTCATAACCTTGACTAATGGTGGGAGCAATCCTAAAGAATCACTGTTGCATAAAGCACTGATAATGATCTAAGATGAGTGGTGGGAGCCAAAGACAGTTTGCTGAGTTTTTTGTTTTTTTGGATATTTAGTTTAGTTTAGTTTATTGTCACGTGTACCGAGGTACAGTGAAAAGCTTTTGTTGCGTGCTGATCAATCAGCGGAAAGACTATAATCGAGCCATCCACAGTGTAGAGATACATGATAAAGGGAATAATGTTTAGTGCTATGTAAAGTCCGATTAAAGATAGTCTGACAGTCTCCAATGAGGTAGATAGTAGATAGTAGCTCAGGACTGCTCACTTGTTGTTGATGGGATGGTTCAGCTGCCTTATAACAGCTGGGAAGAAACTGTCCCTGAATCTGGAGGTGTGCATTTTCACATTTCTATACCGTTTGCCTGATGGGAGAGGGGTGAAGAGGGAGTGGTTGGGGTGTGATTTGTCCCAACAATTCAATCAGGGCTCATGGTTTATATCAATGACACGTGTATTCCTGCACCATGTCCCTGGGATCCTTTGATATTTGCTTATTGTCTCCATATTTTTACTGATGACAGAAGGAATCCTTTTGGTTCATTGAGTAATGAGAGGAATGGATTGAGTAAACGTAGAAAGTCTCTTGCTCAGAGCGGGGGGGAATCAAGAACCAGAAAACACAGGTTTTACGGTGAAAGGGGAAAGAATTTATAGGAATCTGAGGGGTAACTTCTTCATGCAAAGGGTGGTGGGTGTATGGAACGAGCTGCCGGGGGAGGTAGTTGAGGCAGGAACTATCATAACATTTAAGATACAATTGGACAGGTGCATGGATAGGACAGGTTTAGAGGGATACGAGCCAAACGCAGGCAGGTGGGATTAGTGTCAATGGGACATGTTGGTCGGTGTGGGCAAGTTGCGCAGAAGGCCCTGTTTCCACACTGAATAGACTCTATGACTGAGACCATATCAGTTCTTGGAGCAATTCAATCCCATTGCATCCATATTCCCCTATAGGTCATCCACTCTTGCCTGCCCATCACTTTCCCTCTACCTTAAATCACCATCCACACTCTTATATTCAGGGTATCTATTGGCAGTCAATGAAATGGCCAGCCAAAACATCTTTGGTGGGAGGAGAGTGAATTACTGGATGGGAAACCCACCTGCTCACAGGGAGAACCTGCATGCTCCACATAGGCAGTGCCAGAGATCAGGGTAGAACCTAGTCTTTGGAACTGTGAGGCAGCAACACAAACTGCTGCAGTTCGGGACCTTCAACATACTCTGCAACCCTCTCGTTACAGAATTCCAAAGGTTCAGACATCATGTTCCAACTGTACAAGTTGTTGGTGAAACTGCACTTGAAGCATTGTGTGCTTTTCTGGTTGCAGTTGCCCCTGCTATAGGAAGGATGTCCTTAAACTGGAAAGGAGTGCAGAAAAGATTCACCAGCATGTATGACATGAGTCCAGGACAAGGGGTCACAGCTTAAGGATAGAGGGGAAATCCTTTAGGACCGAGATGAGAAAAGCATTTTTCACATAGAGAGTGGTGAATCTCTGGAACTCTCTGCCACAGAAGGTAGTTGAGACCAGTTCATTGGCTATATTAAAGAGGGAGTTAGATGTGACCCTTGTGGCTAGGGGGATCAGGGGGTATGGAGAGAAGGCAGGTACGGAATACTGAGTTGGATGATCAGCCATGATCATATTGAATGGCGGTGCAGGCTCGAAGGGCCGAATGGCCTACTCCTGCACCTATTTTCTATGTTGCTAAAAGGAGAGAATGAAGAGTGGGAGGCTGAGAAGTTGGCAGAAAGAGTTGTACAAAATCGCGAGGGATGTAACTGAGGTGAATGGTCAGTCTCTTTCCTCGGGATGGGAGTCTAAAACTAGAGGGCAAATATATAAGGTGAGAGGGAAAAGATTTAAATGGGACCTGAAGGGTAAGTACACACAGAGAATGGTGGGGTGTATGGAACAAGCTGCCAGTGCAAGCTCAAGCTGCAGTGACAGGTACAATAGAACATCTAAAAGACATGTAGATGGGGACATAAATAGTAAAGGTCTAGAAGGATATTGGCCAAAAGCAGGCAAATGAGGATGGGTTGTTAAAGGGGCCTGTTGCCATGCTGCTTAATTCTATGACATTAAAACTTCCAATTAGCCACCAGTTGATCGCGGTTTCTTGTCTCTTAACTGAATGGTTGACAGCTTATTTTGAGATTGTGACTCTGAGTTTGATATCCCAGTGCGGGGAAATGTTAACTCCACATCAAGCTTATCAATTCCCTTAAGAAGCTAAATATTTCAATCATTTTGCATTCTTTTCAACTCTAGAGAGTATGGACCACTCTCCACCAAAGCCATCATTAAACTAATATTAAAGGAATTTAAATAAATCTTTATCTGGTGCGCCTTTTGCTGCATTCCTCTACCTTGTTTGCATTAAGGGGGCCATATCTATGTGGAACACTCAGGATATGGTCCATCAAAGCTCAATATAATTGGATCAAAATCTCTGCTTGGGGACTCAAACCTTCCCTCAAGATTGGGTAGGAAAAGACCAGTTGATGTCAAAAACATTTTGGAGCAGGATTAAAGAAATCTTATAAATGCTGGATGTGCAAAATACGAGCAGAAAAAGCAAGCAACATGCTTGTAGGTCAAGCAGCACCAATAGGGAAGAAAATCAGTGTGTATGTTTTGGGTTAAGGGCGCTACATCAGAGAGAGGCCTAGCAAGTTTTACATTGCGGAGAAGTGGAGAGCCGTGAGAATAGAAGGCACGTGCATGGTAGGCTGCGGACCGACGTTGCCAGGGTAATAATTACGTTTAAAAACTGGCCATCAAGAGTCAAGTCTGTTTATTTTTATCGTACAGTATAAACCAAAACAATGAATTTGTTGCTTAGTCATAGTCTTACTCCTTGGAAACAGGCCCAACTTGCCCACACCCGCCAACAGCTACACTGGTTCCACTTGCCTGCGTTTGGCCCAAATTCCTCAAAACCGTCATTACCTGCCTCAACTACCTCCTCTTGCAGCTTGTTCCATCCACCCACCGCTCTTTGTGTGAAAAAGTTACCCCTCAGATTCCTATTAAATCTTTCTCAACCCCCCCACCTTTAAACCCATGTGCTCTGATTCTCAATTCTCCTAGTCTGGGCAAGAGAGCAAGCGTCTACACCATATAACAATTACAGCACGGAAACAGGCCATCTCGGCCCTACAAGTCTGTGCCAAGCAATTATTTTCCCCTAGTCCCATCTACCTGCACTCAGACCATAACCCTCCATTCCTTTCCCATTCATATACCTATCCAATTTATTTTTAAATGATAAAATCGAACACGCCTCCACCACTTCCACTGGAAGCTCATTCCACACCACTACCACTCTCTGAGTAAAGAAGTTCCCCCTCATGTTACCCCTAAACTTCTGTCCCTTAATTCTGAAGTCATGTCCTCTTGTTTGAATCTTCCCTACACTCAATGGGAAAAGCTTGTCCACGTCAACTCTGTCCATCCCTCTCATCATTTTAAAGACCTCTATCAAGTCCCCCCCCTTATCCTTCTGCGCTCCAGAAAATCTATTCCTCTCATGATTTTGTAAACCTCTATAAGATCACCCCTCGTCCTCCTGAACTTCAAGGATGGGAGTCCCAGCCGACTCGCCCTCTTTCCAGAGCCCAGGCCCTTGAGTCTGGGTAACATCCTCGTGCTTGCTGCAGCTTTATAGGCACATTTGATGAACAATAATAAATATGCATTAAACTATCATTATTTGGCTCTCGGGCTCCTGCACCACATCCCCCATGGCAGCAGCAGGTAGAGTGCGTGGCCACGGTGGTGTGGGTCCTTGATATTAGCTGCCTTTTTGAGGAAGTGCTTCCTATAAATCTGAAGATACACATAAATATTTCAAGGGTTATGGGGAGAAGCCAGGAGAATGGGGTTGGGAGGGAGAGATAGATCAGCCATGACTGAATGGTAGAGTACACTTGATAGACAAAAGACAATAGGTGCAGGAGTAGGACATTCGGCCCTTCGAGCCAGCACCGCCATTCGCTGTGATCATGGCTGATCATCCACAATCAGTACCCCATTCCTGCCATCTCCCCATATCCCCTGACTCCGCTATCTTTATCTAACTCTCTTGAAAGCATTCAGAGAATTGGCCTCCACTGCCTTCTGAGGCAGAGAATGCTACAGATTCACAACCTTCTGTGCGAATGGCCTAATTCTGCTCCTATCGCTTATGACCTCATGACAAAAAGCTGGAGTAACTCAGCAGGTGAGGCAGCATTTCTGGAGAAATGGAATAGGTGACATTTCAGGTCAAGACCCTCGATCATACTCTGTAGAAAGGAACTGCAGATACTGATATATACTGGAGAAGTAACTCAACAGGTCAGGCAGCATCTCTGGAGAAAAAGGATGGTTGATGTTTCGGATCGGACCCCTCTACAGACTCTGAAGAAGGATCCCGTTGAAAAGTCGCCCATCATTTTTCTCCAGAGATGTTTCCTGAACTGCTGAGATACTCCAGAACTTTGTGTATATCTTCAGTATACACCAGCATCTGCAACTCCAGTCTACACAATCAGTTCCTAGGTCTTGCAAGATTGTTGTTCTGACACCACTCAATCAGATTAGAAACATATAAAATAGGTGCAGGAGTAGGCCATTCGGCTCTTCGACCCAGCACTGCCATTCAATGTGATCATGGCTGATCTTCCAAAATCAGTACCTCGTTCCTGCTTTTTTCCCATGTCCCTTGATTCCGTTAGCCCTAAGAGCTAAATCTAAAGGGCCTGTCCCACTTGCATGCGATAGCGTGCGTTTGGCGTGACCAAACGGAAGCAGAGTTCACGTGAAGTTCTCGCTAAGAATTATCAGTCTCCCTCCTCTACTCATCATAACCTGTTCTTTGTCCAATAATGGTGGTATTGTCGGTGGATTTAAAGATGCCATTTTGGCTGTGTCTGGCTACACAGGTCATGGGTACAGAAAGAGTAGAGCAAGGTGCTGAGCATGCAGCCCTGAGGTGTCTCATTTGCTTAAGAAGGAACTGCAGATGCTGGAAAATCGAAGGTAAACGGAACTGCAGATGCTGGAAAATCAAAGGTATCCAGTACTTTTGTCTACCTTCGTGTCCCCTTTGCTGATGGTTATCGAGGAGGAAGCGTTATTGCCAATTTGTACTGACTGAGATCTGCCGATGAGCAAGTCGAGGATAGACCCAAAAAGCTGGAGTAACTCTGGACAGGCAGCATCTCTGGAGAGTCATGGGAAACAAGAGATATATGCAAAAAAATGCCATTTTGTTGCCTGTCCCGCTGAGTTACTTCAGCATTTTGTGTCTATCTTGAAAAACCAGCATCTGTGGTTCCTTCTTACACATATCAGGATCACATTGTCGGCTCCGTGGCTGTGAGCAGTACTTTATGTTAACGTTTGAAGGCATGTTTGAGTTAACTTGCAATCAGTGCTTTGTCTTAAGTGTGAATGAGTTTTTGCAATGTGTCTCATTAACATAAAATCACCAGCTGGTGTGTGAAAAAAAAATCCACCCCGTTGAAGCTGACTGAATATTAACCATTTCAAGCCAGCTTTGCATTCTGTGATTGAGAACATAGGTTTAGGGGTGGGAAGATATATTAGGAACCTGAAGGGCAACCTTTCCACACAAAGCGTGGTGGGTGTGTGGAACGAGCTGTCCAAGATGCTCTGCAGTTTGAGGAACATCCTCCCCTCAAAGATCATCTCCAGTGAATCCAACTCCACCCCCAGGATGGAGGCCAGCCTTAATTCTTGTTGAGGCTGGTACTATCACAATGTTCAAGAAACATTTAGACAGGTACATGGATAGGCAGATTTAGAGGGATATGGGCCAAATGCCATAGAGAAAGTCAATGATAGACACAAAATGCTGGAGTATCTCAGTGGGTCAGGCAGCATCCCTGGAGAAAAGGAATAGGTAACATTTTAGGTCGAAACCTTTCTAAGAAATAGGTGGCCTGAAACATCACCTAGCCCTTTTCTCCAGAGATGCTGCCTGACCTGCTGAGTTACTCCAGCATTTTGTGTCTATCTTTGGTGTAAACCAGCATCTGCTGTTCCTTCGTACTCGAAAAAGTCAATGAGCTGGGGCTGCAAAATGGCACAAAGTGCTGGAGTAACTCAGCAGGTCAGGCAGCATCTCTGGAGAACATGGGTAGGTGACGTTTCGGTTCGAGAATCTTTAGACCAGGGTTGGGAACCTTTTCATGTTGGAAGGCCGCATTAAGTTTGCTGTAATCTAATAAGGCCGCATCCAAGAAACTTTAACCAGATATAGGAATATTTTGTTTAATCTTCATTTACTCTTTGGTATTTTAAGTGTGTTCATTTTAAGATTAAAATAAAAATAATAAAAGACAAACAAAAACATACTAATAAAAATAAAAGGATTTGTTCTACAAAATTTGGATTCATTCTAAAGGCCGCACTTAATTGCCTAGAAGGCCGCAGGTTCCCCACCCCTGCTTTAGACTGATTGTAGGAGGGGAGAAGAAAGCTGAAAAGGGGGAGAAGCAGGACAAAGTGTGGCAGGTAATATTTGGTGGACATAGGGAAGGGGAGATTTTGATAGGCAGATGGATCGAACAAAGGTCAAAGATACGAGCAGAAGTTGTGAGACGGGTTTGAGTCATTGTAGATTTGTTTTCCCTTCTTGTGGGAGTCCAGGGAGTCCAGCGAGGGGGAGCGAATGTGGGGGATCAAGGGGAGGGTTTTTGGGGGAGAGGGTTGGTTAGAGATGACTTCGAGTTGGAGAATTCAATGTTCATTCCATTGAGTTGTAAGCAAGCCAGGTGGAAGAGGAGGTGCTGTTCCTCCAATTTGTGTATGGCCTCACTCTGGCAATGGAGGAGGCCCTAGACAGAAAGGTCAGTGCAGGAATGGGAAGGGGAGTTAAAATGGTTAGCAACCAGGAGCTCTAGTAGTCATTGGTGGACCGAGGTGCACTGGGACTGAAAGGTCTCCAATCAAACCAAAAGCATTGAAAGCTGGAGGTCACACTACGTTTCTGTGACGATCAGGCCATAGAAACATAGAAAATAGGTGCAGGAGTAGGCTATTCGGCCCTCCGAGCCAGCACCGCCATTCAATTTGATCATCGCTGATCATCCAAGATTACTACCCCATTCCTGCTTTTTCCCCATTATCCCTTGAGTCCATTAGCCCTAAGAACTAAATCTAACTCTCAAAGTGTATGACAGAAGTGGCATCAGGCCACAAAATCCCTTCTGGCCAATCTAGATCGGGAAGGGTAGGTGTAACCAGAAGATGAGGCATCTTAAAAAAACTGACAATCAAATATTATTATTTTTTTAACGCCGTCCATTGCAACCAGACATGTTGACTTCAGAAAGGGGAAGTTTGGAGATCACGTGATTGGTTTGGTTTAGTTTAGTTTATTGTCACATATACCGAGGCACAATGAAAAGGTTGTGTTGCGTGCTATAGAGTGGAAAAATGGTGAGTTGGCAGTGGAGAGAATTAATAAGTCGTACGGTGTGGAAACAGGCCCTTTGGCCCAACTTGCCCTCACCAACCAACAGGCCACATCTACCCTAGTCCCGCTAGCCTGCGTTTGGCCCCTACCCCTCTAAACCTGTCCTATCCATCCATGTACCTGTCTAATTGTTTCTAGTTTTCAAATTCTTGGATATATATATTCATGGATATTAATATCTTGGATGACTAGTCCGGGGCCCAGCACATAGATGCCTTCACAAAGAAGGCACACCAGCACCTCTACTTTCTGAGAGGTTTAAAGAGATTTGGCATGGAACATGACGCATAGAACAGTGCAGCACAGGAACAGGCCCTTCAGCCCACATGGGTACTGTTCTCCCCACTGAATGCACCTACATGAGGTTCTGCCTCAAGAAGGCGGTCTTTATCTTTATGGATCCCTGCCATCTGGGCCACGCCCTCTTCTCACAGCTACCAGTTTCAGTTTAGTTTATTGTCACGTGTAACGAGGTACAGTGAAAAGCTTTTGTTGCATGCTATCCAGTAGGCAGAAAGACAATACGTGATTACAATCGACCCATTTACAGTGCCCTAGAAGGGAATAAGGTGTAGTGCTAGGTAGCAAAGTCCAATCAAGATAGACACAAAATGCTGGAATAACTCAGCGGGACAGGCAGCTTCTCTGGAGAGAAGGAATGGGTGACTTTTCTTCAGTCGACCCGAAATGTCACCCATTCCTTCTCTCCAGAGATGCTGCCAGCATAGGTTGAGTTGAGTGTAACAGTGCTGAGTTACTCCAGCTTTTGTGTCGATCTTCGGTTTAAAACAGCATCTGCAGTTACTTCCTACACCACATTCAACCAAGGATAGTCCGAGGGTCACCAACGAGGTAGATAGTAGTTCAGCACTGCTCCCTACCATCAGGCAAGAGGCACAGAAACCTGGTTGGTGTCCCACAGGTTCGGGAACAGCAACGTCCCTGCAACTATCAGGTTGCTGAACCACCCTGCACACCCCTAATCCCACCACAGCAACAGACACACAACGGACCATTTCCTGCGCTACATGGACTTTGTTTTCAGGTTGTGTTCTACACTAACATCTTGTTTTTTTTGCAGTCTGTTTCTTTTCACTGTCTTGTATAATTTGTACACAAAGTGCTGGAGTAACTCAATGGGTCAGGCAGCAACTCTGGAGAACATGGATAGGTGACGTTTCGGGTCGGGACTCTTGAAACCAGCATCTATAGTTGCTGGCGTGCATACATCATTTATATTTTGTGTGCTGTCTGAGCCAATGTGCCAGTGATGTTGCTGCAAACAAGATTTTCATTGTACCTGTACCTCGCTATGCTTGTGCATGTGACAAGAAACGAGACTTGAGAATCATGCGAAAATATATCTATTCTGTTGGTTTTAATGGCAGTGTTTATTTTCATTGAGTAAGCAAACTACATGCAGAATTATCGTTGTTGCTTCATTTCATTATAATCCAGTCGCCCGTTGCTTAACAGTAGGAGCACAGGAAATTGGTATTGAAGCTGGCGTCTTTCTAGTTTGTGTTCCACATTCATCTTGTGCATCAAAGATGGGACATTTGTTTCTTCTGTTCTTGCCTTATGTGTGACTTGGCACAGCGCGGGCACGAAGCTGTGCCCTAATGCTGGCACCACATGGCGATGATTAATATCTTGCAAACATGTTTACATTCTTTGGATTTCACACAGGGGAAACTCTAGAGATGTTAACATCTCATTTTCTGAAATGTTGTAAAGGGTGCTGAAAGTCTGATCGTCTGTTTTCACTGAAGCAGGTAAGGATGTTTGCCCTACTCTGCTGAAATATAATAGCAAGGTGTAAGGTTGCATCGAGTGTGGTTCGAACTCCGAAGATAGACCCAAAACGCTGGAGTAATTCAGCGGGTCAGGCAGCATCTCTGGAGAGAAGGCATGGGTGACGACGTTTCGGGTCGAGACCCTTCTTCGGACTGGGAGTCAGGGGAGAGGGAAGTTAGAGATATGGAAGGGCATGGTGTGAAAAATGACAGATCAAAGCAGATGACGATCAAGGAAATGTAGGCTGAAGGGAAGGTGACAACGAGGCATACAAACAGTAAAATTAGACAGGAGGACAGTGAAACTAGTCAGAGAACTAGGGCGGGGAGGGACAGAGAGAGACAGAGAGAGGGAAAGCAAGGGTTACTTGACGTTAGAGAAATCAATATTCATGCTGCTGGGGTGTAAGCTACCACAAGCAAAATATGACTGCATAGGGTCAGAGGGTGATGAATCTGTTGAATTCTTTGCCACAGAAGGTTGTGGAGACAAAGTCAGTGGATATATATTTAAGGCTGAGATAGATGGATTCTTGATTAGTACGGGTGTCAGGGGTTATGGGGAGAAGGCAGGAGAATGGGGTTAGGAGGGAGAGATAGATCAACCATGAATGAATGGCAGAGTAGACTTGGTGGGCCAAATGGACTAATTCTACTCCTATCGCTTATAATCTTATGATGATGTGCTGTTCATCCAATTCGCGTTGGGCCTCTCTATGACTGTGGAGGAGGCCCAGAACAGAAAGGTCAGTATGGGAATGGGAGGGGGGGGTTAAAGTGTTTTAGCAACCAGGAGGGAGATTGCGTAGGTGGATAACTCTTGGTTTATGGCACGATGGTGATTGGGGAATGCTTTACAATGGTGCATCTGCTACCTTGATGTGCCGTTGATGCAACTAATAAAGTGCAAGGCAGCAGCCTTGCTTGCGAGGCTAACTGGTGATGGAACGTCTTTCTGGCTGCTTCAGATTTGTGCTTCAATCAGGTGCTATTGGCTGATGTTGAATTGATCAACTGTTTATTGGGTGTGCTGATTCTTATAAGGGATACCTGGAGCTTTTGCCACGGATTGGAGGGAATTGCTTTCTGAACTCCTGTGTACACTTTAGTTTAGCTTAGAGATACAATGCGGCAACAGGTCCTTCATCCCACTGAGTCCGCGCTGTCCAGCGATTCCCATACACTAACACTATCCTACACACACTGGGGACAATTTACAAATTTTACCAATTAACCCATAAACCCGTACGTCTTTGGAATGTGGGAGGAATCCGGAGCACCCGGAGAAAAGCCACACGGTCATGGGGAAACTCCATACAAACAGCACCAGTAGTCGGGATCGAACCTAGGTCTCTGGCGCTGTAAGGCAGCAACTCTACTGCTGCGGCACCATGCAACAGTTGGTCATGTTGATTCGCTGTGTTACTGTTCTCACCACCGCCAATACATCAGGAGGTCATTGAATGCAATCAAATCAATAAATCTAATTTTGATTCAGCATTCAAAGGGGCACAGCCTTCATTAAAAAAATAGTTTGATAAGCGCTTACTGCAATCAAATTTATGTAAGATCGCACAGTGCTTAATCGTTTGTGCCATGCTCGAAAATTCTCTTGACTCTCCAAGTCTGTGTTAAACGTTTATAACAATTTTTATTTTGAAGGCGGTACACCTTTAGTCGATACTAACCCTTTGGGTACTGTGAAGGCATATTTTAAACTGTAGAATGGGTGACGAAGAAAAATGCTGAAAATTTGAAATAAAAATTTAAAAACTCTCAAAATGGAAAAGACTAATGACCCATAATTAGAAAACAAGTGGGTTGATCTGTTACATTTATTTACAATGTAAATTTTGCATTGTGATTGACCTTGGAGTAGGCCTGCCATTCAGCAAGGTGATGCTCATGCACTTGCTGAATGTTGACGGTTTCATTCAGTATGCAAAGGGTTAAAGTAAAGAATTGCCCTTGAATTAAGCTGGCTGATATATTCATGGCTTTGGCCTACAGAATGCCTCCTCTTGCTCGCATGCATGCCAGTGCGTCTGTAAATGCAGCTTAGTGCCTTGAAATATTGCCTAAACTGGGGCCCCCCAATGTTGTCGTTCACAGCCTGCAGATCGCGGACTTGTTGGACGCCAAAGAGCTGGTGGAGACTTCAGTGGATGAGGCCATCGGAGTTCCTGTTACCATGACAGCGCCAAGAATCTCAGAAGAGTCCGTTCGAAGTTTGACCTCTGCCGGGACGTACGAGAGTGCACGTGGAAAACCAGATTCAACTGGTAAGAAGCGGTCTGGTTTACGTGGAAGCAGTGCGTCACTTACATGATAATAAGACAGTCAATTTAACTTTTTTTTAACTTTCAGCCTGTTCAACGTAAAATACTGGACTTCCCAAAATATATCACATCAAAACCACCCATGAAGTAAAATGCAAATCATTTTCAAGGCGCGATATTTCTGAATGCATGTAATTATTGTTGATCCAAGCTTTGCTTTCAAAGTATTTTAATATCAAAGGGCATCTGCTGTTCATGGATTGCTCTGTTCTTATACAGAAGGAGGCTTATAAAGACTTTCTGTGAAGCCAGCTTAATCGCAAAAATGAAAGTATGTGCTTCACTGCTTCAGTTCTCCAAACATTTCCTTATCGTAAATCCCCTCCCAGATATGTAGCTGACCACCCACTCTTGCAAATGTTTATTTACATTTACGAGTCTTATATGTCAATTATTTTATTTCTCCTTAACGTTGCCCCAGTTTTGTGTGTTTGAATACTGAAAGCAGTGCATTGTTTCGTCAGCTAAATGCCCTTTGAGATCTGCATTCCTCCAATGTTTGCATCCCCAGCTTCCATGACTGAAGAAGGGTCTCCACTAGGGTCGCCAACTGTCCCGTATTAGCCAGGACATCCCGTATATTGGGCTAAATTGGTTTGTCCCATACGGGACCGCCCTTGTCCCGCATTTGACTGCTACTGCTCGGGTCCAGGAGTCAAAGCGCCGCATCCGGTCCCGCCTCACCCATCCCGACGTAGTGCAGCCCATGGAGTGCAGCAACGGTGCCTGACCCGTGGCCCCGTCAGTTGGCAGCTCGGCCAGCTGTCCGACCTTCAGACATAGAAACATAGAACATAGAAACATAAAAATTAGGTGCAGGAGTAGGCCATTCGGCCCTTCAAGCATGCACCGCCATTCAATATGATCATGGCTGATCATCCAACTCAGTATCCTGTACCTGCCTTCTCTCCATACCCCCTGATCCCTTTAGCCACAAGGGCCACATCTAACTTCCTCTTAAATATAGCCAATGAACTGGCCTCAACTAC
Source organism: Leucoraja erinaceus (assembly GCF_028641065.1). Taxonomy (NCBI): domain Eukaryota; kingdom Metazoa; phylum Chordata; class Chondrichthyes; order Rajiformes; family Rajidae; genus Leucoraja; species Leucoraja erinaceus. The sequence continues at coordinate 70,125,362 of NC_073383.1, read as the reverse complement.
CTTCTGTGGCAGAGAATTCCAGAGATTCACCACTCTCTGTGTGAAAAATGTTTTTCTCATCTCGGTCCTAAAAGATTTCCCCCTTATCCTTAAACTGTGACCCCTTGTTCTGGACTTCCCCAACATCGGGAACAATCTTCCTGCATCTAGCCTGTCCAACCCCTTAAGAATTTTGTAAGTTTCTATAAGATCCCCCCCTCAATCTTCTAAATTCTAGCGAGTACAAGCCGAGTCTATCCAGTCTTTCTTCGTAGACCTTCGCATACCGCCGACACCACCACCCCTCCTTCTCATGGCCGATCATCAGTTCATGTGTTGGATGGGGTGCTGGATGGGGTGCTGGGCCAAAACCCCTCAACTGGCCCGCGTGCTGGGCTTTGTGTGTAGTCCAGCACCTGGGCCAACTCATCATTCACCTAGCAACGGCCAAGTCGGTCAACGAATTGCCGTCGGGGAATTTGTCCCTTAGTTTGACCTTTTGTCCCTTATTTTGGAGTGAGAAGGTTGGCAACCCTAGTCTCCACCCAAAAAATCACCTGTCCATGTTCTCCAGAGATGCTGCCTGATCCACTGAGTGCTGAGTTACTCCAGCACTTCATGCCCTTTTTTGTATCTACCAACATCTGCAGTTATTTGTTTCTTCCTTGACTTAATCGGGACAGTCATTCTGTACACGGCTAATGTCCCAAGCATTAGCACTTCAACTCCCCCTCCCATTCCCAATCCGACCTCTCTGTCCTGGGTCTCCTCCATTGCCAGAGTGAGCAACACCGGAAATTGGAGGAACAGCACCTCATATTCCGCCTGGGTAGCTTGCGTCCAGATGGCATGAACATTGAATTCTTTAAGAGCCCTATCTAGCTCTCTCTTGAAAGTATCCAGAGAACCTGCCTCCACCGCCCTCTGAGGCAGAGAATTCCACAAACTCACCACTCTCTGTGAGAAAAAGTGTTTCCTCGTCTCCGTTCTAAATGGCTTGCTCCTTATTCTTAAACTGTGGCCCATGGTTCTGGACTCCCCCAACATCGGGAACATGTTTCCTGCCTCTAGTGTGTCCAAGCCCTTAACTATCCTATATGTTTCAATGAGATTCCCCTCATCCTTCTAAACTCCAGAGTATACAAGCCCAGCTGCTCCATTCTCTCAGCATATGACAGTCTCACCATCCCTGGAATTAACCTTGTAAACCTAGGCTGCACTCTGTCAAGAGCAAGAATGTCCTTCCTCAAATTAGGGGACCAAAACTGCACACAATACTCCAGGTGTGGACTTAAAACTGTGCAAGTTGTTGCTGAGACCACGCTTGGCGTAATGTCTATTGTGCATAGTTCTGGTCACCCACTTACTGGGAGGATATCATTAAGTTGGAAAGAGTGCAGTGAAGATTACTTGGAGGGCTTCAGTTATTAAGAGAGGTTTGATCAGTTGGACCATTTTTCTTATAGGTGATCTTATAGTGGTAATATAAAATTACGATGGGCATAGATAAGGTAAATGGTCACAGTATTTTCCCAGAGTAGGGGAGTCTAAAACTAGAGGGCATAGTTTAAAGTGAGAGAGGAATGATTTAAAAGGGCCCTGATGTGCAACTTTTTTATACATAGGGTGGTGGGTGCCTGGAATGAACTGCTAGATGGAAGACTCAGTGCATTTACCCGATCGATTCCTCTCATGACCTTATACACCTTTATAAGATCACCCCTCATCCTCCTGCGCATTAAGGAGTGACATTCTCGTAAATCTTTTCTGTCCCCTTTCCAGTTTAACAACATGAAGGTGGGGAAAGATTTAATAGGAACCTGAGGGGCAACTTCTTTTTTTACACAGGGCGGGGTGTATATGGAGAGAGTTGAGGCAGGTACTATCACAACATTTAAGAAACATTTAGATAGATACATATATAGGATAGGTTTAGAGCAAGAGTTCCCAACCTGAGATAAATTTGTTGATTCTGGATTTGTACATAGTTTTTTTTCATTGACTGACTGTGTTTGGTTCTGGTATACCGGTATCTGTTCATCATTAGTTGTTCATAAATAAGTGGAATAACATTGTTATGTGCTATTAAAGTTGCCAGGGGTAAACGGGACGAAAAAGGTTAGGAATCCCCGGTTTGGAGGCATATGGGCCAAATGCAGGCAGGTGCATGTTGCATGTTAGTTGGCATGGGCCCATTGGGCCGAATGGCCAGTATCCACATTGTATGACTCTACGACTACATAGCTGTAGAGTTGAATATCATGACAACATGGAAAAGTTATTTGGATAGGTACAGATATAAATGTAGAAGGTTATAGGCAAACACAGGCATCTGGGACCAGCTCAGATAGACATATGATCAGCATGGATAAGTTGGTTTGAAGGGTTGTTTCTGTAGTGTATAACTCAATGACTACATATGATGAAAATCTGAATTATAAACAAAAAATACTGGAACCACTAAATTTTAAATCATTAAGCAGACTATTTGAATCAAACATATAGATTCATCAAGTCATAGTTTTACAATGTGGAAACAGGCCCTTTGGCCCAACTTGCCCACTCTGGCCAACATGTCCCATCTACACTAGTCCCACCTGCCAGCATTTGGCCCAGATCCCTCTAAACCAGTCCTATCCATGTACCTGTCTAAACGTTTCTTAAACATGTTTAGTCAGATTTATAGTACCTGCCTCAACTACCTCCTCCGGCTCCAGCTTTTTTGTGTTACCTCCTCCGGCAGCTCGTCCAGGCACCTACTGCCCTTTGCGTGAAAATGTTACCCCTCAGGTTCCTATTAAATCTTTTCCCCCTCACCTCTGATTTTTAATTCCCCTAGTCTGAGCAAGAGACTCTGTTAATCTACCTGAATTATATCGTGTAAATTATATACAAATTTGTACAAATTAATTTTTTACTAAAAATATATATTTTTCACCCATTTATGAAAAAACAATAATGATATCAATAACTGACAGCAATTTGTTGCTAGAGATTCCTCGGGAATAGAGGGTGGTTGTTGTTAACTAGTTGGATCATGTGCAGGCTTTTCAAGTGCCCATCTTACTATTTCTTAATGTGCAGGAAGGAACTGCAGATGCTGGTTTAAACCAAAGATAGACACAAAAAGCTGGAGTAACTCATTGAGACAGGCAGCATCTCTGGATAGAAGGAATGGGTGAGGTTTTGGGTTGAGACCCTTCTTCAGATTGAATTTGCTCCAGCTTTTTGTGTCTATCTCTGAATATGTCATGTATTTGATAGTAAATGCCAAATACAAAGATGGGCTATATTTACTGATGTCACCGCCAATTCCTCACAGCCTTTGCTTTGGTATATGTTTCAGCACTGGATGAAGTGGTGGCAAGACTGAAGCAACTCCAGATAGAGAGCAGTCCTGTGGCTGTGAGGAGGCCTGAGATGAGCTTTACGGCAAACACCAGTAGCCAGGTAAGAATGAGCACTTGAACGGGTTACCAACATCAAATATCCTTGACCTTGGCCTATATTTATTGTTTCACAAGTTCACAAGTTATAGGAGTAGAATTAGGCCATTCGAGTCCACTCCGCCATTCAATCATGGCTGATCTCTGCCTCCTAATCCCATTTTCCTGCTGTCCCCCATAACCCTCGACATCGGTTCGGATCAAGGATTTGTCTAACTCTGCCTTAAAAATATCCACTGACGGCCTCCACAGCCCTCTGTGGCAATGAGTTCCACAGATTAACTACCCCCTGACTAAAGAAGTTCCTCCTCACCTCCTTCCTATGCCATTTTTTTTCTTTTTCTTTTTTTTCTCTTTTTTTTAAAAAATTTTCTTTTTTGTATGGCTTTGTAAATATTTGATTAGTGTTCAAATGTAAATAATTTGGTGTACATATGGTGTACATATAGTGGCTGGTGTACATATGGTGTACGTATAGCTGCTAAATTTGTATAAGATAATTACAAGCAGTTGAATTAGGGGTGGGAATTAATAAGCTTTGGCTTCCCTTCCTGCTCCTTTTCGGACACATATGATTTCATTTATTTACAGATATTGTTTATGATACTTTATAAATATTTTTGTTTTGTTTTTTGTATGCTGTTTCACGTTTGCTTTTTATTCTTTTATTCTGTTCGAAATAAATAATAAATAAATAATTCTGAGTTTGTTTATCTGTGGTTGCCTGTGAACTAAAGAACTAGTTATTGGTTTATCAAACCATCAAGTTCAAAGTGATAGACACAAAATGCTGGAGTAACTCAGTGGGACAGGAGAAGAGGAATAGATGACGATTTGGGTCGAGACCCTTCCTCAGTCAGGGGAGAGGGAAACTAGAGATATGAAAAGACACTTAGAACAAATGAATGATTGGTATGCAAAAGGACAAATCAAAGCCAGCCAGTGTTTTCTCGAAGAGTTGTAAAATGTAGATAAAGTATATTTTGGAGGGGGGTGGGGAGGGGGGGTGTTTGCATTTGCAAGCCTGGTCTTTGTGATGGACTGGGCTACATCGATGATTTTCCGAGATTCCTTGTGATCTTGGATAGTTTAGTTTAGAGATAGAGCATTGGAAACATGCCCTTCGACCCTACAAATGTGCCAACCAGCAATCCCTAATTCTATCTTACACCCTCAGGACAATTACAGAAGCCAATTAACCTTTTCATATCTAGGGCAGCACAGTGGCACAGCGGTAGAGTTGCTGCCTTACAGCGCCAGGGACCCGGGTCCGATTCTGACTATGAGTGCTGTCTGTGCGTTCTCCCTTTGATCGTGTGGGTTTCCTCTGGGTGCCTGGGTTTCCTCCCACATCCCAAAGAAGTACAAGTTTGTAGGTTAATTAGGCTTTGTTTAAATTTGCTCCTGGTGTGTAGTAGGATAGTGCTAGAGTACGGGGTGATTGCTGGTTTGCGCAAACTAGGTGGGCCGAAGTCTCTTAAGTCTAAGGTGAAGTCTAAAACCTACAAAACTGCACGTCGTTGCCATGTGGGAGGAAACTGGAGCATCCAGAGAAATCCCAGGACATACAAACTCCTTATAGACAGCACCCGAGGTCAAGATCGAATTAGGGTCTCTGATGCTGTGAGGCAGAAACACTATCAGATGCGCTACTGCAATTGTTACTATCCCAAATTGGAATTTCTACATTAAGGTCATAAGGAATTGGAGTAGAATTAGTCCATTTGGCCCAACAAGTCTACGCCACCATTCAATCATGGCCGATCTATCTCTCCCTCCGAACCCCATTTTCCTGCCTTCTCCCCATAACCTCTGACACCCGTACTATTCAGGAATCTATCTATCTCAAAAATATCCACTGAAGGTTTCCACAGCCTTCTGTAGCAAAGAATTCCACAGATTCACCACCCTCTGAGTAAATCAATCTCTCCTCATCTCCTTCCTAAAAGAACATCCTTTCATTCTGAGGCTATGACCTCTAGTCCTAGACTCTCCCTCTAGTGGAAGCATCCTCTCCACATCCACTCTATCCAAGCCTTTCACTATTCTGTACGTTTCAATGAGGTCCCCCCCTCATTCTCCTAAACTCCAGCGAGTACAGGCCCAGTGCTGACAAATGCTCATCATTGGGTTAACCTACTTATTCCTGGGATCATTCTTGTAATATGCTTTGTCCAAACGTATTGGGTGGCATACAGGAGAAGATGCACTACATATTGAATATTGCTTTAGTTAAGGGTTTGAGGGAGATCATTGCACTGTGGACTTGATTGATGTTCAGCAAGTGTATTTGAGGGAGGACCTTCTGACTGAAGATGTTTTCCTTTTCATGGCAGGAAGAGATTGTGAGGCCGTGGGACCTGTGCCTGAAGAGTGCCGCAGATACCAGTTGCGTTGGGCTTCCTGGAGATGTGAAAGGCAACTTTTTGAAAGCACAGGTGGAATCTTCTGAGAGGCTTTTGAATTAAATGTTTGGGCAGCTGGAGAAATTATTTTTTTTTAATGGGAAAGGTCTAAGCAGAGTACAGGGATTCAACACAGACAAATCAACACTATTCCTTGGGGCACAGGAGGGTGGCGGGCCATCTTATAGAGGTGTATAAAATCGGGAGAGGAATAGATCGGGTAGATGCACAGAATCTCTTGCCCAGAGCAGAGGAATCAAGGACCAGAGGATAGTTTCAAGGCATAGGGGAAAAGACTTAATAGGAATCTGAGGGGTATCTTTTTCACGCAAAAGGTGGTGGGAGTATGGAACGAGCTGCCAGAGTAGGTAGTTGAGGCAGGGGCTATCCTAACATTTAAGAAACAGTTAGACAGGTACATGGATAGGACAGGTTTTGGAGGGATATGGACCAAGCACAGGCAGGTGGGACTAGTGTAGCTGGGACATGTTGGCCGGTGTGGGCAAGTTGGGCCGAAGGGCCTGTTCCCACACTGTATCACTCTATAACTCTATCTTCCTAAAAAAATCCTACCTAGTTTTAAACTGATGGTAGATCAATTACTATTATTGACATGTTATTAATTTGCAGATTTCAACCTCATAAATAAATGGGCGGGGCATTGGCACAGCGGCAGAGTTGTTGACCTGCAGTGCCAGAGACCTGGGTTCGATCCTAACTATGGGTGCTGTCAGTATGGAGTTTGCACGTTCTTCCTGTGACAGCATGGGTTTTCCCCAGGTGCTCCTGCTTCCTCCCACATTCCAAAGATGTACAGGTTTGTAGGTTATGTGCCTTCTCTAAATTGTCCCTAGTGTGTAGGATAGTGCAAGTGTACGGGTGATCGCTGGTCAGCGCAGACTTGGTGGGCTGAAAGTAAATAAATATGACGCAGAGATTCCCCAATGTCCATGAAATGGTCTTTATGAGGGAGGCTGTTCAGACATTGAGAATAGGTACTGGTACTGTGGTGAATTGGTAGCATTCTTGCTACTGGGTCAGAAGGTTGTGTGTTCAAGTCCCACTCAAGGGAGGTAACCCTTAAAATGTTTTGAGTGACTGACAAGTTAAGAGTCTAGAACCAAGGGTCATGGTCTTCTGAGGGCCACTGAGGGTTGAAATGGAACAAAATCTTCATTTATTCTGCGGGGCCGGGGAGGTTATGTTGCAATCTCATTCCAAACTGAGGTAGATTGAATTTTGTATGTTGGAGGAATAAGGAATATTAAGGCAGGAAAATGATATTTGAAATACAACATCAGTTGAGTCACGTCAAAAACTTCGTAAACTTTTTAGTTTAGAGATGCAGCGTTGAAACAGGCCCTTCGGCCCACCGAGTCCGCACCGATCATCGCTCCCCGCGCACTACACTATACTACACACATTAGGAACAATTTTACATTTATACCAAGCCAATTTACCTACAAACCTGTATGTCTTTGGAGTGTGGGAGAAAACCGATGATCTCAGCGAAAACCCACTCGGCCACGGGGAGAACATGAAAACTCTGTACAGACAGCGCCCATAGTCAGGATCAAACCCGGGTCTCTGGCGCTGTAAGACAGCAACTCGCACCGTGCAGCCCTGGTGATAATATGAGATAGTATTCAATATTATTAGAATTTAAATTATAAAATAATCTGTTCGTAACTAACTTGTATTCTGGATTCTACCACCGGATTCTTTGTTGTGAAAGAGTTTTCTTTTCTTTTACAGGTGGTTCAAAATGATGCTGGAATGAATGTTAACAATTCTAATCCATTTGATGCAGAATTCAGGTGAGACGCAGACTAGGACATTTTAAATGGAGAAGGTTATTTTTAGTCAAAATGTAGTTTTCAAAGAATATATTTTCTGTGCTCTTGCCAGTCTCTCAAAACATGACGACACCCCAGGTATATTTTCACAGTCCATTGGGAGGCTGCTAATATTTTAGTCACAACTCCAACCCAGACAAGATTTATTATAGACACAGCTAGACACAAAATGCTGAAGACTAATGCACGTAAGGCTGCTGGCCCTGACGGCATCCCCGGGCGCGTGCTCAGGGCCTGTGCTGCGCAGCTGACAGACGTCTGGACTGACATCTTCAACCTGTCACTTGCCCAAGCAGTTGTCCCCACTTGCCTTAAAACCACCTCCATCGTGCCAGTGCCAAAACACTCCACTGCGGCAAGCCTCAACGACTTCCGCCCAGTTGCACTTACCCCCATCATCACCAAGTGCTTCGAGAGGCTGGTCCTGGCACACCTCAAAAGCTGCCTACCCCCCACACTGGATCCCTATCAGTTTGCCTACCGCAAGAACAGGAGTACGGAGGATGCCATCTCAATGGCACTTCACTCCGCCCTCTCCCACCTCGACAACAGAGACACTTACGTAAGAATGCTGTTCATCGATTACAGCTCAGCATTCAACACCATTATTCCATCAAAACTGATCACCAAACTCGGTAACCTGGGCATCGACCCCTCCCTCTGCAACTGGATACTGGACTTTCTAACCAACAGACCCCAGTCTGTGAGGTTAGACAAGCACACCTCTTCAACCCTCACCCTGAACACCGGCGTTCCACAGGGCTGTGTGCTGAGCCCCCTCCTCTACTCCCTCTTCACCTATGACTGCACACCTGTACATGGTACTAACACCATCATCAAGTATGCAGATGATACAACGGTGATTGGCCTCATCAGCAACAACGATGAGCTGGCCTACAGGGAGGAGGTCCAGCACTTAGCAGCATGGTGCGCATACAACAACCTGGCCCTTAACTCCAAGAAGACCAAGGAGCTCATTGTAGACTTCAGGAAGTCCAGAGGTGGCACGCACACCCCCATCCACATTAACGGGACGGAGGTGGAACGTGTTTCTAGCTTCAGGTTCCTGGGAGTCAACATCTCCGATGACCTCTCTTGGACCCACAATACCTCTACTCTGATCAAGAAGGCTCATCAGCGTCTCTTCTTCCTGAGGAGACTGAAGAAGGTCCATCTGTCTCCTCAGATCCTGGTGAACTTCTACCGCTGCACCATCGAGAGCATCCTTACCAACTGCATCACAGCATGGTATGGCAACTGCTCTGTCTCCGACCGGAAGGCATTGCAGAGGGTGGTGAAAATTGCCCAACGCATCACCGGTTCCACGCTCCCCTCCATTGAGTCTGTCCAAAGCAAGCGCTGTCTGCGGAGGGCGCTCAGCATCGCCAAGGACTGCTCTCACCCCAACCATGGACTGTTTACCCTCCTACCATCCGGGAGGCGCTACAGGTCTCTCCGTTGCCGAACCAGCAGGTCGAGGAACAGCTTCTTTCCGGCGGCTGTCACTCTACTCAACAACTACCTCGGTGACTGCCAATCACCACCTGAATCTGAATCTGAATCTGAAGACATTAGATAGACACAAAATGCTGGAATAACTCAGCGGGACAGGCAGCACCTCTGGATAAAGGTCTTGACCCGAAACGTTACCCATTCCTTCTATCCAGAGATGCTACCTGTCCCGCTGAGTTACTCCAGCATTTTGTGTCTACCTTCTGTGTAAACCAGCATCTGCAGTTCTTTCCTGCTCAAGGCTTGTTAGAAGATTATTTGTCTGTGTGCAGTTTAAGCCAGCACTCATCACATTCTGACTGCACATTCTCTCAAACTCTGTGTAAGAAAGAACTGCATATGCTGGTAAAATCGAAGGTAGACACAAAATGCTGGAGTAACTCAGTGGGTGAGGCAGCATCTCAGGAGAGAAGGAATGGGCGACGTTTCGGGTCGAGATCCTTCTTCAGACTCCAGTGGACTCCTGGGCATTTTTGACAGCAGTATAATAAATCACGATTTTCCCATTGTTCACGTTTCAAACAGGAGCTTGGGAGTCACAGACACTATCATATTGCCGAGCAGAATCCCCAACTGGCCAGGAGCTGGAGACCTATGGAGAAACATGCCAGCCTGCAGCCCCTTCACCACGTAAGTCCCTTCAGGGTTATTAACTGGTGGAATTGGGTGGCATGGTGGCGCAGCGGTATAGTTGCTGTCTCACAGTAAGCCCCAGAGACCCGGGTTCAATCCTGTCGATGGGTGCTGTCTGTACGCATTTTGTACGGTCTTTCCGTGACCTGTGTGGGTTTTCTCAAGGTGCTCCGGTTTCCTCCCACACTCCAAAGACTGTGCACTTGTGCATTAATTGGATTCTGTAAATTGTCTCGAGTGCGTTGGGTAGAGGTAGTGTACATGCGATTGTGGTCCGCGTGGACTCTGTAAGCCGAAGTGTTGCATCACTAAACCAAAGCAAATTAAAGTAAACTGAACTAAACTAAACTGAACTGAACAGTCAAGTCAACTCAAGTTCAAGTTCACATTTATTGACACATGCACCAATTACAGTAGAATTTGATTTACCATGTAGCCACACAATCAAAAATAACACGATACACAATAGAATATTACATGAACATCCACCACAGTGGAATCAACATTCTTCACTGTGGTGGAAGGCAATAACGTTCAGCCAATCCTCCTCCTTTGTTCATCCGTGGTCGGGGCCATGAACCCTCCGCAGTCACCGCTCCAGACGGCCCGATGTACAGGCCCTCTCGTCGGGATGCTCGAAACTCCGACGACGGGATGGACGGACACTCCGCGGCTTGGAGGTCACGAATCGTCCACTTTCCCACCGGAGACTGTGGTTTCATGATGTCATAGGCCGCAGGCCGGCTGTCAGGGCTCATACCCGGCGAGGGATTCCAGACTCCGTGATGGAAATTCCACGCCGCACCCGCGGCTAGAAGCTCCGCAGTAAAAACAAGACTCTACAGAAGGGGTGCAAAGTCACACACCATAAATGTTAACTCTCCGCTGATGCTGCTCAACTTGCTGAGTATCCTCAGCATTTTAACATATAACATATAACATATAACAATTACAGCACGGAAACAGGCCATCTTGGCCCTACAAGTCCGTGCCGAACAACTTTTTCCCCTTAGTCCCACCTGCCTGCACTCATACCATAACCCTCCATTCCCTTCTCATCCATATGCCTATCCAATTTATTTTTAAATGATACCAATGAACCTGCCTCCACCACTTCCACTGGAAGCTCATTCCACACCGCTACCACTCTCTGAGTAAAGAAATTTTCTGCTGTAATTTCAGCATCTGCAGGATTTTGCTTCTGTATGTAAAGGGGGTGGGAGTGGGATGGCATCCATCTACTCACGACAGATGATGGTGGGGTTTTGACGATGCCCTGCTTGGAGAGGGGAATGTTTCATCAGTGGTTGCATTTCCAGTTGTAGCTGACTAGGATTATCCTTGAAGAGCAGACCCTCCCACAGCTTCCACAGGTGAAGTTGCCTTTGGCCATTGGATTGGGAAGTGTGTTTCTGTTTGTTTTGTGACGTTGGTGCCTGGCCTCCAGGGTCTTGAACCACATGCTGTGGTGATGTTTCATACCCACCCGAAGGTCCTTTCCCCACCTACCCTGGTTCCACAGCAGCCATTTCCCAGTTGGCAGTGCCAATTTTAAAACTTGTCATATCTCTAACAATCGTATCCTTGTCGCGAAGCTTTGGTCTTCCTCTTGGCCTCCGTGCCTCGGTAACCTCTCCGTATAGCACACATTCACGAAGACTCGTCAGCGTTGTGGCGAGGTCAGTTTGACGGCCGTCTTTGGCAGAGAATTCCACAGATTCACAACTCTCTGGGTGAAAAGGTTTTTCCTCATCTCAGTCCTAAATGGCCTACCCCTTATTCTTAAACTGTGACCCCTGGTTCTGGATTCCCCCATATAGGAAAGTGTCACATAGCAGTGCTGGACATAAACGATGCGGATGTGATCTTAAAAGGTATGTTGCAAAACCTACCTGAATCGTCGTTGAGAATCTGCCCCAGCCCGTGTGTGTGATTTTGGCGCTGTTTAGAGGGGGCGGGTTTAAAACGCGATTTTTACTAGGCTGTTGCAATCGAAAATGTTCTGCCTAGTAAATCATTAACGAAAAATCGCTGAAAGACCCCGTCGCAAAAGGTATTATTAGTTTTTATGGCCTTGTATAATGGTTATAGTAGTTTAAAAATCACTCTCTAAACCCACGACCTCTCGCAGCCCCAGGGTTTTATAAAGCAAACAATTAAAGGTATGTACCTTATTTTTACATTAAAAGGGTCTTCTTAAGAACCCTGTATATAAAGTTTTTTATAGCGAGTAGTTCATTTTGGGCTCTTTATATCCCGCAGTATTTTTCTGGGCATTTGAGGGCACAAATCCAGCGCAATGTGAACGTTCTAAACCAGCGCGTTCACAGGAACCCACTAGAGAGCTGATTTAAAATGGACTTTAATTTACTGCAATTGAACACTAAATTCCTTCCATTTGGCCTATAAATTAATGTAAATGAGATTTTAAAATCATGTTTTATTGTGAATTATTTATGAATATTATTTGGACACTTGGGCTATTTAAAAACGTTAATCATTTATTAAGAAATGGAGAGATGTTTAGATCTAGTAATTGAAGTTTGAAATTAGCTACACTTGGGTAACTAACTAATTATATGCTTTAATTTCAGGTCATCCAAGTTAGATTATTTTATGTTTGTTTCAGAATGGTTCAATCTACGATAATTGAAAATTTCATTCAGTTCTCTTAACTTTTAAGAAGGTTATGGCCTTTTGACAGAACACGATCACAGCTTTTTTGTTATGTCCATAGAAAATCAATAGGGAACAAGATGCTAATTTCCGAGTATGAAAATGGCCATAACTTTTTAAATACTTGAGATATGAAAGTGAATTAGGTGTCAAATTAAACTTCTTTTTATGCTTTATCTGATGGGATAAATTGCAGACTTGATTTTTTAAATATCAAAATTTTGTAACATTGCTAATCTTAAGCAAAATGTAAAGTGCAGAAATAACTCAGCGGATCTGTGAGGATGAATAGATGGCGATAATTTGGGCTGGGATCCTTCTTCAGTTAGGCCAGTTAGCCCATGATGTTCATGCCATTTGAACTAAGAAAGTCAAGTTGAGATTATTGAGATACAGAATGCACAAGTGATATACAGTGATATACAGGTACATGGAAAATCTTGCTTGAAGCAACATCACAGGTGCATGGACACAGACAACATTATTTATTATACATCCATTACACACAGAAAAAGCGTGCAAAAAAACAAGATATTTGTGCACAAGCAGAATTAGAAAGCTAGCTGATATCACCCACCGTAACAATCCGACTTTTCCACCACTTGGTCTAGAGCCTGCAGGTCACAGACAACCCATCTGGCATAGATATATGCTATAGCATTTGCAGCAGTCCATTTGGCCCAACTCTTCCATTCTGGCACCAACTAATGCAACCCATGTGAATATAGAATGCAGATATTTGATTAGGCGTAGGGCATGAGAATGAAATCATTTCTGCAGATCAACCTTTCCATTGTAGATGGCAATTCCCGCAGATCCCCAGCTCCCTGACTACTGAAGTGGTTGCAACTTCTTTAGCTTTTTTTTTGGTTTTGTTTAATTCAGAGATACAGCGTGGAAACAGGCCCTTCGGCCCACTGAGTCCATGCCGACCAGCGATCCCCGCATACGAACACTACCCTACACGCACACACTGGGGGCAATTTACAATTATTCCGAGCCAATTAAACCGACATACCTTTCCGTCTTTGCAGTGTGGGAGGAAAGCGGGGATCCCGGAGAAAACCCATGCATGTCACAGTGGAGAACGTACAATAGACAAGCACCCGTAGTCAGGATCGAACCTGGGTCTCCGCTGCGCCACCTTGCCACCCTAAACCTCTTGAATTATAACACACAACTCATAATACAAATCCAGTCTGTGTGTCTCACCCACCTGGCGTCACATTTCAGGGTGTCAACGGGTGGAAAGTGAAGCTTCAATGAAGAGAATGAAGAGTTTGCTTATTAGTTTGCAGCCCGATATTAGCAGACTCCTTCTAATCTGCATTGAAATTACAACCTCACCCTGTGTTGAAATGAACAGCTAAAAGGATGACACCCAGTTTTAATGTGTTACTTAAACCTGACACCATGAGCAAATTCCAACCGAATCATAACCGATCCTATATTTAAGATGAAATAATACTGCTTGATACCCATCAGTTTGAAGCTGCCAGAAACGTGTTCTGGTTTCAAGTTAAACAGTAATAACCAGGGCGTGATAACAGAAATACATCTTTATACCACACTTCATTGGCACTTACCAAACGACCTTTGCATCACCTGGAATATAAATAATATTTTAAGATCAGAGGACATTGCTTGTCATGTTTTACATTCTGAAATGCAGAGCAATTCCAGGCGTGAGCTGAATAAGTTGTCTTTGCAACTCAATCCTGCTAGCTGCTGTGCAAGCAATGATAGTTCACAGAGGGACTATGAAGACAGGTCTTGCAAATAAACCTAAGAAAATAGGTGGTGCTTGCGGCCATTCTGGCCTGTTGGCACAATGGCACAGCTGGTGGGGATGCTACCTCTCAGCACCAGAGACCCAGGTACCATCCTGACCACTGCGGCTGCACGGTGGCGCAGCGGTAAAGTTGCTGCCTCGCAGGGCCGGAGACCCGGGTTCAATCCTGACTATCGGTACGCTCTGCACGGAGTTTTGTGCGGTCTCCCTGTGACCGCGTGGGTTTTGTGTAAATGAATGAATACTTTATGGTCACATGTGACAAGTCACAGTGAAATTCTTGGCGCACATACCAAAGGTATGCAAATAGTCGCCACATAGAGGGCGCTTACAAAGTCACAAAGGACACTGCACCAAGCCCCCCCCCCTTGTTCTCCCCCCTCCCCCTCTTCCTCCCTATCCCTCATGGCGGTCCTGCCATTGTTCATTGTTCTCCCCCCCTCTTTCTCCCACATGGTGGTCCCTCCACGCTGGGTCCTCCATTGCTCATCGTTCTTCCTCCTCCCTCACGGCGGGTTCTCCGGGTGGTCCGGTTTCCTCCCACACTGCAATATGATTGTTGGTGTCGGCACGGACTCGGTGGGCCAAAGCGCCTGTTTCCGCATTATATGCCTAAAGTCTAAAAGACTGTGAAGTCTGTATGGAATTTTTACCCATTCTCCACGATGGGAGAGGGGAGAAGAGGGAGTGGCCAGAGTGCAAATGGTCCTTGATTATGCTGCTGGGCCTCCTGTGATAATCTAATGCGGTTAATATTGTAAGAATTGCTTTGTCCAGTTATGGTGGATTTTTTCTCCTTTATCTGGATCTAGGTAGACTCTCCATCATATTCCTATCTTTAGAAACATAGAAAATAGGTGCAGGAGGCCATTCGGCCCTTCGAGCCAGCACCGCCATTCATTGTGATCATGGCCGATCTTTATGTTAGGTTGTTGGATGGATGAAGTGGATCTTATCTGTGGCATGGATTGCTAAGGATGATGGGGAGGGAAACTGAACTTGAATCTGATGGTCCATCTAAATGTGTCATTTTTAATGAGGAAGGCCAATTATTTATTGATTTTAGTTTATTAGTTCAGTTTAGTTTAATGTCACGTGTACCGAGGTACAGTGAAAAGCATTTGTTGATAAGCGGAAAGACAATACATGATTCCAATCAAGCCATCCACACTGTACAGATACATGATGAACGGAATAACATTTGGTTAGGTCCAGTGAGGTCCGATTAGAGATAGTCCAAGGGTCTCCAATGAGGTAGGTAGTAGTTCAGGACCGCTCTCCAGATGATGATAGGATGGTTCAGTTGCCTGATAACAGCTGGGGAGAAACTGTCCCTGAATCTGGAGGTGTGCGTTTTCACACTTCTGTTCCTCTTGCCTGGGGAGAGAGGGGAGAAGGGAGGGTGAGACTCGTCAAATATTATCACCTGTACTGAGGTCCAGCGAAATGCTTTTGTTTGTGTGCCATCCAAATAACTCGGGTCATACCATACACAAGGTCAACCAAGCCATTCACCATTGCAACAGGTTAGTGCGAAGGGAAAATTACTAGTGTGCAAAATATAGTTCACAGCATTGTAGTGTTCCAGAGAAAAAGTGCAATGTCTACATTGACGTGGGTTGGAAGATCGGGACTACACCCGAGCTATGTTCTGTAGTCTGATAACAGAGAGGAGGATAGACACAAAATGCTGAAGTAACTCAGCGGGTCAGGCAAGTCAATGGCAAGTCAAATTTCACTACACCAATTGGTGTATGTGATAATAAATGTCCTTTGTATCCTTTTGTAGCATCTCTGGAGAAAAGGAATAGGTGAAGTTTTGGGTCAACAAACTTTACCTATTCCTTTTCTTCCAGAAATGCTGCCTGACCCGCTGGGTTACTCCAGCATTTTGAGTCTTATCTACGGGGTAAACCAGCATCTGCTGTTCCTTCCTACACAAGAGAGGGGAAGAATGTGTTCCTGATCTGATTGTAGTTTCAAAGTATCGAACACAGGTTACTATTCTCACTCCTCTCCCCATTTATAGGCATAGAGTGATACAGCGTGGAAACAGGCCCTTCAGCCCAACCTGTCCACATCGGCCAACATGTCCCAGCTACACTAGTCCCACCTGCCTATGCTTGGTCCATATCCCGCCAAACATGTTCTATCCATGTACCTGTCTAACTGTTCCTTAAACTTTGAGGTAGTCCCAGCCTCAACTACCTCCTCCGGCAGCTTGTTCCATACACCCACCACCCTTTGTGTGAAAAAGTTACCCCTCAAATTCCTATTAAACCTTTCCCTCTTCACCTTGAACCAATGTCCTCTGGCCCTTGATTCCACTACTCTGGGCATGAGATTCTGTGAACCTACCCGATCTATTCCTCTCATGATTTTATACAATCTTCTTTATAGCGATGGTCTACATGAGGAGGATACGAGTCCAAACTGTGACGTTCCAACCACTCCTTCTGATTTCGCAACAACCGAATCAACCAGTGATTTTCCTGCTCTAAAGGTAAGGCAAACGTTAATTTCTATAGTATTTCTTATCCCCAAAGAAACTTTTGAAAGTGAAATCACTGCTGTGAAGGCCTCTGTCGAAGCCAATGTGTATACAGGAAGACCCCTCAAATACTTTAGGGCAGCACGGTGGTGCAGCGGTAGAGCTGCAGCCTCCTAGCACCAGAGACCCAGGTTCGATCCTGTCTACGGGTGCTGTCTGTACGGAGTTAGTATAATCTCCTGGTGATCTGTGTGGGTTTTCTCCAGGAACTCCAGTTTCCTCCTGCACTCCAGAGATGTACAGGTTTGTAGGCTAGTTGGCTTGGTATAAATGTAAATTGTCCATAGTGTGTGTAGGATAGTGTTAGTGTACAGGGATCGCTGGTGAGCGCGGAGCCGGTGGGCGGAAGGGCCTGTTTCTACACTGTTTCTCTAAACTAAACGATCCAGTGTGCCTTTCTTTCAAGCTGTGGTTCTCTGGGCATCTCTAACTATCTGACCAACAGGCTCCAGGGGCCTAACTTCATTGGAGGAGTTCCCTGCTGGTTAGGCATCCCCTGCTTCATCACCAGGGGGCAGTAGAAGCCAGTGAAATATTAACATTTTATTTTCTGTGCATGAGGCAGTCTAACGTATCTGGTAACAAACCCATTGCAATGAAAGCATCTCAAACTATAATTTGTTCACAGCATGTGGTCATCACTGGCAAGTCCAGCATTTACTATAAGACCATAAGACACAGGAGCAGAATTAGGCCATTCGGCCCATCGAGTCAACTCCGCCATTTGATCATGGCTGGTCTATTTTTCCCTTTCAGCCCCACTCTCCAGCCCTGTCCCCATAACCTTTGACACCCTTACTAATGAAGACCCTGTTAACCTGGAGTTTAGTAGGATGAGGGAGAATCTCATTGAAACTTACCGAATAGTGAAAGGTCTGGATAGGGTGGACGTGGAGAGGATATTTCCACTAGTGGGAGAGTCTAGGACCAGAGGCCATCGCCTCGAAATAAAAGGATGTACCTTTAGAAAGGAGATGAGGAGGGTGGTGAAACTGTGGAATTCATGGATATTGTTAAGGTGGAGATTGTTTATTTCTTGATTAGTTTGGGTGTCGGGGGTTATCGGGAGAAGGCTGGAGAATGGGGTTGAGTGGGAAAGAAAGATCAGCCATGATTGAATGGCAGAGTAGACTTGATGGGCCGAATGGCCTAATTCAGCTCCTAGAACTTATCAAACATGAATCAAAGGACGTCCCTTTAGAACGGAGATGAGGAGGAATTTCTTTAGTCAGAGGGTGGTGTGTCTGTGGAATTAATTGCCATCTCTTTCCCTAATTGCCCTTGAAAGTGCATGGTGAGCCAGCACATTGAACAAATGCAGTCAACGTCATGTTGCCAAGGTGGCAGTTACAGTAAGTGTTTGCAATTAGCAGAAAGGAATAACAATACATTCCCAAGTTGGAACGGCTTATACCAAAGATAGACACAAAATGCTGGAGTAACTCAGCGGGACAGGCAGCATCTCTGGAGTGAAGGAATGGGTGACATTTTGAGTCAAGACCCTTCTTTGGGCAAAGAGTCAGGGGAGAGGAAAACTAGAGATATGGAAAGGTACAAAGAGAGGTGTGAAAAGGACAGATCAAAGCAGATGCAATAGACAATAGATGCAAGAGTAGGCCATTTGGCCCTTTGAGCCAGTACCGCCATTCATTATGATCATGGTTGATCATCCACAATCAGTACCCCGTTCTGAACAAGGAAATGTACAATTGTTCATGAAGACAACTAGACATCCAAACAGGAAATGTTGGATCCTACAGCGATTCTCCAGATCCCTGGTGTTTCCAGTGAGATGGTTAACGAAGATCGACACGAGATGGCTGAAGCCCCTGTCCCACTTAGCAGACCTAAACAGCAACCTCTGGTGACCTTGCCCGCCACCCAAGGTTTCCATGAGGTCACTCTCCCTAATGGTCGAAAGTGGTTTCCGCGGTGGTCGAGGCTTCATCTAGGTTGCTGCTATTTTTTTCATCATGATTAAAACCGGCCTCGACTAAAAATAGGTTGCCGTTTTAAAAATGGATCATTTTTTAGTTGCAGGTCTAGTCAAAGCCAGTTTTCTTCATAGTCGAGGAAGGTTTTCAACATATGCGTGGGAGGTGGAAGGAGGTTGCAGGTCACCTCGACCTTGATTTTTTTTTTGGGTGGCGGGCAAGGTCACCAGAGGTTGCTGTTTAGGTCTCCTAAGTGGGACAGAGGCTTAACAACTCTGGTCCGAGATAATTTCTGGATGATTTTTCATATTCACCAAGAACTTCCACTGTTTTTGCCTGTCAACGTGCCTTATTTTTAATAACCTGCAGTAAAATATTCAAAGTAAGTAACAAAAATCCCCACAAGATATTTTCCAAATGTCTCCTGGATTGCTTGCATGTTCAGGACAATTGCAGGGAGCTGTCAAAATAATCCCACACTCGTCCACTCGCTCCTTTTTCATATAGAAACCAGGAACTGCAGACACTGGTTTAGAAAAATAAAAGACCCAAAGCGTTGGGACGTATTATGGGATGCCTCACACCTTGGTTTGGGAACAGCTCCATCCAAGACCGCAAGAAATTGCAGCGAATTGTGGATGCAGCCCAGACCATCACACAAACCAACCTCCCTTCCAATGACTCCACTTATATCTCCCGCTGACATGGCAAGGCATAATCAAGGACGAGTCGCACCCTGGCCACTCCCTCTTCTCCCCGCTGCCATCGGGCAAAAGATATAGAAGTGTGAAAACACACACCTCCAGATTCAAGGACAGTTTCTTCCCTGCTGTTATCAGGCAACTGAACCATCCTACGAACAACTAGACGGCAGTCCTGAACTACTATCTACCCTCGGACTATCTTTGATTGGACCTTACTGGCTTTATCTTGTACTAAACGTTATTCCCCTTATCATGCATCTGTGCACTGCGAATGGCTCGATTAGAATCGCGTATTGCCATTCTGCTGACTGGTTAGCAGGCAACAAAAGCTTTTCATTGTATGTCGGTACACGTGACAATAAACTAAAACTGAACTGAATTGGAGTAACTCGGAGGGTCAGGCAGCATCTTTGGAGAACGTGGATAGATGATGGTTCAGGTCAGGTCATTGCTTACCTGTGTCCTCCAGAGATGCTGACTGACCCGTTAAGTTAAGGGCCTGTCCCACTGTATGAGGTAATTCAAGAGTTCGCCGGAGTTTCCCCTGATTTGACCTCGGAGAATTACGGTAATAGCTGTTCGTAGGTAGTCGGGGCTCTCGTGGACATTTTTCAACATGTTGAAAAATCTTCACGAGCTTACCGCGTTTCCCGAGTACCTGCCGTTAGCGTTACGAGCCGCTAAGAGACGTCCCGAGCTCCGACGTACCCGCTACGTACATTCTACGTACTTACCACGAGTTTGATTTTTTTTTTCAAACTCGGGAGAGCTCTTGAATTACTTCGTACAGTGGGACAGGGGCCCTTTACTCCACCACTTTGGCAAATAAACACCGTCACTCTCGTGAAGAAGTCACAGCAGCGGCTGTATTTCCTGAGGTCTCTGCGGAGAGCAAACGTTTCACAGCCGCTGCTGCTGTCCTTCTACCGGTTTGCCGTGGAAAGTATCCTCTCCTATGGCATCCTGATGTGGTTTGCCAGCTGCACTGTGGCTGAGAGGAGGGCGATGCAGAGAGTTATAAAAACTGCACAAAGAGCATCACAAACACTCAACTACCCTCCCTGGATGACATATACAGGGCCCGATGCTTGGGCTGGGCCACAAACATCAAGCAGGACACATCCCACCCTGCCAATCACCTTTTCACTCTGCTACCCTCTGGGAGGCGATTCAGGTCTCTGAAGGCTCGCACCAGTAGACTAAAAAATAGTTTCTACCCATGTGCGATAAAATAACTTAATTCTAACAAACACTGGGGAAGCACAATATAATTTGGGGTGCAAGATAATGCGCAATATTCTTTTAAAATATTTTTAATACCTATTTATTATTATTTTTTACTGATAAGTGTATATGTGAGTCAATGGCTGTTGTGTTTGTTCTTCTTAAACCAAAGGAGATGCAATGGAATTTGACAATATTGTGTGTCTATTCTATTCTATTCTTTGTGTCACACCTTTTCCGTGGAAGTCCAAGATTAACGATTTTGAGGCGGAGCTACTAAACTTTAGTGCAGTTATCCAATACATTCAGACATGTGTATCTTTTGTGGATCGAGATTTAGCACAAGAATCCTCTTTAATGAAAATAATGATAAGCCTCCACAAAATGTTGTAAAGTTGAAAGAAACTGCGCGTTGCTAATCAATCAACATTAGCTCGTGGCAAAGGGGCTCCCTCTGCTGGAGTTGTTTTGAAATTACAGTATTTCAAGAGAGAGTCAAGTGTTCTATTGTCACATGTTCCAGATAGAACAATGAAATTGTTACAATGAGATGCTGCCTGATCCATTGAGTTCCTCCAGCACTTTGTACCTTTTTTTAAGGGCAAGTATAAGCCACTGTGATCATGATTTGTCTGCCTCTGGTCCCAACTTCTGTTCTTTCTGAACAGTCTGAAGAAGGGTCTCCACCCGAAACGTCATCTATTCCTTCTCTCCAGAGATGCTGCCTGACCCGCTGAGTTACTTACTCCAGCATTTTGTGTCTATCTTCTGTGTAAACCAGCATCTGCAGTTCCTTCCTACACATCCAGTTCTTTGTCAGCTCTTTATAGTCCTCAATTCCCTGATGTTCCATACCGTCTTTAAAAGGTTTCCATTATCTACCTTCCAGCGAGTAGAGCTGCTGCCTCGCTAGAGACCCGGGTTCGCTCCTGGCATGGGTCCTGTCAGTGTGGAGTTTGCATGTTCGTCCTGTGTTCACGTTGGTTTGCTCCGAGTGCTCCCATATAGAGCGATACAGTGTGAAACCAGGCCCACACTAGCCAACATGTTGGCCCAGCTATACTAGTCCCACCTGCCTGCTTTTGGTCCACATCCCTCCAAACCTGTCCTATCCATGTACCTGTCTAACTGCTTCTTAAACATTGGGATAGTCCCACCTCAACTACCTCCACCGGCACCTTGTCCCATACACCCACCACCCTTTGGGTGAACAGATTCCTATTAAATCTTTTCCCCTTCACCTTAAACCTATGTCCTCTGGTCCTCAATTCCACTACTCTGGGCAAGAGACTGCGCATCGACCCGATCTATTCCTCTCATGATCTTATACACCTTTATAAGATCGCCCCTCATCCTCCTGTGCTCCAGAGAATAGAGTCCCAGCCTACTCAACCTCTCCCTATAGCTCAGACTCTCTAGTCCTGGCAACATCCTCGTAAATCTTCTCCGTACCCTTTCCAGCTGGACACCATCCCAAGGACGTGTTGGTTGACAGGTGACCACAAATCCTCTCTATTGTTTCTGCAGGATGTTGCTGAAGATCTGGACAACCTGCTGTCAGCACTCAGTGAGAATCTGATCGACTTCACTGATCCCGGCTCACTGGTAAGAACAAGGGGCTCTTTTTCTTCCTACAATTCACTGGTCCCAGGGATGTGGTAAAGGTTTATTCTTGTCACGAGTCCCAAGATGGGCATTGCCCATTAGGCCATTGTTTCTTTTCTATCCCTCACGGTGGCGCAGCGGTAGAGTTGCTGCCTTACAGCGAATGCAACTCCGGAGACCCGGGTTCGATCCCGACTATGGGTGCGGTCTGCATGGAGTTTTGTACCTTCTCCCCGTGACCTG
Organism: Leucoraja erinaceus; assembly: GCF_028641065.1. Lineage (NCBI taxonomy): Eukaryota > Metazoa > Chordata > Chondrichthyes > Rajiformes > Rajidae > Leucoraja > Leucoraja erinaceus. Next base: position 70,102,802 of record NC_073383.1, on the reverse strand, counting down.
CGTGGGTTTTCTCCGAGATCTTCGGTATCCTCCCGCGCTCCAAAGACGTTTCAGGTTTTTAGGTTAATTGGCTTGGTAAATGTAAAATGTAAAAAATTGTCCCTAGTGGGTGTAGGATGGTGTTAATGTGCTGGTCGGCGCGGACCCGGTGGGCCGAAGGGCCTGTTTCCATGCCGTATCTCTAAACTAAACTAAAGGTGTGACTTGGAAGAGAGCCTATGGATGGTGGTATTTACAAACACCTTGTTCTTCGGATGGTAGAGTTCAGTGTTGAGATACAGCAAGGAAACAGGCACTCTGGACCTTCAGTCTTCCATTCCATAGCTTTTCTAGGCTATTGTTATAGAAACCACAAGGACAAGGGGTCACAGCTTAAGGATAAGGGTTGAGAAGAACTTTTTTCACACAGAGAGTTTACATATTTAAGAGGGAGTTAGATGCGGTGGCTAAAGAAGGCAGGTACGGGATACTGAGTTGGATGATTCGAATGGCGGTGCAGGCTCGAAGGGCCTATGCTGAGTCTTCCATTCCACAAGCTGTTTAGTTTACAGAGCGGAAACAGGCCTTTGGCCCGCTGAGTCCACACCAACCAGCAAACCCCGTGCACTAGTACTATCCTATGCACTAGGGACAATTTACAATTTTTACCAAAGGCAATTAACCTACAAACCTGTACGTCTTTGGAGTGTGGGAGGAAACCGGAGCACCCGGGTGAAACCCACATGATCACATGAGCATGTACAAACTCTGTACATACAGCACCCATAGTCAGGATCGAACCCGGGTCTTTGGTGCTGTAAGGCAGAACTCTATCGATGCGCCATCGTGCCGCGGTTGTGTGTTTCGGAGGTGCTATCATAGTCGCTTAGGCAAATAATTGTACAATTTGTGAACACTGCTCACTGCAGCCCCATAGTGCGCTGGCGATGGGGTGAATGAATATCATATGGAATAGGAGTAGAATTAGGCCATTCGGCCCATCAAGTCTACGGTGCCATTCTAACATGGCTGATCTATCTCTGCCTCCTAACCTCATTCACCTGCCTTCTCCCCATAACCTCTGACACATGTACTAATCAAGAATCTATCTTTGCCCTAAAAATATCCACTGACTTGGCCTCCACAGTCTTCTGTGGCAAAGAATTGCACAATATTTCAGATAGTGAGTGGGGTGCTAATCAACCAGGTCACTTGGACGATGTCAAGGTGCATGATCATTGGAACTATACTCATCTAGGCAAGTAAAGACTATCGTGGAAGTTCTCAATGGGTTTCACCAATGGTATATGGAAGATTATCCTACTAAGATAATCCTATCTAGCCGAACCTACCTTGTGGTGCTCCAGTTTCCTCCCACATTCCAAAAATGTGCAGGTTTGTAGGTTAACTGGTAAATTGTCCCTAGTGTGCAGGAGAGAACTAGTGAACGGGTGATCGCGGGTCGGCGTAGACTTGGTGGGCTGAAGGGCCTGTCTCCACATTGTATCTCTCAACTAAATCAGACTTGGCCATAACACAATTCCTAAAAGAGTGCTGTGTGTATGCAGAATTACCAATTTATTAATTTTGGGGGGGGGGGGGGGGGGGGGGGGGGGGGGGGGGGGGGGGGGGGGGGATCACACATGGTATTAAAAAATATTGCAGACTGGAATAGAATTCTAGCCCAGAGTGCTTACAGTTTAATTGCTGCAGGGAGTAAATGCCAGAGTTATTTCTGAGCTGTTCGTTCCATTCTTTGACCATTGGGGCGTAGTGTTACGTTTGCAGTAAATATTTCCAGTAAATTTGAAATATTTTGTTAACTTCATGGATGAAATGTTCACCAGGTTGTTGTGTTTGTCTTTGATTATTGAATTTAATTTAGGGAGGGGTCATTGCAAATGGAGTTTTCAATCGTGAAGCCTCTTCTGCCATGAAGGCAGTAAAAGCAGTTCCTGAGCCTACACTTTTTCCCATTCCATCTTCTACCACAGCTCCGAGCTCATTGGGTTCAACATTATCCAGCAGGTAAAGTGTGCTTCAAAATGTCTGACATTGTGGGGTAAATGGACATCCTTTCCAGCAATCCTTATGCTCTGGCTAAAGAATAGGTGACATTTCGGGTTGAGTCTGAAGAAGAGTTTCGACCCGAAACATCACCCATTCCTTTTCTCCAGAGATGCTGCCTGACCCACTGAGTTACTCCAGCTTTTTGTGTCTATCTCCGGTTTAAACCAGCATCTGCACTTTCTTCTTACACACAATCGTACTCATCAATCATTATTTTCATCCTTTTCTAAAGTAACTGCACTTTCTAAGATTAAAATAAGTTTACTTTCTGTTAAGTTAAGAATATTTTTACTTTTCATAGATTGTCAATTGAATTCTTTCTCCTTAATGTTTTGTTCCTCTTTGTCTTAAAAGCATAGAAGCACAGAAAATAGGTGCAGGAGTGGGCCATTCGGCCCTTCGAGCCAGCACCGCCATTCAATATGATCATGCTGATCATACAAAATCACTACCCCCGTTCCTGCTTTTTACCCATGATTCCGTTAGCCCTGGGGTAAATCTAACTCTCTTGAAAACATCCAGTGAATTGGCCACCAGTGCCTTCTGTGGCAGAGAATTCCACAGATTCACACCTCTCTGGGTGAAAAAGTTTTTCCTCATCTCAGTCCTAAATGGCCTACCCCTTATTCTTAAACTGTGACCCCTGGTTCTGGACTCCACCAACATGGGGAACATTTTTCCTGCATCTAGCCCATCCCATCCCTTGAGAATTTTATATGTTTTTATAAGATCCCCTTCTAAATTCCAGTGAATACAAGCCCAGTCGACCCATTCTTTCATCATATGTCTTGAGGGTCTGCAGCTGGATTTGTATCGAATCTCAGACTGTGACACTAAACTACATTTCTTTAGCACCGTTCAGGCCTGTGGTGTATCTGTTTGTGTGTCTGCAATGCACAAAAATTACTGTTCTGCTGACACAACAGTGTTGGTGCTTTAATGCTCCCTTTAATCTCAAAAAGCATATTAAAGTGAGGGTGAGAGAATATGTGTGGTTTATTAAACATTAATTTTCTTTACGATCTGTTGAATTGTGAAACCAGCTATAATTATCTGAGCAATGAGGTAACAGTGGTGCACTTAGATTAGTTTAGTTTATTGTCACGTGTACCAAGGTGCAGTGAAAAGTGTTTGTTGCATGCTAACCGGCCAGCGGAAAGACAAAACATGATTACACTTGAATGTGTAAGAAAGAACTGCAGATGCTGGTTGAAATCGAAGGTAGACACAAAATGCTGGAGTAACGGCAGCATCTCTGGAGAGAAGGAATGGGTGACGTTTCGAATCGAGATCCTTCTTCAGACTGAGTGTCAGGGGAGGGTGCGGGACAAAGATAGAATGTAGGTGGAGACAGTAAAGGGCCTCTCCCACGAGCATGTGATTGCATGCGGCAAGCGCGACCTAACGTGGTCGCTTGAGCCGTACGGCCTTGTAGGGCAGGTCCCACTTCGATCGTCGGAGCCATATGGAGTTGTGCGGAGCTGGTCCCAACATCGCGCGGGGCTCCGAAAAACTGGCACTGTCCAAAAATTCCGCGCAGCAACGGCCTGCCACATTGAAGCCGTACGCACCGTCTCGACAATGTACGCAGCGTCTTGACGGCGTACGCCTAGCGCGAAATTCCCGCGGACTTCGCTCGAACTTCACATCAACTCATACGGGATCACTCGACCTCCGCGCGGCCCCCGCTTCCGGTTTGGTCGCGCTCGCCGCATGCAGTTGCATGCTCATGGGACAGGGCCTTTAGACTGGTGGGAGAACTGGGAAGGGGAGAGGATGGAGAGAGAGGGAAAGCAAGGGCTATTTGAAGTTAGAGAAGTCAATGTTCATACCGCTGGGGTGTAAACTACCCAATCGAAATATGAGGTGCTGTTCCTCCAATTTGTGCCGGGCCTCACTCTGACAATGGAAGAGGCCCAGGACAGAGGAGTCAGATTGGGAATGGGAGGGGGAGTTGAAGTGCTGATTAGATTGGGAATAGGAGGGGGAGTTGAGCTATCCACAGTGTACAGATACATGATATAGATATATAGATAGCCTTTTATTGTCATTCAGACCGAAGCCTGAACGAAATTGCAGCAGTCATACATATAATACAATACAATAAAACAACAATAAACACATATTAACATCCACCACAGTGAGTCCACCCAGCATCTCCTCACTGTGATGGAGGCAAAAGTCTTAGGTCTGCAGTCTCTTCCCTCCTCTTCTCCCTCTGCGCTGGGGCGATACCCCCCCCGGGCGATGTTGAACAGTCCCGCGGCTCAAACACCGCGGAAGCTGCCGCCCACCAGTTCTGTTGCCTGATAACAGCCGGACTCAGGCCAGAAGTCCCAACCCTCACGTGAGTACTGCGCCGTCTTCAGCCTAACATGGGTGCCGAACCTCCCCCGGACCGGGCCGCCCCGACTGGGCAAGGTGCCATTGGGCGCCGAACCTCCCTCGGGCTGCCAGCGCCGCACCTCCCCGAGCTCGGCTGACGGGAGCCTTGTTCCACCCTCGGGCTGGCCGTCCTCACGGGAGCGTCCCAACAACCTCTTCCAGCCCTGAGCATCAAAAGGTCGTCAGCTCCATGGCCGCATCGCAGAGAAATCGTTTTTCGTGAGCCCAAGTCACCAAAACTACATGACATTTTCCACAGATTTAGATGAAATATAATTGAGAAGGTTGTTGAGGATGTCATAACTCGTCATTGCCAAAAGTTACACATTAATTAATTAAACTAATTAGAAAATGAAATCGGGAAAGTAAGCGCAATCTAGTGGCCAATGCCCATATTACACCATGGGCAGCCTATTTCCGTGATGCAGTCCATTTAAACTATATATTATTATACCAAATTAACATCCACCACAGTGAGTTCACCAGGCACATCCTCACTGTGATGGAAGACAAAAGTCTTAAGTCTTTGTCTCATCCCTTCTTATTCTCCCTCTGCGCCGAGGCGATCCAGGCTTCAGATGTTGTGACCCCGCCGGCCAATGGCAAGTAATGTCAGTCCCGCGGCTGAATCCGAGCTCCGCGAACAGGCCGGTTCAACTCCGCGGCCTGGGGTGGTCGAAGCTGCCGAAGCTGCGGCCCTCCAGTCCAGCGGACGCAGCTGTTGTTGCGGAGGCTCTGGAGAACAGGTCACCAACCTGTGACTGTGAGCTCCCGACGATGTCGTCCACTGGGCCCGCGGTTGGGTCGGGTTGCCGCTGCCGCCGGAACACTGCCCCAGCTCCGAGGCCGGGTTGTGTGCTAGCCTGAATGAATGAATAAGTGAATGAGTGAGTGAATGAATGAGTGAGTGAATGAATGAATGATTGAATGTGAATGAATGAGTGAGTGAGTGAGTGAATGAATGAATGAGTGAGTGAATGAATGAGTGATGAATGAATGAGTGAGTGAATGAATGAGTGAGTGAATGCATGAATGAGTGAGTGAGTGAAATGAATGAATGAATGAATGAGTGAGTGAATTGATTGAATGAATGATGAATGATGAATGAATGAATGAATGCATGAATGAGTGAATGAGTGAATGAATGAATGATTGAATGAATGAATGGATGAGTGAATGATTGAATGAATGAATGAGTGAATGAATGAATGTACAGCGTCCAAATCTCATTATTTCACATTATAAAACGGTGCAATTGAATTAATGAAAGTCCATACAGATAGATTTTCATAAATTCAGACTTTAGATCTTACCTTTCAGTTCCAGTTGATTCACAAAGTTTGACTGCAGCACCTCAGCAGCGACTTTGCTTTCAAGACTTTCTTCTTCTATCCACAACAGCACATTCTTCAGCCTTCTTAATGCTTTTCTCACTAAATTCAATGACCCAGTTGCAAGCTTCCACGACATGTATTCCACTGAACTAGAAAGAACCTTCATCAGAATCTCCAGTAAAACAGGCATCAGTGAATTCCTCTCAGCTATGTTGTGTGCTAGCCTGAAGCAAAGCGCGTGATTGGCCAACTGGCATACAACTCAATGTTAAACGTGCTTTGATTGGACTAAAAATACCCAAAATCTTCCCGGTTATTTAATAAAAATGTGCAAGTCTTCTTCATGACGAGTTTCAGGGGTGATTTATATAATATTTTTACACAATATGTGAAAATTTCATGTAGTTCTGTGACTTGGGTCACAAAACACTGGAATAAAGCTCCTTGGCCCACAGCCTAATGGATTATGCAGGGAGTGAATTGGTGGATATTGAGGGCCGAGGGTTTGAAGCTAGTGGGGGTGGTAGAGAGGGAAAGTGTAGAAACAAGGAACTGCAGATGCTAGTTTACAAAAAAAAAGACACAAAATGCTGGAGTAACTTAGCAGGTCAGGCGGCATCCCTGGAGGACATGGATAGGTGATATCTTGTTAGAGATGACCTGAAACGTCACCTGTCCATGTTGTCCAAGGATGCTGCCTGACCCGCTGAGTTATTCCAGCACTTTGTATCTTTTTGTTTATTAAACAGCATCTGCAGTTCTTTGTTTGTGCATCGTCTACCCATGTTCGCCTGACTTGCTGCCAGCGTGGCATGGTGGGTCAGTGCTAGACTTGCTGTCTTACAGCGCCTTAGACCCGGGTTCGATCCTGACTACAGGTGCTTGTCTGTATGGAGCTTGTACGTTCTCCCCGTGACCTGCGTGGGTTTTCTCCGGTAGCTCCGCTCCCCTCCCACCTGCCAAAGACGTCACCCAGAGTTGGGGAATCGAAGACCAGAGGACATAGGTTCATGGTGAAGGGCAAAAGTTTTAATAGGAACCCGAGGGGTAACTTTTTCACAGTGGGTCAATGGAACAAGCTGCCAGAGGAGATAGTTGAGGCTGGGACTATCCCATTGTTTAAGAAATAGTTGGACAGGTATATGAATAGGTTTGGAGGGTTATGGACCAAGCGCAGGCAAGTGGGACTAAGGTAGCTGGTACATTGTTGGCCAGTGTGGGCGAGTTGGGCTGAAGGGCCTGCTTCCGTGCACTACCTCGAAACTAAACCCGCTGAGTTTTATATTTGTGATGCTTACCGTTACTCCTGCAGCATCTCCACGGAGAGGACGGTGAGGCCGAAGGGGCTGTTGACGACGGAGTTGTGAAAACCGTGCAAGGATTGCCTTTGTCCTGAGTAGGAAACGAACAAGGCAGATGTTCAGCTGCCAGCCGAGAGACTCTCTGCAAGGCGTAACCCGGACACCACGATACCCTCCTCTTGTGCAAGATTCCAGCTCCTCTCCTCCGTTCAGGTGGACCAGAAGAAGGAGCAGAACGTCGTCTGGGTGGGGTCTTGCTTCATCAGCCCACGTCAAGCTTAAATAAAAAACAATGGGTATTTTTTCCTGAGACAGAGAATGTAAATTCCTCTAAGCTGCTGGCGAATTAAGAACACTGGAGAAACAGAAATATCCAAAGCAGGCATCAAAACTGGAACAGCCACAATCATTTGATCTCGAGAGAAACATAGATACAATCCTCCTGGTTGGAGATAACTTTGCGTTGACTACTGATCCTAAAAGGGGAACTACTGTCAGATGCTGGAATGACATTCAAGGGTCATCATGAGATGCAGACAGAGAACTAGACCTGGTGGAAAAGGAGAGCAGAGATCACGTCGCAGATGTTCTAGCTTCAGCTCTTCAATGCAAACTAACCTATTATGGCTTTCCACTGGGGCCAATGGACGTCACGATCACCCATGAACTATTTGGGATGTCATTTTGTTGCGAACATTCAACACTTCAACATGTTATCCAGATACTCTGCAATCAACCTCTGGAGGCTTTGCCTTCAAACCCAGAGCATTGGTATGGAGGTGGAGGCTGTTTTGGGAATGGAAATATGCCACCACCATAGGATTACACTGATTGTCCTGATGCACAGTGGTTTTCAACAACTTTCCAAGGTGGTACCTATGGATCGGGGCCCTTTCAAAGGGCACCAGCCTAATCATATGTAAGATTTATGTGTTTGATAATTGCTTCTACGTCAATGCAAAGTGTTCAGAACCAGTAAATATGTGGATCATCCTGGGAAGGTATCTGGAAGAGGTGAATGGTTCCAGCTGGGACCCTTCGTAAGGTGCCTCACACTTGACAAATAGTGGCCAACATGGTTTGTGAAGAAGACTAAAAAAGAATTCTCACTGTGACTGGAAGATTTCAGCCTATAATAGTTGTAATATCATGATATCTGTTGAACCAATTCCTCATAGTTTTTATTCCCCCTTAACCTTGTATATTCTCATTATGGTCTCTCTCCTCGACTCCCTCCCTTGGATGACTCACCAAACCCTTCTTCCCCCCCAAAACAAGCCTGGACCATGTAGTTGGCTTTGTGTGGGAGGGTTCATAAGTTCATAGTTCATGTGATAGGAGCAGAATTAGGTCATTCTGCCAAGTCTACTCTGCCATTCAATCATGGCTAATCTATCTCTCCCTCCTAACCCCATTCTCCTGCCTTCTCCCCATAACCTCTGACACTCAAGCTGGAATAACCAATTGTTCCAAGCACCCTCCTGCAGTCAGAAGGATTTCCCCTCCACTGTCATTATGACAGTCTATTCTTTACAAGCCTTTGGGGTTGTTTTAACTGGTAGAGATGTCTTAATTTATCGTGAGCTACTGTCTTTTCATATCTATCCAGAATAAGTATTCTAATCACTTTCTGATTCATATCATGGTATAAATTGTTGATGGTACATTGATATCATGGAGTCCCACAGTGCCGAAACCAGGCTTTTGCCCCATCAAGTCTGTGCTAACAATCAGCCACCCACGGACACTAATCTGATGTTAATCCCATTCTAGTCTCCCCCGGTTCCAATCTATCACTGATCTGCACATTAAGGGCAATTCATTAGCAGGCAAATTAACCTATGATGTTGCTTGTCTTTGCAATATGAGTGGAAACCAGAGCACCCAAGGGGAAACCCATGCAGTCACCAGGAGAACATGCAAACTTCACATCGACAGCACCCGAGGTCTGGATAGACCTTGGGTCACTGGAGGCGTGAGTTCTTGCTGGAGGATTCCTTAACTTGGAATCGCATAAAACATAAACACTTAGGGGAAGGTTTTTGAGGTAAACCTCAATTTGTAATCATAGAAAAGATGAGACACAAAGTGTGGTGCTAATTTATCAGGGCAGGCAGCATCTCTGCAGAATGTGGTTAGATTATGTTTCTTCAGACTCGAAACGTCACCTATCTATGTTCGCCCGAGATGCTGCCTGATCCGCACTTTGAGTTACTCCAGCACTTTGTGTCTTTGTGTGTAAGCCGGCATCTGCAGTTCCTTGTTTCCCCACATAATCATGTTGTACAGTCTCGTGTTGATTGTCCCTAGTAGGATAGGGCCCGCAACCGAAAGTCTTACCCTGTCCCACTTAGGAAACCTGAACGGAAACCTCTGGAGACTTTGCGCCCTACCCAAGGTTTCCGTGCGGTTCCCGGAGGTTTTTGTCAGTCTCCCTAATGGTCGAAAGTGGTTTCCGCTTCTTCTATGTTCCGGCGATTATTTCAAAAAATTCAGAAACCGGCCACGACTAAAAATTGGTTGCCGTTTTAAAACTCGGTAATTTTTTAGTTGAAGCCGGTTGCAATGCTGGTTGAAGGTGGTTGCCGGAGGTTGCAGGTAGTGGAAGGTAGTGGAAGGTAAGACCTTTTTTTCACCCAGTTTTATTCCACCAGGGAGGTTTCCGTTCAGGTTTCCAAAGTGGGACAGGGGCATTACTGAGATCAATCGTGTGTGTATAAATGGATGATTGCATACTTTTATCCATTTATAGTATGCTATGTTTATAAAATTATTCTTTAGTCAGGCAGCTCCTTTCCCTGCCGTGACTGGCTTTTCATATCCCAGGATGGCAGGCAGGAATATTTTTCACCTCCCATTCTTTTGTGTGGGAAGGTGTCTCCATACTAATTATCACCTTGTCTCACTGTGGCCGCGATGTTTCTTTTTTAATGATAGGATCTGCTGCACGATAACAGATATATTGTTGCCCCTCCCAATCCGTCCAGGTTCAGACTGTTATTGAGTGTGGTGGGTGGTAAAGGGGAAACGTTGTCTTGATCAATCCCACCCAGCTTGGTCTCTGCCTCGGATTTGCTGCACGTTACTCTTTGTCATTGAGTCATACAGTGTGGAAACAGGCCCTTCGTCTCAACCTGCCCACACCGACCAAAATGTCCCATCCACACTAGTCCCACCTGTCTGTGTTTGGCCCACATCCATCTAAACTTGTCCGATCCATGTACCTGTCTAAATGTTTCCTAAGCGTCTGTAACTCCCGGGCTAGCAGTGGTTGAATGCAGCCACTTTCCAGATGGCAATTTGCTTCACCAGCTTTTGTAGACTTTAGACTTTGGAGATACAATGTGGAAACAGGCCCTTCAGCCCACTGAGTCCGAGCCACCCAGCCATCACCGCATATACTAACACTATCCCACACACTAGGAACAATTTAAAGAACCCAATTAACCTGCAAACCTGCACATCTTTGGAGTGTGGGGGAAAACCGGAGCACCCGGAGAAAACCCACGCGGACCCAGGGAGAACATGCAAGCTCCGTACAGGGAGCACCCGTAGTCAGGGTTGATCCCGGTCTGTGACGCTGAAAGACAGGAACTCCACCGCTGCGCCATTTTTGGTGTGTGTGAGGAAACCAGAGCACTCGGAGAAAACCCACGGGGTCACAGAGAGAACATACAAATACCACACAGATTACACACCTGTAGTCAGGATCGAACTCTGGTCTCTGGCGGTAGAAGGCAGCGGCTGTACTATTGCGCCACCCTGAAGTCCAGTAGCACGGAGCACTTACCAGTACTCATAACTACAGCAAGTACTTGGAGAAATACCCCAGTCAATTGAAATGGACGTCAGACTGTTAATGTTTGCTCAGTCCTCCTCATCCAGTATATTATGCTCAGTTTTAATTTATCCTTCCTCTGTGTGGACACACCGACCTTGAACATTATAAATCATCGTAAAGGGCGGCACAGTGGCGCAGCGGTAGAGCTACTGCCTTACAGCGCCAGAGACCCGGGGTTCGATCCCGACTACGGGCGCTTGTCTGTATGGAGTTTGTACGTTCTCTCCGTGACCTGCGTGGGTTTTCTCTCAGATCTTCGGTTTCCTCCCACACTCCCAACGACGTACTGGACTGTAGGTTAATTGGCTTGGTGTAAATTCAAAATTATCCCTAGTGTGTGTAGGGTAGTGTTCATGTGCGGGGATCGCTGGTCTGTGCGGACTCGGTGGGTCGAAGCACCTGTTTCCGCATTCTATCTCTAAACTGAACTAAACCAAATTCACCTGAATAAAATTGTGGCTTCAAGCGTGAAGCTGAGATTCCATGAAAGTGATGTGCAATCTCACAAATGCAGAAGATAGAAAGGGCCTCTTGAGTCAAGATAGATGAAAGTGATAAAACCAATGTGTATTGTAGGTTGAAGGATGAGCTTTCTCCAAAGGGATTATGCAGAACAAACAGTGTGATGCTATTTAGAATATCCTTTTTCACGGTGGAAAATTATAATTGGCCTTTACACCTTCTTCAAAATAGGAATAGTGTGTACACCAGCACAATGTAGCCCTGGGAATCTTTTAATTGTTGCTAGCAAAAAATATCAAAGGATGTGATCTAAAATCTGAGAAAAGGCATTGTGATGGGCCGTGAACTGTTCAGACTTGAGAGCTGAATAGCTCGCCCCTTCATTATATCCATTTGATAAAATCCTGGTTTTGGTTACATGCGTGTGGGATTTTTCTTGCAGCCAATGTGCCATACTTAATCATCGAGTAACACCACACAGGAGCTCCCGATGACTCTTCTAACTTCAAAATGCAACAAATCACACGGGCAAAAGCAGGGAAATAAGACCGGACTGTTTCGTTTTTGTGGAATCTTGCAGTAATGAAGGAGGCCATTTGGCCCATTGTGCCCATGCTAGGATATTTAACAAGTGCTGCCAACTTAGCATTTAGAATAGTTTGTTCAGTTCTGGGCACCATGTTATAGGAAAGATATTGTCAAGCTTGAAAGGGTTCAGAAAAGATTTACGAGGATGTTGCCAGGACTACAGGGTGTGAGCTATAGGGGGAAGTTGAGTAGGCTGGGTCTCTATTCCATGGAGCATAGGAGGATGAGAGGTGATCTTATAGAGGTGTACAAAATCATGAGAGGAATAGATCGGGTAGATGCACAGAGTCTTTTACCCAGAGTAGGGGAATCGAGGACCAGAGGACATAGGTTCAAGGTAAGGGGGAAAAGATTTAATAGGAATCCGAGGGGGTTACCTTTCACACAGAGGGTGGTGGGTGTATGGAACAAGCTGCCAGAGGAGGTGGTTCAGTCTGGGGCTATCCCATTGTTTAAGGAACAGTAGGACAGGTACATGGATAGGACAGGTTTGGAGGGTTATGGACCAAGCGCAGGCAAGTGGGACTAGTGTAGCTGGGACATGTTGGCCGGTGTGGGCAAGTTGGGCCGAAAGGCCTGTTTACACACTGCATCACTATGACTCTGACTCTGAATCCATGTCTTTTGGTTACCAATTCACTTCACATGGGAATGTGTTTCCAGTTAATTTATACAGCTGTCATTTTAACAAGCACCAACGTAGAATTAATTTATGATGCAGCAAGTATAAAGCAAAATTAAATTAGAAAATTGGATTTGAAAAGAACCAGGCTAATAAATATTGAGAGACCGCCGTGTGGATTTAACAAGATACTGATCCAGAGAGTATGGGAGAGGCCTAGATTTAATCTGGTGTGTTTGTTGATTCTTCAAAAGAATTGTTACTGGCACAGCCAGAACCTATTGTGCGTCTCCAATTAGCCATTGAACTGAGCAACGTGAATTAAATGCATGTTGAAGCCATAATTCCACAATTCCCTGCTGCATATATGTTTGAAATCTTTAACAGCACAGCAATCCTGAATCTTAGTATAGTTTATAGATACAGCGTGGAAACGGGCCCTTCGGTCCACCAAGTCTGCTCCGGCCTGCCATCTCCACACACGAACACTATCCTGCACACACTAGGGAAAATGTATTTATTTTTTAACACCAAGCCAATTAACCTACAAACCTGCACGTCTTTGGAGTGTGGGAGGAAACCGGAGTTCCTGGAGAAAACCCACGCAGGTCACGGGGAGAGGGTACAAACTCCGTACAGACGGTACCTGCAGTCAGGATCATAGCCGGGTCTCTGGCAATGTAAGGCAGCAACTCTAGTGCTGCGCCACCGTGCCGCCCACAGATCTAGCATATTTTCATTCCAAATTTTATTGTGCATTTAAATTTTGCAGCCTTCGCAGCGGGAATTGAATTAATCTGTGAATCGACTTTTCCCGATTTTCGACTACTAATCCAGTATTTTAACTTCCTTGCAACCATCTTCACTGAATATCCAAAAATCATAGCTGGGATTGGCTTTCAGGAATGCTGGATTAGCCATGTTTATGGGGCATCTTGTTCTGCATGGACGATTTGGGCTGAAAGGCCTGTTTCGTTGTGTGTGTGACAATGACTGACTCCAATGCAACAACATTCCAGGAGGGAATAGGAAAACATTTTATGCAACTCATTGTCCTGACATGGAATACACACACAGCCTGAAATTAAAAACATCAAAGAGACGCTCAATAGAAAAGGAAGGGTATGAACTAGTACAAAAGCAAATACTACATATGGCGGAAATGTGAATTAAAACAGGGAATTGTTCAGTAGGCCAGACAGGTTTTGCCGAGAGGGAAACGGAGGTAATGCCAATAGCTTTTTATTGAAGGGATTGAATAGCATGTTCAGACCAATGACACAACCATTGTGGAGCAAATCACGGAAAATCCACAACATTTAGAGAGACCATCAGCCCATGATGTCTGCACTGTGTTTGAAACAGAGTCTTACAGCGTGGAAACAGGCCCTCAAGCCCAATTTGTCCACACCGACCAACATGTCCCATCTACACCAGTCCCACCTGCCTGCGTTTAAGCCATATCCCACTAAACCGGTCGTATCCATGTACCTGTCTAACTGCTTCTTAAACGTTGCGTTAGTACCTGCCTAAACTACCTCCTCCGGCAGCTCATCCCATATACACACCACCCTCTGTGTGAAGAAGTTACCCCTCAAGTTCCTGTTAAATCTTTCTTCCCTCACCTTAAACCTATGTCCTCTGGTTCTCGATTCCACGACTCTGGGCAAGAGACTCTGTGTGTCTGCCCAATCTATTCCTCTCATAATTTTGTACAACCCTATAAGATCACCCCCTCATCCTCTTGCGCTCCAAGGTACAGAGTCCGAGCCTGCTAAACTGCTCCCTGTAGCTCAGGCCCTCAAGTCCTGGCAACATCCTCGTAAATCTTCTCTGCAACCTTTCCAGGTTGTAAGCTGGACATCAGTAAGATTCTGTGAAGAATGAACAATCTGGACTTTGGTACAAAATACCAAGGGATTTATCTTTGTCATTAGATGAAAACCCCCCAGTTGTTGAAACCTGGTGTGAGTTGGTAGCTGAGGGCAGCACGGTGGCGCAGTTGGTAGAGCTGCTGCCTCAGCGCCGGAGACCCAGGTTCAATCCTGACCTCGGGTGCTGTCTTGTGTGGAGTATGCACATTTTCCCTGTGACCGTGTGGGTTTCCTTCGGGTGCTCTGGTTTCCTTCCACATCGCATAGACCTACTAGTTTGTAGATTAATTGGCCCTCTGTAAATTGCCTCTAATGCATAGGGAATGGACACAAAAGTGAGATGACTAGTGTTATACGGGCAGCATGGTGGTGCAGCGGTAGAGTTGTCGCCTTACAGCGCTTTCAGCGCCGGAGACTCGGGTTTGATCCCGACTGGATGCTGTCTGTACGGAGTTTGTACGTTCTCCCCGTGACCATGTGAGTTTTCTCTGAGATCTTCGGTTTCTTCCCACACTCCAAAGACGTACAGGTATGTAGGTTAACTGGCGTATGTGTAAATTGTCCATGGTGTGTGTAGGATAGTGTTAATGTGCGGGGATCGCTGGTCGGCGCGGGCCGAAGGGCCTGTTTCCACACTGTATCTCTAAACTAAACTAAAATAGTGTGGAAGGGTGATCGCTGGTCGGTGTGGACTTGGGTGGGCCAAAGGGCCTGTCTCCATGCTGTGTCTCTAAACTAAGCTAAATCAGTCCTGCGTTTGATGCCTGCATAAATGAATTAACCATCAACCTATACCACTTCATATGACTCATGAAAGATTATCACTTGATTAATGTGCTGGATGTTTCCTGTGTCAATACCCTTGAGGGGAAGTAAAATAGAAAAAGGTAAGAAGTATACATGTATTTATTAGATAGTGCACAAGGTAGGCCCCACTGTCTCCAAATATAATTTGCTGTTTATTTATAGCTGTAGAATGTCAATGTTAAAGTGCAATTTTCACTAGTCCTCGAGCTGTAATTTATTTCTGATTTTAAAATGCACGTTTTTCTGCATCTTCACGATTAGTTTATGTATAGACCAGTATTAAAGGCATAAGATTGACATTGCTTAAACGATGTGGTTCATAGTTTACATAGTCTTTTGTACATTTATACAATGTGATTTTATTTTCCTCATGCAATAAAAATGTACTTTGATCCATCTGGAGAAAGGTTCTGCTCGTTTGGCTTCATTTTCTACTCTGCCGCTTCATAGCTTTGACTTCTGTAAACCGAAACACATCTAAAACTCTGCTACCCTGTGCTAACCCAGCTGTCCTACCATATTCTGTCCCACCTGTATTGGAACCTGTTCTAATACTCTGTTAATTTTAACATTCTTAACCTTGTTCTCAAAAGATCTCTCTCCCCCCCCCCAAGTTAGTGGAGCTTTTATTTTATTTGCCCAAGATATCCCTACACCTTTAGATCGTTCCAGTATAAGGCAGGGATGGCCAACAGATTAACCCATTTATCCCCGCGGACTGCCCACGTCTAAAATCTGCAACAACTGCCCCAAGAGTTACATAGAAACATAAAAAGTAGGTGCAGGAGTAGGCCATTCGGCCCTTCGAGCCAGCACCACCATTCGATAAGATCATCCAGAATCAGTGCCCTGTTCCTGCTTTTTCCCCGATATCCCTTGATTCCATTAGCCCTAAGAGCTATATCTAGCTCGCTCTTGAATGCATCCAGTGAATTGGCTTCCACTGCCTTCTGTGGCAGAGAATTCCACAGATTCACAACTCTGTGGGTGAAAATGTTTTGTCCTCATCTCAGTCCTAAATGGCCTACCCCTTATTCTTAAACTGTGACCCATGGTTCTGGACTCCCTCAACAGTGGGACAATTTTTGCTGCATCTAGCCTGCCCAACCCCTTAGGAATTTCAGTTGTTACCAGGCGACCCGTGGACACGTTGGGTCCCCGTTGTGATGCTAGTCAAGTACACACGGAAGTATTCGATCAAAATGGCGATGTGAAAATGGCGCCGGGCCCAGCAACCCCCTAACTGCGCAGGCACAGCTGACTGGCCCGGCAAGACTGGCCCGCCATTCAGTGTAAAGTCAATTAAAGTCTATAATGCAAATTACTTTGTAAAATATAATAAAACTTGATGCTGCACACTGCAGGCGAATGGGTGAGTGAGGTGCCCCTAAAATTCAATCCTAGTTTTCTTTCTTTATCACCTCTTAATTGAGTTCACCCAATTAAGAAATAATTTGATGAATCTGCGTGGAAAATTTATTTTTTGTGCATTTAAAATTATAAAGTGGGAGATTTCTGCAGGAAACACTTAACGTGTTCATTATTAGAACCTATGCATCATTTATCTTCAGTGGTACCCGTGAATTATGCTTCGGATTTTTAAAGCATTTTTTTCTGACGGTGAACTACATTAGAGTATTTTAGTAAAAGTGTTAGAAGTGCTTTCTCCCAAACTGAAGAGCTGTGTGTTAATTTGTTTCTTTATCCCCCTTTGTCACCAGTCAATTATTTGAACATCAAAAAAAAACCCACACACAATCAAACTTAAGAGTTTTCAAATGAAGATAATGAAAAGAACCCTAAGCATGCATAATTCCTGTTTACCTAATGCACTTTCTACAGAAAGGCCATTTTGGACTGTGATGAGGGGAAAAAAAATTTCACCCAGGGAGTTGTGAATCTGTGGAATTCTCTACCACTGAAGGCAGTAGAGGCCAATTCACTGCAGTTAGATCTAACAGAATCAAGGAAGATGGGGAAAAAAGCAGGAACGGGGTACTGATTTTGGATGATCAGCCATGATCATATTGAATGGCAGTGCTGGCACAAAGTGCCGAATGGTTTACTCCTGCTCCTATTTTCTATGTTTCTATGAGTCTTGTCCAGTATATAAGCCAAGGCCCTATTAAATTGCAGGCAAGCCTACAATAAGAAATAACTTTTAAATCTGAAGTAAAAATAGGAAACGCTGGTTAAAAAAACACTCCAAGTCAAGACAGGGTCAAGGGAAACACCTCAAGTCAATAACCCACTTCTCCCGCCACTAATATGTTCAAGTTCATATTGTGAACTTTCAGTGATGCCAGCTTGCAAATTCTTTGGGAGTGAGCTCTGAAAGAATTGGTGGTAAATGAAATGTATTTGAAGCTTTTAAAGAAAATGGTCCAAAGGACTTTTAATGTAAGCATGCTTTATTTTCAATATGGTAAAGGTGCATAATCGGTATTAAAAGGGGATAAGATCAAACAAATGAGCAAAAACACAAATAGTTTCAACTTGAGGACAAATCAGAGAACACAGTGCTTGTGAGAATCTTTCAAAACTATTCAATCACATATGTTGTAACACCTGCTTTTATTGATATGTTTATGTATGAATATACTGAATATACTTCGAAAATGTGCTCCTCCTGAAATAAACTTTCTATGTGTTTGAGAGAAAAACCCACATCTCACTTTCAGCAACACAAAGTCCAAATATTGACATTAGTTAGTGGACACATTGATGTTTAAAATGGGAGGCCTTGCCTTAACCATGAGCTTGAGAACTGCTGGGAACTCATCTCAGCAGTTTGTAAATTGTGTGCAGGTTATTTCACAACAAATAGACTACATAAAGCATTAATTAGCAAATGTAACAAAACGTGATAAGTAACCAGGGCTGTGTGTTAATTTTAGTCTTATTGCCACTTGTACATTGGCCCAGTGTGGAAACACTGACTATAACACAGGCCATTTCAGTTTATGCTGTTAGTAAATTCAAACTTCTTTGTCAAACTTTCACAGTGGGATTATTACTCCCTTTTACAATGTAGCTTGGAGGAAGAGATGAAAGAATGGGTCGACTGGGCTTGTATTCATTGGAATTTAGGATGAGAGGGGATCTTATAAAAAACATATACAATTCTTAAAAGGATTGGACAGGCTATTTGCAGGAAAAAATGTCCTGATGTTGGGGGAGTCCAGAACCAGGGGTCACAGTTTAAGGCCATTTAGGACAGAGATGAGGAAAAACGTTTTCACTCAGAGTTGTCATCTGTGGAATTCTCTGCCACAGAAGGCAGTGAAGGCCAATTCACTGGATGTTTTCAAGAGAGAGTTAGATTTAGCTCTTAGGGCTAAAGGAATCAAGGGATATGGGGGAAAGCCAGAATGAGGTACTGATTTTAGATGATCAGCCATGATCATATTGAATGGCGGTGTAGGGACAAATAGCGTACTCCTGCACCTATTTTTCTACGTTTCTACGTAAACTTTGCTTCATATTTGTGTGCTGGAATAGTATGTGTGTGCCACTGATGTAGTTGTGTGTCAGATTTAACCGTGGCTCTCTGCAAATGCTTCATCTAAGGAATTCTTGATACCAGCACCAGAATATTTATCATGGAGTCAATACCGAGGCACTGGTATGTGCTGGCAGAGACCTTCCGTGCATTCCTGTATCTTGGAGGAGTTTAGAACATTGCAGAAATCATACCTCATGAATCAGAGATTGGTAGGTTTTGCACTGTTTCGTGGTTTAAACAAAGTTTTTGTTTAATCTGAATTCACAGCTCGTGTAACGAAATGAAAACTATTATTCCATGTGATTATATTAACACTGTGTGCATGTTTCCAAACCCACACAGATGCAGCAATCCAGCTTCAGGTTCTGGGGCACACTAGCGGAAAGTGTGGTGGGAATAGACCCAACTTCCACTCTCACGGGGATGGTTACAATACAATACAATTTATTTGTCACTTGAACCTCATAGAGGCTCAAGTGAAATGTTGTTTCTGCAGTCATACATACAAGAAAAAAAAGACCCAAGACACAACACAATTTACACAGACATCCATCACAGCGCATCTCCACCTCGCTGTGATGGAAGGCAAAAAAAACGTATCTCTCCCCTGCACTTCCCTCTCCCCCCGATGTCAGAGTCAAAGTCAGAGCCCCCGGCGGGCGATAACAATTGTCCCACGGCCATTAACGCCGCGCCGGGTGATGCAAGGCCGCGCTCCGGGTCTTGGGTTAAGGAGGAAGGTTGCGAGGGGGAAAGTGAATATGGTATAGTACATTTATTTGTCACATGTACCGAGCCACAGTGACATTCATTTTTGTATACAGTTCAGTACAGTTATCACTCTACATAATCCCTTGGATACAGCCTAGATAAGCAACTCAGATACAGTACAAGCGTATAGCAGTAGTATACTGAGACTGTTCTGAAGAAGGGTCTCGACCCGAAACGTCACCCATTCCATCTTTCCAGAGATGCTGCCTCTCCAGGTTTTTGTTCCAGTCTCCTATCTTTGGTTTAAACCAGCATCTGTAGTTCCTTCCTATACAGTATTTGGCACCATTTTCAAGTCCCAGTCGTTGTAAGTGCAGGGATCTTGATCTGGACATGAAGGCCCGCAGGTCTCCTCGGAAGGATAGGTAATTTGTGCTGATGTGCCACCCAGCCTGATCCCTGCCTTTGCTTCTGTGTGTCACTAATGAAGGCTACTGAGAAACGCCAACAGCATTCACTAAACTCCAACAGGGATCTATCTTTGAGCACAGCTTGTAACTGAGGACGGGGTACTCGGGTTGGTGTGTGATACGAATTGTGCATCAGCAGGTTACAACAAAGGAGTGGTTATTCTTAAACCGGTACCCATCGTGGTAATGTGCCAAACATTGTTTCTAGTATTTTAAACTGTTTGAATATTGCGATGAATATAAGCATACGTAGGGCAAATGTCTAAAACCAATGTTGATGCCTCGTGCAGGGCTTTGCTGAACAAGTCATTGTGGATTTAACGTAGCAATGCGATTAATGTTCGATCTTGCTGTTCCGTGGTACTGCAACAGGCAACATGAAACGCAGTTCAACATCACTCAGAGTGCAGTCAATCCTGCGATTTTCCTGGCAATTAATGCCCGCAGTTACTGCCCACTGTTATTCCAACTGTGTCTCTGTGCAATATAGATCTTCAGCTGGATTGTGGCAGTGTGAAAATATTGCTGGTTTTAAAAGTGATCAATTGTAAATACATGACGCACATAAATCTGAACACTTAATTATAGTGTAAGAACCTTAATTGCATTCTGGTGCTGTTTATCTTTCATTCTGAAGCCAGTATCATATTTTTTAAAGTTTACAGTCAATATAGCATTCAGAGCCCCCCCTCCCCCCCTGTGCATCATTGAAAACTATTTTCAGACATAAACAAACATTTAAAAATGTCAAGTTTAGGATAATTAAGCATATGTTGCTTCAGATTTCCTGATTACTTAGTATCTTATGCAGGGTTTTACGATCTCAGCTGCCCATTACTGAAACAATTATTACGTTCTTGATTAGTTTTCTGTGGATGTAGTCTCAAGCTGGCCATTGATGCAACAGTTATTAAATGTGCTGAAAATGTACCCAACTCCTAGACTGGTTGGCATGGGTTTCCACTTACTTTCTTGAACTGCTTATCCGAGCTGCAATCATTTCCTGATGTCCAATTATCCCGAATCCACTGAGAATTGTAGAATCTTAGATTCAACTTCCGTTACACTTCAAGCCGGCAATCAGCCCCAACTGTTGATCCTTCATTTGAAGGAGCTTTGGGCTCCAGCTCTTTAGGGTGGCACGGCGGCGCAGCGGTAGAGTTACTGCCTTACACCTCATGCGACCTGGGTTCGATCCTGACCACGGGTGCTTGTCTGTACGGAGTTTGTACGTTCTCCCCGTGACCTGTGTTGGTTTTCTCCGAGGTCTTCGGTTTCCTCCCACACTCCAAATACGTACAGGTTTCTTAGTTAATTGGCCTGGTATAAAAATGTAAAATTGTCCCTCGTGTGTGTGTGTGTAGGATAGCGTTGATGTGCTGGTCAGTGCAGACCCGATGGGCCGAAGGGCCTGTTTTGCATTGTATCTCTAAACCAAACTGGGCCCTGACCCCGCAAATGGCTGATCCTTCGTTCGAAGGAGTGTTGGGCTCCAACTCTTTATCGAAAAATAATCCATCAATGCTGTTTAATAAAAAATAAATAAAAAAAAATTCTCTTGGTATGCAGTTAGTTGCTGGGGTGTGAATTTTCCTGCCTGTATTTTCAATCTTTGCAAACCTCATGCCCACTTGATTCTGCAAAGCCCACCATGTTGAGAGAGGGAAAATTTCCCAGATGTAACACTGAATGCCAAACAGGCCATCTATCTCCCATAAAGTGGTGAATCTCTGGAACTCTCTGCCACAGAGGGTAGTTGAGGCCAGTTCATTGGCTATATTTAAGAGGGAGTTAGATGTGGCCCTTGTGGCTAAGGGGATCAGGGGGTATGGAGAGAAGGCAGGCACGGGATACTGAGTTGGATGATCAGCCATGATCATATTGAATGGCGGTGCAGGCTCGAAGGGCCGAATGGCCTACTCCTGCACCTAATTTCTATGTTTCTATAAAAGGAACTGTTGTACCTAGTTTACAAGTAGGCACAAAATGCAGGCATGTGGTTTAACTGACTAGAATGAGAAACATCCAGGTCTTCATTTATTGCTCGAAACCATTGGTACAAGAGGTTTGTCACCATTGTAACCCATTGCCAGCCATTTATTAGGTACCAGCTATTTATCTATACGTTACAGCATCATAGAAGCAACACATTATCCTGTACACCCAGAATTCTGAGTTATTCCGATTTATTAACTCAGAATTATTCACAAAAGCTCTGATTAGAGAAAAAAACTCATATTTTGAGGTACATAAAAAAGCTGGAGAAACTCAGCAGGTGCAGCAGCATCTATGGAGCAAAGGAAAAAGGCAACGTTTCGGGCCAAAACCCTTATTCAGACTGATCGGAGGTGGGGGGGCGGGGAGAAGAAAGGAAAAAGGAGGAGGAGCCCGAAGGCTGGGGGATGGGAGGAGACAGCAGGAGGGCTGAGGAAGGGGAGGAGACAGCAAGGACTAACAAATTTGGGAGAATTCAATGTTCAAGCCCCCAGGATGCAGACTCCCCAAGCGGAATACGAGGTGCTGTTCCTCCAATTTCCGGTGTTGCTCGCTCTGGCCATGGAGGAGACCCAGGACAGAGAGGTCGGATACGGAGTGGGAGGGGGAGTTGAAGTGTTGAGCCAGCGGGAGGTCAGGTTGGTTATTGCGGAGGTGTTCGGCGAAACGATCGCCCAACCTCTGCTTGGTCTCACCGATATAGATCTGCTGACATCTAGAGCAGCGGATGCAATAGATGAGGTTGGAGGAGATGCAGGTAAACCTCTGTCGCACCTGGAACGACTGCTTGGGTCCTTGAATGGAGTCGAGGGGGGAGGTAAAGGGACAAGTGCTGCATTTCTTGCGGTTGAGGTATATCTTTAGGTATTTTCCTTATATATTTTCAATCTTTTTGTGCAGTTTGAGTTATGTCAAAATAGCAATGGGTTAAGAAGAGGACATAAAGTGCTGGAGTAACTCAGCGGGTCAAGCAGCATCGCTGGAGAACCTGGATGGGTGATGTTTCAGGTCAGGATCTTTCTTCAGGCTGATTGTGTGAGGAGGGGGGAAGAAAGCTGGGAGAGAGATGATGCTGCCTGACTGGCCGAGTAACTCCAACTCTTGGTGTTCTTAAAGCAGCACCTTGTTTCTACAATGGGTTAACGAGTATTTTGTAATAATTTAAAGCATTTAGAACACGGAACGAGCCCTTTCGGCCCACAATGTCTGTGCCGATCAGCCAAATTTCATCACAATAGATTTTTTATCACATTTTTCCTTTGCTAGTTACAAAGTGCACTTGACAAGTTACTATGGCAACTGGACTCTGGGCCCCCTCGTCATGTATTCTGGTGGCAAGCTGTCACTGACAAATGTGTTGAAGATTGATGAACTGCAGTATATGTTGAGGGCATTTGCAGAAACAAGCTGCTCAGTCTCCACATTGTATTGTTAATGTTTCTCTGAGTGTTCACATGAAGTAGGGCAGTGGGGCAGACTTAATATTCGCTGGAAGGGCTTATATTCACCGGAATTTAGGATGAGGGGGATCTTATAGAAACCATATAAAATAGCATATAAAATTGTTAAGAGATTGGACGGGCTAGATGCAGGCAATAATGCTCCCCATGTTGTGAGAGTCCAGAACCAGGGTTCACAATTTAAGAATAAGGGGTAGGCCATTTAGGGCTGAGATGAGGAAAAACCTTTCCAGCCAGAGAGTTGTGAATCTGTGGAATTCTCTGCCTCAGAAGGCAGTGGAGGCCAATTCATTGGGAGTTTTCAAGAGAGAGTTTGATATACCTCTTAGGGCTAACAAAATCAAGGGATATGGGGAGAAAGCAGGAACGTGGTACTGATTTTGGATGATCGGCCATGATCATATTAAATGGCGGTGCTGGCTCGAAGGGCCGAATGGCCTACTCCTGCACCTATTTTCTACGTTTCTATGTTAATGCAATGCTACACAGGCTGAGCTCAATACTGTCATCTGAAACCTGTGGGACCACACACAGATATACATATGATAACTCCATATCTATGACAGCAATATCAAGCACTTTAAGGCAGAGATCGATAAGATTCTTGATTAGTACGGGTGTCAGGGGTTATGGGGAGAAGGCAGGAGAATGGGGTTAGGAGGGAGAGATAAATCAGCCATGATTGAATGATGGAGTAGACTTGATGGGGCGAATAGCCTAATTCTGCTCCTATCAGTTATACTGTAAACTAGAAATTTTAGAACAGAAACATGAGTTTCTTCTGCTCAGTCAGCCTGCCCTGGCAAGTGAAGGAATATTTGTTTAATCTTGTTTTGACATAGGAAATTGCAGCACAATGGTCAAGTTAAATAACAGACAAAAGAAGTCACTTCTGGATTCCAGAAGTTAACCGGGCCACTGGTCAATCACTCCCATTGCACAGCGCACAATGGATACCATGTTGTTACTTATCCCATTTAAATACAGGCCACCTCACACAGAACGCTTCAATCAGATCCGTTTTCCTTTGCTAACACACTGCTGCCTGTTGTCACTGCATTCACGTTCACCTGGAAACCCAGGGAGACCATTTGACACCATCAAAGAGGGAGGTGGGGGAAAGTACTCCTACAGCACATCTGGACAACCACAAATCGTTATGCCCACGGCTCAATGGGACCTTACATGTTACCTAGCATAGATACAAAATGCTGGAGTAACTCGCCGGGTCAGGTAGCATCTCTGGAGAAACGGAATAGGCGATGTTTCGGGATGACACTGTGGCGTCAGCCTAAACACGGGCCACTCAGGCTCGAACCCTCGTCAGGAG
Organism: Leucoraja erinaceus; assembly: GCF_028641065.1. Classification (NCBI taxonomy): domain Eukaryota; kingdom Metazoa; phylum Chordata; class Chondrichthyes; order Rajiformes; family Rajidae; genus Leucoraja; species Leucoraja erinaceus. Next base: position 70,078,068 of record NC_073383.1, on the reverse strand, counting down.
ATATGAGGGCGGGCACGTGATGGCGTGGGCTAGAGGAAGTGTCCTGGTACTTAAGGTCTCTCACCGCGAGACCTTGAGGAGTCGACAGGTAGCTGAGCCCGAGATAACAACCTCGCTCAGCTACAGCAACATTGTATTATAGTTAGTGCACCACCTAACGTCTTCACCACTGAATATATGACTCTTTGAACCTGCCTGACGTCTCACCTTTCTTTATTCACCACGTATGGTGCTGCTACAACACTCTTCTTTTGACTGATTGTGAGGGGGGGGGGGAACCTGGGAGGGAGGAGGAGGCGAAACAGGACAAGACGCAGCAGGTTATAGGTGGGTGAGGGGGGGGGGGGGGGGGGATTGATAGCAAATGGTTGGAACGCAGGCTAGAGATTAAAGCAGATGTGAGAGAGATGGAAGGAAGATTTGCAAACTGTGAAGCCTGAGGATAGACACTCCCAGAGGAAAGAGAGTGAGTGGGAGAGGAGAAATTGGTGTAAGCCAAGGTGGGTCCCAGAGGGGGGCGGGAGTGGGTTGTTAGTAGTCAGATAAAATGGGAGAATTCAATGGTAATTCTGTTGGTTTTTAAGCTACCCAAGCACAATATGATGTACTGCACAGTACTGCACAGAGCATCACAAACGCTCAACTACCCTCCCTGGATGACATATACAGGGCCCGATGCTTGCGCTGGGCCACAAACATCAAGCAGGACACATCCCACCCTGCCAATCAGCTTTTCACTCTGCTACCCTCTGGGAGGCGATTCAGGTCTCTGAAGGCTCGCACCGGTAGACTAAAAAATAGTTTCTACCCATGTGCGATAAAAGAACTTAATCTAACAGAGAACACTGGGGAAGCACAATATAATTCGGGGTGCAAGATAATGCGCAATATTCTTTTAAAATATTTTTAATACCTATTTATTATTTTTTTTACTGATATGTGTATATGTGAGTCAATGGCTGTTGTGTTTGTCCTTTTTAAACTGAAGGAGATGCAATGGAATTTTGTTGCACAGTACTGTGCAATGACAATAAACATATTCTATTCTCTACTGTTCCACCAGTCTGCATGTGGCCTCACTCTGGCAATGGAGGAGGCCCCTGCAGGATAGAACCTTCAGCCATGGACAGTCAAGCAACCAGGAGATCCGATAGGCCTTGACATGCCGAGTGCAAGTAATCGGCAAATTGGAGGAAGGACATTCATCCTATTGAGAGAGTGCAGCGTAGGTTAATTCCCAGGATGGCGGGACTGTCATATGATGTAAGAATGGAGCGGGTGGGCTTGTATTCACTGGAATTTAGAACGGTGAGAAGGGATCATAGAAACATGTAAAATTATTAAGGGTTTGGACACGCTAGGTGCAGGAAACATGTTCCCAATGTTGTGGGAGTCCAGAACCAGGGGCCACAGTTTAAGAATAAGGGGTAAGCCGTTTAGAACTCTCTTACACAGAGTTGTGAAATTGTGGAATTGTTTGCCTCAGAAGGCAGTGGAGGCCGATTCACTGGATGCATTCAAAAGAGAGTTAGATAGAGTTCTTAGGGCTAGTGGAATCAAGGGATATGGGGAGAAGGCAGGAGCGGGGTACTGATTGTGGATGATCAGCCATGAATCAGTAGCACATTGAATGGCGGTGCTGGCTTGAAGAGCCGAATGGCCTACTCCTGCACCTATTGTCTATGTATCTATGTATGTAAAATGATCGCCTTGTCTATGCTTCTCTACGCGGGCTTTTTCCATCTCTCCCTCTCCCTGGAGCACGAGTGCTTTAGCCATCTCCATCCTCCTCCTTCCCAAGAACAGCTACTGCTAAGCTGACTCCAAATCAAATGAGCGCTCTTTAGTTTAGTTTAGTTTAGAGATGCAGCCCGGAAACAGGCCCTTCAGCCCACCAAGTCTGCACTGACCAGTGATCCCCGCACACTAAAGGGCCTGTCCCACTTGCCGATTTTTTTCAGCGACTGCCGGCGTCATATCAGTGTCGCCAAAAGATTTAGAACATTTCAAAATCCAGCGGCAACAAAAAAAAAGTTGCGACACTTGAAAAAACACTGCGCGTCATATGTCGTCACTGCCGCATCCGATGACCTGATACGTCAGTCAATGATGCTGGCAGTCGCCGAAAAAATCGCCAAGTGGGACAGCCCTTAACACCATCCTACACACACTAGGGACAATTTACATTTATACCAAGCCAATTAATCTACAAACCTGTTCTTCTTTGAAGTGCGGGAGGAAACCAAAGTTCTACGAGAAAACCCACGCAGGTCACGGGGAGAACGTACAAACTCCGTACAGACAAACAGCCGTAGTCGGGGTCGAACACGGGTCTCAGACACTGCAAGCGCTGTAAGGCAGCAACTCTCCTGCTGCGCCACTGTGTCGCCCTCTTTTGACGTCTGTACCTTGAAGACAAAGATTGCCTCTGACCCCTCATCCACCACGAGCATTCTAAATTACACCTACACCGGGAGATGAAACTTACAGTGCAAACATGCACGCTAATTCAAACATTCTGCTTTGTAAAGGATTTTAAAATTGTGAGTAGAATATAATCAGTTTTGTAGTTGCCAGATGAAAATGTCAATGTTAAAAAATGGCATCAGCGAAGAAGAGAGAAATCAAATCCTTCGCCTATCGGAAGTGGTGTGATGAAAGAATCCTGACCCATTCACTCCTGGCGTTACCACGGGATGCCAAGACAGCCATCAGATAATTCCTGGTGCTATATGGAAGCCAGAGGGACTACACAACACTTTCTAAGTGGATGGTGAATGCAGATAATCTTCCAACACTGAAGGGGCTTCTGCACAAGCACTTGAACGCCATGCTGCAGAAGGCTATGGACCTTCTATGTCAGGTTAATGGCATTAGTGTATGGTACCCAATGGTCAGCGTGGACCAAAGAGTCTATTTCTGTGTTGTTTCACTCGGATCCTGCAATTATTAAGCATTACAGAAACTTACTGATCAAAATTAAACATTTAAATATTGCACTAACATTTGATACTATTGACCCGCACAGGTTAGTGACAACACAAAGGTTAGTGGGATTTTTGGTGTTTTCTGCTTGAATATTTTGCCAAGAAATAACTCTGCATTTATGCCCTTTGGCTGTTCTCTACACAACCAATTAGTCACAGCTACTCCAATTCCTCTAGATCCTCTAGTAAGCATGCAGGTATAGCAGGCAGTGAAGAAAGCAAATGGCATGTTGGCCTTCATAACAAGAGGAGCAAAGAGATCCTTCTGTAGTTGTACAGGGCCCTAGTGGGACCACACCTGGAGTATTGTGTGCAGTTTTGGTCTCCAAGTTTGAGGAAGGACATTCTTGCTATTGAGGGAGTGCAGCGTAGGTTCACGAGGTTAATTCCCGGGATGATGGGACTGTCATATGCTGAGAGAACGGAGCGGCTGGGCTTGTATACTACGGAATTTAGAAGGATGAGAGGATATCTTATTGAAACATATAAGATTATTAAGTGTTTGAACACGCTAGAGGCAGGAAACATGCTCCCAATGTTGGGGGAGTCCAGAATCAGGGGCCACAGTTTAAGAATAAGGGGTAAGCCATTTAGAACAGAGACGAGGAAGCACTTTCTCACACAGGGAGTTGTGAGTCTGTGGAATTCTCTGCCTCAGAGGGCGGTGGAGGCCGGTTCTCTGGATACTTTCAAGAGAGAGCTAGATAGGGCTCTTGAAAATAGCGGAGTCAGGGGATATGAGGAGACGGCAGGGACAGGGTATTGATTGGGGATGATCAGCCATGATCACGTTGAATGGCGGTGCTGGCTTGAAGGGCAGATTGGCCTACTCCTGCACTAATTGTCTATTGTCTACCTCATTCACACAATTAAATATACATGTGTTAGCTCTTTCACAAGTCGGAGACAACTCATTTGAGTTTAATTGATCGATTGATGGAAAGACACAAGATGGGAACAGGTCCTGTGGCCCAACAAGTCTACGCTGAGCCTTAATACCCACTCACACTGGTTCTATGTTATCCCATTTTCACATCCACTCCCTTGCACATGTGATGGGCAATTTACAGAGGCCAAATAACCTGCAAACCTGCACATCTTTGGGATGTGGGAGGAGATCGGAGCACCTGGAGGAAAGCCACAAGGGCACAGGGAGAACGTGCAAACTCCACATGGACAGCACCCAAGGTCAGGATCGAACATGGGTCTCTAGTGCCTTGAGGCACTGTGCTGCCCTGGTGGTAGAGCCTGCTACAAAAGCTATGATTCTCAGATATGGCATATATCCGAAGAAGGGTCTCGACCCGAAATATCACCCATTCCTTCTCCCCAGAGATGCTGCCTGTCCTGCTGAGCTACTCCAGCATTGTGTGTCTCTCTATGGCATATCTATTCCAGCTGGCAATGATCTTACAAATGAAAGATTTGTAAACTGACAGAACAAATCACATCACGAGGTAGCCTTGAAATGTTTTGAAGAGAAAAATACTGCATAAATGTCTAACCAGTTTATCAGCATGTATTAGCTTAAGGCGTGTACACATCCATAAAAATAAAAGCTCTTTAGAAAATGTTTGTTTTAAATTTAGCATTATTGGCACAAAATACAAAATAAATATGTTCGATCACTCTTGTCTAAGCTTGTCCAAAACTGTCTGTTAACGCACGGAGCACGCGCGTAGACTTAACACTTTAGAAATGTTTCACAGAGTTTCATTTGCCACAGTGAAATATACCTCTGTTCAGAATTTGGTTTACCACCAACTACCAGAAGAACTTCTGGAAGGTTGTCAGTTTGTAAAGGTGGTGGGTCTCCATAGTGTGTGGTCTCTGGCTGGGCATCTTTTATAACCCCGTTCTCGCCGTGTTCCTTGGCGCTGTGTTGTGAAGGAGGCGGCTTCGGGAGGCGATACGCGTGTTGGCGCGGCCACAGTACCACGGGCGTTGCGGACATGGGCCAGGTCGACCCCTGAAGCCTCTCGCCCCTCTCCGAGGACTGTACGCTGAAGGTCATCATCTCGATGTTGTCGGAGTTTGCGCTTCGGTTTCGCGACCGGCCCGGCGACGAGCTGCAGCGCTCCGCCACGTTCGGCGTGGAGAAATTCAAGCAGCAGGCGCCCTTCAGCCCCACCAGCTGCTGCCCGCTGCACTGGTCGCACGGGTGGGTGTTGTTCTCAACGCAGATGCAGCTGGGCGTGGTTGGTGTGGAAGGGGCGCTGTCGGGACGTGCCTCCTGGAAGCTGGCACCGACCCCCACCGTGCAGTGGTAGATCTTGGCGGGAGGGGCCGTCTCCGTGCCTGGGCTCAGCCTCTCCCACGCCTGCGTCGTCAATTGGAATTTCCACAGGCTGTTGCTGGAGCTGCTGTGGTTCCTCCCTCCTCCGAAGATCAGCATGCTGTCCTGGTATACAACGGCAGAGTGCCCGACTAACTGGCGAGGCCCAGAACTGTGAGAAGGAAAGAACTCATGAGTTTATTCGCAGCAAAGCTGGCCGCACAACCAGAAGTTCAAGCACCTGGGAAAGCATGTGGCGGCACGGTGGCGCAGCGGTAGAGTTGCTTCCACGTAGCGCCAGTGTTCCAAGTTCGATCCTGACTACGGGTGCTTGTCTGTACGTTCTCCCCGTGACCTGCGTGGATTTTCCCCGGGTCCCCCGGTTTCCGCCCACGTTCCAAAGACGTACAGGTTTGTACGTTAATTGGCATGGTAAATTTGCAATTTGTCCCGTGTGTGTGTGTGTATGTGTGTGTGTAGGATAGTGTTGATGTGTGGGGAACGCTGGTCGGTGTGGACCTGATGGGCCAAAGGGCCTGTTGCCGCGCTTATCTCTAAAAACTAAACTAATGGCGAGGGGTAAACGGGCCTGTTTTGTCAGTCATACGTTTAAGAAACATTTGGTCAGGTACATGGATAGGACAGTTTTAGAGGGATATGGGCCAAATGCAGGCAGGTGGGACTAGTGTAGATGGAGCATGTTTGTTGGTGTGGGCAAGTTGGGCCAAAGGGCCTGTTTCCGTGCAGTATGCCTCTGTTAAATGATGAGTAATCTTTTCCTGCCAATCAACTATGCTTTCTTATCCCCATATCCTTGATCCCTTTATGAAAGTCCCGGATAGAGTGGATGTGGAGAAGATGGTTCCAGTATTGGCAGAGTCTAGGACTCGAGGGCACAGCATCAGAATAAAAGCGCGTACCTTTAGAATAAAGATCTTTAGCCAGAGGATGGTAAATCTGGAATTCATTGCCACGGCTGGTTGTGGAGGCCAAGTCATTAGGTATTTTTAAAGCGGAGATCGATAGTTTCTTGGTTAGTAAGAACGTCAAAGGTTACGGGGAGAAGGCAGGAGAATTAGGTTAAAGGGAAAAATAGATCAGCCATGATTGAATGGTGGAGGTGACTCGAAGGGCCGAATGGCCCAATTCTGCTCCTATGACTTATGAACATGATTCCTCAGCATCCAAAGGTCTATCAATCTCAGCTTTGAATATTCTCAGTGACATTATTTTCATCCACTGTCCATTGGGTGGTGGAGTTCCAACGATTTGCAACTCCTGAGTAAATACATCTCTTTGCTCTGTTCTGACACCAATGCTCCTGACCTCTGCTCTCTCCTGTCTTGGGAAAGAGCCTTTTCAAATTTGACTTATCAAGCCCCACGTGTGTGTTTAATGTCACCTTGCGTTCTTTTCAAACTCCAGAGAATATTCAGCTCACTCTCTGCCCTCTCAAACTGTCTATCAGCTCAGGAACCATTCCAGAGAACCTCTGTTAAACCCATTCCAAGGAGCTCCTTCTTTAGATAAGATGAAACAAACTTCATAATACTTAAGCTATGTCTCCCCATCCCCCTCCCCTAGATGCCCCCTACTCTTATAGTCAAATCCCTTTGCAATGCAAGCATATCATTTTTCAACGAAGATAGACACAAAATGCTGGAGTAACTCAGCAGGACAGGCAGCATCTCTGGATAGAACGAATGGGTGACGTTTCGGGTCGAGACCCTTCTCCTGACTGATTAAAGATTAAGTATATAAGGAAGACAATTGCAGCTTTTTATTTGTTTGTAACTAAGAAATAAAATGCTTTAATCTCCGAGTAGAGTCTCGACATCTTCAGTCTTGACCCGGAAACCTCACCCATTCCTTCTCTCCCGAGATGCTGCCTGCCCCGCTGAGTTACTCCAGCATTTTGTGTCTATCTTCGGTGTAAACCACCATCTGCAGTTCCTTCCTGCACCTATCATTTTTCTACTAAAGGCTGCAAAACAGCAGTGCCTCCTCAGTACTACACGTGGCTTTCAACCTAGAGATTTGTGCTTATTGCTCTGAAATGTGACAGAAACCAAGACCAAGAGGAATGAGTGAGAATGAAGTATAGCCAACATCGCACAGCTTTTAAAAGCATGGAAGTGAAAGTTCAGAAAGGAAAGTCAAGCAGAACTGATTTCTAAAAGAACCAAAAGGCCTTTCACATAACCGAGTAGTAAAGGCCATTGAATCAAGAGTACGCAAATATATTTTTAGTAACTACATGCGTTTCCCATTAAAAAAAAACAAATGGTGTTAAACAACTGTAAAAGGTATTGCATTTGCCAACAAGATTTTACGTCAGTGTTGAATATGTTTTAGTATGAATTAACTCAGTGGTATATTTCACAAATTTAGCAGTGGTCAGAAGACTATTTCTGTACACTTGCTAATCGGGGATATGGCTTAGGTATGGGACTGCATGCAAGAAAACAATTTCACTATGCGTTTGTACTTGTGCCAATGAAAGCACCATTTGATCTGGGATAATAGGCTTCTGTCGATGTATAGTTTCTGTACCGACCAACGATCCCCACATGTTAGACAATAGACAATAGGTGCAAGGAGTAGGCCATTCGGCCCTTTGATGCATTCAATGTGATCGAGGCTGATCATCCCCAATCAGTACCCCGTTCCTGCCTTTTCCCCATATCCCCTGACTCCGCTATCTTTAAGAGCCCTATCCAGCTCTCTCTTGAAAGCATCCAGAGAACCTGCCTCCTGAGGCAGAGAATTCCACACACTCACAACTCTCTGTGAGAAAAAGTGTTTCCTCGTCTCCGTTCTAAATGGCTTACCCCTTATTCTTAAACTGGGCCCCCTGGTTCTGGATTCCCCCAACATCGGGAACATGTTTCCTGCCTCTAGCGTGTCCAAACCCTTAACAATCTTATATGTTTCAATAAGATCCCCTCTCATCCTTCTAAACTCCAGAGTGTACAAGCCCAGATGCTTTTAGCGCTATCCCACACCGGGGATAATTTTTTACATTTACACCAAGCCAATTAACCTACAAACCTGTACGTCTTTGGAGTGTGGGAAGAAACCGAAGATCTCGGAGAAAACCCACGTGAGCCATGGGGAGAACGTAAAACTCCGGACAGACAAAGCACCTGTAGTTGGGATCGAACCCGGGACTCTGGCAGCTGCAAGGGCATGGAAGGCAGCAACTCTGCCGCTGTGCCACCGTGCCCGCCCTGTCTTTACTGACCGTGTTTTGATCTTGGACCAGGTGCTGCCGATGAAATCCCACTTCCAAAAGTCATTCTGCTCCACAAGTCCAACCAGACCGCCGAACAGGTACATCCCGCTGCTGTAGACAACTGCAGAGTGACTGTATCGTGGTCCTGGCCCCACGTCACCAGCCGAGCACAATACTGGGCACCAGTCCTTGGCATCTGGTGCGGAGAAAAACAAGAACCATTTAACAACCTGGAAACAACAATTCTCGGTTAGTACGGGTGTCAGAGGTTATGGGGAGAAGGCAGGAGAATGGGGTTAGGAGGGAGAGATAGATCAGACATGTTTGAATGGTGGAGTAGACCTGATGGGCCAATTGGCCTAATTCTACTCCTATTCCTCTTAGACAATAGGTGCAGGAGTAGAACATTCAGTCCTTCGAGCCAGCACTGCCGTTCACTGTGATCATGGCTGATCATCCACAATCAGTACCCCGTTCCTGCCTTCACCCCATAACCCCTGACTCCGCCATCTCTATCTAACTCTCTCTTGAAAGCATCCAGAGAATTGGCCTCCACTGCCTTCCGAGGCCGAGAATTCCACAGATTCACAACCCTCTGTGTGAAACGGTTTTTCCTCATCTCCGTTATAAATGGTTTGCCCCTTATTCCTAAACTGTGGCCCCAGGTTCTGGACTTCCCCAACATCGGGAACATGTTTCCTGATGACCTTATAACAATGCAGACTCTCTCACGCTTCTGCCGACTTGGTGGGTGTTATCGTCCCCCTGCTCCGTGTCCACTTTGCTCGCAAAACGACTGCTCATTTTAGGTTTTTAGTTTATTTTACTCTAGATTTTCGACATATAGCGCAGAAGCAGGCACTTGGGCACGCAATCCCTGTGCACTAGCATAATTTTACACAGCGGGACCAACTCAGAATTTTTTACCGAAGCCAATTAACCTGGAAACCTAAACGTCGTTGGAGGAAACCGGACCATCCGGAGAAAACCCACGCAGGTCACGGGGAGAACGTATCAACTCCATACAGACAGCACCCATGGTCGGGATCAAACCCGGGTCCCTGGCGCTGTAAGGCAGCAACACTACCGCTGTGCCACCGCGCTGCCCCTGTCTTCTTTTGTGAAACATGTATCAGCAGTTCCTAGTTTCTATGTTTAAGAAGGAACTGCAGATGCTGGAAAATCGAAGGTACACAAAAATGTTGGAGAAACTCGGCGGGTGCAGCAGCATCTATGGAGCGAAGGAAATAGGCAACGTTTTGGGCTGAAACCCTTCTTCTTCCTAGTTTCTACACTGGGCTGTTACTAGCTGTGCCACTGTCACTTCCAATGGTTGGGTCTTAACCAATTCCGCGGTACTCACCTAACGCGACATGCTGACCTGACATGAAGAACTTCCCGACTTTGGTGCCAAAATCCCTCTTTCAATGCTCTCCTGCATCTTCCTGCCTGAGCTTCATTTCATTTCACATTGACCATTTCAACAATGTTGAATACCTCTGCCCTTATCATGCCAACCCAACAGAGGCCTTGGCCAAGGGGTGACCTCCTGAGGGGTCAGCTGCCCCCCCCCCAATCTGCTCCCGGACAAGGCACAAACAAGTCCACACGCTCAAACCATTAATTAAGAGAAAGCATGTGGTGAAAATGAACACGTGATGTCCTAAAATAAGACAACGAGCTATATAACCATATAACATATAACAATTACAGCACGGAAACAGGCCATCTCGGCCCTACAAGTCCGTGCCAAACAATTATTTTCCCTTAGTCCCACTTGCCTGCACTCATACCATAACCCTCCATTCCCTTCTCATCCATATGCCTATCCAATTTATTTTTAAATGATACCAACGAACCTGCCGCCACCACTTCCACTGGAGGCTCATTCCACACCGCCACCACTCTCTGAGTAAAGAAGTTCCCCCTCATATTACCCCTAAACTTCTGTCCCTTAATTCTGAAGTCATGTCCCCTTGTTTGAATCTTCCCTATTCTCAAAGGGAAAAGCTTGTCCACATCAACTCTGTCTATCCCTCTCATCATTTTAAAGACCTATGAAAACCTCTGAGAGAATAAAGACCTAACATTCTAGTAAATTCTAGTAAATCTCCTCTGTACTCTCTCTATTTTGTTGACATCCTTCCTATAATTGGGCGACCAAAATTGAACACCATACTCCAGATTTGGTCTCACCAATGCCTTGTACAATTTTAACATTACATCCCAGCTTCTATACTCAATGCTCTGATTTATAAAGGCTAGCATACCAAAAACTTTCTTTACCACCCTATCTATATGAGATTCCACCTTCAAGGAACTATGCATGGTTATTCCCAGATCCCTCTGTTCAACTGCATTCTTCAATTCCCTACCATTTACCATGTACGTCCTATTTTGATTTGTCCTGCCAAGGTGTAGCACCTCTCATTTATCAGCATTAAACTCCATCTGCCATCTTTCAGCCCATTCTTCCAAATGGCCTAAATCACTCTGTAGACTTTGGAAATGCTCTTCATTATCCACAACACCCCATATCTTGGTATCATCTGCATACTTAATAATCCAATTTACCACATCTTCATCCAGATCATTGATGTACATGACAAACAACAAAGGACCCAACACAGATCCCTGAGGCACCCCACTAGTCACCTGCCTCCAACCCAACAAACAGCCATCCACCATTACCCTCTGGCTTCTCCCATTCAGCCACTGTTGAATCCATCTTGCTACTCCTGCATTTATACCCAACAGTTGAACCTTCTTAACCAACCTTCCATGAGGAACCTTGTCAAAGGCTTTACTAAAGTCCATATAGACAACATCCACTGCTTTACCCTCGTCAATTTCCCTAGTAACCTCTTCAAAAAATTCAAGAAGATTATTCAAACATGACCTTCCAGGCACAAATCCATGTTGACTGTTCCTAATCAGACCCTGTTTATCCAGATGCTTATATATATTATCTCTAAGTATCTTTTCCATTAATTTTCCCACCACTGAAGTCAAACTAACAGGTCTATAATTGCTAGGTTTACTATTAGAACCCTTTTTAAACAATGGAACAACATGTGCAGTACGCCAATCCTCAAGGACTATTCCCGTTTCTAATGACATTTGAAATATTTCTGTCATAGCCCCGGCTATTTCTACACTAACTTCCCTCAATGTCCTAGAGAATATCCTGTCAGGACCTGGAGACTTATCCACTTTTATATTTTTCAAAAGTGTCAGTACTTCTTTTACTTTGAAACTCATAGTATCCTATAGCTACTCTACTAGTTTCCCTTACCTCACATAATTCAATATCCTTCTCCTTGATGAATACCGAAGAAAATAAATTGTTCAATATCTCCCCCATCTCTTTTGGCTCTGCAGATAGCTGTCCACTCTGTCTCTCCAATGGACCAATTTTATCCCTCGTTATCCTTTTGCTATTAATATAGCTGTAGAAACCCTTTGAATTCACTTTCACCTTACTTACCAAAGCAACCTCATATCTTCTTTTAGCTTTTTTTAAATTTCTTTCTTAAGATTCTTTTTACATTCCTTATACTCCCCAAGCACTGCATTTACTTCATGCTGCCTATAATTATTGTAGATCTCCCTCTTTCTCCGAACAAGATGTCCAATTTCCCTTGAAAACCAGGGCTCTTTCCAATTTTAACTGTTTCCTTTCAACCGAACTGGAACATAAAGATTCTGTACTCTTAAAATTTCCCCTTTAAATATCCTCCATTTCTCTTCTACATCCTTCCCATAAAACAAAATGTCCCAGTTCACTCCTTTTAAATCATTTCGCATCTCATCAAAGTTAGCCTTTCTCCAATCAAAAATCTCAACCCTAGGTCCAGTTCTGACCCTCTCCATAATTATATTGAAACTAATGGTATTGTGATCACTGGACCCGCTGAAACTATCCCCACAGCTGCTGCAATTAGGCCATGTTTGTGCAACACAAGGCTCAGCACTGGTTCTCTGCTGCACAAATACTGCCAATGCCAAAGGCTATATCATACAATTAATTATTTTCTCAGCACCATCCAAACGCCAAAGTCACTAACGGTGGCTTTTTGCTTTTGTTCACCGGCTGTAAAAATAAATAGGCCTCCCAAATTCACGTATTTCCTTGAGAAATCAATGAGGGGGAGGATACAAAATGCTGGTGTCACTCAGCGGGCCGGGCAGCAGCCCCGGTGAAGATGGATAGATGGCGTTCCAGGTCGGGGACCCTTCTTCAGACCCTTTCCCAAAAGGAGATCGCATAGATAACCGAGAGGAAATTGGCGAAGGGACAGAGGAAAGGGACTGCCCAGATTGCTCCAAAGACTTGATGAATCATAACAATTGTACGAGACAAATGTTCTTAAATTCTGATGAAAAGTCATCGGACATAACAGGGCAGGAACAGGCCCTTCGGCCCGCAATGTCTGTCCCGAACATGATGCCAAATTAAACTAACCTACTCTAATCGAATCTGCACACGATTCATATCACTCCGTTCTCTGCATATCCATGTTCCTACCCAAAGGTCACTCTATTGTATCTGCTTCCACCACTACCCCCCCGCAGTGCGATCTAGGCATCTACCACCCTCCAAGGTAAAATACTTGCATCATCTCCTTAAACTTTTCCCCTCTCACCACTTAAATCTATGCCCTCTACTCGTTCACATTTCCACCCTGGGGAAACCGGTCTCGACTGTCTATACATAGAAACATAGAAAATAGGTTCAGGAGTAGGCCATTCGGCCCTTCGAGCCTGCACCGCCATTCAATATGATCATGGCTGATCATCCAACTCAGTATCCTGTACCTGCCTTCTCTCCATACCCCTTGATCCCTTTAGCCACAAGGGCCACATCTAACTCCCTCTTAAATATAGCCAATGAACTGGCCTCAACTACCTTCTGTGGCAGAGAGTTCCAAAGATTCACCACGCTCTGTATGAAAAATGTTTTTCTCATCTCGGTCCTAAAGGATTTCTCCTTTATCCTTAAACTTTGACCCCTTGTCCTGGACCTCCAACATCGGGAACAATCTTCCTGCATCCAGCCTGTCGAAACCCTTAAGAATTTTGTAAGTTTCTATAAGATCCCCCCTCAATCTTCTAAATTCTAGCGAGTACAAACCGAGTCTATCCAGTCTCTCTTCATATGAAAGTCCTGCCATCCCAGGAATCATTCTGGTGAACCTTCTCTGTACTCTCTCTATGGCAAGAATGTCTTTCCTCAGATTTGGAGACCAAAACTGTACACAATACTCCAGGTGTGGTCTCACCAATACCCTGTACAACTGCAGTAGAACCTCCCTGCACCTATACTCAAATCTATATACTCAGATACTATCTATCTATGAGTTTAAAAACTTCTATGAGGAATTTTCTCAACCTCTGATGCTCCAGAGGAAACAATCCAAGTTTGTGTAACCTCTCCCATCTAATCCAGGCAGCATTCTGCATTTGTATTAAACTCTCCCCAAAGCCTCCACATCCACCCTGTAATGGGGCAACCAGAACCACATATCAAATAAAGGTGTTGCTTTCTCCACAGTTGCTGGCAGAATGGTTTCTCCAATGTCAAATTCCAAGCATCTACATTATTCTGCTTCAATGCTTTTTCATCAGAAATGGTGCTTTTCCACGGAGGTGCTTTCTCTAGCCAATGTTATTAGATTTGGATACATCTAACAAAGGCCCTCTCGTCACAAACCTTCCCCTTTGCTCTCTCTTCACCACTCATCCCTCCCAGGTCTGCATCTTAAAACCCGTCTCATCACCTTCACACATGACAATTAATTTAGTTTCCCGCTTCTGATCTTCGAAGGTGTCCTCCTTCCATGGGAGAACAATTCCACGTTTCATAAGAACCTAAGGGACAGGAGCAGCAGGGAGCTAGTTACCCGTTGAATCTGTTCCATCATTTAATAACCTCAATGTACCTTTGCCTGCACCCTCCCTAAAACCCTTGATTCCCTTGTGGTTCAAACATCTATCATTCTCTGCTCTGAGCATTGAGGCTTCTACAACTTCTGCTCACCAAAGCCAAAACTCCAGAATTCTTGAGAGGGTCCCATTATATCAACGTAACCTCCGTACACGAACATCTGAGCCTCAAACACCACCGCACTGTGTCCCTTCCGATTCTTGGGTGCCTGTTTCTGAAGAAGCAAAGGTAACTATTATTCATTATTTTTACACTTTCTTATCAATCATCTTATGCCATGCATAGTAATCAGGCAGAAATGAGTACCTAATGCCCGTTCCTCTGATTTCCTCATATTTCCCTCACAAATTTCGCTTACGGAGCATACAGCCCAGTGGTGTTATTTTTGATTTCTCTAACTTCGTAACCATATAACAACCATATAACAATTACAGCACGGAAACAGGCCATCTCGGCCCTACAAGTCCATGCCGAACAATTTTTTTTTTCCCCTTAGCCCCACTTGCCTGCACTCATACCATAACCCTCCATTCCCTTCTCATCCATATGCCTATCCAATTTATTTTTAAATGATACCAATGAACCTGCCTCCACCACTTCCACTGGAAGCTCATTCCACACCGCTACCACTCTCTGAGTAAAGAAGATCCCCCTCATATTACCCCTAAACTTCTGTCCCTTAATTCTGAAGTCATGTCCTCTTGTTTGAATCTTCCCTATTCTCAAAGGGAAAAGCTGGTCCACATCAACTCTGTCTATCCCTCTCATCATTTTAAAGACCTCTATCAAGTCCCCCCTTAACCTTCTGCACTCCAGAGAATAAAGACCTAACTTATTCAACCAATCTCTGTAACTTAGTTGTTGAAACCCAGGCAACATTCTAGTAAATCTCCTCTGTACTTTCTCTATTTTGCTGACATCCTTCCTATAATTGGGCGACCAAAATTGTACACCATACTCCAGATTTGGTCTCACCAATGCCTTGTACAATTTTAACATTACACCCCAGCTTCTATACTCAATGCTCTGATTTATAAAGGCTAGCATACCAAAAGATTTCTTTACCACCCTATCTATATGAGATTCCACCTTCAAGGAACTATGCACGGTTATACCCAGATCCCTCTGTTCAACTGTATTTTTCACTTCCCTACCATTTACCATGTACGTCCTATTTTGATTTGTCCTGCCAAGGTGTAGCACCTCACATTTATCAGCATTAAACTCCATCTGCCATCTTTCAGCCCATTTTTCCAAATGGCCTAAATCACTCTGTAGACTTTGGAAATCCTCTTCATTATCCACAACACCCCCTATCTTGGTATCATCTGCATACTTACTAATCCAATTTACCACACCTTCATCCAGATCATTGATGTACATGACAAACAACAAAGGACCCAACACAGATCCCTGAGGCACCCCACTAGTCACTTGCCTCCAACCCGATAAACAGCCATCCACCATTACCCTCTGGCTTCTCCCATTCAGCCACTGTTGAATCCATCTTGCTATTAATGCATTTATACCCAACAGTTGAACCTTCTTAACCAACCTTCCATGAGGAACTTTGTCAAAGGCCTTACTAAAGTCCATATAGACAACATCCACTGCCTTACCCACATCAATTTCCCTAGTAACCTCTTCAAAAAATTCAAGAAGATTAGTCAAACATGACCTTCCAGGCACAAATCCATGTTGACTGTTCCTAATCAGACCCTGTTTATCTAGATGCTTATATATATTATCTCTAAATATCTTTTCCATTAATTTGCCCACCACTGAAGTCAAACTAACAGGTCTATAATTGCTAGGTTTACTCTTAGAACCCTTTTTAAACAATGGAACAACATGCGCAGTACGCCAATCCTCGGGGACTATTCCCGTTTCTAATGACATTTGAAATATTTCTGTCATAGCCCCGGCTATTTCTACACTAACTTCCCTCAATGTCCTAGGGAATATCCTGTCAGGACCTGGAGACTTATCCACTTTTATATTTTTCAAAAGTGTCAGTACTTCTTTTACTTTGAACCTCATAGTATCCATAGCTACTCTACTAGTTTCCCTTACCTCACATAATTCAATATCCTTCTCCTTGGTGAATACCGAAGAAAAAAAAATATTCAATATCTCCCCCATCTCTTTTGGCTCTGCAGATAACTGTCCACTCTGTCTCTCCAATGGACCAATTTTATCCCTCGTTATCCTTTTGCTATTAATATAGCTGTGGAAACCCTTTGGATTTACTTTCACTTTACTTGCCAAAGCAACCTCATATCTTCTTTTAGCTTTTCTAATTTCTTTCTTAAGATTCTTTTTACATTCCTTATACTCCTCAAGCACCTCATTTACTTCATGCTGCCTATAATTATTGTAGATCTTCCTCTTTTTTCCGAACAAGATGTCCAATTTCCCTTGAAAACCAGGGCTCTTTCCCATTTTTACTGTTTCCTTTCAACCGAACAGGAACATAAAGATTCTGTACTCTTAAAATTTCCCCTTTAAATGTCCTCCATTTCTCTTCTACATCCTTCCCATAAAACAAAATGTCCCAGTTCATTCCTTTTAAATCATTTTGCATCTCATCAAAGTTAGCCTTTCTCCAATCAAAAATCTCACCCTAGGTCCAGTTCTGACCCTCTCCATAATTATATTGAAACTAATGGTATTGTGATCACTGGACCCGAAGTGCTCCCCAACGCATACCTCCGCCACCTGTCCCGTCTCATTTCCTAACAGGAGGTCCAGCACTGCCCCTCCTCTAGTAGGTACCTCTATGTATTGCTGCAAAAAACTATCCTGCACACATTTTACAAACTCCAACCCATCCAGCCCATTTACAGAATGTGTTTCCCAGTCTATGTGTGGAAAGTTGAAATCTCCCACAATCACTACCTTGTGCTTACTACTAATATCTGCTATCTCCTTACATATTTGCTCTTCCAATTCTCGTTCCCCGTTTGGCGGTCTATAATACACCCTTATAAGTGTTGCTACACCTTTCCCACTTCTCAATTCCACCCAAATAGCCTCCCTAGATGAGCCCTCCAATCTATCCTGCCAAAGCACTGCTGTAATATCTTCCCTGACTAGCAATGCAACATCTCCACCTCTTGCCCCTCCAATTCTATCACACCTGAAGCAACGAAATCCTGGAATATTTAGTTTCCAATCACAGCCCTCCTGCAACCACGTTTCACTGATCACCACATCATACTTCCAGGTGTCTATCCAGACTCTAAGCTCATCCACTTTTCTTACAATGCTCCTAGCATTAAAATATACACATTTAAGAAATCCACCGCCTCTTATTCTCTGTTTATTTCCCTTTTTTTCTTTCTCCTCTTGTGTCCGAGTGCTTCCATTTTCTGCTTCCTGCCTCCCATTCTGTCTACTAGATTTCGCTATTTGAGTCCCTCGCCCCAACCATTCTGGTTTAAAGTCTCCCCAGCAGCCTTTGCAAATTTCCCCACCAGGATATTGGTCCCCCTCGGCTTCAAGTGCAACCCATCCTTTCTGTACAGGTCCCACCTTCCCCAAAAGAAGTCCCAATGATCCAGGAACTTGAATCCCTGCCCTCTGCACCAGTCTTTCAGCCACGCATTTATCCTCCACCTCGCTCCATTCCTACTCTCACTGTCGCGTGGCACAGGCAGTAATCCTGAGATTGTTACCTTTTTAGTCCTTTTTCTTAACTCTCCTCCCAACTCCCTAAATCCTCCCTTCAGGACCTCTTCCCTTTTTTTACCTATGTCATTGGTACCTATATGTACCACGACCTCAGGCTCCTCTCCCTCTGATTTAAGGATATCTTGGATGCGTTGAGACACGTCCGAGACCTTGGCACCAGGGAGGCAGACCACCATCCTGGTCTCCCGACTGCGTCCACAGAATCGCCCATCCGACCCCCTAACAATAGAGTCCCCAACATTCCCTCTCTCTCCATCCCTCCCCCACCCAAGTCGCACCAGCTTCTCGTTCTCACCTAGCAAACAGCTAACAATGGCCTGTTTCCTTTATCATCATTACGTTTTTGCATATTTTTAATTCCTTGGTTCTATAACTCTGTCTATATCCCCGATTATATCTCTCGTTTTCTTCCCTCCCCCCCCCCCCCCCCCCCCCCCCCCCCCCCCCCGACATTCAGTCTGAAGAAGGGTCTCGAACATCGCCCATTCCTTCTCTCCAGAGATGCTGCCTGCCCTGCTGAGTTACTCCAGCATTTGGGTCTATCCTCTGATAAAGCCCCAGCACAAGGCACCCCGAGCACGAGTCTGGGCAAATGTTTGCATTCGCTCCATCCAAGACTGCCAGGGATTGCAGATAACTGTGGGCACAGCCCAGACCATCACACAAACCAACCTCCCTTCCATTGACTCCATTTGTACATCACGCTGCCTCGGCAAGGCCACCAGCATAATCAAGGACCAGTCTCGCCGCAGGTAACTCCCTCCTCTCCCCTCTCTCATCAGGCAAGTGGTACAGAAATGTGAAAATGCACGCCTCCAGATTCAATGGTGAAACATGAGGCTTAAGATAAACTAATCTCGTCTGCCTGCACGTGATTTATTTCCCTCCATTCCCTGCATAGCCACGTGCCTATCCAAAAGCCTCTTAGATGCCACTATTGTACCTGGTAACACACATTGTAATCAGTATGCAAACTAGCATCATAATATGAATTACAATGATGAGCAATCATCTGTATTTTAGTAAAGTGGGCTGAGCTGAGGGTTAAACATTGAAGAGAACACTTGATAACGACACATCTTGTTCTCAAACTAGTGTCACTTTGAGCTTTGGTCTAATGTCTAATCTGAAAGATACATGTAAACCCCTGCACCCTCACACAGGCAAAATGAGTAGAATCTCTTACCGCCGACTCACAAGAAAATGTCTCGTGCCACCAAATCCATCTTGCCGCACCTATTAAAAATAAAACATTCCTTTAGTGCTAGACAGACAGAAAATGTTGGAGTAACTCAGCAGGACAGGCAGCATCTCTGGATAGAAGGAATAGGTGACTTTTCGGGTCGAGAGCCTTCTTCACACTGAGAGTCAGGGGAGATGAAGACACAGAGATAAGGAAGGGTAAGGTAAGAAAACGAGACATCAAAAGAGATATGGTTCAAGGGAAGTGTGTTTTTGTGCTGTTGTTACATGTTGTTACGTCAACGAACCACCAGAGGGCATTTAACTGAGTTTATTCACCTCGGAATTAAATCCTTCATTGCGAAATTTAGTTTTAAAACAATGAAAGAAAAAAGTCACTTAAAAAAACTGCATATCTCTGAATATCTAAAATGTACGTGGTGCTTTACTATCAGAATATTTTTTTAATTGAAGTCCCTTTCTCATCAGCTCAGTCGCAAGAGGGAAAGAGCCCCCTAGTCCTTACCTTTCACCCCATGAGCCATTGCATACAATAGATAATCCTTCAAAATGTTTGCCACCTCCAACGGGATCCCAACACTAGTCACATCTTCCCATCTTTCCCTTTTCCGCAGAGACCGATCCCCCCCGTAACTCTCTGGATAACTCATCCCTTCCCACCCAGGTACCTTCCCCAGCAACCGAAGAAGATGCAACACCTGTCCCTATACCTTCCACCTCGACTCTGTCCAGGGACCCCGACAGTCCTTTCGGGTTAGGCAGCGGTTCACTTGCACCTCCTCCAACCTCATCCACTGTATCCGTTGTTCAAGATGTGGACTCTGATACATCGGGCGTAGACCGGGCGATCGTTTCGATGAACACCTTCACTCAGTCTGCCTGAACCTACCTGCTCTCCCAGCTGCTCAATACTTTAATTCTCCTTCCAATTCCCACACTGACCTTTCTGTACTAGGTCTCCACCATTGTCAGTGAGGCTAAATGCAAATTGGAGGAACAGCATCTCATATTTTGCTTGGGCAGCTTACAGCCCAGTGGTATGATTATTTGATTTATCACACTTCAAGTAACCCCGGCATTCCCCTCTCTCTCTCCCTCCTCCAGCCAAGTCACAGCAGCTTCTCATTTTCACCCAACAAACAACTAACAATGGCCGAAACGTCGCCTATTCCTTCTCTCCATAGATGCTGCCTCACCCGCAGAGTTCATCCAGCATTTTTGTCTACCTTCGATTTTTCCAGCATCTGCGGTTCTTTCTTAAACCTGTTTCCTTTATCATTGTTACTTTTTTGCATATCTTTCATTCATTGTTCTTGATCTCTCTACATCGCCGTCTATATCTCTCGTTTCCCTTATCCTTAACCAGTCTGAAGAAGGGTCTTGACACGAAATGTCACCCATTCCTTCTCTCCAGACATTCTGCCTTACGCCAGCTTTTTGTGTCTAGCTTCGGTTTAAACCCGCATCTGCAGATCCTCCCGACACAGCACAATGATTTCACTAGATTCTACAGCTGTTTACTCAGAATAACTGTAAAATGATACAGCGGCTGATATAGTATTGATCCAATTACGGAATCTACAAAGGAGCCTTCTTCCCATTCTCGATTACTGCAAAACAGATGCCACTGCAAATCTGGAAGAACTCTCTTTTTGTTTATCAACCGTTGGACCATGACCCAGAGAAAGAAGATATATCTTTCCTAATATCAAGTTGTGTGTGCAATTCAAACAGATCTTTCAGAATTCACTGTACAGCAGAAACCGTGTATTTTGTGTTTCCATTTCCCTTTCCCCTGCTTCTCTTTCCCCCGACTCTCAGTCTGAACAAGGGTCTCGAACCTAAACATCGTCTATTCCTTTTCTCCAGACCCTGCCTGACCCGCTGAGTTACTCCAGCGTTTCGTGTCTATTTTCATAAACGAACCTGGTTTAATGGGATAGCCCCGTGTGCTTTTCACCGGAATGCAAGAGGGGAAACTCAGGAAGTTTGCACGGGAAACTTTGACAGTGAATAAGGGATTTTCGCACAGGAATGATGATCTTCATGTGGAAGTGCTAAATGTGGGCTCCCCTCCGGGGCCAACTTTGTTAAGCGGTCTCTCGGGATCGAGGATGAATTGCTTCCACTCCCACAAGTAAGAATTTCATTGTTCCGGAGATGGTGCACATGACAATTAAATGCTCTTGTACATGGACACGGAATGCTGGACTAACTCAGCGAGCAAGGCAGCATCCCTGGAGAGCAGGGAGCAGGTGACGTTTCAGGGTCGAGACCTTTCTTCAGACTTGTCAGGGGAAAGTGAAACGAGTGATACAGACGGTGATGCAGAGAGATAATGAACTATGAATGCGTCGGGTCGGAGAGCAGGTGGAATCACAGAGGGGGAGTAGCGGGAGAGGATGTTGCTCAACTCTCATCGGAGAGAGGAGGAGAACTTGAGTAGACATACCTTGAGGAGATTTTGCAGCAAAACAGACAAAATGTGTAGGAAGGGACTGCAGATGCTGGTTTAAACCGAAGATAGACACAAAATGCTAGAGTAACTCAGCGGGACAGGCAGCATCTCTACAGACAAGGAATGGGTGACGTTTCGGGTCAAGACCCTTCTTCAGACTAGTCGGGGGAAAGGGAAATAAGAGATATTGTGGAGAGATAAAGAACAATGAAGATGATGATGTAGAGCAGGAATGAGTGACGTTTTGGGTCGAGACCCTTCTTCTGATTGGAGTCCAATCTTCGGGTCGGAAACAGGGTCTCGACCCAAAACGTCACCCATTCCCTCATCCAGAGATGTCGCCTGTCCCGCTGAGCTACTCCAGCATTTTGTGTCTCTCTTCAGTGTAAACCAGCATCTGCAGTTCCTCCCTAAATACTCTTGCATTTTGAACAAATGTGGGACCAGCAGATGCTGCCACAAGGCAGGAGGGTCGATACTATTGCTGTGATAGTCTCTACCGGTTTTTAATGCTGCGATTTTGTGCCCTTTTGAGGCACAGACTTGAGTTTTTGTAGTTTTACTCCAAATGCTCCTTCTCCATTTTGAGCAGTCTCGGCCCACAAATTCTCATGAAACTTTGTACAGTTTACTTTGGAGATACAATGTGAAAACAGGCCCTTCCCTCCACTGAGTCCACGCCGATCAGCGAACACCCGTGCACTATTTCTAATACACACTACACACTAGGGGCAATTTGCAAAAGCCAGTTAATTCTGCATATCTTAGGGATGTGAGTGGAAACTGGAGTACCCAGAGTAAAACCAGGTGGTGGCAGGGAGAACGTGCATACTCCACACAGACAACACAGTCAGGATCAACCTCGGGTCTCTGGCGTTGTAAGGCCACAGCTCTACTGCCGTGCCACCCACATATCACACTTTTTTTTTTAAAAGAGGGGCAAGGTGACACAGCGGTAGAGTTGCTGCCTTACAGCGCCGGGTTCGATCCCGACTACGGTGTTGTCTGTACGGAGTTTGTACATTCTCCCTGTGGGTTTTCTCCGAGATCTTCGGTTTCCTCCCGCACTCCAGAGACGTGCAGGTTTGCAGGTTAATTGGCTTGGTATAAGTGTAAATTGTTCCTGGTGTGGAGGGTGGCGTTAATGTGCGGGGATCGCTGGTCGGCGCGGACTCGGTGGGCCGAAGGGCCTGTTTCTGCGCTGGATCTCTAAAACTAAAACTAAACAGCCACGAACCTTTAGCTTGTCCACCAAATAGTCTTTGGCCGTGTCAGAGGTCCCAACACAGTGCCTATTTCAGGTGTGTAATCTCAGGAATGTGATTAACGTTGGGGATGACTAAGTGAAGTGCACGGGCTATGAAAAATTCTCGGGACTCCAACTGAGGCCCACCATTATGGAGGCTCCATAATTCTAGGTCTCTTTCTGTAGACTTTGGAGCCCCTCCCTATTCCTGGTAGCCTCTTGTTCCTAAATGATAGAATGATTCTTGATTAGTACGGGTGTCAGGGGTTAGGGGGAGAAGGCAGGAGAATGGAGTTGCAAGGGAAAGATAGATCAGCCTTGATTGAATGGCAGAATAGACTTGATGGGCCGAACGGCCTAATTCTGCTCCTATCACATAGAAAATAGGTGCAGGAGTAGGCCATTCGGCCCTTCGAGCCTGCACCACCATTCAATATGATCATGGCTGATCATCCAACTCAGTATCCTGTACCTGCCTTCTCTCCATACCCCCTGATCCCTTTAGCCACAAGGGCCACATCTAACTCCCTCTTAAATATAGCCAATGAACTGGCCCTACCTTCTGTGGCAGAGAATTCCAGAGATTGTGAATGTGACTGTGTGAAAAATGTTTTTCTCATCTCGGTCCTAAAAGATTTCACCCTTATCCTTAAACTGTGACCCCTTGTTCTGGATCCTTAAATGTGACCCCTTCTTCTGGAACTTAAGGCAGCCATAATGTGTCTTCAGCAGCTGGTGACCTCCTCAGATTGGTGGGCAGGGTCTGCAGATGCTGGTTTAACCCAAAGAAAGGATTCACAGGGAGAACGTACAAACTCTGCACAGACAGCACCCGTAGTCAGTAGCAAACCCGGGTCTCTGGTGCTGTAAGGCAGCAACTTTATCGCTGTTCACAAATTTCTACACAGAAGGAATACAATGAATGATCAGATATTCAGCCACTCAACCCCATTGCAGCTCCTGAAACATATTTCTCTTACCGATATCATAGATCCAGAGAGGAGTTTTCCCCTGGGTATAAGCCGAGTCCATCATTCCCCCATACACGTAGATTATTCCCTTCCAAAACAAAACAAAACCCCACAAAATTACGTTTGGAAATAAAATTTCACAAAGTATCTTACATTTTCCTATCTTAACATTTTAAAATTACAGCCACTTCCCGCCATGGTTACATGATCTGCTCGGTAACATGAGCCAGTCCACTGAACTATGGAGCGCAGAGGCTCCTGGTTTGCTGAGGAAAGACACATAGTGCTGGAGCAACTGAGCGGGGCAGGCAGCATCCTTGGGCAACATGGATAGGTGACGTTTTGGGGTCAGGACCGTTCTGGAGGCAGCTTGCAGTGGGTAGGGGTGGAGAGAATGCTGGAAGAGTGGAGGGGCAGGCCAAAGTAAAGCAGGTCATAGGTGAACACAGGCAAGGGGGGGGGGGGGGGGGGGGGGGGGGGGGGGGGGGGGGGGGGTGGGGGGGGGGGGGGGGGGGGGGGGGGGGGAATTGAACACGAGCCATCCAATTATGAGAGAAAGTTAGAGCAACCCTCTTGCCCAGGGCTATTGTTTGCCTCTCTGCCTCCATCCCAGAGCATGTCCCTTCAATTCTTACCTCTTCATACCATTAGACAGGTATGTTGGCTGATTACCTTTAGTTTCAGCTTTGTTTAGAGATACAGCGCAGAGACAGGCCCTTCGGCCCACCGAGGCCGTGCTGACCAGCGATCCCCGTACACTGTACTACCCTACGCACTCGGGACAATTTACAATCTTCACCGAAGCCAATTAACTGACAAACCTGTACGTCTTTGGAGTGTGGGAGGAAACCGTGGCACCCAGAGAAAACCCACGCAGTCACTGGGAGAGCATATATAATCTCCATACAGACAGCACTCATAGTCAGGATTGAACCCGGGTCTCTTGCGCTGCAAGGCAGCAACTCTACCGCTGCGCCACCGTGCTGGCTCTAAGCCATTCCCATTTACATTGACTGGAGCAAAAAAGTAATCTTGAAACATCAACATATTTTAAATAAAACTACTTAAGACTTTGATGTCCGATTCCAAAAATATTGAATCCTATTTGAAATTGCTCCACTTTTAATAAGAGCATCGGATCACATGCACTCTGCACTTACATTGTGGGCTACCAGTGACGGCTCCTCTAGTTCTTCCGGTGGAGTTCCCTCTGCATAGTTCAGTTCTTCCCATTCATTTTGAGCTGCAAAATACAAAGACATGAACTGGTTTTGCAATGTAGCTCCATCAGGGCATGTGTTTTTGACATGACTACAACTATGATGTTAGTGCATTAAAGGTGTCAATGGAAGACTGGCTTCAGGAACAGCTATTTTCCAATAACCATCATGTTCTTGAATCATGTGTAGGAAAAAAACTGCAGATGCTGGTTTAAACTGTAGATAGACACAAAAAGCTGGAGTAACTCATGTTAAATTCAATTGTGTATTGTGTTCTTTTTATTCGTATGGCTGTGTGGCAACTCAAATCTCACTGTACCAATTGGTGCATGTGACCATAAATGTGAACTTGAACTTGAAACTTGAACTTGAGAAGGAATGGGTGACGTTTTGGGTCGAGACCCTTAATCTCTGCCTATGATGCCACTGCAAGCAGGATTTTCAGATTCAATTTTAATTAATTTCAGATTCAATTTTAATTGTCATTGTCAGTGTACAGTACAGAGACAACGAAATGCATTTAGCATCTCCCTTGAAGAGCGACATAGCAAACGATTTGAATAAATAATAATAAGTGTCCGGGGGGGGGGGGGGGGGGTGGTGATTGGCAGTCACCGAGGTACGTTGTTGAGTAGAGTGACAGCCGCCGGAAAGAAGCTGTTCCTCCACCTGCTGGTTCGGCAACGGAGAGACCTGTAGCGCCTCCCGGATGGTAGGAGGGTAAACAGTCCATGGTTGGGGTGAGAGCAGTCCTTGGCGATGCTGAGCGCCCTCCGCAGACAGCGCTTGCTTTGGACAGACTCAATGGAGGGGAGCGAGGAACCGGTGATGCGTTGGGCAATTTTCACCACCCTCTGCAATGCCTTCCGGTCGGAGACAGAGCAGTTGCCATACCATACTATGATGCAGTTGGTAAGGATGCTCTCGATGGTGCAGCGGTAGAAGTTCACCAGGATCTGAGGAGACAGATGGACCTTCTTCAGTCTCCTCAGGAAGAAGAGACGCTGATGAGCCTTCTTGATCAGAGTAGAGGTATTGTGGGTCCAAGAGAGGTCATCGGAGATGTTGACTCCCAGGAACCTGAAGCTAGAAACACGTTCCACCTCCGTCCCGTTAATGTGGATGGGGGTGTGCGTGCCGCCTCTGGACTTCCTGAAGTCTACAATGAGCTCCTTGGTCTTCTTGGAGTTAAGGGCCAGGTTGTTGTCAGTGCACCATGCTGCTAAGTGCTGGGCCTCCTCCCTGTAGGCCAGCTCATCGCTGTTGCTGATGAGGCCAATCACCGTTGTATCATCTGCATACTTGATGATGGTGTTAGTACCATGTAGTCATATGCAGTCATAGGTGAAGAGGGAGTAGAGGAGGGGGCTCAGCACACAGCCCTGTGGAACGCCGGTGTTCAGGGTGAGGGTTGAAGAGGTGTGCTTGTCTAACCTCACAGACTGGGGTCTGTTGGTTAGAAAGTCCAGTATCCAGTTGCAGAGGGATGGGTCGATGCCCAGGTTACCGAGTTTGGTGATCAGTTTTGATGGTATAATGGTGTTGAATGCTGAGCTGTAATCGATGAACAGCATTCTTACGTAAGAATTGTATCTACTAGTGCATATGTGCATACCCCACTGTGCATATGACAATGAACACAACTTGAAAGAAGGAATGAAGGAAGTAACAAGTAAATATCCAATTAATTGACATCAATGATTAATGTTATGTAGTGAATGTGGAGAGGATGTTTCCACGAGTGGGAGAGTCTAGGACTAGAGGTCATAACCTCAGAATTAAAGGACGTTCTTGTAGGAAGGAGATGAGACGAAATCTATTTGGTCAGAGGGTGGTGAATCTATGGAATTCTTTGCCACAGAAGGCTGTGGAGGCCAAGTCAGTGGATATTTTTAAGGCAGAGATGAATTGAATGAATGAATCTCTTTTTATTGTCATTGCACATGGTACAACAAAATTTAAAAGTCAATCCCACGGTGCGATTCACAAGAGCAATTTTAAATATATAAGAAAAGGTAAAAATATATACATATAAAAAAATAAATTACAGATAAATAACAATAGCAGCTGAGGTAGAACCATTCAGTTGAATGTGAGTGTTATTTCTTATTTTGCATTGTTAAGTTCACGTATGGCTATGCGCTAGAAGCTGTCTCTGAGTCTGTTTGTGCGAGTTTTGAAAGACCTGTACCGTCTGCCAGAGGGCAGCAGGTGGAACAGGTTGTGTCCAGGGTGGGAAGTGTCCTTCAGGATGTTGGCTGCCCTGCCAAGGCAGCGAGAGCTGAAGATGTCCTTCAGGAAGGGCAGTGGGCAGCCAGTGATTTTTTGTGCGATGTTGATTACCCTTTGAAGGGCTCTCCTGTCCGCTGTAGAGCAGCTGGCATACCATGTAGTTATACAGTACGCCAGCACACTCTCGATGGAGCAGCGGTAGAAGGACACCAGCAGCTTCTCCTCCAGGTTGTTTTTCCTGAGGATCCTCAGAAAGTAGAGTCGCTCCTGGGCCTTCTTGACTGCTGTGGTGGTGTTTGTAGTCCAGGAGAGATCCTCCGTAATTTGTGTGCCCAGGAATCTGAAGTCTGAGACCCATTCCACACAGTCCCCATTGATGTATAGGGGTTTGAGGGCTGCACTGTTCTTACGGAAGTCTATGATAATTTCCATTGTTTTTGTGGTGTTTAGGATGAGGTTGTTGTCTGAACACCACGCTGCCAGTCTTTGGACTTCCTCCCTGTAGGCTGTCTCATCTCCTCCTGAGATGCGTCCAACCACAGTCGTGTCGTCCGTAAACTTGACGATGGTGTTGGTGGAGTGGGCGGGGGCACAATCGTGGGTGTAGAGGGCGTAGAGGAGGGGGCTCAACACACAGCCCTGTGGGGAGCCGGTGCTGAGTGTGATGGGGGTGGAGAGGTGATGGCCCAATCTGACGGTCTGGGGGCGGTTAGACAGAAAGTCCTTGATCCAGAGGCAGATGGGTTGGGAGAGTCCTAAATCCATGAGTTTGGTGACCAGTCTGCTGGGGATGATGGTATTGAAGGCGGAGCTAAAGTCAATGAAAAGCATCCTCACAGAGCTCCCCTGGTGTTCGAGGTGGGTCAGTGCAGTGTGAAGAGTAGTGGCGATGGCATCCTCAGTGGACCTATTTGCAAACTGGTGTGGATCGAATGTGGGCGGGAGGCTGGCTTTGATTTGCTGCTGGACCAGCCTTTCGAAACACTTCATGATGACTGGTGTGAGAGCGACCGGTCGGTAGTCGTTAAGGCCGCTGATAACAGGCTTTTTTGGTAGTGGGATGATTGTGGCAGACTTCAGGCACGGTGGGATGATGGATTTGGACAGGGACAGGTTGAAGATTTTCGTGAAGACCTCGGAGAGCTGGTCTGCACATTCCTTCAGAACCCTTCCTGTCACGCCATCCGGGCCGGCAGCCTTCCTCAGGTTCACCGCCCTGAGCACCCGCCTCACTTCATGCTCCTGCACAGTGAGGGTATAGTTGTTGTTGTTAGGGGCTGGTGGGAGAATGGTGACGAACTCTCCTGGTTCTGCCTCGAAGCGAGCAAAGAAGCAGTTCAGCTCCTCTGCCAGTGAGGCGTGGCCGTCGGCCGTCGTGCTGTTGCTGGGCTTGTAGATGGAGATGTGCTGGATGCCCTGCCACACCCGCCGTGGATTGTTGTTGTTAAAGTGGTCCTCTATCTTCCTCTTGTGGGCCGCTTTGGCATCCCTGATGTCTTTCTTCAGGTTGGCTCTAGCAGCGCTGTACAGGGCTCTGTCGCCAGACCTGAAGGCGGTGTTGCGGTCCTTGAGGAGAGTTTGGACCTCTTTTGTCATCCACAGCTTCTGGTTGGGGTACACCCGGATGAGTTTGTCGACGGTGACGTTGTCAACACAGTTCTGGATGTAAAAGAGTACCATGGATGTGTACTCCTCCAAGTCCTGATTTCCAAAAATGTCCCAGTTTGTCCTTTCAAAGCCAGTCCTGTAGCTGTGAGGAAGCTCCTTCAGGCCAAGTTTTAACAGTCCTGGTGGTGGGTTGAGCTTTTCTCCTGAGGGGGGTGTATGCTGGTGCTAAGTGAATGGATAGGTGATCTGACTGGCCTAAGTGTGGTAGTGGTATGGCTCTAAACCCCTTCTTGATGTTTGAGTAGGCCTTGTCTAATGTATTTTCTCCCCTGGTTGCACATTTGATGTGTTGTTCAAACTTGGGGAGAACTGATTTTAAGTCTGCGTGATTGAAATCACCAGCTATGATATGGGCTGCTTTGGGGTAGGTGTTCTCTTGTTTGCTGATAGCGCTATGGAGGTAGCCTAGGGCTATGCTAGCATTAGCATCCGGTGGGATATACACAGCTGTAACCACGGCCATGGTAAACTCACGTGGAAGGTAGAAAGGCCGGCATCTAACTATCAGGTACTCCAAATCAGCAGAACAGTGTCTGTCTAGGATTGTGGTATTTGTGCACCAGTTGTTGTGAATGTAGATGCATAACCCCCCTCCTTTGCTCTTACCAGAGTCTTTGTTTCTATCCCAGCGAAATGCTGTGCGGCCTGCTAGCTCAATGGCTCCATCCGGTACAAGTGCGTGTAGCCACGTCTCTGTTATTAGCAGAATGCAACTGTCCGCGATGAATTTGTTTGCGGCGACCTGTAGTCTTAGTTCGTCCTGGATCTGGCGTTGGTGAGAATGATGCTGGTTAGTGGTGGTTTATGTGGTTGTTGCCTTAGTCTAGCGAGTAGACCGGGCCGGCGACCACGCTTTTGCTTCCTGTGCCTCCTCCGTCTCCGGCGTTTGCTGAGCCGACAACAATCGACGGAGAGCCCGGTGTCCTGGCTATCTCCTCCAGTATGTTGCGTGAATGCAGAAAAACACACTTAACTGCCTGTTTACACTGTAATCCGATAATCAGAAGATCCTGTCGGCTGAAGGTGAGATTCGCACGACAAAACGTAACATTGTCAAACAGACATACAAACAAAAACACACAAAAAAAGCACCGAAAGGGAGAGCTTCGAGCCACTGCGACAGTGCGCGCCGCCATCTTGGAGTGAATAGATTCTTGTTTAGTACAGGTATCAGAGGTTATGGAGAGAAGGTAGGAGAATAGGGTTAGGAGGGAGAGATAGATCAGCCGTGAATGAATGGCAGAGTAAAACGTAATGGGCCAAATGGCCTAATTCTACTCCTATCACCTATGACATGACTTTAATTTAGAGCCTTACTGACTAAAGCAATGTATCTGGACTTCTTAATTTGATAAAACTGGGAATAATTTGCGAGTGCATATAGTAACTTCCACAATGTCAAGAAAATTGAGTTCTGATCACAGCAAATGGATCAACCAATTTAAAATTAAAGTAGAATTAGTAGAATATGAGAATGAGAATATTTGGTAGCTTTGAAAGATTGATTGAAAGAAAGAACATGGAAACAGACCCTCGAGTCCACCGTGTTCATGCTGACTATCGATCACACCTTCACACTGGTTCTATAATCCCATTTTTGCACTTTTTTCCCCCTCATTTATTGTATTGCTCACAGTGCATTGCCTCAAAAAGGCTAGCAGTATCATCAAAGACCCACACCATCCTGGCCACACACGCATCTCCCTGCTACCTTCAAGCCTGAAGACTGCAACAACCAGGTTCAGGAATAGCTACTTCCCCACAGCCATCAGGCTATTAAACCTGGCTCGGACAAAACTCTGATTATTATTAACCAATTATCTGTTATTTGCACTTCATCAGTTTATTTATTCATGTGTGTGTATATTTATATTACGGTTATGGATACACTGATCTGGTTTGTAGTCAATGCCTACTATGTTCTGTGTGCTGAAGCAAAGCAAAAATGTCATTGTCCTATACAGGGACACATGACAATAAACTCACTTGAACTTACATATTCTGTTGTGCCGACACAAGTAAGAATTTCATTGTTCCATCGGGGACATAGGGCAATGAAACACCCTTGACTCCCTACACACCAGGGGCAATTTGCAGAGGCCATGAAACTCACAAACCCACGAGATAAAGCACAACTATATTAGTGAATTAGCAAACCAAGTGTCTGGTTTAATATTTCAGATATCTTACAGAACAGTACAGCACAAGAACAGGCCCTTCAGCCCACAATGTCTGTGCCGAACATGATGCTCTGTTATACTAATCTCCTCTGCCTGCATATGATGCACATAGAAACATAGCAAATAGGTGCAGTAGGCCATTCGGCCCTTCGAGCCAGCACCGCCTTTCAATGTGATCATGGCTGATCATCCAAAATCAATACGCCATTCCTGCTTTCTCCCCATATCCCTCGATTCAGTTAGCCCTAAGAGCTATATTTAACTCTCTCTTGAAAACACCCAGTGAATTAGCCTCCACTGCCTTCTGTGGCAGAGAATTCCACAGATTCACAACCCTCTGGCTGAAAT
Source organism: Leucoraja erinaceus (assembly GCF_028641065.1). Taxonomy (NCBI): domain Eukaryota; kingdom Metazoa; phylum Chordata; class Chondrichthyes; order Rajiformes; family Rajidae; genus Leucoraja; species Leucoraja erinaceus. The sequence continues at coordinate 70,046,405 of NC_073383.1, read as the reverse complement.
TCCTTTCCTCATCTCAACCTTAATTGGGCCACCCCTTATTCTTAAACTGTGACCCCCCCCCCCCGCCCCCCGGCTCTGGACTCCCCCAACGGGGAACATTTCTCCTGCATCTAGCCTGTCCAACCCTTTAAGAATTTTATATGTTTCTATAAGATACCCTCTCATCCTTCTAAATTCCAGTGAAAACTAGCCCTCCATTCCCTGCCTATGACAAATTAAATTCTCTCCTTCGCAGTGTGAGAATTTGAAGAGAAAATCTGATATCAATAAAAATTACTGTGGTGCTGCTGAGGTTAACTGCTGCAGTTTGGGGAAATAAATCCTTATTGACGTGGTTTTGCTTTTAACTGCAGTGGCCTCATAAAACGGTCCTGTTGTTACGCAATTGATTAATCATGACTGGCTATTACTTGACCTGGACATGGTCTCAAATGGGATTGTGACAAAAGTAGCTCTTTGTGAATGAATTTGATACAATCTACACAATGGCGTTATGCTTGCGACTGGCGACGGTCAAGAACTATCATCCATTGAACACAACACAACATTAGAAAATAGGAACAGGAGTAGCCCACCTGGCCCTCAGGCCTGCCCCTCCATATCATATAATCATGGCCTCAACTCTTCGTCTGTAACTTAGCACCCTCAACTACCCAATCAAAAACGCATCTGCCTTGCTAAATAGTTCTAAAGATCTAGCCTGGGGTAGATAATTTTGGAGATTCACCATCCTCTGTGCAAATAAATTCTTATGTTCGTTTTCAAATGAGCATTCAAACGCAGGGCGGTCACGGTGGTGCAGCGGTAGAGTTGCTGCCTTACAGCGAATGCAGCGCCGGAGTCCCGGGTTCGATCCCGACTATGGGTGCTATGTGTACGGAGTTTGTACGTTCTCCCGTGACCTCGTGGGTTTTCTCCGAGATCTTTGGTTTCCTCGCACACTCCAATGACGTACAGGTTTGTAAGTTAATTGGCTTGGTAAATGTTAAAATTATCCCATATGGGTGTAGGATAGTGTTAATGTGCGGGAATCACTGGTCGGCGCGGACTCGGTACAGCCTGTTTCCGTGCTTGATCTTTAAACTAAACTAAACTAAAGCACCCCTCTATCTTGCAACTGTGTCCTCTTGTACAAGACTCTCTCACGAGTGGAAACATCTCAACATCTATCTTTGAGATACCCAGTCTGCATCATATCTGACTCAATAAGGTCGCCCTCATCTTTCTAAACTCCAAACAGCACACATTTGCACCCCCATCTACTTGGGATGTCATGATTTACCGTGGTGATTCAACATAGTGGTGGGTGTATGGAACAAGCTGCAAGAGGAGGTAGTAGAGGCTGGGACTATCCCAACAGTTAAAAAACAGTTAGACAGGTACATGGAAGGGACAAATTTGGAGGGATATGGACCAGGCTCAGGCAGGTGGGACTAGTGTAGCTGGGTCATTGTTGGCTGGTGTGGGCAGGTTGGGCCGAAGGGCCTGTTTCCACATTGTATCACTCTATATGGTCTGGAGATATCAACTGCAATGTTGATTTACGAGGGTATAACCTTACCAAACCTTCACCTTGGACAAACCTTGCACATTTGCAATACCTTCAACAAATATTTCAACTTCAAACTTTGCACATTTCTAACCGTCCATTAAAAAACTTTTTAATTACCCCGTCATATCAGAGGAAATAATGTACTGTCAATTTCTATTTGATCAGTCATTGAAAACTTGAATACTTAGCAGAACACCCAGTGGCTGGAAGGCATAAACTTAAGTGAATTAGTAGGATTAGAGAGGAGTGGAAGATTTATTTATTCATTCAACATGTAATTGGAATCCAAAATTCAATGCCTGAAAGATTAGTGCAGAAACCCTTGGCATATTTTAAAAAAGGTATCTGGATGCATATCCAAAGAGTTGGTACTTGCTTGGTTAGACACTGATAGCTCAAAAATGGGTTTGAGTTAAGAGACCATTTTTGGCCAGTATACACTCGTCAGGCTGAATGGCCAACTTCTGTGCCAGAATTTTATATCAGTCCATGTAAACTCACCTTTTAACCCGATTATTTTTTTACGTTTAGGTTTAAGGTGAAGGGGAAATGATTTCATAGGAATCTGAGGGGTAACTTTTCCCATACAAAGGGTGGTGAGTGTATGGGCCTTTGTCTGATGGATTGCTACAGATCTCCACATAAAGGCCCAGACAGGAAAGGGTACAAAGAAGACAAGCTGAAAAGGGTACAGAGAAGATTTGCAAGGATGTTGCCTGGGCTAGAGGGTCAGAGCTATAGGGAGAGATTCACTAGGCTCTCTATTTCTTGGAACGCAGGAGGATGAGAGATGATCTTATTGAGGTGTATAAAATCATGAGAGGAATTGATCGAGTAGATGCACAGTCTGGTTCTTTCCCAAAGTAGGCGAATTGAGGACCAGATGACATAGGTTTAAGGTAAACAAGAAAAGATTTAATAGGAATCTGAGGGGTAGCTTTTTCCACACAAAGTGTGGTGGGTGTATGGAACAAGCTGCCAAAGCAGGTAGTTGAGGCTGGGACTATCCCAACATTTAAGAAACAGTTAGTCATGTACATCGATTGGACAGGTTTGGTGGGATATGGACCAAACGCAGGCAGGTGGGTCTAGTGTTCATGGGGCATGTTGGTTTGGTCAAGTTGGGCCAAAGGGCCTGTTTCCATACTGTATCACTCTATGACTCTAAGTTTATTCAATGGAAACACTGCAGATAATGCTAGCCCCTACTGCACATGCACCATCGATTTTCCAGCACCCTTGGTTTCAAAGTCTTGCTGGATTATCCACTTTGCCAGACCATGAGGTAACGTAATCATAATAATTGGACAACACACTTCCGATCCGCTAATTATACCCGTCCCGATTCTCAAAAGCACCATAGGACTGCTGTAACGTTAAATAAAGCACTGTTGAACTGTTAACATAGTAACATAGAAAATAGGTGCAGGAGTAGGCCATTCGGCCCTTCGAGCCTGTGCCGCCATTTGATATGATCATGGCTGATCATCCAACTCAATATCCCGTACCTGCCTTCTCTCCATACCCCCCGATCCCTTTAGCCACAAGGGCCACATCTAACTCCCTCTTAAATATAGTCAATGAACTGGCCTCAACTGCCTTCTGTGGCAGAGAATTCCACAGATTCACCACTCTCTGTGTAAAAAATGTTTTTCTCATCTCGGTCCTAAAAGACCTCCCTCTTATCCTTAAACTGTGACCCCTTGTTCTGGACTTCCCCAACATCGGGAATAATCTTCCTGCATCTAGCCTGTCCAACCCCTTAAGAATTTTGTAAGTTTAAGTTTAAAGAATTAACAGTTGAGAAAGAGCTAAACAATGAACTCTTTCAGCTCGTTGGCACATGTCCCTAAAGGGCCTGCGCCGCACGCAGTGCTCTCGGAATTTTGTCCGGATTAAAGGAGGTGCCGGACCATCAGTTGCCGGAAAATCGGTGGTGTACTTGCACAATCTGGAGAAGGGACCCAAGCATCGCCTGTCCATTCCCTCCACAGATGCTGCCTGACGTGCCAAATTCCTCCAGCACTTTAGTTTAGTTTAGATTAGATATACAGTGTGGAAACATTAGCAAATTTGCAGATGACACAAAGCTGGGTGGCAGTGTGAACTGTGAGGAGGATGCAGGGTGACTTGGGACAGGTTGAGTGAGTGGGCAGATGCATGGCAGATGCGGTTTAGCGTGGATAAATGTGAGGTTATCCACTTTTTGTGGCAAGAACAGGAAGGCAGATTATTATCTGAATAGCGTCAAGTTAGGAAAAGGGTAAGTACAACGAGATCTGTGTGTCCTTGTTCATCAGTCACTGAAAGTAAGCATGCAGGTACAGCAGGCAGTGAAGAAAGCGAATGGCATGTTGGCCTTTATAACAAGAGTTGAGTATAAGAGCAAAGAAGTCCTTCTGCAGTTGTACAGGGCCCTAGTGAGACCACACCTGGAGTATTGTGTGGAGTGTTGGTCTCCAAATTTGAGGAAGGACATTCTTGCTATTGAAGGAGTGCAACATAGGTTCACGAGGTTAATTCACCGGATGGCGGGACTGTCATATGTTGAAAGAATGGGGCGGCTGGGCTTGTATACACTGGAATTTAGAAGGGCGAGAGGGGATCTTATTGAAACATATAAGATTATTAAGGAATTGGATACGCTAGAGAGGGGGGGGGGGGGGAGATGTTGGGAGAGTCCAGAACCAGAGGCCACAGTTTAAGAATAAGCAGTAGGCCATTTAGAATGATGATGAAGAAACACTTTTTCACCCAGTTGTGAATCTGTGGAATTCTCTGCCTCAGAAGGCAACGGAGGCCAATTCTCTGGATGCTTTCAATAGAGAGTTAGATAGAGCTCTTAAAGATAGCGGAGTCAAGGGGTATGGGGAGAAGGCAGGAACGGGGTACTGATTGTGGATGATCAGCCATGATCACATTGGCAGTGCTGGCTCAAAGGGCCGAATGGCCTACGCCTGCACCTATTGTCTATTGTTTATTGTATAATTGGCAATGCTGGAATGACAAGACCGTCTTAACCATGATTAAACTAAGTAGCTTGCAGATAGAGGAATGTAGAGGATGTACACGGACGTGGTGTCAAAGGACGAGAAGCCGAAGCAAAGAAGTGGAAGCCAAATAACCGAACGGAAACAAAGCCGAAACACCAAATAACCAAAAGCGTATGAAGCCGAAACGCCAACTAACCGAAACGGTGAGACGCCTAAAAGCAAACTGACTGAAAGGCCGCTCTGCCGAAAAGTCAAATAACGGACATGATGTCACCGGGGGGGGGCGGGACTTATCAGTGATTGGTCCAGATCCCCGCGTCCTTCACATCACTGGCCGGGGGATACGGGAGGGTGGGGGTCATTTTCCCACACAAGCCATAGGTGACTGGGCACGCTGAACCCGAGCACCAAGTTGTAAGCGTCCGAAGGAGCGCATCCCTCGGGACAGCCCCCACTCTCCCATGGCCACGGCCGCCCTCCGCCTCATCTCCCCCGTACTGTGTGTCGGCAGCGCTGGGTGGAGCGGAGGTGTGGGACAGGCTGGTCCCTCTGCCCACCCAGACTCACTGAGTCATCGCATTAAAACTCAAAAAAAAAGAGTTCCTGATTTAAAAACAAAAATGTTACATGTGTAAATAGTTCTTAAATTCAGGAACCTGGTTAATTAAGTGGTGGGAGTGTTTCCCCGTCCTAACTATGCCTTTGCTTTAGCTGGTGGTTACATCCATTCCATCCCTCCCTCGCAAAGATGCGAGATTTCATTAAGAACCCACTTGGATGAATAGATGCAAGCGGCATGTAAAGCGTCTCTCCCATGAGCGCAATACATGAAGCCGATGAAAGGAGACAACGGTCACACCAAAGATAGACACAAAACACTGGAGTGACTCCATGGGACAGGCAGCATCTCTGGAGAGAAGGAATGGGTGGAGTTTCGGGTCGAGACCCTTCAGACTCAGTTTTCAGGTCTGAAGAAGGGTCTCGACCCGAAACGTCACCCATTCCTTCTCTCCAGAGATGCTGCCTGTCCTGCTGAGTTACTCAAGCTTTGTGTGTCCATCTTCAGTTAAAACAGTTTACAGGTTATCTGGTAATAAATAAAGCATGCTTATTGTTGTCGGGGGGGGGAGTGTGTGGAAATAAAATTGTTTGTCGTCATGCACACTTGTCATTGGCCTGCCAAGGAATTTGTGTTCCCCCCCCATGTTTAAAAAGCGATTTACTATGGCTGCCAGTGCCCCGAGCCATCTGTCCCCGTGGCCGGGATGGGAGTGGATCACCCGGTGCGGGTGTTGGGGTCCGGGGGTCGGTGAATCACCCTGGTGTGGGGGTTGGGGTTCGATGGTGGTGACTCTGGGTCGCTTGGGCAGCACACAGCCCAGTGGTATGAATATTGATTTTTATCACTTCAGTTATGCCCTCTCTTCCTCTATCCCTCTCCCACCCAAGTCGCACTGGCTTCTCATTTTCACCCTACAAACAGCTAACAATGGCCCGTTTCCTGTATCATCGTTACTTTTTAGCATATCTTTCATTCATTGTTCTTTATCTCCCCACATCACCGCCTATATCTCTCATTTCCCTTATCGCTAACCTGTCCGAAGAAGGGTCTCGACCTGAAACGTCGCCCATTCCTTCTCTCCTGAGATGCTGCCTGTTACGCTGAGTTACTCCAGCGTTTGTGTCCACTTTCCCTTTACACTGGACCTCCCAAAGTGCCACACCTGGCACTTGCTTGGATGAACCTCCATCTGCCATTTCTCCAGCTGATCTATATCCTGCTAATACTTTAATGGCAACCCCCAGCAGTGTGTTCAATTTAATTAGAGACGATGTTACTGTTTAACAAGTGAAAGATCCCGCAAAGAATTCTCATGATCCCATTGTTAACAATTCTTTCTTTATTACGGAAATCACGGCCTATATTACGCAAATCACCAGGTTTATATATTAAAGTGTGCTACGTTGTTCCTTAATCTACATAACTACTCAGAGATTAAATCGTTTTTTTTCTTAGTTGCAAACAAAATAAATGCTGTGATTGACTTTCAAAGGTTCAAAGATATAGATATAGATAGATATGCCATTTATTGTCACTATACATGTACAGTGAAACTGAAAGCTGCTCGTACTCAGTGCATACATACAATTTAGCACAAAAAACAAGAAACAGAAAAAACAAAAAACAGAAGGGAGATGGGGGGGGGAATAGGTGCACAAATTCTGCGGCGCTACATACATATATACATATATACAGATGGAAGTCCATGTTGGGCGGTGTAGTCAGTGCATGTGTGAATTTGAATTTATAGTAGATATAATTCTCGGAAAGCAACTATTCCTGAGTCTGTTTGTCCTGGATTTGATGCACCTATAGCGCCTTCCAGAGGGCAGCAGGTCGAACAGTCCAAACGCAGGATGGGAGCTGTCTTTGGGAGTTCATTTATTGTCACATACACCAATTGGTATATTGAAATTCAAGTTGCCATTGCAGCACACTAATAAGAATACAACATAACATTATAAAGGAATTTAACAATAAACATAAAAATATCCCCCCACAGTGGTTCCCACTGTAACGGAAGGCACAAAGTCCAGTCCCCATCCCCTTGTTCACCCATAGTCGGGCCTATTGAGGCCTCCGCAGTCGCCGCTACGGCGGCCTAATGTTTCAGGCCCTACTCGCCGGGTGATGATGCTCCGGCATCGGGAGAACTCTCTAGTGACTTGGGATACCTGGAATGGCCGCTTCCTTACCGGAGACCGCGGCTTCCGATGCCAACAGGCAGAGCTGGAAGGAGCTCCACCACTGGCGATCTTGCCGAGAGATCCTAGGCTCCCGATGTAAAACTCAGCGCCGCCGCCCACGGCTGGCCGCTCCACAGACCCGCAGCTACGCGATGTTTCATCGTAGAAACATAGAAAATAGGTGAAGGAGTAGGCCATTCGCCCTTCGAGCCTGCACTGCACCACCATTCAATATGATCATGGTTGATCATCCAACTCAGTGTCATGTACCTGCCTTCTCTCCATACCCCCTGATACCTTTAGCCACAAGGCCCACATCTAACTCCCTCTTAAATATAGCCAATGAACTGGCCTCAACTACCTTCTGTGGCAGAGAATTCCAGAGATTCACCACTGTGTGAAAAATGTTTTTCTCATCTCGGTCCTAAAAGATTTCCCCCTTACCCTTAAACTGTGACCCCTTTTCTGGACTTCCCCAACATTGGGAACAATCTTCCTGCATCTAGCCTGTCCAACCCCTTAAGCATTTTGTAAGTTTCTATAAGATCCCCCCTCAATCTGCTAAATTCTAGCGAGTACAAACCAAGTCTATCCAGTCTTTCTTCATATGAAAGTCCTGACATCCCAGGAATCAGTCTGGTGAACCTTCTCTGTACTCCCTCTATGGCAAGAATGTCTTTCCTCAGATTAGGAGACCAAAACTGTACGAAATACTCCAGGTGTGGTCTTACCAAGACCCTGTACAACTGCAGTAGAACCTCCCTGCTCCTATACTCAAATCCTTTTGCTATGAATGCTAGCATACCATTTGCTTTCTTCACTGCCTGCTGCACCTGCATGCCTACTTTCAATGACTGGTGTACCATGACACCCAGGTCTCGTTGCATCTCCCCTTTTCCTAATCGGCCACCATTCAGATAATAGTCTACTTTCCTGTTTTTGCCACCAAAGTGGTTAACCTCACATTTATCCACATTATACTGCATCTGCCATGCATTTGCCCACTCACCCAGCCTATCCAAGTCAACTTGCAGCCTCCTAGCATCCTCCTCACAGCTAACACTGCCACCCAGCTTCGTGTCATCCGCAAACTTGGAGATGTTGCATTCAATTCCCTCGTCCAAATCATTAATATATATTGTAAATAGCTGGGGTCCCAGCACTGAGCCTTGCGGTATCCCACTAGTCACTGTCTGCCATTCTGAAAAGGACCCATTTACTCCTACTCTTTGCTTACTGTCTGCCAGCCAGTTCTCTATCCACATCAATACTGAACCCCAATACTATGTGCTTTAAGTTTGTATACTAATCTCTTATGTGGGACCTTGTCGAAAGCCTTCTGAAAGTCCAGATATAACACATCCACTGGTTCTCCCTTATCCACTCTACTAGTTACATCCTCGAAAAATTCTATAAGATTCGTCAGACATGATTTACCTTTCAAAAATCCATGCTGACTTTGTCCAATGATTTCACCACTTTCCAAATGTCCTGCTATCCCATCTTTAATAACTGACTCTAGAAATTTCCCCACTACCGATGTTAGACTAACTGGTCTGTAATTCCCCATTTTCTCTCTCCCTCCCTTTTCAAAAAGTGTGGTTATATTAGCTAGCCTTCAATCCTCAGGAACTACTCCATAATCGAAAGTGTTTTGAAAAATTATCACTATTGCTTCCACTATTTCTGGGGCTACTTCCTTAAGTACTCTGGGATGCAACCTATCTGGCCCTGGGGATTTATCAGCCTTTAATCCATTCAATTTACCTAACACCACCTCCCGGTTAACCTGGATTTCACTCAATTCCTCCATCTCATTTGACCCCCGGTCCCCTGCTATTTCCGGAAGATTATTTAAGTCTTCCTTAGTGAAGACAGAACCAAAGTAGCTATTCAATTGGTCTGCCGTGTCCTTGTTCCCCATGATCAATTCACCCGTTTCTGACTGCAAGGGACCTACATTTGTTTTAACTAATCTTTTTCTCTTCACATATCTATAAAAACTTTTGCAGTCAGTTTTTATGTACCCTGCCTGTTTGTAACAGTTTGGAACTCATTGTAACATACAGAATAGTGAGGTGTGGATAGAGTGTAGGTGGAGAGGATGTTTCCACTTGTGGGAGAGTCTAGGGCTAGAGGTCATAGCCTCAGAATTAGATGTTCTTTTAGAAAGGAGATGAGGAGAAATGTCCTTAGTCAGAGGATGGTGAATCTGTGGAATTCTTTGCCACAGAAGGCTGTGGAGGCCGTCAGTGGATATTTTTAAGGCAGAGATGGATAGGTTCATGATTGATACAGGTGTCAGAGGTTATGGGGAGAAGGCAGGAGAATGGGGTTAGGAGGTAGAGATAGATCAGCCACGATGGAATGGCGGAGTAGACTTGATGGGCCAAAGAGCCTAATTCTACTCCACCATGATCAAAAACCTCTGGTGAAGACTCAAATGAGCAATCATTTTGCTGAAAGTGACAAATTTGTCCACAGCCTGTTAAAGTAACTCCTGAAGAAGGGTCTCGACCCGAAATCTCATCCATTTCTTCTCTCCGGTGATGCTGCCAGCCCCGCTGAGTTACTCCAGCACTTGGTGTCTACCTTCAAAGTAATGCACTTACGCATGTTAAACCAGTAATTTGTTCAACCAAATCATGGACATTATTGTTGACACAATTAATCGTATTAGTTCACAGTAATTGGTGTGCCTTACTTCTAGCCGTCTCATCTGTTCAGTTACATGTGACAAGGAAGTAGGAAACATAAAACTAGTTTCCCCAACATAATGCATTCCAAATCTGAACAGTGCAAATCTAATCTTTACTAATTTGCTGCTTTTAATCCCAATTTACTTCACAATTCCTTCTCCATTCAAGTCATTAACTGGACAAGATTGCTCCCCAACTGATGCTTAACATTATTATTATTATTGAAAACATTAGCGACGCAGTGGTGCTGGTTTCCAACGGGAAGGGTGATGGACGCACCACACATCTCTGTCCTCCAGTTCCTGCGGACTTCCACTGCTGGAAGTAAAGGATTTGTGCTTTATCTTCATTCCTTACTATGCTATGTACGACAGTGATCGCAACTTCTACTGAAGTGTGGATGGCCGTTGGCTCGCTAGAAGTTCACCTGCCGTTTGACAGGTCTTGTTTGTTGTCCTGCTGGGGGTCCATAGCCCCCTTCCTCACCTGGCAAACCAGGTGGGGGAGTCGGTTGAGTCGCCGATTATCCGACCAAGGAGCAGGTAGCACGGGGTTACATGGTACCCGTGGTGGGTGGGAGGGAGGGGGGGGGGGGGGGGAAACTCCTCCCAACCTGACCTGATGCTTATCAACAATTGCAATTTTATACGACCTGGTGAAAGATCGGATGTCAATGTGGCAAACTAAATTCCATGCATTTCCAGTGCCTCTGACTCATACAAAACATACGTGGTAGGAACCGAGGAGAAATATTTTAACAATTCATGAAAGGAGCGTGTTGCAATCTTTACGAGAAGAAAACAAGGAAGAAAAATGTCTGAGAAAAATTCTCCAATTGCTGAGAATGGTTATTTTATTTAGCCTGTCTGTGGTGGCAGGGTGGCACAGTGGTACAGAACCGGGTTTGACTCTGACTACGGGTGCCGTCTGTATTGAGTATGTGCTCTGGTATCCTCCTACATTCCAAAGACATACAGGTTTGTAGGTTAATTGGCTTCTGTAAAAATACTAAATTATCCCTAGTCTGTAGGATGGTGCTAGTGTACGTCGGGGGGAAGGGGGGGGGTCAAGGAAAGGGCATTCACGTCGTGGCCCTGTTTCTGTTTTCACCAATCTTTCCACCACCACACACTCAAGAAGTGCAAGACAGGCATCATTGTGTGCAGAAGCGGAGAAGTGTGTAGAGCTCTGCCTGAACAACTTCTAATCTTGTGTGTGGAAGCGATAAGAAGAAGTGTACAGGGATCGCTGGTTGGGGCAATTTGGTGGGCCAAAGGGCCTGTTTCCGTGTGTATCTCTGAACTAAACTAATGATATTCGGAGATAGAGTGTTGAAATAGGCCCTTTGGCCCACCAAGTCCGTGCCAACCAACAATCACCCGTTCACTAGTTCTATCCTACACACCAGGGACAATTTGCGGAAGCCAAATAACCTACAAACCTGCACGCCTTTGGAATGTGGGAGGAAACTGGAGCACCCGGAGAAAACCCACCCGGTCACTAGAAGAAGGTACAAAATCCAAGCACCCGTGGTCAGGATCAAACGCGAGTCTCTGGTGTTGTTTAGTTTAGAGAAACAGCGCGGAAACAGGCCCTTTCGGCCCACCGGGACTGCGCCGACCAGCGATCCCCGCAAATTAACACTATCCTATACCCACTAGGGACAATTTTCACCTTTACGAAGCCAATTAACCTGTATGCCTTTGAAGTATGGGAGGAAACCAAAATCTCAGAGAAAACCCACGCAGGTCACGTGGAGAACGTACAAACTCCGTACAGACTGCACCCGTAGTCAGGATTGAACCCGGGTCTCCAGCGCTGCATTCGCTGTTAAGGCAGCAATTCTATCGCTGTGCCACTCTGGCATCCAAATAAAAATCCATTTCCCATGTCGTACCTCCATGCAAGAGCGACTAGTAAACTTTGAGAAATAAATTGTGTATAAATGCTTGCTTTGTGCATCGGTGTTAAAATACACAGATGTTCCACTTTTTCCCTTGCCGGCAACCTCAATTTTCATGGTTTAATCTCTAACTAGTTAACTAGTGTTAACATAACCCAGTGAACTTTACAGTCTAATCAGTAGAGCACTCGACTGAGCAAATCATCAAGTAATTTAAAATACGTCCCCCTTTAGCCCAGCCACATCCCACACCATATCGGAATTCAAACTTCACCAGCTTCATATTTTACTGGAGTAGCTCTGCCAGCTTTCAGCTTGTGGACCCATTTATCTTACAGCACTCTGCCCACCACTTCAGTATTAGACATCGATAGTTAGTCATGAGAGGCATTTAGTTGCAAAAAAAAAAGAAAAAAAAGAGCAGCTGGAGGAACTCAATGGGTTGGGCCGCATCTGCTGAGATAAAATAGACAGATGATGCATTGGGTCGGTACCCTTCTTCAGAAAGGGAAGCTACATGTATGTAGAAACAGCCAAGAGGTAAACACAAAAAGCTGGAGTAGCAGGTCAGGCAGCACCTCTGGAGAGAAGGAATAGGTGACATTTCGGGTCAATACAGTTGCAGGAGTAGGCCATTCGGCCCTTCGAGCCAGCACCGCCTTTCAATGGGATCATGGCTGATCATCCCCACTTAGTACCCCGTTCCTGCCTTCTCCCCATATCCCCCGACTCCGCTATCTTTAAGAGCCCCATATTTGTAGATTGTCCCTAGTGTGTGTAGGATAGTGTTAATGCGCAGGAACCGCTGGTCAGTGCAAACTTGATGGGCTGAATGGCCTGTTTCTGCACTGTACCTCTAAAACTAAAACAGACCCTTCGGCCCACCGGGTCCGCGCCGACCAGCGATCCCCAAACACTAACGCTATCCGACACACACTAGGGACAATGTACAATTATACCAAGCCAATTAACCTACAAACCTGTGCGTGTTTGGAGTGTGAGAGGAAACCAGAGATCCAGGAGAAAATCCACACAGGTCACGGCGAGAACGTACATACTCCGTACAGAAAGCACCCGTAGTCAGGATTGAACACAGGTCTCTGACGCTGTAAGATAGCAACACTATCGCTGCACCACTGCGCCGCCCACAACCCGCTGCTCGTTTCAGAGTGCTGTTGGAGAGAATTAACAGCAGCGGCATCTGCATCCCATGAACGAATGAGTAAGTACCAAGGACAAGTTAAATTAAAGTCAAATAAACTTGCGACATCTTACCAATGCTGTATCTCCAGAAATCCTTCAGCCCATTTTGTCTTCGGCCTCCATAAAGATAAATATATCCCATGTAGATGCAACATCCATGCTTATACCGTTCCACTGGAGCTGCTTTAGTCTGGGAGAGATGTCTCCATACAGGCTGGCCAAATCCCTTATACATAACGTTCTGTTGTAGCCAGATCATTCAGCTATGAACAGCCAAGATGGAACAACCATGTTGACTTGCGCAGGGGGCTGTACTCCTAGGTTAGTTGGAAAGCTCTGGATGAGCACCATACAATGATCTACAAATGAAAGAAAGCGGTTATTAATTTTTAGCATCAGGTTAGTTTAGTTTAATTTAGAGATACAGCGTGGAAACAGGCCCTTCGGCCCACCAAGTCCATGCCGACCAGCGATCCCTGTGAAGGTGCTAATAGTCAAACCTAATAGTCAAATCTAATATGGAGTCATTCTTCTGCAAAGTCATTCAGACTTGGCACCAAGCCATTCATTGTTCTACTAGTCAATGCTTTTGTCAAAGAACAATTTTAGATTTGACTATTAGATTTGACTATTAACACTTTCATTTGCACACGAACGCTATCACACACACACACACACACACACACTAGGGACAATTTACAATTATTCCAAGCCATTTAGCCTACAAACCTTGGAATATGGAACGTCCTTGGAATGTGGAAGGAAACCAGAGCTCCCGGAGAAAACCCACGGAGGCCACGGGGAGAGCGGTCAAATTCCGTACCGATAGCAGTTGTAATCAGGATTGAACTCAGGCCTCTGGCACTGCAAGGCAGCAACCACTACCGCAACACAAAAAAACTAAGTACAAACTTCAATGTGAATTTTCTAAAAACATTCTGTATCAAACGCAGCAGAGATAATAGATTTTGTGCTTCACTTCTGCGCCAAGATTTTGTTTCACAATCCTAATAAAATATTTTAAAGATGTTCTATTCTGAAAGCTTCTGGTTACTTCAGCAAATCTCCGAGCACCTCCCACCTGATACCAACCTTTAGGATCATAGAGCCATACAGCATGGAAACAGGCCCTTCAGCCCAACTCGTCCATGCTAACCAAGATCCCACGTCTAAGCTAGTCCATTTGCCTGCATTTGGCGCATATCTCTCTAAAATGTTCTTATTGATAAACCCGACTTTTAAATATTCTTAAAAGATAAACACAAAGTGCTGGAGTAACTCACTGAAACTTACAAAATAATGAAAGGCATAGATACGAGTAGATGTGGAAAGGATATTTCCACTGGTGGGAGAGTCTAGGACCAGAGGTCATAGCCTGAGAATTAAAGGGCGCACTTTTAGAAAGGAGGTGAGGAAGAACTTCTTTAGTCAGAGGGTAGTTAATCTGTGGAATTCATTGCCACAGGGGGCTGTGGAGGCCAAGTCAGTGGATATTTTTAAGGCAGAGATAGACAAATTCTTGATTAGAACGGGTATCAAGGGTTACGGGGAGATGGCAGGAAAATTGGATTAGGAGCCAGAGATCAGCCATGATTGAATGGCGGAGTAGACTGGATGGACCGAATGGCTTAATTCTACTCCGATAACATGAACTCAGCGGGCCAGGCAGCCTTTCTGGAGAAAAAGGATGGGTGACATTTTGGGTTAGGACCCTTTTTCAATGTTCTTATTGCATCGACTCAACTAATTTCCTCTGGCTGCTCCTTCCATGTACTCACCACCATCAGTGTGGAAAAATTGACCCTCAGGTTCCTATTAAATATTTCCCCTCAAAGTCATAGATTAGTCATAGATTGTGGAAACAGGCCCTTCGGCCCAACTCACCCACACTGGCCAACAATGGCCCAGCTACCCTAGTCCCACTTGCCTGCGATGGACCATAACCCTCCAAACCTGTCCCACCCTTGTACCTGTTCAACTGTTTCTTAAACGATGGGATTGTCCCAGCCTCAACTACCGCCTCTGGCAGCTTGTTCCATACACCCACCGCCCTCTGTGTGGAAAAGTCACCCCTCGGATTCCTATTAAATCTTTTCCCCTTCACCTTGAACCCGTGTCCTCTAGTCCTCAATTCCCCTACTCGGCGTAAAATACTCTGCGCATCTACCCGATCTATTCTTAAGGGGTTGGACAGGCTAGATGCAGGAAGATTGTTCCCGATGTTAGGGAAGTCCAGGACAAGGGGTCACAGCTTAAGGATAAGGGGGAAATCCTTTAAAACCGAGATGAGAAGAACTTTTTCACACAGAGAGTGGTGAATCTCTGGAACTCTCTGCCACAGAGGGTAGTTGAGGCCAGTTCATTAAGAGGGAGTTAGATGTGGCCAAGGGGATCAGGGGGTATGGAGAGAAGGCAGGTACGGGATACTGAGTTGGATGATCAGCCATGATCATATTGAATGGCGGTGCGGGCTCGAAGGGCCGAATGGCCTACTCCTGCACCTAATTTCTATGTTTCTATGTTTCTATTCCTCTCATGATTTTGTACACCTCTATCAGATCTCCCCTCATCCTCCTACGCTCCACAGAATAAAGACCCAGCCTAATCAATCTCTCCCTATAGCTCATACCCTCTAGTCCTGGAAACATCCTCATAAATCTTTTCTGAACCCTTTCAAGCTTGACAATATCTTTCCTACAACATGCTGCCCAGAAATGAACACAATATCTAAATGCAGTCTCACGAACATCTTATACAACTGCAACATGACCTCCCAACTTCGATACTCAATACTCTGACTGATGAAACCTAAGGTCACCTTAAACCTAAGCCCTCTAGTTCATGAATCCCCTATCCTGGGAAGAAGACTGTGCATTTACCTAATGTCCGTCATAATTTTACTAGATCTCCCCTCAGCCTCCCATAAGTCAAGGAATCGAATACTTGCTGCTCGTACAGTTTGTATCCCTTCGTTATCACCTTTTCCACAGCCGACAATGGACCATTGTGGGCTCCACCGTTCTTGAGTCATCGGTGCCGGCTGCGATTTGTTCTGTGCCTTTACATACCTCTAGTTTCCCTCTCCCCCGACTCTAAGTCTGAAGATGAGTCTTGACCCGAAACGTCGCCTATTCGAGTTCTCCAGAGATGCTGCCTGACCCGCTGAGTTATTTCAGCTTTTTGTGTCTACCCTAGCTGCCCAACCTCTTGCAGAAAGTCAAAGTTAGTGCCATATACAGCACAGAAACAGGCCCTTCGGCCCAACTTGTCCATGCTGAACAAGATGGCCACCTACGCTAGTCCCACCTGCCCATGTTTGGCATCTCTCCTTCAAAATATTTCCCATCCATGTACCTGTCCAAATGTCATTTAAATGTTCTTACAGTGCCTGCTTCAACTACCTCTTCTGGCAGCTCGTTCCATAGACCCACCAGTGGTGGAATATGGCCTCATCTCTCAACAGTCCAGGTCCATAGTGAGGATTACAAAACTAACAGTCCAGGCTTTTAGATATTAGTTCTATAGTTTCATCAGAAGATGGACACAAAATGCAGAGTAACTCAGCAGCACCCCTGGAGGGGAATGGGTGACATTTCGGGTCAAGACCCTTCAACAGACCCTGCCTGAAGAATATTATAAACTTCTATCAGGTCTCATTGGGTCATAAGTGAAAGGAGCAGAATACAGACCCTGTCTGAAGAAGGGTCTTGACCTGGAACGCCATCCATTGAATAGACAATAGGTGCAGGAGGAGGCCATTCGGACCTTCGAGCCAGCACCACAATTCAACATGATCATGGCTGATCATCCACAATCAGTATCCTGTTCCTGCCTGCTCCCCATATCCCTTGACGCCGCTATCTGTAAGAGCTCTATCCAACTCTCTCCTGAAAGCATCCTTCCCTCCAGAGATGCTGCCTGTCCCGCTGAGTTGCTCCAGAATTTTGTGTCTATCTTTGGTGTAAACCAGCATCTGCAGTTCCTTCCTGCGCATCGATAGCGTAGCCACCTTATTATTGCACTCTCCACTAGCAACCAGAGGTAAATGCTCATGGGAAAACATGTTCAAGTCCAATGTTGCTATTTATAGTCCCCACAGAGTCAATCAGAGCTGAACTTTAAGATGTGATGTTATGGAAACACTTCGACAAACAAATAGAGATAATAGTCCAGTACGCACTGCAGTCAAAACTGAATAGATCAGGTATTTTACATTCTGGTTTTGATAGATATTTTTTTACCCAAACTGGGACATGGGGGGATTTTTACCATTGGATCAGAACAGCCATGATCTAACATTAAAAAAACTACCGAACAAATCTACAAGGTCAGAGGGGAAAATTTTAAAGATATCTAAGGCAATATTATTCCCCCTTAAGTGGTGGGTAACTGGAACATGCTGCCAAGGCTGGTGTTGGAAGCAGATACGATAGTGGTATTTAAGAGGCTTTTTCGACAAGCACACTGATACGCAAGGAATTGATGAATGTGGATCACGTGCAGGGTGATGAGATTAGTTTAATCTGCCATCATGTTTGGCACACACAATGTGGGCCAAAGGGACTGTTCCTGTGCTCTGCTGTTCAATGTCTATAAATTCTACCAGCAAATTATTTTTAGCAACTTGTCACCGGGGATTATGTTTCTCAATCTGCTCTCCACATTAGATTTATCTATCCTAACAGATTAACAGCATTCACATCCTACAACATTTTAAACAACCCGTCTGTAAAAGTCTGGGACTGCTACCCTCATCTGCCTCAGAGGGCGGGGGAGGCAGGTTCTCTGGGTGCTTTCAAGAGAGAGCTAGATGGGGCTCCGAAAATAGCAGAGTCAGGGGATATAGGGAGAAGGCAGGAATGGGGTACTGATTGGGGATGATCAGCCATGATTACATTGAATGGCTGGCGGTGCTGGCTCGAAGGGCCGAATGGCCTACTGCGTATATTGTCTATTATCTCGCTTTCTCATCCACTCCCTACTCACTAGCGGCGATTTACAAAGGCCCAGTTAACCTATCAAACCTGCACACATTTGGGATGTGGGAACAAACTGGAGCATCTGATTCTCTGACACCCAGTGGAAACCTATGCGGTCACAAGGAGAAAGTGCAAACTCCACACACAAACACACACACACACACACACACACACAGCACCAGAGGTCAGGATCGAACCCTGGGCTCTGGCATTGTAGGGCAGCAGGTCTCTCAGCTGCGTGTGGTGTCTGTCACCCTAGACAGTTAAGACGTTGGATTGGTTCCGACACTGGCAAATGCTGCTCGGCCCACCTCTTATGTAGCAGTGGCAAGTCCAGCCAAGCAGCATCCCCATCGTATCAGTCAGGTGTGTGTTGTGATCGGCCCTGGTTTTCCAGGCATGAGGAGGTGGGCAAGGACCATCGGGTTGGAAAGTCTGCCACCTATCCTTTCAAACTGCCACACACCCAACCTCACACATCTAGCCTTCCGTGTTCTAGAACCTACCGACTTCAAATGCCAGTGTTCCAGTATTTAATTCTCCCTGTAAAAGCCCTGTCCCACGGTACGAGTTCATTCCAAGAGCTCTCCCGAGTTTTAAAAAAATCAAACTCGTGGTAAGGACGGAGAATGAATGTTGCGGGTACGTCGGAGCTCGGGGACGTCTCTTAGCGGCTCGTAACGCTAACTGCAGATACTCGGGAAGACTCGCTAACTGCAGGTAAGCACGGGAAGACTCGTGAAGATTGTCAACATGTTGAAAAATGTCCACGAGATCCCCGAGTACCGACGAGTGGCCATTACCGTAAATCTCCGAGTTCGAATCAGGGCAAACGCGGGAGAACTCTTGGAATGAACTCGTACCGTGGGACAGGGCTTTAACTCTCAACGCGTGGTCCTCATGTTGCACAGTAGTCACTTTAAACTGCAACGCCCAGGTTCAGGAACAGCTTCCTCTCAACGGCCTTCAGGCTATTGAACGCTACGAACTCCAAACTAAACTCTGAATGACGAAAGTCTTGGGTTGCACGAGGGACTTTGAACTTTGTTTAGTTTTTGCACTGTATTGGCCTTTTATTTGTTGAGCTTTTTAGTTGCTCTTTATATTATCCATTGAATGCTGTGTTTACAAAGCTCTTGCGCTGCTTCTGGGAGTGTGAATTTTGTTGTTCTATTTTGGTACTTATGTCAACGAAACATTCTTGGCAGACAAAAAATTCAGAAGCCTAGACCAATAATCTAAGACTGGAGTTAAAATGCCCTGTGGCAAGGACATTGGATTTCAGTTATTCGTAATTAAATAAATCTACCAACGTAGATCCCTGGATAGAGTGAATGTGGAGAGGATGTTTCCATTAGTGGGAGAATCTAAGACCAGAGGCCATCACCTCATAATAGGACATACCTTTAGAAAGGAGAAGAGGAGGAATTTCTTTAGTTAGAGGGTGGTGAATCTGTGGAATTCATTGCCACAGACGGCTGTGGAGGCCAAGACATGTGCTATTTCTAAGGCGGAGATTCACAGATTCTTGATTAGTAAGAGTGTCAGAGTTTATGGGCAGAAGGCAGGAAAATGGGGTTGAAAGGGAAAGATAGATCAGCTATGATTGAATGGTGGAGTAGACTTGATAGGCCGAATGGATTCATTCTGCTCATAGAAATCATGAATGCACGAGATACAATGTACAAGGAAATTTGGTCGTTTCCCTGACCCAATGCGCACCGCACGTTATGTGCAGGGAAGCGCTTACACGGTGGCATAACAGTAGAACTACTGGCTTACAGCGCCAGAGACTAGGGTCCGATCCTGGCTACGAGTGGTGTCTATACGGACTTTGTACCTTCTCCCCGTGACCTGCGTAGGTTTTCTCCAAGATCTTCGGTTTACTCCCACATTCCAAAGACGTACAGGTTTGTTGTTTAATTGTCTTGGTATAAATGTAACTTGTCCTTAGTGTGTGTAGGAGGATGTTAATTTGCAGGGATCGCTGGTCGGTGTGAACTGGGTGGGCCAAAAGGCTCGTTTCCGCGCTTGTCATCCGGTGCTCCGTGAGCCGGCAGCCTTGCCAACAGCTGTTCGTTCTTTCAACTTTTTTTTTGTTTTTAGCATGTCTAAAAGTGTGTTTTTAATGTGGTGTGTGTGTGTGTGTGTGTGTGTGTGTGTGTGTGTGTGTGTGTGTGTGTGTGTGTGTGTGTGTGTGTGTGTGTGTGTGTGTGGTGTGGTGTGTGTGGTGGGGGGGGGGGGGGGGGGGGAAATAGGGGGAAACTGTTTTTTTAGTCACTTACCTCGGTGGAATGCGACTATTCTCCTAGTCGTATTTTCGCCCTCCTTCACGACCTAACAGATTGGATTGATGCAGCCTCTCCTGGAGTCGGACCCAGAGCTTCAGCAGCGGGCGCAGCGCGAACTTTCCATCGCAGAGCCGGGTGATCCCTTGCCGGGTATCGCCAGAAGAAGAAGTGCTCCGATCGCTGGCCCGCGGACTGCAGCATCCTGAAGCCGCGGTCTGCGGAGCTTCTAGCCATGGGCGAGGCGTGGACGTTCCATCGCGGAGTCTGGGATCCCTCGCCGGGAAGAGCTCCGACCACCGGTCTGCGGCCTAACATCGTGAAGCCACAGTCTCCGGTAGGAACTGGTCGAATCGGGAACACAATCCACCCTTGCCGCAGAGACTGGTCCGCCCGCCCTTCTCGACGTCGGAGTTTCGAGTATCCCGACGAGAGGGCCTGTACATCGGGCCGTCAGCATCGGGCCATCAACTACGGCGGGTTCATGGCCCCGACCAAGGATGAACAAAGGAGGAGGGCTGACTGAATGTTATTGCCTTCCACCACAGTGAAGAATGTTGATTCCACTGTGGTGGATGTTCATGTAATATTCTAATTGTGTATTGTGTTATTTTTGCTTGTGTTGCTGCATGATAAATGAAATTCCACTGTAATTGGTGCATGTGGCAATAAATGTAAACTTGAACTTGTCTCTCTAAAACTAAAGGAAACATGACGACGATTCCTTTTGCCCTCCGTTCCCTTTTGAATTCGCATTTATTGACCACATCCTCTCGCTTCAACTGTAACTTGTCAACCTAATTTTGTAATGGTTAAACTGCTGGGGGGGGGAAAAAAAGTATAAAACTCTGCCAATTGCTCAGTCCTTTATGACAACAGTAACCACAGCAACTATGATATTCTGCTGTCCGCGTTTTAAGTTGCGCTACAGACTTTGTTTTTTTTGCACTATTATGGTTACACTATTATATTAGTTATTCATTTATTGTATTTTTGATTTGTTATATCTTATCGGTCTT
The DNA here is from genome assembly GCF_028641065.1 of Leucoraja erinaceus. Taxonomy (NCBI): domain Eukaryota; kingdom Metazoa; phylum Chordata; class Chondrichthyes; order Rajiformes; family Rajidae; genus Leucoraja; species Leucoraja erinaceus. Next base: position 70,025,021 of record NC_073383.1, on the reverse strand, counting down.
ATAACCATAGACAATAGGTGCAGGAGTAGGCCGTTCGGCCCTTCGAGCCAGCACCGCCATTCAATGTGATCATGGCTGATCATCCCCAATCAGTACCCCATTCCTGCTTTCTTACCATATCCCTTGATTCCGTAAATCCAAGAAAGAGCCCTATCTAGCTCTCTTGTGAAAGTATCCAGAGAACCGGCCTCCACCGCCCTCTGAGGCAGTGAATTCCACAGACTTACAACTCTCTGTGAGAAAAAGTGTTTCCTCATCTCCGTTCTAAATGGCTTACTCCTTATTCGTCAACTGTGGCCCCTAGTTCTGGACTCCCCCAACATCGGGAACATATTTCCTGCCTCTAGCGTGTCCAAACCCTTAACAATCTTATATGTTCCAATAAGATCCCCTCTCATCCTTCTAAACTCCAGAGTGTACAAGCCCAACAACTCCATTCTCTCAGCATATGACAGTCGCGCCCCCATCCCGGGAATTAACTTTGTAAACCTACGCTGCACTCCCTTAATAGCAAGAATTTTCTTCCTCAAATTAGGGGACAAAAACTGCACACAATACTCCAGGTGTGGTCCCACTAGGGCCCTGTACAACTGCAGAAGGACCTCTTTGCTCCTATACTCGAATCTTCTTATTATAAAGGCCAACATGCCAATCGCTTTCTTCACTGCCTGCTGTACCTGCATACTTACTTTCATAGACTGATGAACAAGGACCCCCAGATCCTGTTGTACTTCCCCTTTTCCCAACTTGACACCATTTAGATAGTAATCTGCCTTCCTGTTTTTGATACCAAAGTGGATAACATCACATTTATCCGCATTAAACTTCACCTGCCATGCTTCTCCTCACTCCCCCAACCTGTCCCAAGTCACCCTGCATTCTCATAGCATCATCCTCACAGTTCACACTGCCACCCAGCTTTGTGTCATCAGCAAATTTGCTAATGTTACTTTGAATCCCTTCATCTAAATCATTGATGTAGATTGTAAATAGCTGCGGTCCCAGCGCCGAGCCTTGTGGTACCCTACTACTCACTGCCTGCAATTCTGAACGGGACCCGTTTTACTCTTTGTTTCCCGTCTGCCAACCAATTTTCTATCCATGTCAGCACTCTACCCCCAATACCATGTGCCATAATTTTGCCCACTAATCTCCTATGTGGGACCTTATCAAACGTTAACAAGCCTGTTAAACTGCACAAGTATAAATTTCACTGTACTGTTGATGCTGCAGATGACAATTAAACACTCTTGACTTGACAATAAAGGAGCATCTGTCATAGAGTACGTGGAGAATGGCTTATGATAGTCACACTGACTGCACTTGACAAAATTCTTAATTAGCCATTGAGCGGTGTTGGGTCATGAATGGCTAACTAAACTTTGTTCTTTATTAGTAACAGTTGACTTGCCGCGCCGTGGTGCATGTATCATTTAATTTTCTGCAGCAGCTCGTTGCACAAATTGACTGTGCACGGGGAGGGATGCTTAAATAGAAACATGGATTGTTTATGAAGTTTATTGTTCACAGCATAAAGCGATGAACATTATATGCTGCAGCATCTGCCCTGTTGGAACACAATCCACCCTTGCCGCAGAGACAATACCCGCGGTCATGTCGACACAGTGATGGCCTCAGAGAGAGGAGGGAGCATCGGGGAGTGAGGTGGCATGTGCACCTATCTGTTTGTGTCATATAATCCCATATGGATCTGACAGAATAGTGTCAGGAACAACCAAAAGAAACAAGACAGATGGGAATAACTATTTAATGATGTAAATGACCTCGTGAAAAGAATAAAAGGAAATTTGAAACGAGGGCAGCATGGTGACACAGCAGGTAGAGTTGCTGCCTTTCAGCGCCAGAGGCCCGGGTTCAAATCCAACTATGGGTGCTTTCTGTACGGAGTTTGCACGTTCTCCCAGTAACCTGCGTGGGTTTTCTCCAAGATCTTCGCTTCACTCCCACAGGTTTGTAGGTTCATTGGTTTGGTATAAATGTAAATTGTCTCTAGTGTGTGTAGGTTAGTGTTAGTGTGCGGGAATCGCTAGTCGGTGCGGACTCGGTGTTTCCGCCCTGTATCTCTAAACTAAACTAAAAACTAAACCTGGCTGTCACAGATAATAAACCCTTCAACGTGTTTGCGTTTAGTTTATAGTCACGTGTACCCAAGTACAGTGAAAAGCTTTTGTTGCTTGCTAACTAGTCAGCAGAACAGCAATACATGATCACAATGGGGCCATCCACGTGAAGCCTGCATTGGCACAGAACGTACTCACATCCCACAAGAGGTTTGCTAAAGATCTTCCAGTCTGAAAGGGCTAATTAAATTATTGACAATTTGACTTTTAAAACTTTACTCAAGGTCAGAATCTGTGTTCATAAAGTTGGCTACAGATTTTAAAGAAGGAAACAACCGTGGCATTCAGAGGGATCCAGAGGGAGTGAATAGAAAGGAATAGAAAACCAGAGACCAGGCAGCCAGCATCATCAGAGACCCACACCACCCTGGCCATGCTCTCATTTCACTACTGCCATCGGGAAGATTGTAAAGAAGCCCGAAAACTGTAACGACCAAGTTCAGGTTCTTCTTCCCTACACCCATAAAGGTATTAAACACTATAACTTCCAAATAGACTCCAAATGATATAGACTTGTGGACATTATTTTTTTGTTTTTACTTTGCACTATAGAAAAAAGATCTGTGTGTGCTTATATCTTATATATACTGAAAATAAGATCTTGACGACTTCCTGTTTTTCTGTTTCATGATTTTTGAAAAAACACTGCCACTTACGGCTGTGATTTTTTAGCCATCTTATTCAGAGTCCCCCTCCGCTGCGCAGGACAAGGGGATATTTCCCATCAATGGAAAAATAAAAGAGTTATTAATGTTTAAAAAATATTTACATTCTCTATGCTCCCCCTGCTGGAAGGGGACTATAAAACTCAGAAATGTTGTGCCTCACTCAGTCTCTGCAAGATGGAGGAAGCGAGAGGGTCACGGCTCGCCAAGCTGTGAATAACACCGAACACGTGTCTACTCAACAGTGAGTGCCCTTAATGTGGTTTGAAAATGAAAATGTGGTTGCTTTGAAATGCTGCACTCCAAATGGTTGTTGTTGGTGGTAACTGCTTTGAAATGCTGCACTGCAAATGGTTGTCGGTGGTGGTAACTGCTTTGAAATGCTGCACCGCAAATGGTTGTTGTTGGTGGTAACTGGACAACTTCCTGTTTGCACTGTATATTGATTTTAGATAAAACGCTACCACTTACGGCTGTGATTTTTGGCCATCTTACTCAGTCCCCCTCCGCTCATCAGGCGCAGAGGATTCTTCCCTGCTTGAAATGGTATGAAACTGCATTTGAATTTGGTGACCTTGCACCCTGCATTAAATGGTACGATACTGCACTTGAATTTGGTGACCTTGCACCCTGCTTGAAGTGGTAGGAAACTGCACTCGTTTGGTGGCCTTGCACCCCGCTTGAAATGGTAGGAAACTTCATTTGAATTTGGTGGCCTTGCACCCTGATTGAAATGGAATTTCAAGGAATAGCCGTGAGTCAACTGCTCGCCCACCAGCCGTGAGTGAGCTGCCAGCACATCAGGCTTGAGTGACTGAGCTGTCACCCCAAGAATCCATTTGGTCCACAATGTCCATATTAGCCCTCTGGAAACCAGTCCCTTCAGCCCACAATACCCATACTAGCGCTCCAGAACCCCCCCCCCCCCCCCCCTCCACTGGCCACCAATATTGGAATTGGTGGAGAGGTGGAATATTACGTTGGGAGACCAGCCCTCCCGTGTGAACATGGGACCCAATGGGTCCCACTTAGTCTAGTATGTATATATATTTACAGAGTATCTCTGTACTGCCCACTCCCCTGACATCAGTCTGAAGAAGGGTCTCAACTCAAAACGTCACCCATTCCTTCTCTCCAGGGATGCTGCCCGTCCTGCTGAGTTACTTGAGCATTTTGTGTCCATCTTTGATTTAAACCAGCATCTGCAGTTCTTTCCTACACATTTACAGAGTACTGTTTACATATCTGTAATGCTGCTACAAGCAAGAATTTCATGGTTCTGTTTTGGGACATATGACAATAAAACACTCTGGTCTCTTTACACCGATACCTACCTGCTCTCCCGGTTACCTTTGCTCAGTCCGCCTGGACCGACCTGATCTCCCAGTTGCTAAGCACTTTAATTCTCCTTCCTATTCCCACACTGACCTTTCTGTCCTAGGTCTCCTCCATTGTAAGAGTGAGGCTAAATGCAAATTGGAGGAGCAGCACCTGATATTTCACTTGGGCAGCTTTGATTTCTCTAACTTCGCCACCCCGGCATTCCCTCTCTCTCCATCCCTCCCCCACCCAAGTCGCGCCAGCTTCTCGTTATCACCCAACAAAAGCTAACAATGGCCTGTTTCCTTTATCATCGTTACTTTTATGCATAACTTTCATTAATTGTTCTATATCTCACTGCATCATCGTTTATATCTCTCGTTTCCCTTTCCCGTGACTTTCAGTCTGACGAAGGGTCTCGACACGAAATGTCACCCATTCCTTCTCTCCAGAGATGCTACCTGACCCGCTGAGTTACTCCAGCTTTTTGTGTCTTATCTTCGGTTTAAAATAATTGATATGAGGGTTAAAGAGAAATGAGGTGAAGAATTTTCACTTGGAGGGTGGTGTAAGTCTAGAGATCATTGCCCGAGAAGGCCAAGGAAGCAGATGTTTTCAACACATCTAAAAAGGTTTGGGTTTTTTTAAATGCTGGTGGAATTCAGTGAGTAGCAAACATCTGTGGAAGGAAATGGACTGTTGCCATTTTGGGTTGGGTCCCCTTTTCAAGTCCAGTCTTGCCAAAGTGTCCCAACCCAAAGCATCACCAGTCTATTTCCTTCCATAGATTCTGCCCGACCTGCTGAGTTCATCCAGCACTTTGTTTATTTGCTCAAGATTCCAACATCTTCTGTCTACCTTTAAAAAAAAATGGCTGTCTACTCAAAGAGCTGGGTTCTGCAGGCCGACGTCACTGATGCTAGAAAGTGGGACCTTGCTCAGCAATTCGCTTTTTGATGGGTAGAGAGAAGATGGGCTGAACAGCCTTCTTCTGCGTCATAAATTTGGGAAAGGTTGGAGTGGATGTGTGATTTGTGGCAGCTCAAGGAACAACCACGCTTCCTTGGGGGAGACGAGATAGCTTGGCTCTTCACGTAGCCTCGGCTTTCAATGAGCTGACCAAAGGGAGGCAGTGCGGTAGGAGTTCTGCCTTACATGGCCAGAGACCCGGTTTCAATCCTGACTACAGGTGATATCTGTACGGAGTATATACGTTCTCCCCGTGACCGCGTGGGCTTTCGCCGGGTGCTCCAGTTTCCTCCCACACTCCAAAGGCGTACAGTTTTTAAGTTAATTGGCGGGTAAAATTGTAAATTGTGCAGGATAGTGTTAGTGTACGGGGGTGATTGCTGGTCGGTGCAGACTGGGTGGGCCGAAGGGCCTGTTTCCGTCGAGGATAGACACATTTGTCTATCCACAAAATTCAGCAGGACAGGCAGCATTTCTGGAGAGAAGGAACGGGTGACGTTTCGGGTCAAGACTCTACTTCCGACTGAGAGTCTGTGCTGTATCTCTAAAAGCTAAAGTTCAGCCATTCATTCAGCAGTCATCGTTGTAGAGTCAAGAGAGGGAGTGTTTTATTGTCATATGTCCTCGATAGAAATCCTTACTTGCAATAGCACAACAGAATATGTAAACATAGTACACTGTGAACTATATAATAAACGAGAGAAAATGTGTTCAGTGTGTGTATATACACACACACACACATACTCACAAATACATATATACACGTATACATACGTACACACAAAAAAACATTGTATTTTCTTACATATCCACCTCACAGCTTCCCAAGTCAATTTATGTATATACACTGACAGCAACCGCTGTTTCAATTACTCTCATCTCTGCCATTTTCTTCAAACTGTTTAGCCACTCTCTGTGTGTAAAAAAAAAGTCCCGAACATCTCTTTTAAACTTTCCACCTGACTTTAAATTTCCAACAAGTAAATCATGTTTAATGTAAAGCAATCATCCCAGACCCATTCATGAACTATTCCCACAGCCACTGATACCATCCCTCTTGCTGATAAGTGTCCCAAACTGAACCAGAATGTTCATAACACGAGTGCGATATGAACTCGGACGAACTCTGGCGAAATTTGAGCCAAGGCTGCCTATTTCCTGTTACATAACATCGCCTGACTCTACAACTGCTTCCATTCATCACCCGGCAATGTGACTTTGTGCAACGCTCCCCGCTCACCCCATCTCAAAGTAACTATTTCAGTAAATTCCTGGCCAAATTCTCCTGTTCCACTCACTGAAAGGTTGAAGTCAGCCAAATCCCCCCCCCCCCCCCCCCCCCCTCATGGAGTCATAGAGATGTAGGGTCATACAGCGTGGACACAGGCCCATCTTGCCCACATTGACCCTAGCCCCACTTGTACATTCTCCCTGTAACCGTGTGGGTTTTCTCTGGATGCTCCGATTTCCTCCCACACTCCCAACACCCAGGTTTGTAGGTTAATTGGCTTTGGTAAATTGTCCTGAGAGTGTAGGATAGTGCTAATGTATGATGGGGTGGTCGATGACTGTTTCCACGCTAGAAGTGATATGAAACTGCACTTGAATTTGGTGGCCTTGCACCCTGCTTGAAGTAAATTGTCCCCCGCTGAGAGTGTAGGAAACTGATATGGTGGCTAATGTAAATGGATGGGGTGGTCGATAACTCAGTGCCTGTTTCCACGCTATATCTATTAGTAAATTCTAAATTCTAAATCCGATGCAATTTTTTCCCCCCTCCAGAGAGTAGTGGGTGTCTGGAAAAATGCTGCCTAGGGTAGTGGTGGACGCAGATACAACAGTGGCATTTGATAAAGAGGCTTTTTGATAGGCGCAGGGAATGGAAGAGTATGGATCACTTGCAGGTAGGTAGATTAGTTCAAGCAAGATGTTTGGGGCAGATTTTATTTAAGTACGGAGAGTTGGCCACACACTTTTCTCACTGCTGCCATCGGGAAGAAGGTACCAGGAGCCTGAAGACTGTAACGTCCAGGTTCAGGAACAGCTTCTTCCCCACAGCCATCAGTCTATTAAACACAACAAATAAGCTCTGAATTGCAAAAGACTATATTATTATTCATTATATTTGTTATTTATTGAAATTTTTCTTTTTTCCCCCGTTATATACAATGTTTACATATTCACATATTCTGTTGTGCTGCAGCAAGTAAGAATGTCATTGGCCCTTCGGAAGATATGACAATAAAACACTCTTGACTTGGCTCTTGGTGTGCGACTGGAATGTGCTGTTCATAGTGGTGTTAAGAGGTTTTTGGACAGAGACATGGATATGCAGGAGAGAGGGGGGGGATGTGGAACACATGCAGGCAGAAGAGATTAGTTTCAACTTGGTATAATGTTGAGCACAGAGATTGGGGTGGGAAGGAGGGAGGGAGGGAGGTCCTGTGCGTGTGCTGGTCTGCATTCTATATGCTCCAGGCACCACCATTACCTTCGAGAGCAAGAACAAGTTCTGCTACATCCAGCAGTGGAATTTTACCAGAACTGAGATTTGTCCATTGAACAGTCATAATTACGTCGACAATGTTGACTGAGTCACGCTGACGTACGAAGTGTCCCGGCCGATAGTGTCAACAGGAGATGGGACTTGACTTGAAGCTAGCCCTCCCTGGTCACGCAAGCCAACAAAACGCTTGCCCATGTTGCTTTCACCTTATCTCCAACATTGCCATTAAACCATAAAGAAAACCATCTGCAGTTCTTTAAAGTAAGCCCGATAGACGCAGAGTGCCGATGCCAAAGTCGGTGTTAAACGCATACAAGCCTCAAGCAAGAACTTGCTGTTGGGACTCTCAATCATAAGTCAACAGGTACCTTCTCATCGCTGGTATAAGCAACACAGAGCAGTGGCCCTTTCCCACATATACCAGGACTATCTAAGTTTCCACAACTACTGAGTGGGGATAAGGTAATCCTAAACTACCGTCCAGTTGTTCTCCCACTGTCGCCGCTACATCCACCGCGAAACAAAATTGCCTGTGTGATTTTTACCCCTCCCTAACTTTGCCAACTCCTCCTGCCCTCCAACCCTCTGAGATACGCGGGTGGCTCCAATTCAACCCTCTCGGCTCCCCTTCAATCTGAATTCTCCATTGTCCACTATCGTGCCTTCAGCCGCCAATTCTGCAATTCCTTCCCAAATCCTTCAGGATTTTTTTTTCATTTCAACCCAGCAGTTTGCTTGAGGCTTCGGTCAATTGTGTTCATTTCACTTCACATGGTCGGGTTCCATGTGTGATACATAGCTCAAGCTTGAAATGCCTTGAGATCCAGATTTGGATCATGTTAAATGCACAGGAAGAGAAAACCCTGATCTGTTTTTTTTTGATGCATGCAAACACACGTACATTTATTTGTAAGCACGTCAAAGTGAGGATCAGCTTACACGACATCACGCCCGGACCTGCTGCCGGCTGTTAAGTACAAACGGGCTTCGGTAACTTAGCGCCAGCGAGCCTAACAATGAACCAACCGGGACCCGGGGCACACAAAAACATCCGAGCCCCCGAGAACGGAACATTTACAATCGGAGGAAAAAACTTCCCCCAAACCTCCCGTTAAAACCTTCTCAGACTTTAATTAATTAAGTAGTTTATGCCATTTTATATGTTTTTTTTTCTCAAATGCAGTCGGCAGAATGTATGCGAATAGTATTAATAGTGCATTTTAAAGATAATGATAGTATCAGTGGTTTGATGTAGAGGGAGTAACAGTCCCACTCTGACGGAATTTCGCTACCGCCGCTTTGACAAAGTTGCTACATTTCGCTGAGGATCCATGTGTTTCTCTATCTGGGACAAAGTTGCATTCTCCATCCCTCCCCACCCCACACTCTCCCGCTGCTCTGATCTAACTCATCGCAAGAAACCCCGGAGACGATACGATGCCATAAATTGAGGATAAACATTTCACTCACCCAACATCCGCCAAGGAGCTTCTGAACAGTTCGCAGGCACCGCCCTGCTGTTAGTTGTTGAGTTGCCTCCGCCGTGGGTTGCTCAGTGCTGCCTTCTACAGCACCGGATGGTTAACGACTAACCATGTCGGACCAAGAGCTCTCCCAGTGCAGACTATTAATACACAGCTTCATCTCTTTTACTTTCCTGATGACATGGCTGCTTAAATGAGAATGAATATAAGCAATAAACTAAACTCAAATTCATGCCTGCTTAAGCTTCTACAGATGCCCCATAGAAACCTAGTTTCCATGGGGCATCTGTTGCCACTTTCATTTCACTGCACATCTCGTATGTGTATGTGACAAATAAACTTGACTTGACTTGACTTGACTTGACTTGAAAGCATTTAAAAAAAAATCAGAATGGGTCACAGCTTGGTTTGGGAACAGCTCCATCCAAGACAGCAAGAAGGTGCAGCAAATTGTGGACGCAGCCCAGACCATCACACGGGGGCGGAAATCCTGTCGGGGTACAGGGGGGACTTCCCCCCCCCCCCCATGCTTTGAGAGGTGGGAGACAATCTCCCACCCCATGTTTTGTCATCCGGACTTTATCAACCACTTTCTAAGGGCTGAATCGACCCATATGCGGGGCCTTTCATAGAAACATAGAAAATAGGTGCAGGAGGAGGCCATTCGGCCCCTTCGAGCCAGCACCGCCATTCATTATGATTATAGCTGATCGTCCCCTATCAATAACCCTGGTTCTGGACTTGCCCAACATTTGGAACATTTTTCCTGCATCTAGCTTGTCCAGTCCTTTTATAATTTTATGTTTCTATAAGATCCCCCTCATCCTTCTAAACTCCAGTGAATACAAGCCTGGTCTTTCCCCATATGACAATCCCGCCATCCCAGGGATCAATCTCATGAACCTACACTGCACTGCCTCAATCACAAGGATGTCCTTCCTCAAATTAGGGTGTCCTTCCTCAACGTAGGTTTCAGCGCCCATCGCGGCTTAAAATCAAACTGCTGCATCGAGGCGATCAAGGCTCCCGATGTTGAAGCCTCTGCCGGCCGATTAAAGACCCCGTTAACGGGCCGATTCAAGCCCATGGCCGAAGCCTCGCACTAATGCATCTCGCTCTCTCCTCCAGCCCAGCGCGCCGCTTGACTCGGGGGTGATTCAGTACAGCGTAGAGTCAGCGCATGATGAGCAGAGGGAACGGGGACGGATCATCGCCATTGATGCCGTCCTCTATGTGGAAGGTGGAGCGTCTGCTGCAGCAGCTGGCAGGTACAGAGAGAGAGAGAGAGGCCACTCGGCCCGCACGTGGCTGCTGCCTCATAGCGCCTGGGACACAGGTTTAGATCCTGACTCCGGGCGCTGTCTGTACGGAGCCTTTTTCTCCCCACTAGCGCCTTGTCTGATGTTGATCCCAGCACCGAGTGCTCGCTCCGCCACCTCTCTCGATAAGTTTATTTTGAAAGTGTGTCTCCATAGGGTTCACGGCTGAAGCCTCCGAAGCCTGGCGTGTGTGTGTGTGCGCGCTTGCACGCGCGGCCGCCAAGAAATTGTGTCCCTCCCATGTTTTGAGAGCGATTTCCGTGCCTGCCATCAACTCCATTTACACTTCACGCTACCTCGGCAAGGCCAGCAGCAAAATCAAGGACAATTGGTCCCCTAGCCACTCCCTCTTCTCCACTCTCCCATCAGGCGAAAAGTATACGTGTGAAAACGCACACCTCCAGATTCAGGGACAGTTTCTTCCTAGTTGTTATCAGGCAACTGAATCATCCTATCACAACCTGAGAACAGTCCTGAACTACTATCTACCTCATTGGTGACCCTCGGACTATCCTTCTGCTTCTTCTTCCCCCCCCCCCACACCCTCACATCAGTCTGAAGAAGGGTTTAGACCCGAAACATCGCCTATTTCCTTCGCTCCATAAATGCTGCCTCACCCGCTGAGTTTCTTCAGCATTTTTGTCCACCTCGGACCATCCTTGATCACACTTTGGTGGCTTTACCTTACACTAAACGTTATTCCCTTATCATGTATCTAAACACCGTAAATGGCTCGATTGACATCATGCATTATCTTTCCACTGACTGGATAGCATGTGACAAAAGCTTTTCACTCTACCTCGATACAATACAATACAAAACCATTTATTTGACATTTGAACCTCACATGAGGTTCAAACGAAATTTGGTTTCTGCAGCCATACAAGAAAAGAACCAAGACACGCACCAACACAATTTACACAAACATCCATCACAGTGAATCTCCTCCTCACTGAAATGGAAGGCAAAGTCTTGTCTCTCCCCTGCTCGCCATTCTTCTCCCGATGTCAAAGTCAAAGCCCCCGGCGGGCGCTAGAAAGTCCGCGGCCATTTAAAGCCGCGCCGGGCGATGTAAGGCCCCGCTCCAGGTCACTCTCAACCCCGCAATACGAGCGGGAGAAGTCGCCGTTGTCAGTGCCCTGCAAAGCAGTCTCCCACCGGGCACTCGCGAGCTCCCGGTGTCACCATCCACCGGAGTCGCCACCGCAGCTCTCCATGCTCCGAACTCTCCACGCTCGGAAGCTGGCCAGCTCCACGATGGTAAGTCCGCAGCTCCGCTGGCTCCGTGACTTGAGCCCCCAGGTCGTTCCGGTTGGAGGCCGCTCCACGGCGCCAGGCCCCAACGACAACAAAGACCCGACAGAGAAAAGGTCGGGTCTCCGTGCAGGGAAGAGATTTAAAAGTTTCCCCCACCCACCCCATCGCCCCCCACACATACACATTTAAAAGCCCACTACAAACTATACCCTCAACGGGACAAAAAAAAAAACCACAGGCAGACTGCAGAGGCCGCTGCGACGTCGATCGCACCGCCCATACAGGTGACCATAAACTAAACTGAAACTCTTCATGAATCTTGCATGGGGGCGGCACGGTGGTGCAACGGTAGAGTTTCTGCCTTACAGGACCAGAAACCCGGGTTCGACCCTGACGGACAGGGGCTGTCTGTACAGCGTTTGTACGTTCTCTCGTTACGTTTTTTCTCCGAGATCTTCGGTTTCCTCCCACACTCGAAAAACGTGCAGGTTTGCCGGTTAATTGGCTTGGTAGAAATGTAAAATTTATCCCTAGTGTGTGTAGGATAGTGTTAAGGTGCGGGGATCGCTGTGATGGATGTTTGTGTAAATTGAATTGTTTGTATGTTTTGTAGGAATTGTCTTTGTTTGTATGGCTGTGGAAACGGAATTTCGTTTGAGCCTCACTGAGGCTCAAATGACATGTAATAAATATTCGTTATCGGTGCGGACTCAGAGGGCAGAAGGGCCTGTTTCCGCCCCGTATCACTAATCTAAACTAAAATAAACTATGAAGTGCCAAAGATAATATTCAATTGAAATGAATGACCCAAAATCTTTTTTTTAAGCAATAGATTTTGTTTAAGATGACACCGACCTCTTTCAAATGCCAGAGATGCATGAAAAACGTAAAATAAATGACGCAAATAGTAAATGGAACTTAAGGAAATTGTAAATGCTGGAAATCCAAAATAAAAACAGAAAATGCTGGATGCACTCAGCACACCTCCGATTTAAAACAATAACTGCTTCTTGTTTCACAGATGCTGCCTAATCCGCTGGGTGCCTCCAACATTTTCAGATTATGTACAAAAATAGGACTGATGGTATGATCTCCTCGCGTTTGCAGAACTACACTACAAAGGCTTGACTTGACGACTTGAATTAACATATTGTTCTTGAGATCACCAATTTTCCTCATCACTGGAAAATGTTCATAAATGCATAAGTGATTGGAGCCGAATTGGGTCATTCGGCCCATCAAGTCTACTCCGCCATTCAATGATGGCTGATCTATCTCTCCCTCTTAACCCCATTCTCCTGCCTTCTCCCCATAACCCCTGACACTCATACTAATCAAGAATCTATCTGTCTCTGCCGTAAAGATATCCGCTGATCCATTTACGCCTACTTTAATTCTTTGGTCGCATTTACTGAACTTTATCCTGCACTAATCGGGATTCACAGTATTATTTTTATCATGTATCCATACGCTGTGGATGGCTTGATTGTAATCATGTGCTGTCTTTCCAGTGAATGGTTGGCATGCAACAAAAGCTTTTCACTGTACCTCTGTTTCGGTCCCTTGCCTGGTGGTATTCGACAAGTTTGAGCCTGTGACTATATTGTATTTAAAACCATATAAACCATATAACAATTACAGCACGGAAACAGGCCATCTCGACCCTTCTAGTCCGTGCCGAACTCATAATCTCCCCTAGTCCCATATACCTGCGTTCAGACCATAACCCTCCATTCCCTTCCCATCCATATAACTATCCAATTTATTTTTAAATGATAAAAATGAACCTGCCTCCACCACCTTCACTGGAAGCTCATTCCACACAGCTACCACTCTCTGAGTAAAGAAGTTCCCCCTCATGTTACCCTTAAACTTCAGTCCCTTAATTCCCAAGTCATGTCCCCTTTAAAGGATGTGGTTTCCCATATTAAGCCATCGGGTTCTCCTTGTGATGCGGTCCCTCCACATCTTTTTAAGGAGGTTTTCCCTAGTATAGGGCAGTCGGTTCTTACCATTATTAACAGCAGGTTGTGTTCTGGGGTTGTCCTCGTGAGTTTTAAACATGCGGTAGTGCAACCACTACTTAAGAAACCTGGCCTGGATCAATCTGTTCTGGCCAATTTTAGACCCATCTCGAAATTGCCTTTTATTTCTAAATTACTGGAGAGAGTTGTTTATGCTCAGCTAAAACTATTCCTGGAGGAGCATGATATTCGGGAGATCTTCCAGTCTGGATTTAAAACCATGCACAGCACGGAGTCAGCATTGCTAAGGGTTTTTAACGATATCCTCCTGGCTAATGATTCTGGGGATTGTGTGGTTCTTGTCCTGCTGGACTTGACTGCCGCCTTTGATACGGTGGACCATAATATCTTATTATCTCGGCTACAGCAGTTAGTGGGCATCTGCGGCAGTGCCCTGGGATGGTTCAGGTCCTATCTGGCGGGCAGAACCATGTGTGTTAGCCTTGCTGGGTTTGAATCCTCTTCCGCTCCCCTGTCATATGGGGTTCCACAGGGTTCGATTCTGGGGCCCCTGCTTTTCTCGCTGTACATACTTCCTCTGGGTTCCATCCTTAGAAAGCATGGCATCTCTTTCCACTGTTATGCAGATGATACCCAGCTTTATTTGCCGCTGAGGGGGGAAGACGCCTTTTCTGTAAAATCGCTTCTGTCTTGTCTTGATGACATTAAGTCCTGGTTGGCCCTAAACTTTCTTGGATTTAATGAAAAGAAGACAGAGGTGATTTTATTTGATCCCAATGGCTGCCGTGAACCTCCATTTGTTGATTTAGGTCCATTGTCAAGGTACGTGAAGCCAATAGTTGTGAACCTGGGTTTTAGGATGGACAGTGACTTTAAATTAGATCGCCAAATATGCGCGGTGGTTAAGTCCAGCTTCTTTCACCTAAGGAAGCTGGCGAAGGTGAAGCCCATTCTCGAGCGGCAGCATTTTGAGACAGTAATCCATGCCTTTATTACATCTAGGCTGGATTACTGTAACGCGCTCTATTTTGGTGTTGCTCGTTCTTCACTGGCTCATCTCCAGTTGGTTCAGAATGCTGCTGCTCGCCTTTTAACAGGGACTCGAAAGAGGGAGCACATATCGCCAATTCTGGCCTCCCTACACTGGCTCCCGGTGCACTTTCGAGTTCATTTTAAGATACTGTTATTTGTTTTTAAATCTCTGAATGGGCTCGCCCCGCCTTACCTCTCTGAGCTGCTCCACCCATACGCTCCTGCCCGGTCCCTCAGGTCAGCTGGTCAGCTGCTCCTGGAGGTACCGAGGTCTAGTCGGAGGCTCAGAGGGGATAGAGCCTTCTCTGTTGCTGCTCCGGCACTCTGGAACACCCTGCCGTTGCACATCAGACAGGCCCCCTCACTGTCCATCTTCAAATCCAGTGTTAAAACGCATTTGTACTCCCTGGCTTTTGACCATGCCTGAGGCTTTGCTTCTGTTTGTGGTGTTTTTGATGTTTCTTTATTTTACTTGTCTTTTCCTACTATTTCTTTTGATTGTTATTTTTGGTGTGTATTAACTTTTTTGTCAATGATTAGTGATGTACAGCACTTTGTTGCAGCTATGTTTGTTTTTAAAGTGCTCTATAAATAAAATTATTATTATTATTATTATTATACCTCGGTACACGTGGCAATAAACAAATCTAAAATAATTTTATGAAGGGGATGAAATCAGATTACAAAGGGATCAAGAGGGATAGAGTCTGAAGAAGGGTCTCGAACCGAAACGTCATCCATTCCTTCTCTCCAGAGATCGCTGAGTTACTCCAGCTTTTTGTGTCTATCTTCGGTTTAAACCAGCATCTGCAGTTCCTTCCTGCACAAAGGGATACAGATGGGTTAAATGAATAGGCATAAATATCTAGCAAATTGAATAAATTGTAGGAACATGTGAAGTTGTTAATTTTGGCTAGAAAAAAATAAGAAGGATGTTGTCTAAATGATGAGGGATTGCAGATCTCGGAGATGCAGAGGAATCTGGATGGCCTGGTGCAGGATCTTCAAAAGCCAAGCAATTAGGATAAGCAACAGGATGTTATTGTTCATCACAAGGGAAACGGAGGGAGGTTTTGCTTCAGATGTTTACAGCTTTTGGGGTACAAGATTCACTGTTAGTCTGGAATGGAATTGAGACCTTATAGGAGGCAACCTGGGAGGTTGAAGAGGGCTTGTATACAAAAACAGGGATGTGATGCTGAGGCTCTATAAGGCGCTGATAAGGCTGCATTTAGAATGTTGTGAGCAAACGTGGGCGCCATATCTGAGGAAGGATGTGTTGGCTCTGGAGAGGGTCCCGAGGAGGTTTAGAAGAATGAGTAGGAATGAGTAGGTTAACCTCTGATGAGCATTTGTCGGCACAGGGCCTGTAGTCGCTGGAGTTTAGAAGAATGAGGAGGACCTCATTGAAACCTACGGAATAGTGAAAGGCATGGATAGAGTGGATGTGGACAGGATGTTTCCATTTGGTGGGAGAGTCTAGGACTAGAGGTCATAGCCTCAGAATTAAAGGATGTTCTTTTAGGAAGGAGATGAGGAGAAATTACCCAGGGAGTTGTGAATCTGTGGAATTCTCTGCCTCGGAAGGCAGTGGAGTCCAATTCTCTGGATACTTTCAAGAGAGAGTTAGATGGAGCTCTTAAAGATAGCGGAATCAGGGGATATGGGGAGATGGCAGGGAAGGAGTACTGATTGTGGATGATCAGCCATGATCACAGTGAATGGCGATGCTGGCTCGAAGGGCCGAACGGCCTACTCCTGCACCTATTGTCTATTGTCTACATTTCTTTAGGTAGAGGGCGGTGAATCTGGAATTCTTTGCCACAGAAGACTGTGGAGGTCGTCAGTGGATATTTTTAAGGCATTGATAGACAGATTTTTGATTAGTATAGGTGTCGGAGAAGACTGGAGAATGGAGTTAGGAGGGAGAGATAGATCAGCCATGATTGAATGGCAGAGTAGACTTGATGGGCCAACAGGCCTAATTCTACTCCTATCACTTATGACCTTATGACATATGATCTCACAATGGGCAGTCAGAGAGACACATAGTCTTACAGTGTGGAAACAGGCCTTTTGGACCAACCTGCCCACATGTCCCATCTATTGTAGTCCACCTGCCTGCATTTGACCCATAACCCTCTATACCTGTCCTATCCATGTACCTGTGTAAATGTTAATAATAATAATAATAATAATAATAATAATAATAATAATTTTATTTATAGAGCACTTTAAAAACAAACATAGCTGCAACAAAGTGCTGTACATCACTAATCATTGACAAAAAAGTTAATACACACCAAAAATAACAATCAAAAGAAATAGTAGGAAAAGACAAGTAAAATAAAGAAACATCAAAAACACCACAAACAGAAGCAAAGCCTCAGGCATGGTCAAAAGCCAGGGAGTACAAATGTGTTTTAACACTGGATTTGAAGATGGACAGTGAGGGAGCCTGTCTGATGTGCAACGGCAGGGTGCTCCAGAGTGCCGGAGCAGCAACAGAGAAGGCTCTATCCCCTCTGAGCCTCCGACTAGACCTCGGTACCTCCAGGAGCAGCTGACCTGAGGGACCGGGCAGGAGCGTATGGGTGGAGCAGCTCAGAGAGGTAAGAATAGAATAGAATAGAATAGAATAGAATAGAATCTTTATTTGCCACGCAACCAGGGTTGGTGGTATTTGGGTTCGGTACATGATGGTACACTGCTTTAGTTACATACCACTAATAACACAGATCACCGTAATAAAGTGCATCCATACCACATCACAAATCACAAATCTCACCAACAATACATAGTGCAAAAGAACAAACAAAGACCATGGACAAGACACTGTATACATCAAAAGTCATATTATTGTCTGATTATTGGACGGAATTGAGAGTTCTTATTGCTGAGGGGAAGAAACTGTTTTTAAAGCGGGTGGTTTTAGTAGCAAGTGACCTGAGGCGCCTCCCTGAAGAGAGAGACTGAAAAAGGTGATTTGCTGGATGGGAGTGGTCCGAGATGATCTTTTTTGCCCGTTTTGAGGTACATTGGAGATAAATGGAATGGATTGAGGGGAGGGGGGAGTTGATGATCCTGGAGGCCTTGGGGACAATGCGTTGTATTCTGTGTAGTGAGTGACTATCGGTGTTACCGTACCAGACTGTGATTGAGGAGGTGATGATGCTTTCAATGATTGATTGATAGAAAGGCGGGGCGAGCCCATTCAGAGATTTAAAAACAAATAACTATCTTAAAATTAACTCGAAAGTGCACCGGGAGCCAGTGTAGGGAGGCCAGATATGTGCTCCCTCTTTTGAGTCCCTGTTAAAAGGTGAGTAGCAGCATTCTGAACCAACTGGAGACGAGCCAGTGAAGAACGAGCAACACCAAAATAGAGCGCGTTACAGTAATCCAGCCTAGATGTAATAAAGGCATGGATTACTGTCTCAAAATGCTGCCACTCGAGAATGGGCTTCACCTTCGCCAGCTTCCTTAGGTGAAAGAAGCTGGACTTAACCACCGCGCATATTTGGCAATCTAATTTAAAGTCACTGTCCATCCTAAAACCCAGGTTCATAACTGTTGGCTTCACGTACCTTGACAATGGACCTAAATCAACAAATGGAGGTTCACAGTAGCCATTGGGATCAAATAAAATCACCTCTGTCTTCTTTTCATTAAATCCAAGAAAGTTTATGGCCAACCAGGACTTAATGTCATCAAGACAAGACAGAAGCGATTTTACAGAAAAGGCGTCTTCCCCCCTCAGCGGCAAATGAAGCTGGGTATCATCTGCATAACAGTGGAAAGAGATGCCATGCTTACTAAGGATGGAACCCAGAGGAAGTATGTACAGCGAGAAAAGCAGGGGCCCCAGAATCGAACCCTGTGGAACCCCATATGACAGGGGAGCGGAAGAGGATTCAAACCCAGCAAGGCTAACACACATGGTTCTGCCCGCCAGATAGGACCTGAACCATCCCAGGGCACTGCCGCAGATGCCCACTAACTGCTGTAGCCGAGATAATAAGATATTATGGTCCACCGTATCAAAGGCGGCAGACAAGTCCAGCAGGACAAGAACCACACAATCCCCAGAATCATTAGCCAGGAGGATGTCGTTAAAAACCCTTAGCAATGCTGACTCCGTGCTGTGCATGGTTTTAAATCCAGACTGGAAGATCTCCCGAATATCATGCTCCTCCAGGAATAGTTTTAGCTGAGCATAAACAACTCTCTCCAGTAATTTAGAAATAAAAGGCAATTTCGAGATGGGTCTAAAATTGGCCAGAACAGATTGATCCAGGCCAGGTTTCTTAAGTAGTGGTTGCACTACCGCATGTTTAAAACTCACGGGGACAACCCCAGAACACAAGCTGCTGTTAATAATGGTAAGAACCGACTGCCCTATACTAGGGAAAACCTCCTTAAAAAGATGTGGAGGGACCGCATCACAAGGAGAACCCGATGGCTTAATATGGGAAACCACATCCTTTAAATACGATATAGTCACAGGCTCAAACTTGTCGAATACCACCAGGCAAGGGACCAAAACAGAAGGGTCAGAGGCAGGTGCTGAAATGTTAGCCCTTAAGGAAACAACCTTATCAACAAAAAAGTGCAGGAAGTCATTACACATTTCAGGTGAAGCTTCCAGACAGACAGGCTGTGGGGCATTTAAAACAGAGTCAATGATTTCAAATAGCACACGAGGGTTGTTACACTTTGACACAATAATTTTAGACAGGTACTCTCTCTTGGCCTTTTTAACACTGTTTTGGTAGTGACGCCAACAGTCCCTGAGAATTTGAAGTGAAACCTGTAGCCTGTCCTTCCTCCACTTTCGCTCAGCTCTACGACACTCCCGTCGTGCTGCACCAGTCACTGCACTGAACCAGGGTTCAGGTTTAGCCCTCGGCTTCAATTATCTAAACGGAGCCACAGAGTCCAGTATAGTCCTGCATGAAGAATGAAACCACGAACTAATCTCCTCCGTACCAAGAGGAGTGGATGCAGAGGGGGCGCAGAGCTGATCGAAAGCAGCAGAGAACTTGCCAGCAGTAAAAGGGTTAAAAGACCGACAGTGCCGAGCAGACACCACAGGCAACATTGCTTCACAGGAGAAATTGACATCAAACAATACAGGCATATGATCTGAAAACGCACAATCAGAGATTTCCAAATTCAACACAGACAAGCCATGAGAGAGAACAAGGTCCAGTGTATGTCCATGTTCGTGTGTGGGACCAGACACACACTGGACAAAATCAATAGAGTCAACAAGGCTGAAAAAGTCCTTCACTAACGGCTTATCAGGACAGCCCACATGGATGTTAAAGTCCCCAACCAAAAGGACACGATCATAGTTGGGCACGATCCCAGCCAGAAAATCAGAGAATTCATTTACAAAGTCCTTATTATACTTGGGCGGTCGGTAGATGACTGCACAAAGCACCGGTTTGGAGCGGCCCACTTCAAATAAAGTTGCTTCGAAACTGGAGAAAGAAGATGATAGAGGGCATTGCCTGCACTTAAAGTTATTTTTATAAACAGTCGCTGTTCCTCCTCCACGGCCCGATATCCGCGGTGAGTTGAAATAAGAGCAGCCAGCCGGTAGTAGCTCAACAAGAGCGCTGCACTCACCTGGACCCATTCAAGTCTCAGTCACACAGAGGAAATCCAGTCCACGTGAGCAGAAGAAATCCCTCAGTATAAAAGTCTTGTTTGCCAGGGATCTGGCGTTCATTAAACCAATCCTGGATGGGGATGGACTCACCAGATCAGCTGATCGCTGAGCCCGGTGCAGAGTCCTCAGGTTCCGGGGATTCACCCCGCGGTGGCGGGGCCGAGAAGAGCATGGGGGGCGCGGCCCGTCTCGCCGCAGCTCCTGAGCATAGGAAGGGGTGGGGGCGAAGGGACCCACCCGGAAGAGTTGGTGTACCAGGTGACCTCCTTCGTTCCTGCTACCGAGACGGTGAGCCAGGTCAGTTCTCCGTGCTGCAGCAGGTGGACAGCGCTCCCGATCGTTGGGGAGGAGATTGTCCGTTGACAGTTGACAGTTGACAGTTGGTGAGCACCAGGCTGAAGGCTGAAGGCTGAAGGCTGAAGGCCCCAGAGATGTCCCTGTGCAAGTTGTTCCCGACGCTCAAGGCCTTCGAGGAGATTCCCACCTCCTGGCCCACCCAGTTTAGACTTCACCAGTCGACCGCTACGTTTGCCACGGCGACGGCGACGGCGACGGCAACGGCAATGCTTCCTCGGGCTTAAAACCCACTCCAGGTGAGTTTGGATTCCCAAGAGGAACGGCGGCAGTGTAGTATGTCCGTGGTAAACAAAGGCACCGACATTACGCTGAATGTCCATTAGAGATGTACGGTCGTAGACCAGCAGAGACTTTAGTTGTATAACACCAATAGAATACACCAAAAACAGAGAGAGCAACAGACGGGCAGCCATAGACATCGGCGCCATCTTGGAATCTATCTATTATGTTCATTAATTGTTGCGATAGTACCTGCCTCAACTACTTCATCATACAACTCCCACCCTTTGCACGAAAAAGCTACCCCTCAGGTTCATATTAAATCTTTCCCTCTCCACCTTAAAACTATATCCTCTGGTTCTCGATTCCCCTACTCTGGGCAAGAGACTGTGCATCTACCCAATCTATTCCCCTCATGATTTTGCACACCTCTATAAGATCACCCCTAATCTTCCTGCGTTTCAAGGAATAGAGTTCTAGCCTGCTTTACCTCTCCCTATAGTTCAGGCCCTCGAGTCTTGGCAACATCCTTGTAAATCTTCTCTGCACCCTTTCTAGCTTGACAACATTTTTCCTGTAACGTGGTGTCCAAACTTAGAACACGATATTCTAAATGCAGCCTCACCAACGTCTTACACAACTGCAACATGACCTCTCAACTTCTGTACTCATTGCTCTGACTGATGAAAGCCAATGTGCCAAACTATCTAACTGTATTCCTGGATCCCTCTGCACCACAACACCCCCCCAGAGCCCTACCGTTCACTGTGTAGGTTCTGCCCCATGTTTGTGCTCCTAAAATGCAACACCTAATTTTTATTTGTATTAAATGCCATCAAACATTCCAACCGATCAAGATCCTTCTGCAATTTTTGACAACCATTCAAGACAACTTTGTGATTTGTGGGCTAACGGTGGGGGTTCAAATTGGCAGTCAAAATAAAGAAAGGTTCTATATGAGTGTAAGAATCAGATCCACGATAGTCATTAAAATAATGGAAAAGGGTTGAGGGAAAGGCCCCAAGTAAGAAAGAAAAAATATACTGGTCCACATTTCCCACAAAAGGTCAGACATAGCTTGGGCATATGAAAGTTTACACAGCTACACCCAGTGCTTTTTTTGTGGTGGTATGACATACCAGCACTTCGAAGAGGTTGAAATGTAGATCGATGTCCAGCAGACAATAGCATTGCGTTAACTGTTAAGGGCCTGTCCCACTTGCATGCGATTGAGTGCGTTTGGCACGATCAAACGGAAGCGGAGTTCACGGGAAGTCCGCGCTAAGTTCGCGCTAAGTTCGCATGTGACGTCATTTGCGTCATGCTTACCAATCAGCTGGGCAGGAGGCGGGCAGACTGAATTTGGGCATCGCACGGCGTCAGGCGGTGACGTCATCACGCAACGCCACGCCGGGCTGTGACGTCATTGCGCAACGCCACGCGTTAAGCGTACGCCGTCAAGACACTGTGTACGTTGTCAAGAATGTACGTCTGCTAGAATTTTGGAGCCCCGCGCGACTCCGCGCTTCTAATTGAGACCGGCCCCGCGCGGTCATACGGTGCTCGTATGCCTCAAGCGACCACGAGGTCGCGTAATTTGTGAGCCAAGGTCACGTAATTTGCGAGCCAAGGCACGTAAGTGGGACAGGCCCTTTATTTGCATGCCTGGCACTTTCTGTCTATGAATGAAGTACTGGCTGCACATTTGACCCAGCCAAAGTGTGTGGAAATGAGGAAGAAGTTGTTCCATATAAAAATAAATAATGCAGAAGAGATAGCTAAATTCTTAATAGGCAAGGAACTGAAAGGTCGTTGTTCCTGATTCGGCCCACTGGGGTGGTGCCATCTGCAAACTTGTAGCTGGAATTAGAGCTGAATTTGGCCATACAGTCATGAGTGTATAGGAGGTATAGTAGAATGCATCCTTGTGGGGCCCCGGTTTTGGGAGTCATTGTGGAGGGGATGTTGTCACCTTTCCAGTAAATGAGGGGTGTATGAATCAAAAAGTCAAGGATCTAATGGGAAAGGAAGGAGCTGATTCCTAGGCCCAGCAGTATGTAGGAAGTTTCCGGTCGAGACCATTCTTCAGCCTGTCCCACTGAGTTACTCAAGCATTTTGTGTCTATCCCAGGTCCAGTGGTTTGGCGATGTTTGAGTGGGATTATGGTGTTGAAAACAGAGCTATAGTTGACAAGTAGGGGTCTAACATAGGAGCCCTTGTTGTCTAGGTGTTCCAGAGATGAGTCTAGGACCAGGGTGATGGCATCTGCTCAGACCAGCTGCGACAGTGAGCAAACTGCAGTGGATGAGGTTTGGCTGGGAAGCTGGAATTAATGTACACCATTGCCAGTCTCTTAAAGCACTTTGTGATGGTGGATGTTAGAGCCACTGGATGGTAGTCATTGAGGCACGCTTCCTTACATTTGTTCAGCACCGGGATGATAGTGGTCTTTTTGAAGCAGGTGGGGACCTCGGAACGCAGTAGTGAGAGATTAAATGTGTAGGAAGATGCTGGTTTAAACTGAAAATAGACACAAAATGCTGGAGTAACTCAGCGGGACAGGCAACATCTCTGGAAAGAAGGAACGGGTGACGTTTCGGGTCGAGACCCTTCTTCATACAGAGAGTCAGAGCAGAGGGCGGCAAAGAGATATGGAAGGGTAAGGTGTGAAAACACCAATCAAAGCAGATTACGATAAGGAAACGTAAAATGGTTCACTGTTAGCTGAGGGGAAGGCACACAATCGGTAAAATTTAATCAGGAGGACGGTGAAACTAATAGGAGAACTAGGATGGGGGAGGGATGGAGAGAGAGGGAAAGCAAGGGTTACTTGAAGTAAGAGAAATCAAAACTCATACCACTGGGTTGTAAGCTTGCCCAAGCGCAATATAAGGTGCTGTTCCTGCAACTTGTGTTGGGCCTCACTCTGACAGTGGAGGAGGCCCAGGACAGAAAGATCAGTGTGGGAAGAGGAAGCGGAGTTAAAGTATTTAGCAAGCGGGAGGTCACATGGGCCTAGGTAGATGAGCGGAGGTGTTCAAAACGAAACGATCGCTGCGCCTGCGCTTGGACTTCCGATGTAGAGGAGAGATTAAAGAAGTCTGTGAATAACTCTGCCAGCTGATTCCCAAAGGTCTCGAGGATGCACGGTCAGGAATTCCCATTGGATCAGTTTAAGGATCAGGGGGAAATCTTTTAGGACCAAGATGAGAAAAACATTCTTCACACAGAGATTGGTGAATCTCTGGAATTCTCTGCCACAGAAGGTAGTTGAGGCCAGTTGATTGGCTATATTTAAGAGGGAGTTAAATGTGGCCCTTGTGGCTAAAGGGATCAGGGGGTATGGAGAGAAGGCAGGTACAGGATACTGAGGTGGATGATCAGCCATGATCATATTGAATGGCGGTGCAGGCTCGAAGGGCCGAATAGCCTACTACTCCACCTATTTTCTATGTTTCTGCGGATTCACCCTCAGGACGGCCGATCTTGTGTCTGCGACAGTCAGCAGTGGTGCAGGTGCGCCCGTGACTGGTGGGGCGGGTGGCATTTCACCACCGACCTTCTGTTCAAAGCGGCCGTAGAATACATTGAGATCACTGGAGGAGGGCTCTAATGTTGACAGTGATGCTGCCCTCCTTCACGTTACAGCATGCACGCCTTGCCTCAATCTACGGATATCAGTGTTGTTGCCTCGAGACTGCACCTTAGCTTGCAATTTCCTCTTGGCAATTTCAATGGCTCCGCCAATGTCATGGATAGATTTCTAGTACTGCTTGGGATCATTTGACTCGAATGCTGCAGACTTGGACTACACCTGGGAGTGAACCTCATGCTTCATCCATGGTTGGGGAATACATATCTTGTATTCTATCCTACATTTTTTGTATGTTTGTATCTATGTACTATTGCCAGGCAAAAGGTGATGGATATTTTTCAGCTGGTGGATAGTTCATCACAAATTTACAGTTTGAAATGTGTATCTATGATCTAATCTTCTTCTCACTTGGGATTGAGGGTGGCTTACTTCCACTCTGATTTTGCGGTTCTCGAGATGATTCTCCGGAAGTGGCGGCGCTGCCCAAGCAGCTGCGGCTCCCCTGTAGTTCGTCAGTCTTTTTCTTTTTTTGTCTCGTTTGTTTCAGTTTATTTTTAGTTGTGTATGCGCGGGGGGGGGGGGGGGGGGGGGGGGGGGGAAAACTTTTTTTTTTTAGTCTCTTTCTTCGGGGTGGGGGGGGGGGGGGATGCGACCTTTTCTTGGCGTATCCCCGTCTCCGTTTGCGCTGACCTAATAGCGGAACTGGCGGCCTCCAACTGGGACCGACCTCGAGGCAGAGCCAGGACTCACCATCGCGAAGCTGGCCGACTTCGGGGCGTTGGTGGTGCTGCGGCGCTGCCCCGACTTCGGAGCCTCGGAGGCTTCGGCCACGGGCCCAGTGGACGACAACATTGGGAGCTCGCAGGTCCCAGGTTGGTGACCGATTCTCCGGAGCTCCCGCAACAAGAGCTTCGTCCGCTCCGGGCCGCGGAGTTTGAACCGGCCCGCTCGCCGAGCTCGGACTCGGCCACGGGATTTACTTACCATCACCCGGCAGGTGGGGGGGGGGGCCCAACATCGAAAGCCTGGATCGCCTCAATGCAGATGGAGAACAAGGAAGGAGAGCCAAGGACTTTAAGACTTTTGCCTTCCATCACAGTGAGGAGGTGCCTGGTAGACTCACTGTGGTGGATGTTAAATTTGTGTTCATTGTGTGTTCTGTTATTTTATTCTCTGTTATGACGGCAAGGTATTTAATTTCGTTCAAACTAACAAATTTGAATGACAATAAAGGATACTTTATACTTTACTTATACTTTATGGTCAATGAGGCATCGTGGGTTACATAGGCTTGTCCACATATGGGGCAGGCGGCAGCCTTTGGGATGAATAGGGACGTGGTCCATTGTGAGGTGGTCCATGACTTCCACCCATAACGCAGGGTTTCTGTGTGCTCATGGTGTATGGCATTGAGGACCTCGATACCATCCAGAATGGTCCTGTTCCCCTTTGAGCAGTCATGGGCCAGAGACGTCCAAGAATCAATTGGGATGTTGCACTTAATCCTTGAATCCTTTCTTTCGTCCACTTGCCAGGCGGCACGGTGGTAAAGCAGCAGAGTTGTTGCCTTACAGCGCCAGAGACCTGGTTTCGATTTTTACTACTGGTGCTTGTATGGAGTTTGTATGTTCTTCCCGTGACATGCGTTGGTTTTCTCCAGGTGCTCTGGTTTCGTCCCACACTGCAAAGACGTACAGGTTTGGAGGTTAATTGGCTTGGTATAATTGTAAATCATCCCTATTGTCCATTGTCTATTGTCTATGTCTGCCTTTGCCAAGAGGTGGCTTCCAATATGTAGCAAGAGGTTCACATTTACTAGATTCCAGCTGTGAACCTTGAAGGGGCAGATCTTTTAATGAAAAGATTCATTAGTCAGTTTAGAGATAAAGCACGGAAACAGCACCACAAAAAAGCTGGAGTAACTCAGTGTGTGAGGCAGCATCTATGGAGAGAAGGAATGGGTGATGTTTCGGCTCGAGACCCTGACGTCTGAAGAGGGGACTCGACCCGAAACGTCACCCATTCCTTCTCTCCATAGATGCTGCCTCGCCCGCTGAGTTACTCCAGCATTGTCTGTCTACCTTCAATTTTATCCAGCATCTGCAGTGCTATCTTACACTGTTTCCATGCTGTAACTCTGTATTTGTATCTGCAAGGCACTCAACCGACTTGCTGCTCCTCTTCCACTTTGTACAGTCCAGGGACAGGGACTTCCAAGAACCATCTCATTTCATGGCCATCTAACAGCATCCCAGCAAAACAAGCAGCCTATTGGGAAAAGAATAGGCAGAAACATCATCCATTCCTGCTCTCTTGAGAAAGTCTCGCTTTTTGTGTCTATCTTCGGTTTAAACCAGCATCTGCAATTCCTTCCTACACAGAAACATGTCACTTTTATGTGGCAAATAAAGGGCATTAAAAGACATTCATCAATATCTATCTATCTATACTATTACTAAAACTCTTGTCCTCTTCTGATTTGCATTGTTTTTAAATTTGCGCAAAAACGGCACCCTATATCGCTAGGATTTTTTCGCCACCTTACTCCTCTGCGCCAAGCGCAACAAGTTTTGTTCCGATCGGTGAAATATTACAAATATTATTGGTCTGTTATTCGCCGGGACGGCGACGCCCCTTCTGGCACCCGCTGTCAATCACCAGCGCCGAGAATAAAGATGAAGGAGCGCAGTGCGGGCTGTGTTACGGGGGTGGGGGCTGGATGTGTTCGTGGGCGGGGGCTGGATGTGTTCGCAGGCGGGGTCTGTGCACGCGACAGGTGCTGGGGACGGGAGCCGTTGAGTGAGTCAGGAGCCCGGACCAGGAACCGGTGAACCCCGCACACCCCCCCCCACCCCCCTCCCACACCCCCCCCCCTCCCCCATCCCCCATCACCCCAAACCCCCCCCTTCCCCCACATGCCCCCTCCCCCACACCCCCTCCCCCCACACTTCCCCCCCCCCACCCCCCCCCCCACACACCCCTCCCCACCCCCCCCCCCACACCCCCCCCCCCCCCACACCCCCCCACCCCCCCCCCGCCCCCCCCCCCCCACACACCCCCCTCCCCCCCACCCCCCCCCCCCCCCTCCCCCCCCCCCACCCAAACACCCCCACCCCCCCCCACCACCACCCACCCACACACCCCCCCCACCCCACCTCCTCCTCATACCCCCCCCCCCCCACACACCCCCTCTCCTCTCCCACATCCCCCTCCCCCATAAGCCCCCACAAGCCCCCTCCCCCACACCCCTCCTCCTTCCTCCACATCCCCCCCTCCCCCCTCCCAACCCCCCCTCCCCCGCACACATCCCCCACACCAACCCCCGACAGGCCCCGCCTGAAGCTGTCACCCTCCCCTGGCTGCAGGACGCTCCCGCTGTTGCGTTGGGGAAGCAGGTGAGTGGTGGAATATTGCATTAGGGAACGGGTTACATTGGAGGACCAGGCCTCCCATGTGACTGGGTCCCAACGGGTCCCACTTAGTCCAGTTCACATTAAATGTTCAAGACAAGGAAAATGAAATCATAATATAAGTAGTTCGACACTTTCATTGAACTAAAAAAAATGACAGTATTTTCTGGTTTAGAATTACTCCCTTGATATTGTGCCAATCAGTAGTCAATAAAAATAAATTTAATTTAAAAAATAGACCAATAACCAGACAAAAATACACACAATGTTCCTGATCTGTCAACTTATGTTATTATATTACATCATATTACTATAATTTATATTTATACTTACAATTCATTTAACAGCATTCGCAGCTGGTAACTAATTCTGCAGCGCAGCTTTCATCCCATTTGCTAGGAAGTATTATATCTTTATTTGTTTTGACAATATCTTATTGTGCTGGGTTAGAAGTCTGTGGATTCAAATCTCATTCCAGAAATGTTAGCACAAACATCTCAGCTGACACTTCAGTACAGTAATGAAGGATTAAAGCCATGCTTGACAAATGGTGACATTAAACAACTACCCCGATCACTCAGAGAGAGATAAAGTGCACACGGCATTACTTTGATGAAGAACAAAGCAGTTATTTTCCCAGTGTCATGTCCAAAATTCATCCCAACATTCATTACTGAAAGCATATTGGATTGCCATTGTTTTGATACTGTTCGTGCAAGCTCGCTGTCTACAAATTAGCTGCCATATTTTTCTCAGTACAACAAAGGCTAAACTTCCAAAGGTATCTCAAACAGGACTGTCAAACATTTCAAGATCTTCGTTAAAGGTGCCATTTCAATGTAGTACTTTTCTTTCCCCAAGCAGCAGTAGATTAAGGATAAACCCCAATGAAATTGCATTGCAGGAAACGTTCAAGGGAAGAAAAATTTATAAATATCTCTGATTTTCGTATTTATCGTGTGATCTCGTAAATGTTGCATTTCCTAATTTATTGATGATACAAAATTAATTTGGATTGTGAATGGGGAAGAGGATGTAAAGAGGCTTTAATGGGATATAGGCAAGCTGACTGGGCAAGAGAACGACAGATTGAATATTATGTGTAAAAATGTGGATTTGTCTACCTGGTTGCACATAACAAAAAAAGTCAAGTACTTTTTAAAATAGCAAAATGTTGGATAGACACAAAGTGCTGGAGTAACTCAATGGGTCAGTATCTCTGGAGAAAAAGGATGGGTGATGATTCGGGTCAGGACTCTTTTTTAGACCTAAGAAGTCAGTCTGAAGAAGGGTCCCAACCCGAAACATGACCCATCCTTTTCCTCCAGAGATGCTGCCTGACCCACTGAGTTACTCCAGTGCTTGTGCTTGTCTTCAGTATCATAGTCATAGTATCATAGTCAGGATTGAACCTGGGTCTCTGGCATTTGAGGCAGCAACTCTACCGCTGTGCCATTGTGCCGCACCTTGCCAATACTCTAATATCCCTTTACAATAGCAAGTTTATTGGAGAAAAATATATCGTCGATTGTTCACCAGATACTAGGTGTCTTGATTATTGAAAATACGAACGTATACAAGTCCAGGAAGGTCAAGATTTCTTGAAGACAAACTCTCTACTTTTAATTTATTAACTCATCCTTACTACTCCTATCAGAGTAAAAGAAACAAGAATTGCTTGGTCTGATGATAAAAAGGAGTAAGTTCTATTGGAGATGAAATCCTTTGAAAATTCTTTTGAGTTTATTTTCATGAGCAGCAACATTTATTATCTCTGCCCCAGAGGGCTGTGAAGGTCAGTTCTCTGGAGGCTTTCAAGAGACAGCTAGATAGGGCTCTTAAAGATAGTGGAGTCAGAGAATATGGGGAGAAGGCAGGAATGGGGTACTGATTAGGGATGATCAGCCATGATCACATTGAATGGCGGCGCTGGCTCGAAGGGCCGAATGGCCTATTCCTGCCCCTATTGTCTATTGTCAATTATCTGTTCACAATTATACAGTGTTACCATGGTCATGCCATAGGGCAGTTAAGACTAGACCACATAATGGGTTTGGATAAAGTCTAGACCAAGAACACTGCCTAGTCCATCAGTGACTTGTAATTTCGGTCCATCTTCATGGTGTGTTGCATCAGGTTGACTGGAAGTATCATCAAGGATGGCTGCCATCATGGCCATTCTCTTTTCTCCCTTCCACCACATGGGAGTAGATGCAGGAGCTTGAAATCTCAGATGTCCAGACTTAAGAACAGCTTCTCTCCTATGGCTATCAGTTTCATGAGCCAATCGCCTCTTTCACACTCCCTTCCCGGTGTTAGAAACATATAAAATAGGTGCAGGAGTAGGCCATTCGGCCCTTCGAACCTGCACCGCCATTCAATATGATCATGGCTGATCATCCAACTCAGTATCCTGTACCTGCCTTCTCTCCATACCCCCTGATCCCCTTAGCCACAAGGGCCACATCTAACTTCCTCTTAAATATAGCCAATGAACTGGCCTCAACTACCCTCTGTGGCAGAGAGTTCCAGAGATTCACCACTCTCTGTGTGAAAAAAGTTCTTCTCATCTCGGTTTTAAAGGATTTTCCCCTTATCCTTAAGCTGTGACCCCTTGTCCTGGACTTCCCTAACATCGGGAACAATCTTCCTGCATCTAGCCTGTCCAACCCCTTAAGAATTTTGTAAGTTTCTATAAGATCCCCTCTCAATCTCCTAAATTCTAGAGAGTATAAACCAAGTCTTGTTGCGATCAAGTACTCTTTCTCTTAATACTGGAGTAACAAAATACTGGAGTAACTCAGCGGGACAGGCAGCATCTCTGGAGAAAAGAAATAGGTGACAATTTGGGTCGAGACACTGAGAATCTGGGGAGAGGGATGAAAAGGTACAGAGAACAAACGGTTGACCCTGAAACTTCTCCCATTCCCTTTCTTCAGAGGTGCTGCCTGTCCCGCTGAGTTACTCCAGCATTTTGTGCCCATCTTCGGTTTAAACCAGCATCTCCAGTTCCTTTCTACACGCGATTCTTTCTCTGATCCCAGCCTCATTTAATTATTCTGTTATTGCATTTTATTTTTATTTAGTGGGAAAAAAAGGACGCAAACTGTTGGATTATTTCAGCGGGTCAGGCAGCATCTCTGGAGAGCATGGATAGGCAATATTTCGGGTCGGAAACCTTCAGTCTTATTTTTTGCACTACTTTGCACACCAATCTTTGCACCATTCTGTTGTGATGTGCATTTTGTCTGAATTTTGGGAAAATATCCAAATGTCCTCATGTGCCTGCGATATCAGCTAAAACAGTAGGTGGCAGTGTAATAGAGGATTCCCATGTAACTGGAGTGATTGCTAATAATTCACTGCGGACAAATGTAGTACACCTAGGCAAAGTATTTCTGACCGACATACACTATAAACCCACTGACTCCCATGGCTATCTGGACTACACTTCTTCCCACCCTGCTTCCTGTAAGGACTCCATCCCCTACTCCCAATTCCTCCGTCTACGCCGCATCTGCTCCACGGATGAGGCGTTCCACACCAGGACATCTGAAATGTCCTCATTATTCAGGGAACGGGGGTTCCCCTCCTCCACCATAAATGAGGCGCGCACCAGGGTCTCTTCCATACCCCGCAACACTGCTCTCTCTCCCCATCCCTGCACTCGCAACAAGGGCCGAGTCCCCCTAGTCCTCACCTTTCACCCCACCAGCCGTCACATACAAAAAGTAATCCTCCGTCAGTTTCGCCACCTCCAACGTGACCCCACCACTCGCCACATCTTCCCATCTCCCCCCATATCTGCCTTCCGCAAAGACCGCTCCCTCCATAACTCCCTTGTCAATTCTTCCCTTCCCTCTCGGTCCACCCCCTCCCCGGGCACTTTCCCTTGCAACCGCAAGAGATGCAACACTTGTCCCTTTACCTCCCCCCTCGACTCCGTTCAAGGACCCAAGCAATTGTTCCAGGTGCGACAGAGGTTTACCTGCATCTCTTCCAACCTCATCTATTGCGTCCGCTGCTCTAGATGTCAGCAGATCTATATCGGTGAGACCAAGCGGAGGTTGGGCGATCGTTTCGCCGAACACCTCCGCTCGGTCCGCAATAACCAAGCTGACCTCCCGGTGGCTCAGCACTTCAACTCCCCCTCCCACTCCGTCTCCGACCTCTCTGTCCTGGGTCTCCTCCATGGCCACAGCGAGCAGCACCGGAAATTGGAGGAACAGCACCCTCATATTCCGTTTGGGGAGTCTGCACCCCGGGGGCATGAACATCGAATTCTCCCAATTTTGTTAGTCCTTGCTGTCTCCTCCCCTTCCTCAGCCCCCCTGCTGTCTCCTCCCATCCCCCAGCCTTCGGGCTACTCCTCCTTTTCCCTTTCTTGTCCCCACCCACCCCCGCCCCCGATCAGTCTGAAGAAGGGTTTCGGCCCGAAACGTTGCCTATTTCCTTCGCTCCATAGATGCTGCTGCACCCGCTGAGTTTCTCCAGCTTTTTTGTGTAACCTAGGCAAAGTATAATGTGATTTTTATTTTACTAGAAGACAGACAACGGTCCAACAAAAACCTCAGAAGCAACCAAACAATGCAATAACATATTTTTTTGGTTTAGTGAATTGGGGAAATGGAATTTTTACCCGTAAAGATAATTAACTCTCCATCACACCTTGCCTATAATCTTCATTTATGTATTTTCTTGAATTCAAGTTACAGTGAGTTCCTTTTGCATGTTTCAGATTTCCAGGTTCACAAGTATTTCATTATTTTTACATTATACAATATTTCGTCGCTGGAAATATTATTAAGCAGCACGAATTGAATGTGAAGTTTCACACATTGGAAGATGAAATTGTTGACAATTTTTTTTTCCTGTGGGATGTGTTAACATAAACAGCCGTGCCATCTTTCTACCTCCGCTTCAATTAAATGGAGAGCGATATCTCTGGGTCAGCTGACAGTACGAACAACATCCTTCTCTGCTACATTTTTTTTTCACAAGTGCTGCCTCCCTGTAATTGAAAATAAAACAACATTTATAGACTTTAGATGCTGCAACACCAATTCAAATGGAGCAGCTGTGATTAAACGTGAAACCCTCAATATTTGCTGCTGAGACATTTACTTAAAGTCATGTGAATGACATATTTGTTGTTGGCTAATTTGTCATCCAGTCGATTTAATGACTGATTATTTGAATTACAGGATGCAATTGTAGACTTTGAAAAAGTCTAATCCTGGTTTAATCACAAGTTCTAGAATTTTGTGGATTTATTCGGATTTTTAGGCCTGGATCAGGTCACTGTGACAGGAAACCCCACACAATCTGTAAACCTCCAAACAGCATCTGATTACATTTTAGCTTTGCATACCTCGTTGCCACCTTCCCCAAGCTAACAATGATCTTTTCCACATTTTCCATGATTTTCGTCCCCTTTGATTTCTCCAGTTCACACCTTACCCTCCCTTATCTCTGTGTCTCCCTTTCCACTGACTCTCAGTCTGAAGAAGGGTCTCGACCCGAAACAACACCCATTCCTTCTATCCAGAGATGCTGCCTGTCCCGCTGAGTTCCTCCAGCACTTTGTGTCTATCTTCGGTGTTTACCAGCATCTGCAGTCCCCTTCCTCCAAATTTCATCTGCAAAGCTAAGCTTTGGAGAACGGTCAGAAACTATGGCAGCATTCTCTGCCTGTCTGCCCACGTGGGCAGCATCAGTGCAAATTGTGCCTGCTGAAATCAAATAGAGTCATAGTGTTATAGAGTGATACAGTGTGAAAACAGGCCCTTCGGCCCAACTTGCCCACACCGGCCATCATGTCCCAGTTACACTAGTCCCACCTGCCTGCTCTTGGTCCATATCCCTCCAAACGTCCTATCCATGTAGCTGGCCAACTGTTCCTTAAATGTTGGGATAGTCCCAGCCTCAACTACCCTCTCTGGCAGCTTGTTCCATACACCCACTAGCCTTTGTGTGAAATAGTTACCCCTCAGATTCCTATTAAATCACTTCCCCTTCACCTTGAAGCT
This sequence comes from Leucoraja erinaceus, assembly GCF_028641065.1. Classification (NCBI taxonomy): domain Eukaryota; kingdom Metazoa; phylum Chordata; class Chondrichthyes; order Rajiformes; family Rajidae; genus Leucoraja; species Leucoraja erinaceus. The sequence continues at coordinate 69,991,055 of NC_073383.1, read as the reverse complement.
ATGTCCTCTGGTCCTCGATTCCCCTAATCTGGGCAAGATACTGTGCGTATACCTAATCTATTCCTCTTATGATCTTATAGACCTCTATAAGATCACCCCTCATCCTCCTGAGCTCCAAGGAATAGAGACCCAGCCAACTCAACCTCTCCCTATAGCTCCGACCCTCTAGTCCTGGCAAATGGCCAAGTCTACCAATTGACGGAGGTGGGCTCGAATGGCCATACAAGACCTGATATCGAAGAGGAAGCTGAAGTGTTTGACTTGCCAATTTCCACGGGATCCCAAGGTGAGCAAGGATCCATTTTTTTACTTTTCGAAGTAGGTTGAGATACAGCAGTAGGGTACCCAACCAACCTTGGACTGCACGTTATGGATTTGTGCTTTTCAGCCTCAGAGCAATCGATCAACCAGCTGTGAAATATGCACACCTTTAGCAGGCATGACGACTTTTTATTTATGTTTTTAGATGTTGATATCTTTCGATTATCCATCGAAATCCATCGCCCATCCTCAATTCCCCTTGAAAATAGTTGACCCACAGTCCTCCAAACCCTTCCAATCTATATAAAATGTCCAAACGTCTTTTAAAAGTCATTGGCAAGTGGGGACTTTTCCTTCAGAGTCATCGAGTCATTCAACGCAGAACCAGGCCCTTTGGCCAAACTCATCCATGCCAACCAGGATGCCCAATCGAACCTATCCATTTGCCCATGTTTGCTTTATATTCCTCAAAACCATTTATATGCATGGACCTGTCCAAGTTTCTTTTAAGTGTTTTTGGACCTGCCTCAACTATCTTCTCTGATCTACCTGCCTCAACTATCTTCTCTGACATCTACCTGCCTCAACTACCTTCTCTGACACCTACCTGCCTCAACTACCTCCTCTGACATGTACCTGCGTCAACAACCCCTTCAACTACCTCTCAGTCCTGACACCAGATTGTCTGGGATAATCAACTTGAATATCTAACCTGAACAGAAGAATGACAAACTGCCCAAAGATAATTAAAAGTCCTTTCCTTGCCTGAGATGGGCTTAGAACTGAATAGTCGAGATGCGAGTAATCCTCCTTTTTCCACCTCTGCTCAATGCTGCCGTTGTCTCAAGCCAATTTGGTGCAAGAACCTCATCCATGCCTTTGTTCTCTAAATGTCTCCCTTCAACGCATTAGTGGCTGCCCTCCTCTTTCTACACTCCATGAAAGAGCTTACCCTAACCACTACTTCCTGCGTCTTAATGCCGTCCGGTTCCCTGGCCCACACAAGGACAGATTTCAAATCCCTCTGTGAATTTTTCCATCATTCTTCCAGTGACCTGATTCTGTCAGATCAGCGCTCCACTCGTTCTGCCCTCTTGCTAATTAAACATGAATTGGATATTGGGATGAGGAAGTTCTTTGAGCACAGGTTAACAATGTGGTTTATACTCATGCATCCTGCCCAGTTGCCGTCATTTACGACTTGGTCAAAAAAAACAAAAAACAATCTGCATGAGAATGAACACAAGATGCTGGAGTAACTCAGCGGGTCAGGCTGCATCTCTGGAGAAAAGGACTAGGCGACGTTACGGGTCGAGACACTGAGAATCCGGGGAGAGGGAAACGAGAGGTATGAAAAGGTACAAAGAACAAATGAATGACCGGAAACATCACACGTTCCATTTCTCCCGATATGCTGCCTGACCCGCTGAGTTACTTCAACATTTTGTGCCTATCTTTGGTGTAAACTAGCATCTGCAATTCCTTCCTATGGACAAACAACACTTTGAGTCTGAAGGAGGGTCCCAATCCAAATCGTTGTCTGCCCATTTACCCCTGCAGATGCTGAGTTCCCCCGTTCATAAGTTCCTAAGTTCATAAGTCATAGGAGGACCTTCTACTCCCCCAGTCAATCATGGCTGATCTATCTTTCACAGTCAACTCCATTTCATTTAGGAAAAAAGTGCAGATGCTTGTTTAAATCAAAGGTAAACACAAAATGCTACAGTAACTCAGCGGGACAAGGAATGGGTGACGTTTCTTCAGAAGAAGGGTCTTGACCCGAAACGTCACCCATTCCTTCTCTCCAGAGATGCTGCCTGTCCCGCTGAGTTACTCCAGCATTTTGCGTCTACCTTCCATTTAGTTTAGTTTAGTTTAGAGATACAGTGCGGAAATAGGCCCTTCGGCCCACTAAGTCCACATCGACCAGCGATCCCCGCACACTAACACTATCCTATACACACTAGGGACATTTTTTTTTACAACTACACCAAGCTAATAGACTACAAACCTGTACATCTTTCGACTGTGGGAGGAAACTGAAAATCTCGGTCACGGGGAGAACGAACAAACTCTTTATAGACAACATGTAGTCAGGATCGAACCCGGGTTTCTGGTGCTGTAAGGCAGCAACTCTACTCCTACGCCACCTTGCCACTGCCATTCTCCTGGCTTCTCCCCATAACCGTTGACACCCTTACATAGAAACATAGAAAATAGGTGCAGGAGTAACCTATTTGGCCCTTCAAGCCTGCACCACCATTCAATATGATTATGGCTGATCATCCAACTCAGTATCTTGTACCTGCTTTCTCTCCATACTCTCTGATCCCTTTAGCCACAAGGGGCACATCTAACTCCCTCTTAAATATAACCAATGTACTGGCCTCAATTACATTCTGTTGCAGAGAATTCCAGAGATTCACCACTCTCTGTGTAAAAAATGTTTTTGTCATCTCAGTCCTAAAAGATTTCCCCTTTATCCTTAAACTGTGACCCCTTGTTCTGGACTTCCTCAACATCGGGAACAATCTTCCTGCATCTAGCTTGTGCAACCCCTTAAGAATTTTGTAAATTTCTATAAGATCCCCCCTCAATCTTCTAAATTCTAGGGAGTACAAGCCGAGTCTATCCAGATTGACCAATACTTACCAATCAAGCATTGGTCAATCTCTGCCTTAAAAATACCCAATTACTTGGCCTCAGCAGCCATCTGCGGCAATGTATTCCACAGGTTTTTCCACACAATGAATTCCGGCTCTTTGTCTTTTGCTCAGGATTTCAGTATCTGCAGTCGCTCGTGCCTGTCACCATCTACCACTTCGACTTTGTTCCTACTCTGGTATAACTCTGCGAAGCCATACTGTTAAAGTAATGTATGAAGCAAGGGAACTTTAAAGCCATTCATTTTTAAGAGGACAATGGGGGCATTTCCATCTTCTCTCCTGAGTTAGAGATGAGTTACTGAGGAGTGGATTTGCCCGTGAACAAGTCAGAGAATGCAACAACCGGGCTTCATTGGTATCTCATCTACTCAGCATTGCCTCTGGCTGGACGCAGCCTTGTATGGGTGGTTTGAGTTTAATACCAGTTGAGTGGGAGGTTAGGTGAAATTCCACACATAAGCTAAAACATCCGAAAAGTCACGTTTGATTCCAGTTTCCAGCATTAAACTCCACCCTGCAGGACCGACTCATGAAGGGCTGTAAATACTCAACACGTCTCTTAAACAATGTGTTTGCAACTGTGGTTTCCAGGCTTGTACAAGCGCAGGCCACACCAAAGGAAAAGCAATAGTTTAAAGGCCATATGGTTATAATCAAGGTTTAATTTCTCCCTCAGAGGTTGCGGCTTACAACTTCCTTACTATCAAATGATCATCCTGAGGATATACCCCCGTCTGTTTTTGTTTTCAATCACTAAAGCTAATCAGGATCACACTAATGATCAAACCCAAAGCAGCCTTCCCAGGCATCCACAATAAACCAACTCTGTACGATCCTGGTTCTCAAGTTAAACAAAACGAAGCATTGTGCAGATTTGCCAAAATCCAAGCAACCTTATTCTTTTCAAATTTCAAGTCAAGAGCATTTAATTGTCATCTGTACCGAAATGGAACCAATGACATTCGTACCTGCCACCGTATAACTGGTCTGTAAACATACTACTCGGTGTGTCACCAGGGGCTCTGAGAGCGAAGGTTAAACTGCAGCCAACAAGCCCAGTGTTCCTCTCCCCCTGACCGTCAGTCTCGAACCAAAACATCACCTATCCATGTCCTCCAGAGATGATCCCTAACTCAAACTTATAAACAGCTTATTTCCCTCTGTTATCAAAGGTCTTTCTATATCTAAGGCAGACACAAAACGTTGGCGTAACTCAGCGGGTCAGGCAGCATCTCTGGGGAGATGGAATCGGATCGAGAACCTTCTTCAGACAAAATCAGAGGGCGATGGAATTGGGTTATCTGCATGCTTTCAATAGAGAGTTAGATAGGGCTTTTAAAAGTAGCGGAGTCAGGAGACATGGGGAGAGAAGGCACGAACGGGGTACTGATTGGGGATGGTCAGCCATAATCACATTGAATGGCGGTGCTGGCTCGAAGGGCCGAATGGCCTACTCCTGCACCTATTGTCTATTGTCATTACGGGTGGTCACGGGTGGTGCAGCGGTAGAGTTGCTGCCTTACAGCGAATGCAGCACCGGAGACCCGGATTCGATTCCGACCATGGGTGCTGCCTGTACGGAGTTTGTACGTTCTCCCCGTGAACTGCGTGGGTTTTCTCTGAGATCTTCGGTCTTCCACACTCCAAAGACTTCCATGTTTGTAGGTTACTTGGCTTGGTAAATGTAAAAAATGTTTAGTGTTAATGTGCGGGGTTCGCTGGTCGGCGCGGACCCGGTGGCACGAGGGGCCTGTTTCCGCGCTGTATCTCTAAACTAAACTAAACAACTAAACTAAACATATTAATAAAACAAACAAAAGTAGAAGTTCAATAAAAAAAACAATATTTACCCTGAATAATCCAGACATTAATGAAACCATATTGTCAAAGCAGAAATAATAAATGTAATCGCAGAAATTAAAACTTTTTTTAAAATAAAAAAACATATTTGGCCCTTTAAGTACATGTTTTCCATCTTCTTTAGACTGAAAAATAAGAACTTAATAGCGAATCCACAATTTTAGCTCCAAGTTGGGCCTGACGTTCAGGTGAATTAGTAATTAAAACACCAAGCTTGGTTATCCAGGCACAAAGCTTTGAATTCTCCATGGCAATTTCACTTGAGTTAATTAAATGATCTGGAATTAAAAGATAGCAAAGTGTGAAAATATTCGATTGGATGTAAAACTCCATCTTTTTTTTAATCATAGGCTGCAGATATAGGCAACAGATATAGGATGTTAGTCATTGTTTATCTTTAATTGCCCACCGTTAAGCCATGTAACATAGAAACATAGAAACATAGAAATTAGGTGCAGGAGGAGGCATTCGGCCCTTCGAGCCTGCACCGCCATTCAATATGATCATGGCTGATCATCCAACTCAGTATCCCGTACCTGCCTTCTCCCCATACCCCCTGACCCCTTTAGCCACAAGGGCCACATCTAACTCCCTCTTAAATATAGCCAATGAACTGGCCTCAACTACCCTCTGTGGCAGAGAGTTCCAGAGATTCACCACTCTCTGTGTGAAAAAAGTTCTTCTCATCTCGGTTTTAAAATATTTCCCCTTTATCCTTAAGCTGTGACCCCTTGTCCTGGACTTCCCTAACATCGGGAACAATCTTCCTGCATCTAGCCTATCCAACCCCTTAAGAATTTTGTAGGTTTCTATAAAATCCCCTCTCAATCTCCTAAATTCTAGAGAGTATAAACCAAGTCTATCCAGTCTTTCTTCATAAGACAGTCCTGACATCCCAGGAATCAGTCTGGTGAACCGTCTCTGCACTCCCTCTATGGTAATAATGTCCTTCCTCAGATTTGGAGACCAAATGTAGTAATGCAATGCAGACTGAACCACATTGATGAGTTTTAAGTCACGTTCAAGCCAGAGCAGATATAGATGGCAGCTTTTGTGATCATGGAATTGGCATAGATGGGCAAAAGCATGCAGGGCTCAAGGGCCTATTTCTGTGTTGTACAACTCCGTGACTCTTGAGAGACAGAACTGCAGGTGCTGGTTTACAAAAACCATGCAGGAGTAACTCAGTGGGCCAGGAAGTGTCTGCGGAGAACATAGGTGGGTGACGTTTTGGGCCGCTCTGAAGAAGGCTCCTGACACGAAACATCACCTATCCATGTTCTCCAGAGATACTGCCTGGCCTGCTGAGTTACTGCAGTATTTTGTATCTTTTTCTTTGACATTTTATTTTCTTCCCTGACGGCCATTAATCGGCCAGAGAGGTTTTTTTACAACAACCTTGTAGGCACATAGCCATTATTAATGATAGTCTTTAACTTATGACCTCTAAAGAAGAGATGTTGCCACCCGTTACCCAGCCTGGCCAAGAGAAATAAGAAAATAAATTTTGCTTATTTGACTTCTGAAATGTAGAGAGGATGTTTCCACTAGTGGGAGAGTGTAGCAGGCCATCGTCTCAGAATAAAATGACGTACCTTTAGAAAGGAGATAAGGAAGAATTTCTATAGTCAGAGGGTGGTGAATCTGTGGAAGCCATTGTTACAGAGGGCTGTGGAGGCCAAGTCAATGGATATTTTTAAGGTGGAGATTGACAGATTCTTGATTAGTAAGGGTGTCAGGGGTTATGGGTAGAAGGCAGGAGAATGGGGCTGAGAGAGAGAGATAGACTTGATGGTCGAATGGCCTAATTTTCCTCCCAGAACTTATGAACTTATGAAAGGGGCAGAATCACTCTTGTTGACAGCATTAAGTGTAGATCCTTTAGTGATTTCTATGTGATTTTTTTTTTTTTAAATAACGTGTTTAGGAACCTGTAGATGTTGCCACTATTAATGCATGAAAATGAAACAAATAATTCTAAGAAGAGAAAGTACTTTTCAGTAATTATGTATGAATGCATGACGGAGGAACCAAAATCTTTCACAGGAACTAAAGAAGTTGAGGGGAATTAGCAGGGCAATATCTACAAATCAATGCTACTGTTGAGTTAACTTAAAAGTTTTCTTTCACCCAATAATAATCAAAACAAAATTCCAGTCCACATGTCCAATCTTTAACATTGCATTCAGCTGGTAATGTAGAATCATTTTCTGCCCACTCAACCTAATCCGACTGGAATTTCCAATCAAACAATCTTCAAATGTGATCCACTTTTTATTATAAAATGGTATTTTGTTTCTTCCTCAGCTTCAATATTTACACAACTAATGACATGAGAATGCTCAGAGAAAATGGATCACAAACATACAATTTATTTTTAATTCCAGTGCATTTTTTATCTTGAGTTGGTTATAGCAGTATGGAAGAGATTCACATTTAATCAGGCTTTAGGTTTATTATGCTCACGTGTACTGAGGTACAGTGACAAGCTTTGTTTTTCATGCTAAAAGCCCTGTCCCACGGTACGGGTTCATTCCAGGAGTTGTCCCGAGTTTGCCCTGAGTCGAACTCGGTGATTTACGGTAATGGCCACTCATCGGTACTCAGGGCCCTCGTGGACATTTTTCATCGTGTTGAAAATTCTTCACGAGTCTCCCCGTGCTTACCTGTCGTTAGCGAGTCTTCCCGAGTACCTGCTGTTAGCGTTAAGAGACGTCCCTGAGCTCGGACGTACCCGCTACGTTCATTCTCCGTGCTTACCACGAGTTTGATTTTTTTTAAACTCGGGAGAGCTCTTGGAGTGAACTTGTGCCGTGGGACAGGGCTTTCATCCATTCAATTCAGATATAGCAGACATGGATAAAATCAGTTAATAATAATAATAATAATAATAATAATAATAATAATAATAATAATAATAATAATAATAATCTTTATTGTCATTGTACAAGAAAACGAAATTTTGTTGGAGCAGTCCTCCAGCTGCACAGGAATATGAGTATAAAATACGTTTAAAAAATAACTTAAAAAAATTAGACTATAAACATATAGGAGTATGGGCGGGTGTGTGAGAGAGAGGGGGGGGATCAGTGTGGGAGAGGGATAGAGTTCAGTACTGTCACAGCTCTATGGTAGAAGCTGTTTTTTAGTGGTGTCGCGCGGGCGCTCAGTGTCCTGTATCGCCTTCCTGAGGGCAGGGGGGTGAAGAGGCAGTGTCCAGGGTGTGTGCTGTTTCTAATGATGCCCTTGACCCTCCGGATGCAGCGGGGTCCGGTAGATGTCCTCCAGTCTGGGGATACCATTTAAATATAGTTTCTATATGAGGCATACTGTAAAAGTTTGTCGCTTTGTCCAAAGTGAAAATTCGCAAACAAGCACAGGTTTAGAGGGATATGGGCCAATCGTAGGCAGGTGAGACTAGTGTAGATGGGACATGTTGGCCGGTATGAGCAAGTTGGGCCGAAGGGCCTCTTTCCACGCTGTAAGACTCTATGGCTCAATGAGTCTATTTGTCTTGAAAACTTCCTCACAGCCATTCATTTGGTTTAGTATTTAGTTTAGAGATACAGCACGGAAACAGACCCTTCAGCCCACCGAGTCCACGCCGACCAGCGATTTTCGCACATTAACATTACCCTACACACACGAGGGCCAATTTTACATTTTATAGCAAGATAATGAACTTACAAACCTGTATTTCTTTGGAGTGTGGGAGGAAACCAAAGATCTCGGAGAAAAAGCCCACATAAGTCACGGGGAGAACGTACAAACTGCGGACAGCCAGCACCCGCAGTCAGGATCAAACACGGTTCTCTGGCACTGTAAGGAAGCAACTCTACCGCTGCACCATCATGCCGTCGTTACAGATGTCCACCTTCTAACATACTGGGTGTGACTTGCTGCTTGGAGTGGGTTAGGCATGGAGTGTGGAAACAAATAAAACAGTTAATAAAAGAGTAAAAATTACAATTTCTTACCCCAAATTCCTGCTCCAGAAAACCTGGAACCTATCACTAAGTGAGATAAATTTGTTTCATCCCCATGCTTTTAGTGATTGTTTTATGTGGTACATTAAAATAATTTACCTTGTATCTACATGACTTTCTCTGCAATCTGTATTCAAGGTATTTGGATGGATGTAAGATGGAGATACAAGTCACAATAGAGATCAGTGTAATTATTTTGAGGTGTGAGTAGAATGGAATTTTAGCCGGCTAAATAGAGCTTTAAATCTAATGAGAGGGTTGAATAAAACTCAATGAGAAACAGGCTGCTCCGCGCAATTTTCCTTATAGAATCCTTATTCTTCAAAGGCCTGTTTGTCTTGCACAAAATTTGTCGGGATCCCAGTCAAAAAGTAACCATTAAAGAAATCTCTGCAACCCAATGAAGGAAAATGGGTTATAAAATCAATCTGATGTGGTCTAGCTTTGTTCTGAATGACACAGAAGAGTAACGTGTGGGATGAGGAAAAAAATAGATTCAGTGGAAAATATTGCCTGCTAGAAAGGCTAAAAAATGGATAAATGAATTGCAGAATGTCCACAGTTTCCAAAAACACTTTTATTTCCAAAATCAAAGTATGTATAATAACAAACTTCTGTTGATCGGGACTGTAAGCCAGAATTTATAATTATGTCACTTGTATAGAATGCATGGAATATAGATCTTTCACAGGCTGCATATATATCAATGATTTACACATTTGCATTCTGCTGAAAAATATTGTGACAGTCTTTTTGTGTATAGAAGTTTCAGACTTTTATTTGTGTCAACTTGACATTCTTCAGGCCATGTGTGGTGATTTACTGAACTCAAAGGAAATGGTAAGCATATATATTCTATTAACGTTAATGTCCTGTCTGCATTTGGTTATCCTTGGATTTGAGTAGATTCTTCAGGCCATCAGATGAATGATCTCACATCTGAACTTATTGGATCCTTGAGAAAGAACGCCATAGGTGCCTTAAAAGGATAAGTATGGTATTGTTCATTTTATAATTGTGGACATGCTGCATGTTATCCATTTGCTGTTGCAGTGCTGTTTCTTACAGCTAGCGAAAATAGAAAGCACATTCATTCTGAATTGGTTCAGTTTGTGGAAATGTGCGTTTAGTGCCAGGAAGCTGTTTATTTCACTTGGCACCTTTCTGGCTGTAAGTGTGCTTGGCTTGCCTAACGGGCTCAATTCTGTGCATGCATGGGCACACACACGCAATGCGTTCACTTTCTGCAATTGTGTGAAACGTTTAGACCCATTCCCCAACAATTAAACAAAACTAGTGTGGGCATTTAAAAAAAAGTTCCCTAAGTACGTTTCAAATTGCCCTGGATATCACTCTGGATTATCATGGAGTCGTAGAGTGATACAGCGTGGAAACAGGCCCTTCGGCCCAACTTGCCCACACCGGCCAACATGTCCCAGCTACACTAGTCCCACCTGCCAGCATTTAAGGTCATAAGGTCATAAGGAATAGGAGTAGAATAAGGCCATTCGGCCCATCAAGTCTACTCCACTATTCAATCATGGCTGATCTATCTCTCCCTCCTAACCCCATTTGGCCCATATCCCTCCGAACCTGACCTATCTATGTACCTGTCGAACTGCTTCTTAAATGTTGGGATAGTCCCAGCCTCAAGTACCTCCTCTGGCAGCTTGTTCCATACTCCAGTTTTCCCAGTAAGTTTAGCATCAATGTCAATCTGAAGTGAATGTGGGACCAAAGTTAAAATACCAAATTAAAAATTTAAGCTGCCGGGAAACTTTCTGAAATACATTTTTTCCATGAGATATAATGTCCCCAGTTGCAAGTGAGGTAAGGCTCAGAAAAGCTGGGACTGTGCTTGCAACTGCACTTGTTGTTTAGAAAGTGAAAAACTCAACGATGCAATGTACAGATCTTTCTGTGTGTGGGAATCATGTCTTTTTTAGACTGTAATTCGATTCTGGAGTAAGCTGCACCAAAGGTGTATGAAACCATGAGGGGGTCAATACAGTGAATACAGAGAGGCCTTTACCCAGGGCTTGGGAATCAAGAATTATAGGTTTAAGGTGAGAAGGGATTCAATAAGAACCTGAGAGGCATATTTATTTTACTCGTGGGTGTATAGAATGAGCTGCCAGTGGAAGAATTGAGACAGATACTATAGCAGGATTTAAAAGACACTTGGACAGATGCATGGACAGGAAAGGTTGAGAGAGATATGGGGCAAATGGGACAAGTTAAATGGGGAGGCTTGATAGGCGTGGATGAGTTGGGTGGCACGGTGCCACAGTGGTAGAGTTGTTGCCTTACTGTGCCAGGGACCCGGGGTTCCATCCTGACTACTGTGCAGAGTTAGTACGTTCTCCCCGTGACCTGCGTGGGTTTTCTCTGGGGGCTCTGGTTTACTTCCGCACTCCAAAGAAGTACAGGTTTGTAGGTTACTTGGCTTGCTGAAATTGTAAATTGTCCCTAGTGTGTGTAGGATAGTGTTAGTGTATGGGGATCGATGGTCAGCACGAACTCGGTGGGCCGAAGAGCCTTGTTTCTGTGCTGTATCTCTAAAGTCAACCAAACTAAAATAGCCTGCGTCCGTGCAGAATAAATCTATGACTCAAAGGCTCTGATGGTAAGAAGGGCCTAATGTTGCATCTTTCTTCAGAAAATTGAATAATTTTGCAAAGCATGATCCCTGGTTGGAATCGGCAGTGAAATAACACTGAGAATATAGTCAGATTATTTATATATTGCCTGCTGATTATTTCTACCTGGAATTGCTCCCTCTTCAAAATCTCTCACATCAACCTGAGAGACCAGACATTGCCAGATTCTGTCTCATCTGAAACCTCCAACAGAGGTTTAGTTTAGTTTAGTTTAGTTTAGTTTAGATATACAATGCAGAAACAAGCCCTTCGACCCACCGAGTCCATACCAACCAGTGATCCCCGCACACTAACACCACCCTACACACTACAGGAAGTGAAGAAAGCCAATGGCATGTTGCTCTTCATTGAGAGAGGATTTCAAGATTCAAGATTCAAGATTCAAGATTCAATTTAATTGTCATTTGGACCCCTTGAGGTCCAAACGAAATGCCGTTTCTGCAGCCATACATTACAAACAAATAGACCCAAGACACAACATAATTTACATAAACATCCATCACATTGCTGTGATGGAAGGCCAAAAAAACTTATCTCTCCACTGCACTCCCCCCCCCCCCCCCCCCCCCGCCGATGTCAGAGTCAAAGTCAAAGCCCCCGGCTGGCGATGGCGATTGTCCCGCGACCATTAAAGCCACGCCGGGTGCTGCGAGGTCGCACACCGGGTCTTGGTGTTAGAGCCCCCGGCGTGCGCTCGCAGAGTCCCGCGGCCATTCCAAGCCGCGCGGGGCGGTGCTGTAAGGCCCCGCTCCAGAAGCTCTTCAACCCCACAACCAGGAGCTCTTCAACCCCTGAAAAGCGGTCTCCCCTCCAGTGACCCGCGGGCTCCCGGTGCCGCCGTCCGCCAGACCCGCAGTTGCAGCCACCGAATCTCCGGAGGTCCGGCCGCAGCAGCAGCAGCGCTCCACCACCGCTCCACCCGCTCTGGGCTCGGCCAGCTCCGCGACGGTGAGGTGAGTCGTCGGCACCAGAGTCCCCGGTCTTCTCCTGTTGGAGGCCGCTCCTCGTTGCAGCCCCAACGACAACGGAGACCCGACAAGAAAAGGTTTGGTCTCCCGTGCAGGGAGAGATTTAAAAAGTTACCCCCTCCCTCCCACCCCACCCCCCACCCCCCCCACACACACACACCAACAAAAAAATAACAAAAACTACATAGAAACATAGACAAAAAATAATAAAAACGGGGACGGGCTGCAGAGGCCGCTGCTGACGAGAGTCGCGCCGCCTATACATTTGAGTATAGGAGCAAAGAGGTCCTACTGCAGTTGCACGGGGCCCTTGTGAGAGACCGCACCTGGAGTATTGTGTGCAATTTTGGTCACCTAATTTGAGGAAGCTCAATTATTGCTATTGAGGGAGTGCAGCGTAGGTTCACCAAGTTAATTCCCGGGATGGCAGGACTAACATATGATGAAAGAATGCATCGACTGGGCTTGTGTTCACTGGAATTTAGAAGGATGAGAAGGGATCATAGAAATTCTTAGAGGAGTGGATAGGGTAGAACCAGGAAAAATGTTCCCGATGTTGGGGGAGTCCAGAACCAGGGGTCACAGTTTAAGAATAAGGGGTAAGCCATTTAGGACTATGATGAGGAAAAACATTGTCATCCAGAGAGTTGTGAATCTGTGGAATTCTCTGCCACAGAAGGCAGTGGAGGCCAATTCACTGGATGTGTTCAAGAGAGAATTAGATTTAGCTCTTATGGCTAACGGAAACAAGGGATATGGGGGAAAAGCCAGAATGGGGTACTGATCAGCCGACCATATTGAATGATGGTGCTGGCTCGAAGGGCCGAATGGCCTACCCCTGCACCTATTTTCTATGTTCTCTGTTTCTATGTTTCTAACAGGGACAATTTGCTATTTTACCAAGCCAATTAACCTACAACCTGTACATCTTTGTGGGAGGAAACCTGACCTCCAAGAGAAAACCAACGCAGGTCACGGGGATAACATACAAACTCCATACAGAAAGCACCTGCAGTTAAGATCAAACCCAGTTTTCTATTGCTGTGAGGCAGTAACTCTACTGCTGCACCACTGTGCCACAACCTTCAGATTGGATTGGATGCTTGAAATACATGGATTACGATTTGAGTCCAAAACTTAATTTATGAGACCAAACGCAGTGGCCAGAATACGTTATTATGCCTCACCGCAACATGAAACAGTGGGATATTTTGCATTTAAAAGACATAACAGGCTTATTGAATGGAGAGAGGGTAGCGGCACATACTGGTGCCTTGGGATAGTCAAACCCTCGGATTGGCTACTCCCGTCACATGGGCGCGGGGTGAGAGGAGCGGGTTTCATGGGCTTTCTGTCATTTTCATTCATTCGAGTTCCACACTAGTTGTCCACACGTGAACAGCTAGCCTCTGCTGCGGGGTTCCACAAGGTTACATCCTTGGCCCCATTCTCTTCTCCCTGTATATGCTACCCTTAGGCCAAGTCATTCAAAGGCACAGCATTTCCTTCCATTACTATGCAGACAATACACAACTATATCACCCCCTGAAGCCCAAATACCGATCAAATCTACTTAACCTTATCCACTGCCACAAGGATATAAAGTGTTGGATGGCCCGGAACTTCCTCCAACTAAACGAGAGTAAGTCTGAGGTCGTCCTTCTCGGCCCCTCTGACTCAATCAAAATGATAGCAGGCAGCCTTGGAAGCCTCACCCCATTACTCAAACCTCACGTCAAAAACCTTGGCGTCAAATTTGACTCAGCATTGAAATTTGACAAACAAGTCAATGCCGTGGTAAAAGCTAGCTTCTAACATTTTTCACACTCTCTGGAACTCTCTGCCACAGACGGTAGTTGAGGCCAGTTCATTGGCTATATTTAAGAGGGAGTTAGATGTGGCCCTTGTGGCTAAAGGGATCAGGGGCTATGGAGAGAAGGCAGGTACAGGATACTGAGATGGATGATCAGCCATGATCATATTGAATGGCGGTGCAGGCTCGAAGGGCTGAATGGCCTACTCCTGCACCTAATTTCTATGTTTCTATGTTTCTTTCAGCTTCGGACGATAGCTAAAATAAAACAATTCCTCCACTTTGATGACCTCGAAAAGATCATCCACACATTTATCTCCTCCCGCCTCGATTACTGCAACTCCTTTTACACTGGCATCAGCCAATCTTCCCTGTCCCGCCGGCAACTGGTCCAAAACGCCGCAGCGAGACTCCTGATGGGCACCCGAAAAAGGGACCACATCACCCCGATTCTGGCCTCTCTCCGCTGGCTCCCTGTGCGGTTCCGAATAAATTTCAAGATCCTTCTTTATGTTTACAAAGCCCTTAACGGGCTTGCCCCCACCTACATCAAAAGTCTGCACACCACCTCCAGGCCCCTCAGACCGGCTGACTTGGGGTTACTGAACATCCCGTGGTCTAGGCATAAGCTCAGGGGCGACCGCGCCTTTGCGGTTGCAGCTCCTAGACTGTGGAACAGCATCCCTCTTCCCATCAGAACTGCCCCCTCCATCGACTTGTTTAAGTCGAGACTTAAAACTCATCTTTACTCTCAAGGCCTTTCTTGACGTCCTCTGAGAGAGGGCTATATGTATGTATTTATGTATGTGCTTATTCTATGAACCAATGTTGTATAACGTTAGTACCTTTTTTTTTTCAAAATAGACTTTATTCAATTGATAAATATATACAATTCCTGAAACATTCAAACAAACAAAATTCATCCGACATTTTCGGAGACTATACAAGTTTTTTCAGTACAATTTTTTTTACATTTGTCAAATTTCACCAAACAGTCCCCCACCCGTGCCACTCTGTGGCCCCTGTCCAAGTAATAAATATATACAGTGTTTACAGCGCGAAAATTCCATCTGACATTTTCATTTCCACAAACAATGTCCCCCACCCGTGCCACTCATGTGGCCCCCTGGCGTGGGATACCTTCCCTTAATTTAATTTGAGGGGCGTCTCCACCATACCGTGCCCCCTATGTCCAGCAGCGGAAGGACCCTAGACTGTGGTCCTCCCCCACCGAGCCTTGGCGTTGGCTGCACCAAGCTTCAGCGAGTCCCTTAGCACGTACTCCTGCAGTCTGCAGTGGGCCAGTCGGCAACATTCCCTGACGGACATCTCGCTCTGCTGGGTGGTGAGCAACGCTCGGGCAGACCAAAGAGCGTCTTTGACCGAGTTGATGACCCTCCAGCAGCACAACGTTAGTACCTCCACCAATGTAAAGCACTTTGGTCAACGAGAGTTGTTTTTTAAATGTGCTATAGAAACAAAAGTGACTTGACTTGACTTGACACACTTGTGGATGCAGCATGGTTAATTTAGCTGTCTGGAAGGCTCGCGTTGTTCGTTGTTACCGGTTGCAATAAATATCATTGAACCAACACTCGGTCTCGACTCCACTAATATAGTTCAATTACCATTTGGTATACAAAGCTACAGTTGAAACAGTGCCCAAACTGGTATCTATTTATAATCTAGCCAATCAGACTTCCTCCTTCGTGAACTGTTAATTGGTAGTTATAATTCTTCTGAAGCAAAACAAATTGTAATCTATAGCAGTGAGCTATTTCGAAAGCTTTAAATAACGGAGATATCTCAACAAATACAAAGCACTCCACCCTTCCGTGGTCATCTGTTGCCGGCCCTGCTTTGTTATGGTCTTTGCTTAGCCCTATATTTTCAATCCATCCTTTTTCTCCAGAGATGCTGCCTGACCCTCTGAGTTATTCCAACACTTTATGTCTATCTTCAGCTCTTTTTGATATTTTGATATAAGTTTTGTCACGTACAGTTTTTCTCATTCCCATTCTAAGACACTAACCACACTGACCGATACCTCATGCAATTATGGGTGATAATGGCCATTGAACATTCTTGCTATTGAGGGAGTGAAGCGTAGGTTCACGAGGTTGATTCCCGGGATGGTGGGACTGTCATATGTTGAAAGAATGGAACGGCTGGGCTTGTATACACTGGAATTTAGAAGGATGAGAGGGAATCTTATTGAAACATATAAGATTATTAAGGGATTGGACACGCTAGAGGCAGGAAACATGTTCCCAATGTTCGGTGAGTCCAGAACCATGGACCACGGCTTAAGAATAAAGGGTAGTCCATTTAGAACAGAGATGAGGAAAACCTTTTTCACCCAGAGTTGTGAATCTGTGGTATTCTCTGCCTCAGAAGGCAGTGGAAGGCCACTTCCCTGGATGCTTTCAAGAGAGAGTTAGATAAAGATAGTGGAATCAATGGATATGGGGAGAAGGCAGGAATGGGGTACTGATTGTGGATGATCAGCCATGATCACAGTGAATGGATCGAAGGGCCCTGCACCTATTGTCTATTCTCTATTGACTGAGGCCATTGTTGTCTTTAGTGATATTCATCTGCACCAATCGCTAGCTCGGCCTCAGCAGAGAAAGTTCGACTAAATTTGTTTTACTCTGGCCAAGGACTCTGAGGTCTGTTATAACTCCCTGACTGTGACTTAATTAGGATCAACTAACTCAGTGCAGACCAGAGATCAAATTTCACATAAACACATCCTTTCTGAATGTAATTATGATGATGTTCTACATAGTGGCCAGAACAATTCTTGGCTACACTTAAAGAAAAGAACAAGTATCCTTGGCAACTTACTGTAACTCATTGAACAGTTTTGGAATCATGCCTATAGCAGGATCATTTTTCAGCACTGATAGCCAGAGGAAGCCCCACTGGTGTTGCAATGAGTTAGATCATCGTACCTCAATGGCAATTACCTCAAACTTCCTTTTGCTGATTCAATAGATGGAGATAATGTGTTTGAGTCACCAAATGGATCTTATCTTATTTACTTATGGGAAGAAGGCAACAGGAGAATGGCAAATAAAATGAAAATCAGACAATGCAAAAAAAAACCTTTTGACACAATTGACAGCATGGTGGCGCAGTGGTAGAGTCCATTCCCTCCATATATGCCATATGACCCATTGGGTTCACGGAAACATTATCTCGGAATTAGCAAGTCCGTGTTTTGAACTCTTTTTTTGGAGGGAGTCACTGACCTGCAGTGCACTTGCTACCATAACAGCTCCAGAGATCCCTTCTTCATCCATATGGCCTATCCAATCTGTATTTTTTGTATGATACCCTGTGACCCTGCCTGGACCACTTCCACTGGAAGCGCATTCCTCCCACAATCTACCACTCTCTGAGGTTTGTTCCCCCTCATTGGCTTACCCCTAAACTTCTGTCCCCAATGTGAAGTCATGTCTCTTGTTTGTATCTTGATATTCTGCAGCAAAGGGCCAAAGGGCCTGTTTCCACATCAACTCCCACTATACCTCTCTCTGATTTTAGAAGACCTCTATCAGGTCCCCCCTTAACTTCCTGAGAAGACTGAATAAAGGTCCTAACTTATCAACCTATCTCTGAAGTTCTAACCGCTGCAACCATTGAGAGTAAATCTCCTCTGTACTCTCTCACATTATGTATGGCAACCTTCTCTAATCTCCGACCGGAAATTGTACACCATACTCCAGATTGGTCTCAAATTGCCTTGTACAATTTTTAACATTACATCCCATCCATTGATTCCCTCCAAAGCAAGCCAGCTGTCCCGGAGGGTTCTTCTCAGCACAGGATCTTGAATAAGCTTTGGACGTTTTGCTCTTTGAATGGAGGGGCACTGAGCTGCAGTGGTGGAGTTGTTGCCGAACAGCGCAGGTCGAGGATCCAGGTTCAATCCTGGCCGCGGTGCAATCTGTATGGAGTTTGTACCTCGGTCTCCCTGTGATCACCGTGGGTTTCCTCCCCCACGGACACTCCGGTTTTTTTTTTAATTCAAGACGTGCCGGCTATGTAGCTTAATTGGCTTCCGTAAATTGTCATTTCGTTGTCTAGTACTAGTGTACGACAATGATCATTGGGCAGCAAATGGCCGAAGGGCCTGTTTCCACGCTGTATCCTCAAACAAAACAATTAATAAAGGCTCAGCAAGAATCTAATGCATGAAGAACTCTTGGAGTTGGCAAGCTGGTTGGGCTGGTAGAGGCAAAGCTCGGAGAAGAAGGATGCAATTGAGGGGGAGGTCATGATATTGGGAGGTATCTTGTGGTTAGAGGTGCAGATTATGATGAGGAGGGAGGGGGCGGGAAATGTGTTAGAGTGTTTTGTCATTTGGAGAGATGCAGATCGTGGTCATAGAGGGAATGTCACAGAAAGGGAGACATGTTTTGCAGTTTGAAGCAAGAAAATTGTATCAGGAAAGAACGATTGTAGGAGCAGATGCGAATGTGAAAGGGAATATGACTGGACCGAGACGTGCGAGAGAAAATGACTGAGGGAGGGAGAAGGATGAAACATGGAGTAGATAAGATGTGCTCAGGATCCACTCTTGTTTCACAAGCCAAACTCTAAAGACATTGTAGTTTAGTTTAGTTTAGTTTTAGTTTAGTTTAGTTTAGTTTTGTTTTGTTTAGCAGAGATTGATAGATTCTTGATTAATACGGGTGTCAGGGATTATGGGGAGAAGGCAGGAGAATGGGGTTAGGAGGGAGATATAGATCAGCCATGGTTGAATGGCAGAGTAGACTTGATGGGCCGATTGGCCTAATTCTGTTCCTATCACTTAGAAACATAGAAACATAGAAGATAGGTGCAGGAGTAGGTCATTCGACCCTTCGAGCCTGCACCGCCATTCAATATGATCATGGCTGATCATTATGACCATATGACCTAATGGAAACTGAAGCAGCTGGAGGAAATCCACACGGTTACAGGGAGAACGTACAAACTCCACATAGGCAGTACCCCAAGGTTAGGATTGAACCTGGATCTCTGGCACTGTGAAGCAGTGCTCTACCAACTGTGCCATTGTGCCGCCCTTGTTAAAAAGTAAATTTTATTTGTAAATCTGACTCCTTTTGCTTCCTTTTAGTCTGAAGACAAGTGAAATCTATGGGAATGGTTAAAAATAAAAGTAGATTGTTCCAATTTGGACATGCAAACTTCTTGAAAGCTTTTACTGACTAACCTCTTGAGAGCAGATTGATTATCTGCTTCCTCCCCGAAAGTTGCTTCCTTAGTATGGGTCAGGATCAGATTTGCCATTTAAAAGACTTTAATTTCACTTGAACGAAAATCCATCCCATCTTACCCATCTTAAAATTAAGCTCCAAATGTTGTAAAAATGCAAATGCAAGTGAAAAAATTGGAAACGGATACTTCAGACTGTAGAGATACAGAGCGGAAACAGGATGTTTGGCCCACTGGTTCCGCACCGACCAGCGATCGGTATATAACCTACACACACTAGGGACAATTTTATAATTTACCAAAGCCAATTAACTTACAAACATGTACGTCTTTGGAGTGTGGGTGGAGGATATGTTGCAAAGGCCTTCTGTGTATCTCCACTGTGTATATCCACTGTGTATATCCACAGTGTATCTCCACTGTGTATCACCCCTGAGAAACGTGCTAAAATTAATTCAGTATGGAGCCAATTAACAGCCAATTAATCTACAAACTTGAAGGTACACAAAATTGCTGGAGAAACTCAGCGGGTGCAGCAGCATCTAGGAGCGAAGGAAATAGGCAACGTTTCGGGCCGAAACCCTTCTTCAGACTGATCTACAAACCTGCATGTCTTTGGATTGTGGGAGGAAAGTGGAGCATTCGGAGAAAAACCCATGTGGTCACTGGGAGATTGTACAAACTCCATACAGACAGCACCCATAGTCAGGATTGAACCCGGGTCTCTGGAGCTGTGAGGCAGCAACTGATACCTACATGACTCAAAATACATCTTGAGTCATGTAGTTCCCGTAACATGAACAAATTCCCAGGTGTTCCGGAAGTCAAGAGTAAGGTCCCTGTCCCATTTAGGAAACATGAATGGAAACCTCTGGAGACTTTGCGCCCCACCCAAGGTTTCCGTGCGGTTCCCGGAGGTTCCCGGAGGTTTTTGTCAGTCTCCCTTATGGTCGAAAGTGGTTTCCGCTTCTTCTATGTTCCGGCGATTATTTCAAAAAATTCAAAACCGGCCGCGACTAAAAATAGGTTGCCGTTTTAAAAATTGGTAATTTTTTAGTCAATGCTAGTTGAAGGTGGTTGCCGGAGGTTGCAGGTAGCCTTCAACTACCTGCAACCTCCAGCAGGTAGTGGAAGGCTGTAGGTGAGGTCGTAGGTTGTCGCCAGGTGTCGTAGGTGAATTCCATTAAAAATATCCCTGACAGTCGCCCAAAGAGTCGCCTAAGTGGGACCAGGCCCTTTGCTCTCTCCATTTAACATGATTCTTCTCTTATTTTCTTATCATCAGTGGAAACCTCTAACTTCTCAGATAGACACAATGCTGGAGTTACAAGCCTGTCCCACTTAGGTGATTTTTCAGGTGACTGTCAAGTTGCCAATAGTGGCCCAGAAACCGGCAACTGGAATGGCGACTGTCAGAATGGAACACACACACATCGCTTCCTTCACCAGGCGGGGGACAGAGCAAGCAGGGGGAGCGTTGTCTGAGTGAAATTCACACGGTGCACAGCCAAGGTGGCACCACGATGAACAGGAAAGGTTGGCACTGTAATTAACATGGCTAAAGCACAGTGTACGCTAGGTCCTTTAAAAGAGGGGGGGGGGGGAGGAGGGGGGAGAAGGAGGGGAGAAGGAGTGGGGACAACAGCCAGAGATACACAACTGTGAAGCTCGGCGGACATTTAACATTACCGGTCGGTTATCCTTGGTTCTGAAAACTACTGCTTATGTTTTTTTTTCCCGATGAGCCAATGCACCGGCTACAACCTATGAGAAACTACGAGAACCTTTGACCTCCTGGCAACCCACGGGGACCTCCTGGTGTCCCACCTATGGCACGAGAATTCTCGCTACTCTCCATGGCAGCTTCACTCTGGTCGCCACAAATTTTTCAGCATGTTGAGAAATTCACGGCGACCATAACGAAGCCGCGACTAGTTCCCAGAATGCGGGAACTCCTCACGGCCATGAAGGCGATTCCCCGGCAACCACCCGCAAACATGTGGCGACCATGTGGCGACTGCATAGTCTCCTGCAATCGCTTAAAAAGTCGCCTAAGTGGGACAGGCCGTAACTCAGCGGGCGAGGCAGCATCTCTGGAGAGAAGGAATGGGTGACTTCACTTTCATTTCTCACATGACTCTCACTTCTCACGCTTGCTCCATTGCTCCATCTGCCAAATTTTACCGTATCTCTATCCATTAGCAGATTCCATGTGTCGCCCTCGCAATTTGCTTCCCCACCTATCATTTTTATTATCAGCAGATTTGGCTGTAAAACTCTCAAAATCTTAATTTAAGCCATGAATACGGATTGTAAATAATCGAGGCCACAATAATAGTCCAGATGGGACCCACATGTTGCAGCTTGTTTACCTTGAAAATGCTCCATTTATCAACGTTCTCTGTTTACGTAACTCACCCATAAAGTTGGGGAGTGCCTGCATATGAAATTGTCTATGGCCACAACATGCACCATCATATGGAGCCCATCATATGGACAGGCTGTTATTTAAGTGTCCAGTTATGGACAGTTAGGTAACAGCCCATAACTGTTCCACAAGTGCTTTAAGACGTTTTACTTTGTATGCAATAGGAAAAGTGATATAAGGTCAGAATTAGGCCATTCAGCCCATCAAGTCTACACCACCATTCAATCATGGCTCGTCTAGTTGAGGCCAGTCCATTGGCTATATTTAAGAGGGAGTTAGATGTGGCCCTTGTGGCTAATGGGATCAGGGGGTATGGAGAGAAGGCAGGTACAGGATACTGAGTTGGATGATCAGCCATGATCATATTGAATGGCGGTGCAGGCTCGAAGGGCCGAATGGCCTACTCCTGCACCTATTTTCTATGTTTCTCTTTCCTAACCCCATTCTCCTGTCTTCTCCCCATAACCCCTAACACTCGTACTAATCAAGAATCTATCTATCTCTGCCTTAATAATATCCATTGACTTGGCCTCCACAGCCTTCTGTGTCAAAGAATTTCACAGATTCACCACCCTCTGACTAAAGACATTTCTGCTCATCTTCCTAAAAGGATTGTATCCATCTCAGGGGAGGCAAGAAAATATGAAAAGAGACAGTATACAGTCGGCCAACTGCAAAAGTAATGTAGCGTCAGCCACTTCTTCTTCTTTTGTGTGGCGTGCACAGCTTAAAGTTGTTGGACAACTTGTTCTATTTGATCTTCCATTTGTGCACATCGAGTTGATTGCATTAGTCGAAACAGGGCGGGCCACGTGAAGGTTGCAATCTTCCACCCCGCCTCAGACACCAAGATTCAAGATTCAAGTGATTCAAGAGAGTTTATTGTCATGTGACCCAGATAGGACAATGAAATTCTTGGTACCAGGGTTCTCTGTCATCCATTTGAACATTTGATGGAATTCAAGCACGTTTCTCAGTGGAGATACGCAGAAGGCCTTTGCAACACATCCTACAGATTCTTCCGCGAAACCTCTTCTGAAATTATGGCAGAAGTTCAGGAATTCCAAATGCAGAGCTTCCGATTTATGTTAAGTCAGCACAACTGCTCCTGTTCCACAGTTAAAAAAAAAAGGAGATTTCCACTTGCATGAAAGCTGCCTTAGGCCAAGTAAGGAAACAGAGAATGGAAATGTTTATCAAATCTGGATGGAGAACACTGGAGAGAGGCAACAGTTTGCAAGCAGCATGCAGGAGAACTCTTGTATACTCATGTTCTGCCCTTTTGACGGTGAAATCCAGAATGACAGCAGTAGGAAGCGGATTTTAAAGCCATTCAAATGCATTAGCGATCTTATGAATACTCTACGGACTCAATGGACTCGGCAGATCTGACTGCCCAGATGGAAAGCACAGCATCTGGAAACATTGGGAAAGCCTCCAGAGTGGCTTACAAACTTACAAAATTCTTAAGGGGTTGGACAGGCTAGATGCAGGAAGATTGTTCCCGATGTTGGGGAAGTCCAGGACAAGGGGTCACAGCTTAAGGATAAGGGGGAAATCCTTTAAAACCGAGATGAGGAGAACTTTTTTCACACAGAGAGTGGTGAATCTCTGGAACTCTCTGCCACAGAGGGTAGTTGGGGCCAGTTCATTGGCTATATTTAAGAGGGAGTTAGATGTGGCCCTTGTGGTCAAGGGGATCAGAGGGTATGGAGAGAAGGCAGGTACGGGATACTGAGTTGGATGATCAGCCATGATCATATTAAATGGCGGTGCAGGCTCGAAGGGCCGAATGGCCTACTCCTGCACCTAATTTCTATGTCTATGTTTCTATGTCACTGAGAAGGCCTTCAGGTACTGTCAGACTGAAGCATCAAGGCATATGACCCACCCTCCCACCTCCCAGCATCTTTAGTTTAGTTTTGTTTAGAGATACAGCGTGGAAACAGGCCCTTCAGCCCACCGAGTCTGCGCCAACCAGCGATCTCCGCACACTGACACTATCCTACACACACTAGGGACGATTTACGATTTCACCAAGTCAATTCACCTGCAAACCTGTGCGCCTTTAAGAGTGTGGAAGGCAAACGGAGCACCGGGGAAAACCCACGCCGGTCATGAGGAGAGCGTGCAAACTCCATAGAGACAAGCACCCGTAGTCAAGATCGAACCCGGGTTTCTGGCGCTGTAAGGCAGCAAATCTATGATTGAAAGTTTACTCCGCCATTCAACCAATGATTGAATGGCGGAGTAAACTTGATGGGCTGACTGGCCTAATACTGCTACTTTCACTTATGAACCCATGATAAACTCATGGTGGTGCTCAGATGTGGCGGTCTTGTCCCATTCCTGCCCCTCCTAGACCTGGGACATCTGAGTGTTAAATGCCGACCATTCGACCTACCGAGAGAATTCTCTGGCATCATCCTGGCTGCAAGTCGCTATGAATCTAATAATTGAGGAGATGAGAACTGGGATCAACAAATAAAGACCATCCTCATCTTCCCTGGGGGCTTTAACAAGGCAGGCTTGAAGAAGTATCTGGCAAACCACCATCAACACATCATCTTCAACACAAGGGCACTCACACACTGCTATACCTCCATCAGAATATCTGCCGCCCATCCCTCACCTGCACTTTGGAATATCTGACCACCTGGCTGCATTTGGTCTTTTTGCCTACAGACAGAGACGGGCAAAGCCGACTACAAAGAGGAAACCGGAGCACCCAGAGAAAAACCATGCGATCATAAGGTCATGTCATAAGGAAAAATAGTATTAGGCCATTCGGCCCATCAAGTGCCCTCTGCCATTCAATCATGGCTGATCAATCACTCCCTCTTAACCCCATTCTCCTGCCTTCATCCCACAACCTCTAACACCTGCACTAATCAAGAATCTATCTATCTCCGCCTTTAAAAGCATCCACTGACTTGGCCTCCACAACCTTCTGTGGCAATAAATTCCACAGTTTCACAGGGAGAATGTACAAACGCCCGTAGTCAGGATGGAACCCAGGTCTCTGCCGCCGTATGGCAGCAACTCTACCACCGTGTCATTCGTGCCGCGTAAAAGGGACTATTTCATGATCTTGGACTGACTGGACCATGCAATAAACGCTAATGGTCACCTGTACTGACACAGGAAATGCAGATCACTTGGTTTACCATGTCAACAGATCTGGTTAGACAACAGGCACATTTCAGGCCTCCATCAAGGCAACACTGAATGCACTTCAGCTGACAGTCCAACAAAACAAACTTTGCCGTGTCTTATAGAAAGTCAGAAGATGCTGTAGATGATCAGAGAAAAAGTAAGCTTTTCAATTGCCATTCATCAGAATGGAAGAACCTTAGAGATAAAACCATTTTTAACTTGTTTGTGAAGGGGTGACAGGTGGAGGTGACAAATGGGAAGGGCCATAATAGGGGCTGCAGATGCTGGTTTAAACCGAAGATAGACACAAAATGCTGGAGTAATTCAGCGGGACAGGCAGCATCTCTGGAGAGAAGGAATGGGTGGCGTTTTTGTTCGAGACACTTCTTCAGACTGATGTCAGGGGAGAGGGAGAAACATAGATAAGGAAACGTAAGGTGTGAATACAGGACCAAGGGAATGGAGATCATGTCCAGGTAGAAGAGTCATTTGATAAAGGAATGATAAGAACAGGTGAAACAAAATAGGATGGGATGAAAACATAACATCAAATATCAATTATACTTTATTGTCACGTGTACCTAGATACAGTGAAATTCTTTGTTTTGCCATACAATCTGGTAAAATCATACAGTAGGATTCACCTAGGCAGTATACAAGGAGTTTCTTGATCAGTACAGGTGTCAGAGGTTATGGGGAGAAGGGAAGAAAATGGGGTTAGGAGGGAGAGATAGATCAGCCATGATTGAATGGATGAGTAGATCTGATGGATGGATTGGCCTAATCCTTCTACTATGTCTTATGACCTTTTGGCCACATTTCTGGAGCTGACAACGTTTCAAAAGTTCTCAGTACAGCCTTATTTTCTCAAGGCGATCGTTCGGCTCTGCGCAACGCATCCCGGGTGCGTTCATGCATAGCTCCAGAAGAGGACATGACCTGAGAATTAAGGGACAGAGGTTTAGGGGTAACATGAGGGGGAACCTCTTTACTCAGAGAGTGGTAGCTGTGTGGAATGAGCTTCCAGTGGAAGTGGTGGAGGCAGGTTCGATTTTATCATTTAAAAATAAATTGGATAGGTATATGGACGGGAAAGGAATGGAGGGTTATGGTCTGAGTGCAGGTAGATGGGACTAGGGGAGAATAAGTGTTCGGCACGGACTAGAAAGGCCGAGTTGGCCTGTTTCCGTGCTGTAATTGTTATATGGTTATATGGTTAAGTGTAAGTGAAATGGCAGGATTGCAATCTGCAATTTCTCATCTGGTAGTTGAGCCAGGAGAGCTGTGAAGTGCATTACCAAGAGATGAGAAGCTGTTCCTCAAACTAACAATGACTCTACTGGAAGAGCATGGAAGGCTGAGGACTGAGGATCAGAATCAGAGTGAGGTGGGGAATTAAAGTTGAAGACTTTAAAACCCCATCTCATGCCATTTAGGTGGCTGTCCATGCTTTCAATGTCAGCTTGCATCATACATAGGAGTTGATAGGCTATGCAATTTTATCAGGAAATCTTAATTGCCTTCATAAATTATTTTGAAATGCCATTACTGGTTATGTGATTTATTCTTATTTCACCCTGGAATGTAGCTCTGTAAATGTCTGAGGGCAGGCCATGGGTGGCAAAGAGGTGTAATTCATGCAAAAGCAGCCAACATAATTAAAGACCTGTTCCACCCCGGTCATTCCTTCTTCTCCCTACTCCCGTCCAGCAGAAGGTACAGAAGCTTGAAAGACCCATACAACTTCTTCCCCTTTGTCATTAGGCTTCTGAATGACCCTTCCATAAGCTAGGGTACTGTTTGATGCACCTCTACCCCATTGAGTACATCGGGTTTTGTCGAAGAACCTGAAGTACTACAGTGCGGTACAATGCTGCGAACTACATTCTGCACTCTGTATCTTCCCCTTTGCTCTATCCATTGTACTTGAATTTGAACTGATTGTATCTATGCATGGTGTAGATTTATTTTACAAGTTCTGCACACTTACCAGAGTAACTGTTCTGATGAAAGGCCATCGTCCTGGAATGTAAATTATTATTCTCTCCCTTTCCCTCTCGCTCTACCCCACACAAATCAATGCCTGACTTACCAAGTACATCCTGTATTCTTGACTCGGTGTCATAGAACATAGAACTGAGCAGCATTGGAACAGTCCCTTTGGCCCACAATGTCTGGCAGAACAAGATGCCGAGATACATTCATCTCTTCTGCCTGTGCATGACCCATATCTCTCCATTCTCTGCATATTCATGAGCCTATCTAAACGACTCATAACCTCCACTATCATAGCTGTCTCCAACACTATCCTCTGTGTAAAGAACTTGCCACTCTCACCTGGACTATCTTTAATCAGACTCTACTGGACTTTATCTTGGACTAAACATTATTCATTTTTATCATGTATCTGTACACTGTGAAATTCTTTGGATAATAATAATATTAATAAATAATAAACTTTATTATGGACTCGAGGTCCAGACAAGGGGCAACATTACATTAAAAAATGCATTGCATATTAAAAAATATCATAAATTACATATAAAATCTTAGTATATCACTTATAAAAGCATCATAAATTATATATTAAAAAAAAAACACAATACATAAGTTAAAAATCCAGATTAAAAGAATGATCAATGTCCTACAACGAGACAACGATACCAGTGTCTCCACAGCTGGGATTCGTAGTGTGTAGTGCTAACCCTTATGTTTGACAAGGCCACAATAATTACATTTTTAGAGTCATTTATCCTGCAAATGAGTTTATACATGTGATTTCTTAGGATAGCTTCTAAAGTACTGACTCCTGCAGCCACAAACATATTACTGGCACTACACCATCTAGGTTTCCTTAACAGTGTTCTCATGGCATCGTTCATTCCACCTTTAGTCTCTGCAAACTTGTCTTTCCATAGTTCAACCACAGGTGCGCAGTGTAGGGTGGTGTGCAGTATGCTCTAAATAGCGACATCTGCACCACATCTGCACACGCACCAAATATAGCATGCAGAACAAAGCTTTTCACTGTACCTCAGTACATGTAACAATAATACACTGAAACCTAAGCAGCACTTGTTCAATATGTGTCAATACCAAGTGAGAAACACTGAATTGCAACAAGCCAAATGTGAAATTAGTCTCCACTCAATATAAAGATGGTGGAGAGTGGAAATCTTCACCTCCCGTTTTGAACGCAAGCTTGTGGAACTCAAGGCAACTTGGGCATAACATTATTATTGACTTGCCCTTTCTGTCCTGGGCCTTCCCCATTGTCACAGTGAGGTCAAACTTAAAATGGAGGAGCAGCACCTCTTATTTCGCTTGGGCAGCTTACAACTCAGCGGAATGAATATTGATTTCTCTAACTTCAAGTAACCCTTGCATCCCCTCTCTCTCCATCCCATCCCCGCCCTAGTCATTGTACTAGTTTTACTGTCGTCCTGTTGAGCTCCACTGTTTGTATTAACAATTATCACCTAACCCACAGCCAACAATGGACCATTGTGGGCTCCACATTTCTTTGATTATTGTTGCTTTCTGCATATATTCGATTCATTTGTCCAAAGTACCATCCATATCTCTAGTTCCCCTTTCCCCTGAATCTCAGTCTGAAGAATGGTCTCGACCTGAAACATCACCTAATCCTTTTCTCCACAGATGCTGCCTGACCCACTGAGTTACTCCAGTTTTTTGTGTCTATCTATAAAACTAGGTAGCACAGAACAGGCCCTTTCGCCCACAACTCCTGTGTTGAACATGGTACCAATACAACTCTTATCGGCCTGCACATAATCCATATCCTTCCATTCCCTGCATATCCACGTGTCCATCCAAAAATAATTGTGTAAATAATCACTCTTTAAATTTATTTTTCATCCAATGCTCAATTCTATTAATGGAAAACCATGGATTCTATTGGAAGTTACCTCTGTTGTATCTACTAGATTTGAATATAATTGAGAGTTAAAATATTAAGCGTTATGAAGAACAAGCATATGTGGGAGTAAACTGTTGGGCTCAGTGCTATGGCACTGAAATTAACATGATAAATCAAATGACCTGCTTGGTTGCATTAACTGTGCAAAGGCATTTTGGAGAGCAGTTTAACTTGATCCTTGGAGTTAGGAGAACAGATTTCAGCAGAGAGACCTGGCAACATCTGTGGAGAGACACAGTCAAAGTTCTAGTTCAATGTGACCTTTCATTTTCAGATTTACTCCAATATTTTGCTTTTACATCAGCAAAGTGCAGTGTTTCCAATTTATTTGACATGTTCTGGCACACTTGCCAGAGTAACTCTTCTGATGAAAGGCCATTGACCTGGAATGTGAATTATTTTCCTCTCCCTTTCCCACTTGCTCTATCCACCAAAAACCAATGCCTGGCTTACCAAGTACATCCTGTATTTTTGACTCAGTGTCATAGAACATAGAACAGGTCAGCATTGGAACAGTCCCTTTGGTCCACAATGTCTAGCGTAACAAGATGCCAAGATCATCTCTACTGCCTGCGCATGACCAATATATCTCCATTCTCTGCATATATTTGTGCCTATCTAAAAGATTTATAACCTCCGCTATCATAGCTGTCTCCAACACTTTCCTCTGTGCAAAAAACTTGCCCGTACATCTCCTTTACACTTTGCCCCTCTCACCGTAAAGCTACGCCCATCGGACTATCTTTAATCAGACTCTTCTGGACTTTATCTTGCACTAAATGTCATTCCTTTTACCCCGGTACACATGACAATAAACTAAACTAAACCATCTAGTTTTTGGCATTTTCAACTTGGGAAAAAGATTCTGACTGTCTAATTATTTTGCATCTCTTAAAGGCACAAGTAACTTTTTGTTTCCACGCATGCTTAAAAATGATGGTTTGAGAGCCAATCTATTTTTTTTCTAGCCAAAGAGAAAGTTCTTCAATAATACTTCAATTTCGAAAAGGTGGTCAAGGAAAACTCAAACATCTCCACACTGTGGCTCACTGCTACCAGCAGAGACCAATCGCAGGTTTGGTGATCCTTTCGCTGAACACTTCCGCTCAGTCCGCCTAGGCCGACGAGACCTCCCGGTTGCTAAACACTTTAACTCCCCCTCCCATTCCCATAAACCTTTCTGACCTAGGCCTCCTCCACTGTCAGAGTGAGGCCCAGTGCAAATTGGAGGAACAGCACCTCATATTTCACTTGGGCAGCTTACAACCCAACGGTATGAATATTGATTTTTCTAACTTCAAGAAATTCTTGCTTTCCCTCTCTCTCCGTCCCTCCTCTGCCCTCATTCTCCGACTAGTTTCACTGTCCCGCTGATTAATTTTACTGATTGTACGTGTCACCTTCCCCTCCGGCTAACAATGAACCATTCCACATTTCCTTATCACCGTCCGCTTTGATCTGTCGTTTTTCACACCTTATCTCTAGACTCAGTGTCCTCTGACTCTCAGTCCGAAGAAGGACATCTCAGTCCGAAACGTCACCCGTTCCTTCTCTCCAGAGACGCTGCCTGTTACTGAGTTGGCTGAGTTACTCCAGTATTTTGCATCCATCTTCAGCAGTGAACATCCGCTGGCCTCAGCCTTTTGTATCCTGTGGGCTGTTTGTTTAGGATTTGCAAACGTCCCAGGTGTTTGGTGAACTCCATAAAACATTTTCCAGAGCTCCTTCAGTAAGTACGAAAGGTTAGTTTTGTGCATGGATTTTATATTATGGTGATTAAGTCATACATGACAGAGGAAACTGCTTCAAGATGCAGGAGAACTGAGGAATTCCTGGACAATCTGCAGATTTCAAGCCAAATTGAAATGATTGTATTTTGGAAGTCTCTAAAGTTACTTCAGTTTCAATATAAGAACAGATGTTTCCGCCCAGTTTTTCAAGGATTAAATATCTGCGTTGCATTCACTGCTGGATCCTTACATATTTTATGTACGCACAGAGCGGAAAATAACTGTCATGAATGATAAAGGGACGATTACTTCATAAATCATTTGCAAAGGTAGTTGGAACCCTGTGTGGCTAGGAATTGAATTAAAAGGATTAGTGTGGATTCCGGCAATTGAACACTCAACTGAACATGAGAACCCTGAATTCCTCTGGAGGTTTTGGGCCAGGCAGATGTGGGATGCAGCAGATTCTCCAGCTGCTGGATGAATGTGGCCTGAGCCAAACACAAAGCCCACAATTGGAGATATGACCGTATTCCGGCTGCAGTGCCCAAATGGCGCCAAACTAGCGAGTCTGAAGAAGGGTCTCGATCAGAAACGTCACCCATTCCTTCTCTCCAGAGATGCTGCCTGTCCCGTTGAGTTACTCCGGCACTTTGTGTCTATCTTTGACTCTGTATACTGTCTCAGTGTATATGCTGCGGTCCACTTGTACTGTATCTGAGGTGCTTATCTAATATGCATCTAAGTGCTTATGTATAGTGATACTGCATACAATAATGAATTTTCACTGTACCTTGGTAAATGTGACAAATAAAGTATCATACTGTGCCATTTTTATGTAAAGTACTGCTTTAGTAAGGCAAAGGAATGTTGGCATAACGTTTGCTGCAAATGTACTTTCCAATATCTTAATTTTTAATTTGTAAAGCTCAGCAAGTCTGAGTTTCATTGTCATCGGAAAAGATCATCCTTTATAAAATTTCACAAGACCCACATGTATGAGAATCAGGTCAAGCCAAACAGATTAATTCCACATCCATGCTTTGGGGTGAGCGTAATTCAAACAGAACAGGCAAGAATTTGCATGGACTATATCATCTTAAATGGTTTATTGAATTGGAGAGCTGTGTGTCTTTGGAATTCTCCACCACAGGAAGCTTAGTCGGAATAGATTTTTGGGCACCGAGTGAATGAAGGGATAATAGTAGAAATCACGGGAAAGATTCAAACCATGTCAGAAGGAAAACATATCAAGCTAATGATTTTTCAACACTTTAAATCAGCACTGCTCCCATGTTTTTGCCTTTATTTCAGACTGATGGCATGGGGAGTTTTTCTAATTCAGTTTAGTTTAGTGATACAGTGCAGAAACAGGCCCTTCAGCCCATCAAGTCCGCACCAATCAGCGATGCCCGCATATTAACACTACCCTACATACACTAGGGATAATATTACACAATTTTACATTTATACCAACCCAATTAACATTCAAACCTGTGCGTCTTTGGAGTGTGGGAGGAAACCGAAGATCTTGGAGAAACCCCACATGGGTCACGGGAGGGGAAACATACAAACTTCGTACAGACAGCACCCGTAGTCAGGATCGAACTCGAGTCTCTGGCGCTGTATGGCAGTAGCTAAACCAAAAATGCCATGGTGTCGCCCTTTTGTTGTAATCAAGGAAACATACAAACTTCGACAGACAGCACCCGTAGTCAGGAGATACGAACTCAACACTTGGCGCTGTATGGCAGTAGCTAAACCAAATATGCAATGGTGTCGCCCTTTTGTTGTAATCAAGGATGACAGAGACATAGAACAGTACAGACAAAGCTGGAGTAATTTAGGGGGTCAGGCAGAATCTCTGGAGAAAAGGAATAGGTGACGTTTCGGGTCTGGACCCTTCTTCAGACTGAGACCCTTCTTCAGACCGAGGGAAATGAGAGATATGAAAAGGTGCATAGAACAAATGAATGAAAGATATGCAAAATGACAAATCAAAGCCAACAACGATGACCAAGGAAAGATGGAGCCCACCTTAGAGTCCATTGTTAGCTGTGGGGAAGGTGATAATGAGTGATACAAACAGTGAGTCTCAGCATGAAGACAGTGAAACTAGGACGATGACCAGGGTGGGAGGGACGGAGAGAAAGAGGGATGCAAGGGTTACTTGGTTATACTATACTAAAACTCATACTACTGGGCTGTCAGCTGCCCAAACGAAATATGAGTCACGTTCCTCCAGTTTGCATTTGGCCTCACTCTGACAATGGAGACCTTTGTCTACCACTGTCACCCCATTTCGAGAAGGATGTGCAGGCTTGGGAGAGGGTGCAGAAGAGATTTACCAGAATGCCGCCTGCATTAGGGGGTGTTATCTACAATGAGACATTAGACTCACTAGAATTGTTATCTCTGGAGCACTGTAGGGTGAAGAGGGGACCTGATAGAGGTATGAGAGGCACAGATAAGGTAGGCGATCAGATTAGTTTACCCAGGGTGGAAATGTCAAAGACTAGAGGGCTTCAAGGGCATAGCTTTGAGATGAGAGAGTCAAAATTATGCAACAACCAGGTTCAGGAATAGCTACTTCCCCACAGCCATCAGGCTATTAAACCTGGCTCGGACAAAACTCTGATTATTAATAACCACTTTCCGCTATTTGCACTTTATCAGTTTATTTTTTCATGTGTGTATATATTTATATCATGGTATATGGACACATTGATCTGTTTTGTAGTAAATGCCTACTATGTTCTGTGTGCTTAAGCAAAGCAAGAATTTCATTGTCCTATACAGGGACACATGACAATAAACTCACTTGAACTTGAACTTGAACTTGAAATTTAAAGATGAGTGGGGCAACTTTTTTTACAAGGGGTGGTGGGTGCCTGGAATATGCTGCCAGGACGTGGTAGTGGAGGAAGATACAGTGGCACTTCAGAGGTTCTGAGGAAGGACATTATTGCCATAGAGGGAGTGCAGAGACGGTTCACCAGACTGATTCCTGGGATGTCAGGACTGTCTTATGAAGAAAGACTGGATAGACTTGGTTTATACTCTCTAGAATTTAGAAGATTGACAGGGGATCTTATAGAAACTTACAAAATTCTTAAGGGGTTGGACAGGCTAGATGCAGGAAGATTGTTCCCGATGTTAGGGAAGTCCAGGACAAGGGGTCACAGCTTAAGGATAAAGGGAAAATCCTTTAAAACCGAGATGAGGAGAACTTTTTTCACACAGAGAGTGGTGAATCTCTGGAACTCTCTGCCACAGAGGGTAGTTGAGGCCAGTTCATTGGCTATATTTAAGAGGGAGTTAGATGTGGCCCTTGTGGCTAAGGGGATCAGGGGGTATGGAGAGAAGGCAGGTACGGGATACTGAGTTGGATGATCAGCCATGATCATATTGAATGGCGGTGCAGGCTCGAAGGGCCGAATGGCCTACTCCTGCACCTAATTTCTATGTTTCTATGTTTCTATGTTTTTAGGTAGACACAAAGAATTGCAGAGAATGTTGAGATATTGATCGCGTGCAGGCAGGTGAGATTAATTTTTTCATGGCATCATGTTCAGCACAGATATTATGCCAATAGACAATAGACAATAGGTGCAGGAGTAGGACAATCGACCCTTCGAGCCAGCACCGCTATTTAATATGATCATGGCCGTTCATCCATGACAGACCATGATGGTCTGTTATTGGACTGTACTGTCCCAGGGGCAGCACAGTGGCGCAGTGGTAGAGGTGCTACGGATGTTGTCTGTACGGATGTTGTCTGTACGGAGTTTGTACGTTCTCCCCGTGACTGCACTCCAAAGATTTAAAGGTTTGTAGGATAATTGTCTGCGGTAAGATTGTAAATTGTGCTTAGCGTGTAGAATAGTGTCAGTGTACGGGGTGATCGCTGGTCGGCATGGACCCGGTGGGCTGGAGTGTCTGTTTCCGCTAAAGTTTAAAGATCTATGTTCTATGTTCCAACTCAAGTTCAGGCCAGTAGTTCGAGAATCTGCATGTTTAACATCCACACCACTGTCTGGTTTTCCTCCTTTATGAACAACATCCTCTGGTTCTGGACGTCAACGAGCAGAAATTCTTCCCCCTTTTTGGGGGATGGATAAGGTTTGAGTTCCCAAGGTTCTTTCCTTTGCTTGGAAAATGATTTGCAACTAGCATGGGACATGTCGCACCCTGGCCACTCTTCCATCAGGCAAAAGGCACAGAAGCTCGAAGGGCCGAATGGCCTACTCCTGCACCTATTTTCTATGTTTCTATGTTTCTAAGTGCGAAAACGTACGCCACCAGATTCAGGGGACAGTTTCTTCCCAGCTGCTATCAGGCAACTGAATCATCCTACCACAACCAGAGAGCAGCGCTGAACTACTATCTGCCACGTTGGTGTCCCTCGGACTATCCTTGACCGGACTTTGCTGGCTTTACCTTGCACTAAATGGCATTCCCTTATCATGTGTCTATGCACTGTAAACGGATTGATAGTATTCATGTATTGTCTTTCTGCTGACTGGTTAGCACGCAACAAAAAACCTTTTCACTGTACCTGGGTAGACGTGACAAAAATCTACAGTAGACTGAACTGAGTTCCCAAGGTCCTTGGCTAGGAACATGATTTGGAACTGGCATGCACGATTATAATACATTATTGACCACCATCGTGCTGCTTTAACCTCATCCAAGCAATATTGGGGTCGGCTATTTTCTTCTGGCTTGCTTCACCCAGTTGGTAGAAATTCAAGTTGACAAGGGTTACATCCTACAACTAAAAACAGCTGGAATTAATTAGAAATTATTAGTTAATAGCCAGCTGAGGTGAAATGCAATGGCCCATGAAATGATTGAAACACAAAGGCAATGAAGGTTAATTGACTCTTCATTTTAAAACTACCATTTGATGTGATGCGGTTGCAACGAGAGAATTTTTTTTCACGCAATGCAAAAAAATGCTAGAAATCCAACCATGCCCCGAACAATAAATCTTGCGTTCAATATTTCATCAGTGTTTGCTAAAAAAATTCTAAACAAAATGGTTATAGATTGATCAAGTTCCTGAATATTACCTGTATTTCCAGAACTTATTTCATTGCTTCACTGTCTAAACTTCTGTCAAAGTAATTGATGGGTTTTTTAACAAGTTTAACAAATGTAATCAACTAGGGAAAAGACTGCAAATGCCCAGCAATCCAGTCAGTGTCCGTTGAGAGAGAAATGGAAAATGATTTTACATGGTAAATGGTAGGGAATTACATGGTAAATGGTAGAGAATTGAAGAATGTAGGTGAACAGAGGGATCTGGGAATAACTGTGCACAGTTCCCTGAAAGTGGAATCTCATGTAGATAGGGTGGTAAAGAAAGCTTTTGGTGTGCTGGCCTTTATAAATCAGAGCATTGAGTATAGAAGTTGGGATGTGATGTTAAAATTGTACAAAGCATTGGTGAGGCCAATTCTGGAGTATGGTGTACAATTTTGGTCGGGAAGGATGTCAACAAAATAGAGAGAGTACAGAGGAGATTTACTAGAATGTTGCCTGGGTTTCAGCAACTAAGTTACAGAGAAAGGTTAAACAAGTTAGGGCTATATTCTTTGGAGCGCAGAAGGTTAAGGGGGGACTTGATAGAGGTTTTTTAAAATGATGAGAGGGATAGACAGAGTTGACGTGGAAAAGCTTTTCCCACTGAGAGTAGGGAAGATTCAAACAAAGGGACATGACATGAGAATTAAGGGACTGAAGTTTAGGGGTAACATGAGGGGGAACTTCTTTACTCAGAGAGTGGTAGCTGTGTGGAATGAGCTTCCAGTGAAGGTGGTGGAGGCAGGTTCGTTTTTTATCATTTAAAAATAAATTGGATAGTTATATGGATGGGAAGGGAATGGAGGGTTATGGTCTGAGCGCAGGTATATGGGACTAGGGGAGATTATGTGTTCGGCACGGACTAGAAGGGTCGAGATGGCCTGTTTCCGTGCTGTAATTGTTATATGGTTATATGGTTTTATATGGTTATTATCTCTGAACATTGATCAGGAGTGGAAATGGTTAGAGGTTAACCCAATTTGTGTGGACACAGACAAGCAATGGGGGAGGGGAGGGCCAGGTAGCATTTCTGGCGAAAAAGGATGGATGACATTTGGGTAGGGTCCTTTCTTCAGGCTTCAGATCAGGCTGATCAGGATCCCGACCTGAAACGTCACCCATCCTTTTTCTCCAGAGATGCTGCCTGACCTGCTGAGTTACTCCAGCACCCTGTGCCTATCAAGCGGTGGTGTGTGGTAGATTGGGGAGAGATTAAATTACAGCTGCGGTGACAATTTCATATCAGTATGAGCAAAATTAGGAAATTCTACTTCAATCAAGTCTCTTGATGAAATAAATGCCTGGGTAATTCAACGGGACAGGCAGCATCTCTGCAGAAAAGGAATAGGTGATGTTTCGGGTCAAGATACAAGATACAAGATACATTTATTTGTCACATGTACCAATTGGTACAGTGAAATGTGTGGTCACCAGTCTGAAGAAGGGTCGAGACCCTTCATCCGACTGAGATTCAGGGGAAAGGCGGTTGATGAGTTATCTTAAGAGACGGTGATTAAAGCATAAATATTTAACAATCCTCCAACAAACACTGTATTTGGTGACATCAAAGGTAGACGCAAAATCGAAGGTAGACATACAATGCTGGAGTAACTCAGCGGGCATGGCAGCATCTCCGGAGGGAAGGAATGGGTGACGTTTTGGGTTGAGACCCTTCTTCAGACACGTTGACACTATGTTGTTAATATAAGGATATTGATGCTTAAAACCTACTAGCAACTCTCCCCAATTTCTGCTCATGTCTTTTCACCCCATTTCCTTTCCCCACTTTTCCTGAAATTTACCTTGAGGTGATTTCCTAAAATGAAGTCCGTAAAAGCATATTGTGGTACTTTTCCAGGATTTGACAATGGTGGCAAAAATACTGAGCAAGCCACCATCATGAATGAATGAATGATTGAATGTATGAATGAATGAATGAATGAATACGTTTATAAGTTTATTAGCCAAGTATGTATACATACAAGAAATTTGCCTTGGTACTCTGCTCGCAAGTAACAACACGACAACACAATCATGGCTGACATTTCTCCACCAACCATACTATTACTAAAACTAAATTTGCACAAAAACAGTAAGCTATATCGCTAGGATTTTTTGCCAACTTACTCACCGTTCTCCTCTGCTCCAAGCGCATCAAGTTTTGTTCCGATCGGTGGAATATTACAAAAGTTATGAAGTTTTAAAAATCGTGAGATCAGCAGATTGGTCTTCTCGCCTGTCAGTTACCATGAAGGTAATGTCCCTTCTGGCACCCGCTGTCAATCACAAGGGCAAGGAGAATAAAGCCCCGGAGGCTGGGCATGAGCCCAGAAGTCAGGCATGACTCAGTCAGCCCGGAAGCCTGGAGGTCCGGAAGCCGTGAGTGAGAGTTGAGTCCAGAAAAGTGAGTGAGAGTCGAGTCAAGAAGCCGTGAGTGAGTGAACTGAGAGTCCAGAAACTGTGGGCCAGTGAACTGTGAGTCCAGATTCAGATTCAGATTCAGATTCAGATTCCCTGGAAGAGCGACATTGTCAACGATTTGAATAAATAATAATAAGTGTCCGGGGGGGGGGGGGGGTGTTGATTGGCAGTCACCGAGGTACGTTGTTGAGTAGAGTGACAGCCGCCGGAAAGAAGCTGTTCCTCGACCTGCTGGTTCGGCAACGGAGAGACCTGTAGCGCCTCCCGGATGGTAGGAGGGTAAACAGTCCATGGTTGGGGTGAGAGCAGTCCTTGGCGATGCTGAGCGCCCTCCGCAGACAGCGCTTGCTTTGGACAGACTCAATGGAGGGGAGCGTGGAACCGGTGATGCGTTGGGCAATTTTCACCACCCTCTGCAATGCCTTCCGGTCGGAGACAGAGCAGTTGCCATACCATACTGTGATGCAGTTGGTAAGGATGCTCTCGATGGTGCAGCGGTAGAAGTTCACCAGGATCTGAGGAGACAGATGGACCTTCTTCAGTCTCCTCAGGAAGAAGAGACGCTGATGAGCCTTCTTGATCAGAGTAGAGGTATTGTGGGTCCAAGAGAGGTCATCGGAGATGTTGACTCCCAGGAACCTGAAGCTAGAAACACGTTCCACCTCCGTCCCGTTAATGTGGATGGGGGTGTGCGTGCCGCCTCTGGACTTCCTGAAGTCTACAATGAGCTCCTTGGTCCAGAAGCCGTAAGTTAGTGAACTGTGAGTCCAGAAGCTGCCCGGCGCGTGGAGGCGGCCAGGAGCGCGGAGCCTGCCCGACTGCTGCAAACTCGAGATCCTGGGGAAGTGAGGAGTGAGAGTGGGGGTATTAAGGGAGCCGGGCACTGGTAGGGTTGGGCGCTGGCGGGGCTCAACACCCCCACCCACACACCCCCATTTCCCTCCCCTCGCACACACCCCTCCCCCAGCAGGCCATGGCAGCTGCAGGCCACGGCAGTGGTAGGCCAAGGCAGCACTCCCACCCCCTCCCCATCGGCCACCGACAGGCCCCCTCCCTGAGCTGCAGGACATTCCCCCCTCCCCCACTGGCCCCCGACAACCCCGCCTGAAGCCGTGCCCCTCCCCTCGCTGCAGGACACTCCCTCCACTGGCCCCCGACTGCCCCCGTCTGATGCCGTCCCGCTCCTCCGGCTGCAGAATGCAACAAGAAAGAATGGACTGAATAAATCTCCTCTTTAACATTTAAATTGGTGTTATATTTTAAGAGTTATTCACATTTTAAGCTTCAATAAATCCCTTTTCCACTTGCGTGCCTGTCAGCTGCACCTGCACAGTAATACCTGCGTGTTCTACGTCACAATGGGAACCCAATGGGCGGGAATGGCCGCTGGAGAGCCGCCAAGAGTGGGTGGGGGAAGGGGTTGAAGGGGGGGGATGGAGTAAGTGCGTGGGAGGTGGGGGGGTGGAAGGGCAAGGGGCGGAATGGGGGATTGAGGGGAGGAGGAGGGATCAGGGGCTTCACAACGGGAACCCGTCAGCTGCGCCTGCGCAGTTGGGGGCTATAGATTAGAATAGCCTTTTATTTGTCTATGCATGAGTGGTGGAATATTGGAATTGATGGAGAGGTCGAATTTTGGTTTGGGGGACCAGGCCTCCCATGTGAGAATGGGACCCAACGGGTCCCACTTAGTCTAGTTTAGATTCATGAATGAAGCAGAATAACAGAACATATCCCCCCCCCCCCCCTCCCCCCCCACCTCTTCTCTGTGCCCCACCTGTTGCACCTGGAACCTGGATTGGCACCCATTTTTGCCTCTCTCCCACCCCCAAGATTCCATCCTCTGGCTTCACAATTCGCACCTTCTTTATCCTTATCACACACTTTTTGCCCTTTCATCTTTGGCCTTTGCCCAACCATCTGCCAATCTGAAATCTCCCCTCACCTGTATCCACATGTCACTGGCGAGGCTTTGTCTTGCCCCCTGCTTCTCCTCCAGGTTTCTACCCCCCCGCCACCACAATCAGTTTGAAAAAGGGACCCGACCTTGGACTCTAGACACCACATATTCATGTTCTCCAAAGATGCTGGCTGACCCCTCAAGTTACTTTGTGTCGTTTTTTGTAAACCAGCATTCGCAGTTCTTTGTGTCT
The DNA here is from genome assembly GCF_028641065.1 of Leucoraja erinaceus. NCBI lineage: Eukaryota > Metazoa > Chordata > Chondrichthyes > Rajiformes > Rajidae > Leucoraja > Leucoraja erinaceus. The sequence goes on along the minus strand of NC_073383.1, from coordinate 69,950,699 downwards.
CTATCTGGAAGCACTTATGAGTTACAGATGAAATGAACTGGCACCCATCTAACTTCTGGATTTGATATTAGAGGCGATTTGGTGGGTAGGTGGATTGGTAAATATTTTCAATGTTTTACAAACAAGCCACAAATTTCCATTCAGAGAGATGAATTGTACCACATAATTTTTGTGTTATGTACGAATCATATGGTTTATTTCCCATTGAACATAGCTGGCGAGAAATGCAGAGCAATGGGATTGTTTTGTTCACAGGCATGTTTGGTTTAGTTTAGGTTAGAGAGACAGCTTGGAAACAGGCCCACTGAGTAGCAATGTTACAAAATTTTGAGATTTAAAAAATCAAGTCTGCAATTTATCCCATCAGATAAAGCATAAAAGGAAGTTTAATTTGACACCTAATTCACTTTCATATCTCAAGTATTTAAAAAGTTATGGCCATTTTCATACTCGGAAATAAGCATCTTGTTCCCTATTGATTTTCTATGGACATAACAAAAAAGCTGTGATCGTGTGCAGTCAAAAGCCCATAACCTTCTTAAAAATTAAGAGAACTGAATGAAATTTTCAGTTATCGTAGATTGAACCATTCTGAAACAAATATAAAATAATCTTACTTGGATGACCTGAAATTAAAGCATATAATTAGTTAGTTACCCAAGTGTAGCTAATTTCAAACTTCAATTACTAGATCTAAACACCTATCAATTTCTTAATAAATGATTAACATTTTTAAATAGCCTAAGTGTCCAAATAATATTCATAAATAATTCACAATACAACATGATTTTTAAATCTCATTTACATTAATTTATAGGCCAAATGGAAGGAATTTAGTGTTCAATTGCTGTAAATTAAAGTCCATTTTAAATCAGCTTTCCAGTGGGTTCCTGTGAACGCGCTGGTTTAGAACGTTCACATTGCGCTAGATTTGTGCCCCAAAAGCCCAGAAAAATACTGCGGGATATAATGGGGCCAAAATGAGCTACTCGCAACATTAAACTTTGTATAAAGGGAACTTAAGAAGCCCTTTTTAATGTAAAAATAAACAGCCTACCTTCTCTTGTCTGCTCTATGCGACCCTGACGGCTGCCGGTGGTCGCGGGTTTAGAGATTGATTTTTAAACTACTATAACTACTATACAAGGCCTTTAAAACTAATAATAGCTTTTGCGACGGGGTCTTTTTCAGCGATTTTTCATTAATAATTAACTAGGCTGAACATCTTCGATTGGAACAGCCTAGAGAAAATCGCGTTTTAAACCCGCCCCCCTCTAAACAGCGCCAAAATCGCGCACACGGGCTGGGACAGATTTTCAGCGATGCTTCAGGTAGGCTTTGCAACACACCTACACTGAGTTGATGCCGACCATTGATCACACTCGTTCTGTGTAATGCCTCTATCTCATCCACTTTTTTACATTCTATGGGCAATTTACAGAGACCATTTAATCTGCAAAGCCATAGATCTTTGGGGTGTGAGAGGAAACCAAAGCACCCAGAGGATATCCGTGCGGTCACAGGGAGAACATGCAAACTCCACACAGACAGCATCTGAGGTCTGGATCAAGCCCAGGTCTCTGGCAGCAGCTCTACCTCAACGTATCTCAAAATCATTACTTTCCCCCAAGCTATAGGCAATTGTTACCGTTGGGCAGCAAAGTGGTCATTTCTTTTCCTTGACACTTTTTGACCTTTCATCTTTGGCCTCTGTCAAATCTTCCACACCTATACCCATCTATCACTTGCCTGGCTTTGTCCTGCCCCTACTTCTCTTCAAGCTTTCTACCCTACTCCTCCCCCCCCCCCCCCCCCACCCTACAACCACAATTAGTTTGAAGAAGGGTCCCGACCATAGACCCGACACATCAACAATTCATGTTCTCCAAAGACGCTGGCTGAGCCGCTGAGTTACTCTAGCATTTTGTGTCCTTTTTTGTAAACCAGCATCTGCAGTTCCTTGTGTCTCTATCTGGAAACACTGATGTGTTTATGAGTTACAGATGAAATGGACTGGCACCCACCTAACTTCTGGGTTTGATATAAGTCAATCTGGTGGGCAGATTCCTTGCTTCCCTGCATCTCTTCTACACCCAGCCCTCCTTTCTAACACTGATCTGTCTCCTATCCACCCTCCCCCACACCAGTCAGTCTTCATTCCACCCCATCAAACAACTTCTTGACTCCCTGATTATCCTTGATCTCCATAATATCTATTGAACCCTGTCAATTTAGGAGCAGCACGGTGGGGTAGCGCAAGAGTGGCTGCCTTACAATGCCAGAGAACCTGTTCGATCCTGACTACGGGTGCTGCCTGCATGGAGTTTGTATGTTCTCCCTGTGACTGCGTGGGTTTTCTCCGGGTGCTCCGGTTTCCTCCCACACTCCAAAGACGTGCAGGTTTGGAGGTAAATGGGCTTCTGTAAATTGTCCCCAGTGTGTAGGATAGAACTATTGTAGGGGAGATTGCTGGTCGGCATGGACTTGTTAGGCCGAAAGACATGTTTCCATGCTATAGCACTAAAACAATTAGTCCAGGCCTTGCCAACCAATGTTCCAACTCCTGACTTTCTAATCACTGCTGTCTCTGCACTCCCTGTTTGGTCCAGACCATGTTGTACAGAGAGTGGAGTCAGTGGGGACTGAAGCTGGTGGATGTGGGGGATTTCTTTTTTCATGAGGAGAGCAGACATTTTCTTGGAGACTCTATGGCCTGTCCCACCAGCATGCGACTGCGTGCGGCAAGCGTGACCTAACGTGGTCGCTTGAGCCGTACGGCCTCGTGGGGCCGGTCCCACTTCGAGCGCCGGAGCCGTATGGAGTTGTGCGGGGGCTGGTCCCGACATCGCGCGGGGCTCCGAAAAACTGACACTGTCCAAAAATTCCGCGTGGCAAGCGCCTGTTGGCCTGCAGCAACATTGAGGCCGTACGCAGTGCCTCGACAGGCACAACTCCAGACGGCTACGCGGTTGGAAGCGGGACAGGCCCCGCGAGGCCGTACGCCTCAAGCCACCACGTTTGGTTGTGCTAGACGCATGCAATCGCATGCTGGTGGGATAGGCCCTTCTCTCTGTAGAAAGTCCTCAAACTCAAAGTCTATCAACAACATCTTAAGAACAAAGATAACAGCAGATGATTCAACACAATTTCAATAGGCACAATGATATTGTTTACTGTAATAATTTGAGTCTGAAAAATGGTTCCATTGAATACACATTTATAATTAGTTTAGTTTACTTTAGTTTTGAGATACTGTGTGGAAACAGGCCCTTCGGTCCACCGACTCTGGGTCTCTAAACTAAAACTAAACTAAACTAAGCTAAACTAAACTAAACTAAACTAAACTAAACTAAACTAAACTAAACTAAACTAAACTAAACCAAACCAAATTAAACTAAGCTAAACCAAACCAGCGATCCCCATACACTAGCACTATCCTACACACTAGGGACAAGTTATAATTTTTACCGAAACCAATTAATCTACAAACCTGCACGTCTTTGGAGTTTGGAGAAAGCCAGAGCACCCGGAGAAAATCCACATGGTCACAGGGAGAACGTACAAACTCCATACAGACAGTACCCATAGTCAGTGTCGAACCTGGGTCTATGGCGCTGTAAGGCAGCAACCCCACTGCTGCACCACCGAGCACATTGCAACTGACTAAATGCCTCTGAATGCTCAAGCAGCTTAGATGGGACTGAGTAACTCACGCAATGGTCTAACAACTTCAGAAGAGAGAGAGAGAACCCACACATCAGAAATTAAGGTGTGAGGGCTGACTCTTTGAGTGCACAAATAACCCAATTATTGATGGACATTGCAAATAGGCTATGACCACAGAGACTCAAAGAGCTGCAGATGTTGGTTTAGAAAGCAAGACGCAACATGCTGGAGTTACTCGGCAGGTCAGCAGAAAGCTCTCTGGAGGGCATGGATAGCTGACGTTTCAGATCAAGACCCTTATTTAGAGTCTGAGGATCTTCAGTGTTCTTGCCTAATACCATCAAAGTTGGTCTTGCCCCTATTTAGAACCCTGTCCTCATCCACACCAATGTTGAAGCTAATAGAACTGTGACCGCTGGTCCTAAATTGCGCACACACTGACATTTCAGTCACTTCGCCTGTCCAGTTCCGTACGAATAGGACAAGCTTCACCCTCTCCCTTGTTGGGCCCTTCTCAAACAGAGGAACAACATTAGGTATTCTCCAATCTTTGCGATGCTGCCTGTGGCTAAAGAAAAGGCAAAGAACTCTGTCAAGACTCCAGCAATTTCCTCTCTTGTCTCTCCCAATGACCTGGGACTTCAGGGCGGCACGGTGGCGCAGCGGTAGAGTTGCTGCCTTACAGCGCCAGAGACCTGGGTTCGATCCCGACCACGGATGCTGTCTGTTACCGGAGTTTGTACGATCTCCCCGTGACCGTGTGGGTTTTCTCCGAGGTCTTTGGTTTCCTTTGGGCTGACGTGTAGTACGCAACGGAACAGCATCTTTTTTTCATCCATTTCCGTAACCCGACCCTTGAGTAGGATGTTTGGCCCAACCCATTTGTTAGTTTCCTCCTCTTTCTAACAGGTATAAAATCCTCTTTGACCCTGTTCACCAAGGATATCTCATGAGCCCTATATGCCCTCTCGATTCCATGTTTTAAGTTTTCATATCTTTAGGTCAACACACTGTTTTCTTTTTTCATTAATAAGAGCCTGTTAATAACTGGATATCATCTGCAACCTTAATTTTTTTTTTTAAATTCTAACCTCGGTGTCATTAATTTAAGCAGCAAACAACAGTAGCATTGGCACTGAAGATAGATACAAAATGCTGAAGGTAGACAGAAATGCTGGAGAAATTCAGCGGGTGAGGCAGCATCTGTGGAGCGAAGGAAATAGGCGACGTTTCGGGTCGAGACCCTTCTTCAGACTCATCTGCAGTTCCTTGTACAAAATGCCTGAAGTAACTCAGCGGATCAGCCAGCTTCACTGGAGAAAACAGAAAAGGTGACATTTCGAGTGGGAACCCTTCTTCAGGCTGGAGACTGGTGTCTGAAGAAGGGTTCCATCCTGAAAGGTCATCTATTCTTTTTCTCCAGAGATGCTGCCTGACCTGTTGAGTTACTCTAGCATTTTGTGCCTACCTTTGGTATAAAATCAACATCTGCAGTTTCTTCCTACACAGTAGCTTTGGTAACGTCATTCTAAGACTCCATTTTCTACCACTTTGAACCACCACACTATAATACCCACTTTTTGTTCTTGCAAACAGCAGAATGGTCTGTTTCTGAGCTGAGATAGACACAAAAATCTGGAGTAATTCAACGAGTCAGTTCGCATCTCTGGAGGAAAAGAATAGGTGACATTCGGGTCAAGACCCTTCTTCAGACTGAGAGTCAGGTGAGAGGGAAATTAGAGATATAGAAGGTACATAGACCAAAAGAATGAAAGATAAGTAAAAAGCAATGAATATCAAGGAAATGTGGAGCCCACAATGATCCGTTGTTGGCTGTGGGGAAGGTGATATCGAGTGTCTTGACCTGATCTCAGTCTAAAGAAGGGTCTCGTCCCGAAACATCACCTATTCCTTATCGCCAGAGATGCTGCTTGACCCGCTGAGTTACTCCAGCTTTTTGTGTCTATCTTGGCACCGAAGATAGACACCAGCATCCGCAGTTCCTCCCTACACGCACTGTTTCTGAGCTGCACATTCTCTTTAATTCTACATAATGAAAACATTGAATATGTGGTCTATGTACTCACACCCAGGTCCTCTGCAGTCACTAGACCACATCACAAGTCAAGTGGAATGAATGCTTGGGAATCTATTCATGAAGCACAAATTAATTCTTTCTTTGTTCAAATTAACCCAGACTGCATTTCCAGCGTTTCTCATTCATTTCAGATGATCAGCTTTTTTTTGTTGTTGCATTTTTTGTCGTATGAATCGGCACAGCTGAAGGTTTTCGAGAAAGCCCAAGGCAGGGAGAAGATGTATGGCATGGAATGATTGAATCTTGTACTTTTACATGTCCTTACCTGCAGCAACGTTCCTGTCAAGCCCACATTGCTGTAAGAGGCCCGGCTAGCAACCTGCCCTGAAGCCTTATTCATTTGACACATTTGCAAAGACGGAGACAAAGCAAAGTGGGAGGTGGGGTGGGTGCAAGTGTAATAGATCTGAGAGCTCCCAGACTCTGTAAGTCATTGCATATCAAGTATAATTTAGGATAAGTATTCACTGACAAGATTAATAGCCTGAACATATGCAGGGTCACAGGTTAATGGATCGTTCATTACCCATATAATCTCTTTTTAAACACTTCTCGGGCTTCCTGCTCTACTTTGAGTACTTCTAGTAGAAGAGACCTGGTTTAAGTAGGCAGAGAGCTGTTCCATTAACATGGAAACATGATTGGCACCATACCATGATGTCAGCCTGGGAGATTCTTTTAAGAACTAGGAATCGCTCCAAGCCAGCCAACGTCTCTTGTTAAATCTGAACTGAATGCTGGTCCATGGGGGTAAAGATAATAAGGGATAATTAAAATCTCTCCAGGGCTTTATGGTTTTTGCTGGCCCATCCATATCTGATCATCCATATCAATTTCACTACAATTATCAGATGCAGATACATCTCATTTTGTCAGGGTGCTATTGTGAGCTGAAGATAGATTACCTTCCGTGCATGCCAATTACAATGACTGAATGTTTTTCAAACTATCACTTTCTTTGAAACTGACACACCGTTCTTTTTTTTCTTCAAATAACCTGTTTCAAATGACTTCCAGACTCCGTAAGAACCGGAGAACATAAGAAGACATCTGATGAGAAATTATGTCCAGCCCAATCATGCCTGTTCCTTTTTGCAATCCAGAAGCAATTTGCCGAATCGTGGATTTGTGCATTGCATTACTTCATCATGTATGGACAGATTTAATGACCTGCCCTGAGGTTATGAAATAGAAGTCCAAAATATGTATCCAACTTTTGCAACCTGCCTTTTCCAATTTGGCTGATTGCATTTAATAACTTAGCAGTTCAATTCAGCTTAGGAATCTATAATCCCCTGAATATTTGTTTAGCTTGAGATATCAAAGGTAGATAAAAATGCTGGAGAAACTCAGCGGGTATTCAAACTTTTCGTGTCAGTTTTGTATTTGTATGTACCATATAACCATATAACAATTACAGCACGGAAACAGGCCATCTCAGCCCTACGTCCGTGCCGAATCTACCGTGCCGATGGTAGTCCCATCTACCTGCACTCATACCATAAAGCAAACAACTAGTGCTAACAAATAGATAATGCTGGAAAACTGTGCAGGTTAGACCATGCATGTGGAAAGAGAAACTCATCATTTGATTGGTATTAGTATAACAATAACAATTACCTGCACCATCAGGCCCTATAACCCTCGAACATTTTTTTCCCATCCTGCATCATACCATATCCAATCTCATTTTTCCATATGATAAATTTATCGAAATTATGCCTCCAAACCTGCTTCCACCACTTCCACTGATGCTCATTCCACACCGCTACCACTCTCTGAGTAAAGAAGTTCCCCCTCATGTTACCCCTAAACTTCTGTCCCTTAATTCTGAAGCCATGTCCTCTTGTTTGAATCTTCCCTACTCTCAATGGGAAAAACTTATCCACGTCAACTCTGTCTATCCCTCTCATCATTTTAGAGACCTCTATCAAGTCCCCCCTTAACCTTCTGCGCACCAGAGAATAAAGACCTAACTTATTCAACCTTTCTCTGTAACCATGGTTTACCAATATAAACCATGGTTATATTGACACTCCAAGTCACATAACCTGTCTGAACTAGCAGAATAAGTGCCACTAATCATTCAAAGCATCCGAATCATAAATTAATCAGTCAAGAAAAATCAAGTTCAGCTTTCCAGATTTCTCCGGCTTTCCTGCTTTTCCTGCTTTACTCCATCTCCAGTCAATCTACATTGAATCATCTTCAAATTGGCATAAGTTTTCCCAAGTTTAGGTTTAAGTCTAGCATTATTACTGTCATGTGTATCGAGGTTCAGTGAGAAGATTTGTTTTTGCATGCTATCCAAACATGTCAGATAATACTATACAAAACAATTGGCAAACTTGAGTACAATAGGTAGAGCAAAGAGCAGAATTGCAGAATATAGTTGTGCAGCATTGTCGTGCATTGTAGCACATCAGCTCCACTGATAAAGTCCATTGTCTGCAATGGGCTGTAGAGGTGAATTGGACAGTACCTTATGTGTGGGCTGTTCAGAAGCCTAATAACAGACAGTAAGAAACTGTTCCTGAGTCTAGTGGTGCATGCGTTCAAGCTTCTGTATCTTCTGCTTGATGAGAGCAGGGAGAAAAAAAAATGACAGAGGTGGAACAAGTTTTTGATGCTGTTGGCTGCTTGTCCGAGGCCTCGTGGGAGTGTAGGTGGAATCAGTGATGGGAAGTTTGGTCTAGGTGATGAACTGGGTATGTCCACAACTCTCTGCAATTTCTTCAGGTCTTGGGCCGAGCTATTCTCAGACCAAGCTGTGATGCAACCTAACAATATGTTTTCTATGGCGCATCTGTAAAAGTTTGTAAAAGTCGTTGGAGAGATTCTGAATTTCCTCAGTCTCCTCAGGAAGTAGAGGGGCTAGTGTGCCTTCTTAGCTGTCACTTCAGTGTGGTTGGTCCATGACAGATGATTGGTAATATTAATGCCAAGGAACTTGAAGCTCTCAACCATTTCCACTTCGGCACCATTGATACTGATTTGGGGCATGTACTCCACCACGCTTCCTGAAGTTGATAACTAGCTCTTTCGTCTTGCTGACATTGAGGGAGAGGTTGTTGTCCTGACACCAGGTCACTAGGTAGTCTATCTCCGTCTTGTCATTGGTCACAAGTTGACAAGTTATTGGAGTAGAATTAGGTCACTCGGCCCATCGAGTCTACTGCGCCATTCAATCAAATGGCTGATCTCTGCCGCTGAATTCCATTGTCCTGCCTTCTCCCCGTAACTCTTGACATGCATTCTAATCAAGAACTTGTCTATGGCTGCCTTAGAAAATATCCACTGACTTGGCCTCCTTTATCTGCGGAACTCTCTGTGGCGATGAGTTCCGCAGATTGACTACCCTCTGACTAAAGAAGTCCCTCCTCATCTCCTTTCTAAAAGAGCGCCGTAATCCGTTCGTAATGCGGCCCACCCCAGTCATGTCATCTGCAAACCTGCAGATGGAGTTGGAGCTGAATGAGGGTAATTCACAAAGTTGTCCCCGATTTGCATTTTTCTCATTGGTCGCAACAATAATGTGAATAAGTATAGAATAAGTTATTTTCTCTTAAATCATACAGCAAGTGCTCCATATTTTTTTTTTTTAGTGAATAGCTATAATTAGTTTTCAATTCCTTATTAGAAATTTTTGTTCATAGATTATTTTAATTTGCAGAGAATTACAGACACAGCCCAGACGATCACACAAACCAACCTCCCTTCCATAATTTACACCTCGTGCTGCCTCAGCAAGGCCAGCAGCGAAATCAAGGACGAGTTGCACCTCGGCCACACCCCCTTCTCCCCTCTCCCATCAGGCAAGAGGTATAGAAGTGTGAAAACGCACACCTCCAGAATCAGGGACCGTTTCTTCCCAGCTGTTATCAGGCAACTGAACCATCCTACCATCAACAAGAGAGCAGTCCTGAGATACTATCTAACTTATTTGGGACCCTTGAACTATTTTTGATCGGACTTTACTGGCTTTATCTTGCACTAAACATTATTCACGTTATTCCCTTTATCATGTATCTGTACACTGCTGTGGATGGTGCGATTGTAATCATGTACTGACTTTCTATAGACTGTTTCACACGTAACAAAAGCTGTTCCCTGTACCTCGGTATGCGTGACGATAAACTAAACTCAATCTCAAAATAATTGTAGACACATTTATGTTTCAATGCACATTTATATACATATTGACATCTAACTGCCGTGCCTTAGCTCAATTGTCCAATCGATTCAGATTAACTGAGTCAATGGAAGCACAGAGTCAGAGGAAACTGAGACAGGATGTCAATCTCCCCTTTCATTCCACAACGAACCAATCATTCTCCCACCTTGTGTGTGTTGTTACAGGCCTCGGTTAGTTTTAAATTAAAACACTTATTTCATTGCATTAATCAGTCATTGTTTCATTTTCAACTGGTTTTATTCACATTCATAATAGACAGCTCAGAAATTATGTAGATTTTTTCTCTAGACTTTTAACATACCGTTTTTTTCTTTAGACTATTAACATCCCTTTGGAACTAATATATTACACAAGAGAGAAGCCATCAGCGGGGCAAATTTTGCTTCAGTTAAAAACAAGAGCATTGGAAAATACTGATCTCTGCTTTTGGTATCAAAAAAAAAAATAATTTGATGTATTACATAATAATTATAATGTTTATTTGATTGGGTTTCACCATATATTTTATTATTCTCCTTGATTATATATTTGAGCCCTCCCAATGCATGCGAGAAGCCACCTTTTTAATAACTAGACTGCCAGACTTAATAATCCCCATTAAGCTTCAGTATGAAATCATTGACAAATATATTGTTCTTCAGTTATAATTGGTACAACCCCTGAAACCACATGCGTTTCATTTATAAACAGGACAACTCACATAAAATTGTCACAGTGAGAGATAAAATACAAATGATGAAGTGAGATAAAACGATCATTTATATTTACAAAACAATTTTTTTTTTTAATATACATTAATGCTCAGTAGGAAGTCATAATCCAAAATTGGTAAGTTATAACATACATCATAGTGTATGTACTTTACAGCATGGAAAACAGGCCCTACAGCTCAACTTGCCCATGTTGACCAAGGTGCTCCATCTGAGAGGCAACATTTTCACACAGAAGGTGGTGGGTACATGGAATGAGCTGCCAGAGGAGGTTGTTGAGGCAGATACAATAACAACATTTACAAGACATTTGGATAGGTACATGGACAGGAAAGGTTTAGAGGGATATGGACCATATGAGAGCAGATGGGTGTGTGTGTGTGTGTGTGTGTGTGTGTGTGTGTGTGTGTGTGTGTGTGTGTGTCTGTGTGTGTGTGCGTGAGTGTGTGTGTGTGTGTGTGTGTGTGTGTGCGTGTGCGCGCACGTGTGTGTGTGTGTGTGTGTGTGTGTGTGTGTGTGTGTGTGTGTGTGTGTGTGTGTGTGTGTGTGTCTGTGTGTGTGTGTGTGTGTGTGTGTTGTGTGTGTGTCTGTATCGTGTGTGTGTGTGTGTGTGCGTGTGTGTGTGTGGGTGTGCATGTGTGTGGGGGGTGTGTGTGTGTGGGTGTGTGTGTGTCTGTGTGTGTGTGTGTGTGTCTATTTGTATGTTTGTGTTTGTGTTTGTGTACATATACATTGTATACTCGACCTCTGTACAATTGTTCATAAGTTCATACGTTCATACGTGATAGGAGCAGAATTCGGCCCATCATGTCTACTCTGCCATTCAATTATGGCTGATCTATCTTCCCCTCTCAACCTCATTCTCCTGCCTTCTCTCCATAACCCCTGACACCCATACCAATCAAGAATCTGTCAATTACTGACCTAAAAATATTAATTGACTTGGCCTCCACAGCCTTCCGTGGCAATGAATTCCACAAATTCACCGCCCTCTGACTAAAGAAATTCCTCCTCATCTCCTTTCTAAAGTTATGTCCTTTTATTCTGAGGCTGTGGCTCTGGTCCTAGACTCTCCCACTAGAGGAAGAGTTTGGATTGGTGAAGAATTTTGGATAAACTCAACTTAAATCCATAATTGTTATTATGGTCACAGGTACTAAGGTACAGTGAAAAGCTTTGCTTTGCATGCTATCCAAACAGGTCAGATGTGCCACATACAGATACAACCAATTCAAACTTAAGTAGAATAGATAGAGCAAAGGAGATGATACAGACATTGCAGTGCACCAGTTTCTTGGACAAATTTCAATGTCCTCAATGGGGTGGAGATGAATCGAGCACGGATGGACCGTTCCAAAGCTGATAACTAACGGGAAGAATGTTCCTGCATCTGGCAGTGCAAGCTTTCAAGCTTCTGAACCTCCTGCCAAACGGGAGCAGAGAAAAGAAGGAATGACTGGCGTGGGATATGTCGTGAGTTATGTTGGCTGGTTTTCTGAGGCAGTGCGAAGTGTAGATAGAGTCAATAGCAGGATGTCTGGACTGTGTGATGGACTGTGCTACATCTACAACTCTCTGTAATGTCTACATACGTTCATATGTTCTAGGAGCAGAATAAGGTCATTTGGCCCATCTACTCTGCTATCAATCATGGCTGATTTATCTCTCCCTCTTACCCCCATTCTCCTGCCTTCTCGCCAAAACCCTCGACACCCTTATAAATCAAGAATCTGTCAATCTTAAAAATATTCTTTGACTTGGCCTCCACGTCTGTCTGTGGCAATGAATTTCACAGATTCACCAAATTCTTGCAGCCTTGGGCACAACTGTTCCCAAACAAGTTGTGATGCAATTGATATGATATGCCATTTATTGTCACTATACATGTACAGTGAAACTGAAAGCTGCTCGTACTCAGTGCATACATACAATTTTACACAAAAAACAAGAAACAGAAAAACAAAACAGAAGGGAGATGGGGGGGGGGAATAGGTGCACAAATTCTACGGCGCTACATACATATATACATATATACAGATGGAAGTCCGTGTTGGGCGGTGTAGTCAGTGCATGTGTGGATTTGAATTTATGGTAGATATAATTCTCGGGAAGCAGCTATTCCTGAGTCAATGTGATAAATTGATGTGCCTTCTTGGCTATCACTCCTTGTTCTTTATAATGCTCTTGGTCTTCTTTTGGAGCATTACAATAATGGTGCTAGAAGAAAGATAATCGGTTAACACCCTATGCTCATGTCATAGAAACATAGAAACATAGAAAATAGGTGCAGGAGTAGGCCATTCGACCCCTTCGAGCCTGCACCGCCATTCAATATGATCATGGCTGATCATCCAACTCAGTATCCTGTACCTGCCTTCTCTCCATACCCCCTGATCCCTTTAGCCACAAGGGCCACATCTAACTCCCTCTTAAATATAGCCAATGAACTGGCCTCAACTACCCTCTGTGGCAGAGAGTTCCAGAGATTCACCACTCTCTGTGTGAAAAAAAGTTTTCCTCATCTCGGTCCTAAAAGATTTCCCCCTTTATCCTTAAACTGTGATCCCTTGTTCTGGACTTCCCCAACATCGGGAACAATCTTCCTGCATCTAGCCTGTCCAACCCCTTAAGAATTTTGTAAGTTTCTATAAGATCCCCTCTCAATCTTCTAAATTCTAGCGAGTAGAAGCAGAGTCTATCCAGTCTTTCTTCATATGAAAGTCCTGACATCCCAGGAATCAGTCTGGTGAACCTTCTCTGTACTCCCTCTATGGCAAGAATGTCTTTCCTCAGATTAGGAGACCAAAACTGTGCGCAATATTCCAGGTGTGGTCTCACGAAGACCCTGTACAACTGCAGTAGAACCTCCCTGCTCCTATACTCAAATCCTTTTGCTATGAATGCTAACATACCATTCGCCTTCTTCACTGCCTGCTGCACCTGCATGCCTACTTTTAATGACTGGTGTACCATGACACCCAGGTCTCGTTGCATCTCCCCCTTTCCTAATCGGCCACCATTCAGATAATAATCTACTTTCCTGTTTTTGCCACCAAAGTGGATAACCTCACATTTATCCACATTATACTGCATCTGTCATGCATTTGCCCACTCACCCAACCTATCCAAGTCACCTTGCAGCCTCCTAGCATCCTCCTCACAGCTAACACTGCCCCCCAGCTTCGTGTCATCCGCAAACTTGGAGATGTTGCATTCAATTCCCTCGTCCAAATCATTAATATATATCGTAAATAGCTGGGGTCCCAGCACTGAGCCTTGCGGTACCCCACTAGTCACTGCCTGCCATTGTGAAAAGGACCCGTTTACTCCTACTCTTTGATTCCTGTCTGCCAACCAGTTCTCTATCCACATCAATACTGAACCCCTAATACCGTGTGCTTTAAGTTTGTATACTAATCTCTTATGTGGGACCTTGTCGAAAGCCTTCTGAAAGTCCAGATCTAACACATCCACTGGTTCTCCCTTATCCACTCTACTAGTTACATCCTCGAAAAATTCTATAAGATTCGTCAGACATGATTTACCCTTCATAAATCCATGCTGACTTTGTCCAATGATTTCACCACTTTCCAAATGTGCTGCTATCCCATCTTTAATAACTGATTCTAGCAGTTTCCCCACTACCGACGTTAGACTAACGTCTGTAATTCCCCGTTTTCTCTCTCCCTCCCTTTTTAAAAAGTGGAGTTACATTACATATCAGGATATAAATATTGAAAAAGATGAAAAAGATTGTTGCACAGCATGCCTCTTGCCCTTACAGCTAACAAGGAAAATAAATGTGGTGATTAACTTTGCTTTGACTTGACCTGTTTCCTTTTCTTCCGAACATCAATTAGTATTTCAGTAAAGATACACAAAATTGCTGGAGAAACTCAGCGGGTGCAGCAGCATCTATGGAGCGAAGGAAATAGGCGACGTTTCGGGCCGAAACCCTTCTTCAGACTGATGGGTTGAAGAAGGCTGAAGAAGGGTTTCGGCCCGAAACGCCGCCTATTGTATTGTATTGTATTGTATTGTATATTGTATTGTATATCTTTATTGTCATTTCCTTCGCTCCATAGATGCTGCTGCACCCGCTGAGTTTCTCCAGCAATTTTGTGTATCTTCGATCTTCCAGCATCTGCAGTTTTTTCTTGAACAACATAGTATTTCAGTAAGTTCAGTATTTGGTTATTTCACTCCTGGAGGAGCTCAGTTTAGTATAGGGATACAGAGCAGAAACAGGCCCTTCAGATCACCGAGTCCACACCGGCTAGCGACCAAAGATGTCAGAGAAAAGTCCACGTGGTCATGAGGAGAACGTGCAAACTCCATACAGACAAGCACCCAAAGTCAAGATCGAACCCAGGTCTCTGGCACCGTAAGGCAGTTATGCCCCTCTCCCACTTAGGAAACCTGAACGGAAACCTCTGGAGACTTTGCAACCCACCCAAGGTTTCCATGCGGTTCCCGGAGGTGCCCGGAGGTTTTTGTCAGTCTCCCTACCTGCTTCCACTACCTGCAACCTCCGGCAACCACCTGCAACCTCCGGGAACCGCACGGAAACCTTGGGTGGGGCGCAAAGTCTCCAGAGGTTTCCGTTCAGGTTTCCTAAGTGGGACAGGGGCTTAACTCTACCGCTACGCCAACATGCCGCCCTATACACTGTACACAAAACTTTTATCTTCTGCAAATCTGTTTTTCTTGTACATATTACAATATGCCCACAATCTGTTGACATCCAGCAGTGATCTAAACTGCAGCAGAGAAGTAAATTAGCAAAAAAGAGGAAGTTTGTTAAAACCTGATATAGTGCAAGAGGAAACAGGAACAGACTGCCTCTTGACTATCTCCAGTTAGCTTCCTGTGTAAAGCCAAGTAGTAACAACATTATTGCAGTAGTATATGGCTGGCTTAGCTCGAGTAGTGAATGTTATCAGTTTGTACTTAGGGCATTAGATTGTTTCAAAATCATATTACAAGTTGCATTTATAAAATCCCACTTCAGGATAGTTGTGTTGCAACTTAAAACTCTCCAATAAGATACAAAATAACAAGTTTAAGTGTTTATTATATAGTTCCACTTGCTAAAATATGGTGTGTAACCAAATGGCAACTTTTCTATTTGATCTAACATAAATATTTAACTGATGCCTATCTGCCAAACGCAAAACAAGAAAGAGTAATGCTGACAAATAAAAAGGGCTAGGTTTTCCCAACTTACACCCAAAATAACTGAAAAGATCTACTCTGACAATGTATTTCTTTTTTATTTTGGTAAAACAATGTTGTTGATTTATTTTATATAACGTTGGCTATATATTTCTCTTTAGGAGTATGAGTTTTAATTACAGATACAGTGCATTGGGTATTTAGTTTAGTTTAATTTAGAGATACAGCGCAGTAACAGGCCCTTTGGCCTACCGAGTCCGCGCCGACCTCCGATCCCCGCACATTAAAGGGCCTGTCCCACGAGCATGCGTTCGCATGTGGCGAGCACGACCTAATGTGGTCGCTTGAGCCATACGGCCTCGCGGGGCCGGTCCCACTTTGATCGCCGGAGCCGTATGGAGTTGTGCGGGGCTGGTCCCGACATCGCGCGGGGCTCCGAAAAACTGACACTGTCCAAAAATCCCGCGTGGCAACGGCCTGTCGGCCCGCAGCCGCATTGAGGCCGTACGCAGCGCCTCGACGCCGTACGCAGCGTCTTGATGGTGTACACCTAGCACGTGGCGTTGCGCGATGACGTCACCGCCCGGCATGCTGTTGCGTGATGACGTAACCGCCCGACGCCGTGCGACGTCCAAATTCAGTCGGCCCGCTTCCTGCCCAGCTGATTGGTGAGTATGATGTCGGGACCAGCTCCAGACGGTTCCACGGTTGGAAGTGGGAACGGCCCCGCGAGGCCGTACATCTCAAGCCACCACGTTTGGTCGCGCTCGCCGCATGCAGTCGCATGCTGTTGGGACAGGCCCTTAACACTATTCTACACACACTAGGGACAATTTACAATTTTTCACCAAACCAATTTGCCTACAAACTTGTATGTCTTTAGAGTGTAGTGAGAGGAAACTGGAGCTCCTGTAGTAAACCTGTTTAGGTCATGGGGAGAATGTACAAACTCCATACAGACAGCACCCGTAGTTGGGATCAAACCTGGGTCTCCAGCGCTGTAAAGGGCCTGTCCCACTTAGAAGACCTCCACCGCGACCTCAGGCGACAAAATAAATCAAGGTGGCGGTGACCTACGATTTCCTACGACCTTCCTCGACTATATTTATGACCTCCTACGACCTTCCAAGACTATGTTGAAGACCTCCTATGACTATGTTGAAGACCTCCCTCGACTATGAAGAGACCTCCTTCGACTATGTTGAATACTGGCTTCGACCTGGTCTCTGGCAAATCATTGTGAACAATGCAAGCAAGGAAGGAACTAGTTTGGAGGATGTTGGTAAATATACAACCAGTGCTGTTTGCAGTAGCCCTTTTGTTTCAGCAGCCTTTTAGGGAAGACAGAAGGGGAAGCTTAAGGGTGAAGAGGGAGCACAAGAAGAGGTTTCAATGGGTGTATGGAGATGATGTGATGGACTGTCCCAGTACACCAGATGATTGGAAGAGAGTGACGCTGGGCTTTGACAAAAGATAAAACTTTAAGCACACGTGTGGGGCAGTGGATGGCAAGCATGCCATTCTTGTCCCTGTCCCTGTACCCCTCATTTTCCTATTCGTACAGGATGGCATTCTGCTGGAACCATTCCTCAAGGTCCCCCTCCTGCTGCCTGGTGAAGGTGTAGGGCATAACCTTCCTCCAGCCCTCCCTCACCACCAATGGGGCATCTGCCTCTGATGCTGTGTCAGACACAGGAGAAAGGGCTGCTTTGCTGCCTTCAAATGAGGCAGTGAAGGATGGGGTGGTGGTGCGGACATATACTACCACCCTGGTCTCCTCCTCCAGGGGTCTCCCATGCGGGGCTACCTCCTCCTGCACTATCACCTCCAGTGGCATCACCTCCTGCCACTCATCCTCCTGGGTGGGCAACACCTGCATGGCAGGTTTTTTTTAAGTTTGTGCCCTCCCCCTGCGCTGCTGCCTTTTTGGTGCCATCTCTAAACCACAAGTCGCCTCTCCAGAAACCTCTCCAGCTATGAATGAACATGCCTTGGAGTGACAGAGGTGACGTTCTGCTGTTTAAATTACCTTTTTTTCTATTGACCTTTTCTTCACCTTGGAGCTATCACCTTCGAATACCTACGACTAGCATCACGACCTACTACGACCTACCTACAAGTAAAAAGTATCGATTTTTTTCCATGGCGACCATTTTTTAACTCGTGGACATTTTTTATACGCTGCGACCTACTTGAGGCCACGAGTATTCAGAGACCACTCACGAGCATGAGGAAGGGTTACAAAGACCTCCTATGACCTCGTGGTGACCATGCTGCAAGTATGAGTCAAGGGCAAACTCGGCAGAGGTCGCCAATTAGGTTGTGAAAGTGGGACAGGGGCTATAAGTAACTGTTCTACCACTGCATTACCATGCCACCCTGTGTTGGTCAATCACATCTATCACAACTGTTTGTTAAAATGTCATTGAATGTATGGATTTTTGACATGACTGGGAAACTCAGGGGGAGGGGCGAATGGGGGGAGCCAAGGGGGTCGAATCCAGATTAGTAAAATTGTTGGAAGCTGCGAATAACTTTGAATGAATAGGTATTAATCAATTATCATTATTAAATTAGTTACCGATTATTCAAGAACCCAAAGGTAGCTGCTTTTGTCTAAAGTTTTCATCAATACAAAAAATATCTAATTTTGCTTGTCATTAATAATAATCAGAAAATAATCAGAAAATCAGCTTAATATTGAAAATTCAAGCCCTACATATTAAAGGTACTCTTTTTCTATCGAAAAGCCAACTTTGTCGCAATTCACCGAACTGCATCCAACCTTGCAATTTAATTTTCCAGGATATTAGATGGGATGACTAGGTCAGCATTTGTCATCCATTCCCCTTTGCCCCTCAATGAATGGCTAAAGGGCCTGTCCCACTGTACGAGGTAATTCAAGAGCTCTCCCGAGTTTAAAAAAAAATCAAACTTGTGGTAAGCACGTAGAATGTATGTAATGGGTACGTCGGAGCTTGGGACATCTCTTAGCGGCTCATAATGCTAACGGCAGGTAATCGGGAAATGCGTTAAGCTCGTGAAGACTCGTGAAGAATTTTCAACATATTGAAAAATGTCCACGAGAGCGCCGAATACCTACGAGCGGCTATTACCGTAATTCTCCAAGTTGGAATCAAGGCAAACTTGGGAGAACTCTTGAATTAGCTTTTACAGTGGGGCAGGCCCTTTAGTATTTATTAGACTGTGGGACTCCTTGGGTCCCAGCTTCACATGGGAGGGCTGGGTCTCCCAACGCAATATTCCACCTCTTCACCAATTCCACTATTGTTGGCCAGCGGGGGGGGGGGGGGGGGGGGGGGGGGGGGGGGGGGGGGGGGGGCTTCTGGGGTGCTAGTATGGGTGTTGTGGGCTGAAGGGACTGGTTTCCAGAGGGCTAGTATGGACATTGTGGGGAGAATGGATACATGGGCTGGCGGCTCAGTCACTCAAGCCTGGTGTGCTGGCAGCTCACTCACTCAAGGCTGGTGGGCTGATAGTTGACTCACAGCTATTCCTTGAAATGCCACTCCAAGCAGGGTGCAAGGCCACCAAATTCGAGTGCTGTTTCCTACCACTTCAAGCAGGGTGCAAGGCTACCAAATGCAAATGCAGTTTCATACCATTTAAACCAGGGTGCAAGGCCACTAAAGACTGAGAGTCGTGACCTCTCCCTCCCCCTTCTTGCCGAGACTGAGCCACGCCTACACATCCAGGTTTTATAGTGCCTCCCACCAGTAGGGGCGTGGCCTTCATGGCGTGATTGACAGGAGAGAGAATCTCAACATTTTTTAAACACTAATAACTATTTTTCATTGCTGGGAAAATTCCTCACCACCTGTTGAACGGAGGGGGACTGAGTATGATGGCCAAAAATCACAGCCATACGTGGTAGCGTTTTTCCTAAAATCAATATAATGCGCAAACAGAAAGTGGGCAATATTAGTCTTTCAATTATATGGACTGCAAGACAACTTTAGCATTCTCAAACCAACTTTTCAATTAAGCAAGGCAACTTTTGCATTCTCAAACCAACTTTTCAATTTGGCAAGGCAACTTTAGCATTCGCAAACCAACTTTTCAATTAGGCAAAGCATTCTCAAACCATCTTTTCAATTAGGTAAGGCAACTTAAGCATTCTCAAACCAACTTTTCAATTAGGTAAGGCAACTTTAGCATTCTCAAACCAACTTTTCAATTAGGTAAGGCAACTTAAGCATTCTCAAACCATCTTTTCAATTAGGTAAGGCAACTTAAGCATTCTCAAACCAACTTTTCAATTAGGCAAGGCAACTTTAGAATTTGCAAACTAACTTTTCAATTAGGCAGGGCAACTTTAGCATTCTCAAACCAAAACACACCTTTAGCTAGCATTTTCAAACCAAAGCACACTTTTAGCTAGCATTTTCAAACCAAAATACACATTTAGCAAGCATTTTCAAACCAAAATACATTTTTAGCGACCATTTTCAAACCAAAACGCACTTTTTGCAAGCATTTTCAAACCAAAACACATTTTTGCAAGCATTTTCAAACCAAAACAAACATTTAGCAAGCATTTTCAAACCAAAAAACACTTTTAGCGGGCATTTTCAAACCAAAAAACTATTTTGCATTTTCAAACCACATTAAGGGCACTCACAGTTTAGTAGACATGTGTTCAGTGTTATTTACAGCTCAGACTGAGAGACGTGACCCTCTCGCTCCCCCATCTTGCAGAGACTGGCTGAGGCACTCAACACTTCTAGGTTTTAAAGTCCCTCCAGAAGGGGCATGGCCTTCAGGAGAGAGAATCTCAACATTTTTTAAACATTAATAAGTCTTATAATTTTAATCGATGGGAAAAATCCTCTCGTCCTGCGCAGCAGAGGGGGATGCTGAGTAAGATAGCCAAAAATCACAGCCGTAATTGGCAGCGTTTAAAAAAAATCAATATATAGTGCAACAGGAAGTGGTCAATATGAGACTTTTAGTAATATACTGAAGATGAGTCAATTCTGATACTGTTGGTTTAGCATCATAGATAGGCAAAACTAGAGAAGAAAGGCAAGTTTTCCTTCCCATAGGAACTTAGGTGAATTGAATGATTTTAGAACATTAGTTCAACACGATCATTTTTAACTTCCCGATTCGAGGGCGGCACAGCTGGTAGATCTGCTGCCTCACTGTGCCTGGGGCCCAGTTTTTATCTCAATCTCAGATGCTGTTTGTGTGGAGTTTGCATGTCATCCTTCTGACTGCATGGGTGGGTTTCTTGGATTTATGGAATCAAGGGATATAGGAATAAAGCAGGAACGGGGGGTACTGATTTTGGATGATCAGCCATGATCATATCGAATGGCAGTGCTGGCTTGAAGGGTCAAATGGCCTACTATTTTCTAGGTTTCTATGTTTCTTCTGGGTGCTCCAGTTTCCTCCCACATCCCAATGATGCGTGGGTTAATTTGCCTCTATAAGTCTAAACTGTAGGGAGTGGATGAGACAGTGAGATATGATAGTCTTAGTGGGAACAGGTGAATGGGTGATCGATGGTGGCGTGGTCTCAGTGGGCTGAATGGCCTGCATCCAATCTGTATCTCAAAACTAAAACTGAAGCTTAACTGTATACAAATCCCACAATTGCTACGGTGGGATTTAAACTCGGACTTCATTGTGCCATAAAGTCAAACAGAAAGGACTGTTTGAAGAAGGGTTGCGACCCGAAACGTTGCCTATTTCCTTCGCTCCATAGATGCTGCCTATGGGCACTCACAGAGTTGCGTTTCTCCAGCATTTTTGTCTACCTTCGATTTTCCAGCATCTGCAGTTCCTTCTTAAACAGAAAGGAAATGGGCCTGTCAGCCATTGAGATCATGTTGACTAACAATCACACATTAACATACATTTTTAATTCTCCCCGTGTGATTATTGGTCCAATCCTCTATGTTAATAGTCCAATAAATGAATTACCACCCTACCCACGGCCTCAGGAGGTGAGTGAAAGCTATCCATGCAACTTTTCAATGTTTAAGGCATACTATCATGGGCATTTCTATGTAGAAAGATAGAACTGCAGATGCTGGTTTATACACAAAAGGATACAAGGCGCTGGAGTAAATCTGCATCGTCAAGCAGCATCAATGGTGAATATGGACAGGTGAATTTTCTTCAGTTTGATGGAGGATCTTGACCTGAAACATCTCTTTTCCATGTTCTCCTGTGATGCTGCCTGACCTGCTGAGTTAAGGGCCTGTCCCACGAGCATGCGACTCCATGCGGCAAGCGCGACCTAAAGGGCCGGTTCCACCAGCATGCGCCTGCATGCGGCAAGCGCGACCAAACCAGAAACGGGGGCCGTGCGGAGGTCGAGTGAGTGACATGAAGTTCGAGCGAAGTCCGCGGGAAGTTCGCGCGTGATGTACACCCGTCGAGGCGGCCGCGGGCCGGCAGGCCGTTGCGCCGCAGAATTTTTGAACACGGTCAGTTTTTCCGAGCCCCGCTCGATGTCGGGACCAGCTCCGCACAAATCCATACGGCTCCGGCGATCAAAGTGGGACCGGCCCCGCGAGGCCGTACGGCTCAAGCGACCACATTAGGTCGCGCATGCAGGCGCATGCTGGTGGGACAGGTCCTTTACTCTTGTACCCTTATGATCATCCTTCTTGATGTACTGCACGTTGATGCTGCAGGACAGGCAATGGCTGTCAGGGATAATGTACCTGACAGGTAGATGGGAAGAAGGGGTCATGCCTGTAAAACCCTACCCTAGAGGTTGAGGGTGACCGGCAGCAGTTCAGGAAACAGGTCAACCAGAGAGTGAGGTTTACCAAATCAACGTTTGGACTAAGGCCGTGATGAGGCCTGGAGCCAAGTGATCCAGGAGAAATGCAAATTGAGCTACAGCGAGCAGAGTATTGTTGAGATGGTAAATGGTAGGGAATTGAAGAATGTAGGTGAACAGAGGGATCTGGGAATAACTGTGCACAGTTCCCTGAAAGTGGAATCTCATGTAGATAGGGTGGTAAAGAAAGCTTTTGGTGTGCTGGCCTTTATAAATCAGAGCATTGAGTATAGAAGTTGGGATGTAATGTTAAAATTGTACAAGGCATTGGTGAGGCCAATTCTGGAGTATAGTGTACAATTTTGGTCGCCTAATTATAGGAAGGATGTCAACAAAATAGAGAGAGTACAGAGGAGATTTACTAGAATGTTGCCTGGGTTTCAGCAACTAAGTTACAGAGAAAGGTTGAACAAGTTAGGGCTTTATTCTTTGGAGCGCAGAAGGTTAAGGGGGGACTTGATAGAGGTTTTTAAAATGATGAGAGGGATAGACAGAGTTGACGTGGAAAAGCTTTTCCCACTGAGAGTAGGGAAGATTCAAACAAGGGGACATGACTTGAGAATTAAGGGACTGAAGTTTAGGGGTAACATGAGGGGGAACTTCTTTACTCAGAGAGTGGTAGCTGTGTGGAATGAGCTTCCAGTGAAGGTGGTGGAGGCAGGTTTGTTTTTATAATTTAAAAATAAATTGGATAGTTATATGGATGGGAAGGGAATGGAGGGTTATGGTCTGAGCGCAGGTGTATGGGACTAGGGGAGATTATGTGTTCGGCATGGACTAGAAGGGTCGAGATGGCCTGTTTCTGTGCTGTAATTGTTATATGGTTATATGGTTATAGATAGACACAAAAAGATGGAGTAACTCAGCGGGTCAGGCAGCATCTCTGCAGAAAGAGAATAGGTGATGTTTCGGGTCGGAACGCTTCTGACCTGAAACGTCACCTATTCTCTTTCTAATGAGATGTTGCCTGACCCGCTGAATTACTCCAGCACTTTGCTTCTATTCTTCGGTATAAACAAGCATCTGCAGTTCCTTCCTACTCAGGGTATCATTAAGTATCACTGCATGGCACCGCCAATAACTAATGTCGACTGATCTTCGAGAGAAGATTGATATGGCAGTAATATATGACATGCTTTTGAATACATGGATACGTGGGAAATGTTCCCCAGGGTCACGTGGATGCCAGCATTGCTATAATAGAGTGACTAGAGGCACAGCTATTTCTGGAGCACAACGTTTCAGCAGTGCGACCAGATGGCCCCATTGTCTCTAGTGTATCTAGTGTGCTTAACCATTTCTTCACTTCATGGAGTGAATCAAATTGCCTAAAGAAAGGCTTCGGAGACAGTGTTGACCTCGGGAAGAATGGAGTTCAGCTCTACTGACTGCCCATGACGGCAAATACCATCTCTATCATCACTGAGGATGGGATGTTCTTGGACCCTGCTCCTCCCGTTGAGTCTTTAATTACCCACCACTATTTTTGACAGAATTGTGGAGTTTTGATCAGATTCATTGTCTATGGGACATCCTAGTCTTGCACACTCCATGTTGTAGGAAGGAACTGCAGATGCTGGTTTTAAACCGACGATAGGCTCAAAATGCTGGAGTAACTCAACAATGTACAAGATGGACACAAAATGCTGGAGTAGCTCAGTGGGACAGGCAGCATCTCTGGACAGAAGGAATAGGTGATGTTTTGGGTCGAGACACTTCTTCAGTCTGAAGAAGGGCCTCGACCTGAAACGTCACCTATTCCCTCTATCGAGAGATGCTGCCTGTCCCACTGAGTTACTCCAGCATTTTGTGTCTGTCTTGTACATGCCATGATGTTTTGTAATTTAGAGTGCATGCAGTAATACTGTTTAGTTTAGTTTAGCTTAGAGATTCAGTGTGGAAACAGGCCCTTCGGCTCACCGAGTCCGCATTGACCAGCGATCCCCGCACACTAACACTACTCTACACACACCAGGGACAATTTACAATCTTTACTGAAGCCAATTAACTTACAAACCTGTATGTCTTTGGAATGTGGGAGGAAACCAGAGCACCCGGAGTAAACCCACACGGTCACAGGGAGAACGTGAAATCTCCGTAGTGACAGCACCCGTAGTCAGGATCGAACCCGGGTCTCTGGCACTGTAAGGCAGCAACTCTACCACTGTGCCACCAAGCCACCCAAGTGCTCTGCCTCACTCTTTTGGCACTATGTGCTTAGGGCCTGGTGCTGCAATTGTTGTGGAATATTATACTGAATTTATTGATCGTTCACAGCTGTTCATAAATTCCCAATTTTAAGATTATAGATCTGTTCCAATTTATCTAATTTACATTACATCAGTCCCCTTACAAACCAATAGAGGGTCTTCTCTGTGAAAACTCAGGACTCTGTCTCTACACAGCTCTTTGGGATTCACATCTACCTGTTAAAACATGGAGAGATGCACCTGCAATGTGTAGATTGGTGAGGAAGAATCCAAGTAAGCTTATTCCTTGTGTTTTTCTTCACTGTCATGGGACACAAACTGGCAGATCTGTCCTTTAAGACTCGTCCTGATCAGCCACTTGGCACCCAGCCCCTGTTAATGATGGACGCTGAAGGCTCCCAGCAAATTATATTTGGTACAAAACACAAAGTGCTCAAAGAACTCAGTGGATCTATGGAGCATCTACGCAGCATCTATGGAGGGAATGGACAGACAATGTTTCGGGTTGTGGCCCCTCATCCGTCTGGAGATGTTCAAGAAGGAACTGCGGATGCTGGAAAATCGAAGGCAGACAAAAATGCTGTAGAAACTCAGCGGGTGCAGCAGCATCTATGGAGCTAAGGAAATAGGTGACGTTTCGGCCTGAAACGTTGCCTATTTCCTTTGCTCCATAGATGCTGCCGCACCCACTGAGTTTCTCCAGCATTTTTGTCTCCTTCCGTCTGAAGATGTTCAGTCCATCTTGTTTTAACATAACACTTTTATAACTGAGTGGCTTGCTAGTCCATGTGAGAGGATAGTTAAGAGTTAACTATAGTGGCTTGAGAAGGATAGCAGATTTCCTTCCTGTAGGACATTGTTATAACAGATGGGTTTTTTGCTACAACTGGGTTGTTCGACAGACAGAATCAATGAAACACAGTTAATTCTTGATTATTCTTGAATATAATTCTTGATATTTAAATTAACAAAAGGTTGTGATGGGAGTTAAACATATATCTCGGGATTATTCATCCATGCATTGAGATTACTGGTGAAGTAGCTTATCCACAACAGCATCAATCCCCAATGTCCCATCTCCCCTGGAGATCATGGATCACTATATGAAGCTGACAGGCCATTGTTTTCTGGAAGTGCAACTCTGCTACGAACATGATAGAAGATTTCTCATCGGCAATGATAATAATCAAAACAGAAAATGCTGGATGGACAATGTTTCAGGGAGAGAGAGAGAGAGAGAGAGAGAGAGAGAGAGGGGAGGGGAGGGAGGGAGAGGAGAGAGAGAGAGAGAGAGAGAGAGGGAGAGAGGAGGAGAGAGAGAGGGAGAGAGAGAGAGAGAGAGAGGAGAGAGGAGGGGAGAGAGAGAGAGAGAGGGGGAGAGGGGGAGAGAGAGAGGGGGGAGAGAGGGAGAGAGAGAGGAGAGGGAGAGAGGGAGAGAGAGGGGAGGAGAGAGAGAGAGAGAGAGAGAGAGAGAGAGAGAGGAGAGAGAGAGATAGAGAGAGAGAGAGAGAGAGAGAGAGAGAGAAACTAACTAAGTTTTAAATTGTAGAAGGGGGAATAATGGATAAGACAAAGAGAATATTCCTAAGTGGGTAGGTACCACTGTGGTAATGAAACTATTGATGACGTTATGTGGTTGGTAGCTTTAAGACAACAATTTCAGAGAGAGAAAACAAAAGAAGGACAGTGACACAGGGACAGTGGAAAGTGTGGGCAGCACGGCAGCGCAGCGGTAGAGTCGCTGCCTTCTAGCGCCAGAGGCCCGCGTCTGATCCTGACTGCGGGAGCTGCCTGTGCAGATTTTGTACATTCTCCCTGTGACCGGGTGCTCCTGTTTCCGTCGACCCTCCAAAGATGTACAGGTTTTGTAGGTTCATTGCCTTTGGTAAAATTGTAAATTGTTCCTAGTGTGTAGGATAGAACTAGTGTATGGGTGATTGTCGATTGTCGTGGACTTGAAGGGCTGAAGGGCCTATTTCCATGCTGCATTTCTAAAACTAAAACTAAGAGTATTTTATTATAGTGTACCAATCACAGAATAATGCAATTCTTGTTTGCAGCAGCATAACAGGCCTCTAAACTAAATGCCCACAGATAATACATAATAAACTAAAAAGATTAGTAAATAAATAACCACATTACTAGTGCAAAAACACCCAACGTCCTTGGTGCAACCAATGCCAGTCCATGAAAGTTCATGGTTGAGGTTAGTGTTGTGCAGTGTTCAAGAGTCTGATGTTTGAGAATAGAAATCCCAAGAAAGAGAGGTTTTAATTAAATGCCTCTTCAGAACATGTATCCTTGCCGATAGTTTTGCCATTTAGTTTCGTTTCGTTTAGAGATACAGCTCAGAAACGGACCTCTCGGCTCACCGGGTCGACCTGCGATCCCTGCACACTAACCCTGGGAACAATTTACAATTTAGCCAAGCCAATTAGCTTAGTATGTGTTGGATCTGGTAGGCGGCGCGGCTCTGGCCAGCAGCGGCCTCTGCAGCCTGTCCGCGTTTTTGTTATTTTTTGTCTGTGTTTCTGTGTAGTTTTTGTTATTTTATGTTGGGGTGTGTGTGTGGGGGGGGGGGTGGGGTGGGAGGGGTGGGAGGGGGGGGGAAACTTTTGAATCTCTCCCTGCACTGGAGACCCGACCTTTTCTCGTCGGGTCTCAGGTGTCGTTGAGGCCGCAACGAGGAGCGGCCTCCAACGGGAAGAAGCCGGGGACTCTGGTGCCGACTCACCGTTGCCGTCGCGGAGCTGGCCGAGACCGGAGCGGGTGGAGCGGTGGAGGAGCGCTGCCGCTGCTGCTGCCGCTGCTGCTGCCGATGCCGCTGCTGCTGCTGAGTCGGAGGCTGCTACTGCGGGTCTGCGGACGGCTCGGACGACCCCATGCGGCTCCCTGGAGGGAGACCGCTTTTCGGGCTGCTGCAACGGCGAATTCTCCCGCCCGTGTTGCGGGGTCGAAGAGCTCCTGGAGCGGGGCCTACATCACTGCCCCGCGCGGCTGGAATGGCCGCGGACTCTGCGAGCGCACACCGGGGGCTCCAACATCAAGACCCGGTGTGCGACCTCGCACCACCCGGCGTGGCTTCAATGGCCGCGGGACAATCGCCATCGCCAGCCGGGGGCTTTGACTTTGACTGTGACATCGGGGGGGGGAGAGTGCAGTGGAGAGATAAGTTTTTTTGGCCTTCCATCACAGTTATGTGATGGATGTTTATGTTAAATGTAATTATGTTGTGTCTGGGGTCTATTTGTGTGTAATGTATGGCTGCAGAAACGGCATTTCGTTTGGACCCCCCAGGGGTCCAAATGACAATTAAATTGACTCTTGACTCTTGACTCTTGACAAACCTGTACATCGTTGCGATGTGCGAGGAAACTAGAACTCCCGGAGAAAACCCACGCAGTACAAACCCCATAAAGCCAGCACCCGTAGTCAGGATCAAACCCAGGTCTCTGGCACTGTAAGACAGCAACTCTACCGCTGCGACACCATGCTGCCCTATATAAGTTTATTTTGTTGACCTCCCATTCCACTGCCTTCATGAAAAGCCACCATATGTCCCCACATCTACACTTCAACCGCAGTTACTTCCGCAGGGCAACACCAATGTCGGTCGAATGAGAGCCAAACCTGCTGTACCAAAGCACTCTGCTTGCAGGTTGAAATATAAGCCATAGAGAAGGCTTAATTTCCAACCTTGTAAAGGATTGCCTCCATTAAGCATACAAAACCTCAATAAGTCTGATTTATTAAATGCAATGAGGAAATAGATAGCACACAATCTCGCCAGAATTTCAAGAGGGATCATTACAATAAAATGTTTTCATTGAGGATCCTGAGATGGAAGTATGTTAATTAATGTTCCAATACCTATAATTGATATTTTATTTATGCACTCAGTTCCTTTGGGGCTGAAAACAGCCCAAATATTTAATCAGTGTCTAATCTAATTCAATCATGATAGCAGCTGCCATGGTATTATAAGGGGCGATCATTGAGCAACCTTATCACTTGGCTAAATATGTTAACGTGTGTCACTCTGGTCCTTCCAGTTAATGCCCTGCATTTCTATATATTCCAACAGTTAAGCAAACTAGATGGGCTATATTCAACTTCGCCGGTGCGAAAACCAAAGATCATAAAGGCTGCAAATGGTTGGATTCTGATGGGGATATGTGGTGCCTTCCGTGCTACTACAGGTTAGGCTTGAGACTTAAGGGCCTGTCCCACGAGCATGCGACTGCATGCGGCAAGCGCGACCAAACCGGAAGCGGGGGCTGTGCGAAGGTTGAGTGATCCCGTACGAGTTGACGTGAGGTTCGAGCGAAGTCCGCGGGAAGTCCGCGCGTGATGTACGGCGTCAAGACGCCGCGTACGGCGTCGAGACACTGCGCACGCCCGTCGAGCCGGTGCGTACGGCCTCAATGCGGCTGCGGGCCAGCAGGCCGTTGCCGCGTGTAATTTTTGAACAGTGTCAGTTTTTCGGAGCCCCGGGCGATGTCGGGTCCAGCTCCGCACACCTCCATATGGCTCCGGCGATCGAAGTGGGACCGGCCCCGCGAGGCCGTACGGCTCAAGCGACCACGTTAGGTCGCGCTTGCCGCATGCAGTCGCATGCACGTAGGCCAGGCCCTTTAGCAGCTGCTGCACCACAAGATGTGGCTTATAATGATGTTGCTCTTCCACTAAAACTTTACACTTGCTGTTATAAAATCTATTGTGAATTCACGATGCTCACCGAAAGAAGACTGTGTGTGATCAGGATGATGCAAATGGATTGTGTAGGAAGGAACTTCAGATGGTGGTTTCCACCAAAGAGAGACACAAAATGCTGGAGTAACTCAGCGGGACAGGCAGCATCTCTGGAGTGAAGGAATGGGTGATGTTTTGGGTCGAGACCCTTCTTCAGAACGTCACCCGTTCCTTCTCTCCAGAGATGCTGCCTGTCCCGCTGAGTTGCTCCAGCATTTTATGTCAGTCTTTGATGCTACTAGATTGTCTTACATCCTCATGAAACCACCTTGACAACACTGTACTAGCTACCATGGTCAAAGGAGCATGGCCTTGCTCACATCTCAAGCATAAACTCCACTGAGCCTGAGTCGCCAGTGAATACACTCACCTTCATATAAACTGGTGATAGAAAAATGAACGAGAAATAGTGATTAATACTCATTAATGAGGTATAGTCATCACCAATGATCACAACCATGGGAGAAGATTGGCCACATAGTAAGGCGGCATGGTAGCGCAGCGGTAGAATGCTGCCTTCCAGCGCCAGAGACCGGGCTTGGATCCTGACTACTGGTGCTGTCTGTACGGAGTTTGTACATTCTCCCCGTGACCACGTGGGTTTTCTCCGGGTGCTCGGGTTTCCTCCCACATTCCAAAGACGTAAAAGTTTGTCGGTTAATTGGCTTCAGTAATGATTGTAAATTGTCCCAAATGTGCTAGAGAACGGGAATTGCTGGTTGAGGCGGACTCAGTGAACCATAATGCTTGTTTCCGCGCTGTATCTCTAAACAAAACTAAACTAACGTAAAAAGGCTGCTATACTAAGGCTGGATGCCTTTCCTTTATTTCATTGTTTTATCTGGGACATATGATAATAAAACACACTTTTAACACTTGAGTACATTATGGCTTCTATTATGTAAAGCAGAGTATGTCAGTTCAAAATAATATACATTCAAGCCTGGAAGTATCCAAACAGATCACATCTGTGTGCACGTCCATAGCAAACATCAAAGTCACTGTTGTATGGTGCACGACAGTATTT
Source organism: Leucoraja erinaceus (assembly GCF_028641065.1). Lineage (NCBI taxonomy): Eukaryota > Metazoa > Chordata > Chondrichthyes > Rajiformes > Rajidae > Leucoraja > Leucoraja erinaceus. The sequence goes on along the minus strand of NC_073383.1, from coordinate 69,920,046 downwards.
AGTCCATCCATTTTGTGTGTTTGACCAGCCATTGTATTTCCTTTATTCTGAATTGCCAACCTAGGGCACACACATTCACTCCCATTGATGGTCAAGACAAACTGATGGCCCTTCGGGTCTGATTGCTGCGGATGAACAAGTTTAGAAGAATGAGGGGGGTGGGGCTCATTGAAACATACAGAATAATAAAAGGCTTGGATTGAGTGGTCGTGGAGGCGATGTTTCCACTAGTGGGAGAGTCTAGAACTAGAGGTCGTGGCCTCAGAATTAAAGGACGTTCTTTTAGGAAAGAGATGAGGAGGAATTTCTTTAGTCAGAGGGTGGTGAATCTGTGGAATTCTTGGCTGTGGAGGCCAAGTCAGTGGATATTTTTAAGGCAGAGATTGATTATTACAGGTGTCAGAGGTTATGGGGAGAAGGTAGGTGAATGGGGTTAGAAGGGAGAAATAGATCAGCCACAATTGAATGGCAGAGTAGACTTGATGGGCCGAATGGCCTAATTCTATTCCTATCACTTATGACATTATGACCTTATGACTTCACCAGTGGTGTGGTTTAACTTCTCATCCTCCACACTCTATGGGGAAAACTTTTAAATGATCAAGTAGCAGGTAAAACACTACAGCAAGAGTTCTTTCAAGTCAAGTCAAGTCAAGTTTATTTGTCACATACACATACGAGATGTGCAGTGAAATGAAAGTGGCAATGCTCGCGGACTTTTGTGCAAAAGACAAACAACAAAACAACCAAACAAATTATAAACACAATCATAACACACATATTCTTTTACATAATAAATAGTGGAAGGAAAAAAGTTCTGTAGAATTAGTCCCTGGTGAGATAGGCGTTTACAGTCCGAATTGCCTCTGGGAAGAAACTCCTTCTCAACCTCTCCATTCTCACCGCATGGCAACGGAGGCGTTTGCCTGACCGTAGCAGCTGGAACAGTCCATTGCAGGGGTGGAAGGGGTCTCCCATGATTTTGTTTGCTCTGGAGTTGCAACTCCTGTTGTATAGTTCCTGCAGGGGGGTGAGTGAAGTTCCCATAGTGCGTTCGGCCGAATGCACTACTCTCTGCAGAGCCTTCTTGTCCTCGGCAGAGCAATTCCCAAACCAGATGGTAATGTTCCCGGACAAGATGATTTCCACCGCCGCTGCATAGAAGCACTGGAGGATCCTTGGAGACACTCTGAATTTCCTCAATTGCCTGAGGTGGTAAAGGCGCTGCCTTGCCTTACTCACGAGTGCTGAGGTGTGTGATGCCCATGTCATATCCTCAGAGATGTGGACTCCCAGATATTTAAAGAGGTGAACTCCAGAGGTGAACTAGCCCCTTGTCCCCAAAATGGCAAAAGCATCGGGATTTTGTAATGGGGAACAAAGAAATGGCAGAGCAATTTCACAAATTCTTGGTTCTGTCTTCAGAGAAGAGGATACAAATAACTTCCTGGAAATATTCGGCAACTCAAAGTCTAATGAGAAGGAGGAATTAAAGGAAATTGTTATTACGAAACAGCAACAGCACCAACAGCACTGAAAGATGATAAATCCCTGGGGCCTGATAAACTGCAACCCAGAATATTGAGTGGTAACCATGGAAATAATGGATACATCAGTCACCATCCTTCAGAATCCTACGATGAATGGAATCAAAGATAGACACAAAGAGCTGGAGTAACTCAATGGGACAGACAGCATCTCTGGAGAGGAGTGAGTGACGATTCAGGTCGAAATCCTTCTTCAGACTGGAATGGAATAAATTCTGTACGCTATGGGCAGGCAAATGTAATCAAGGCAGCAAATGTAATCAAGCTTAAAGGCATGGTACAGGGCAGCATGGTGGCATAGCAGTATAATTGCTGTCTTACAGCGTCAGAGACCCGGGTTCGATCCAGACTATGGGTGCTGTCTGTACGGAGTTTGTACGTTCTCACCGTGACCTGCGTGGGTATTCTCCGGGATCTCTGGTTTCCTCCCACACTCCAAAGACGGACAGGTTTGTAGGCTAATTGGCTTGGTATAAATGTAAATCGTCCCTAGTGTGTGTAAGATAGTGTTAGTGTGCGGGGATCAATGGTCGGCGTGAATTCGGTGGTATCTTTTCATCTCTCGCCTCTATCCTACCGCTTCCTATCCAAAAAACCCTCTCCTCACCAGCATCAACCTATTACCTGCCAGACATTGTCTCCTCCTCTCTTCCAGCTTTCTACCCCTCCCCCCCTACCAATGTCACCTACCCATGTTCTCCAAAGATGCTGCCTGACATGCATACTCCAGCACTTGGTGTCTTCTTTTGTAAACCAGCATCTGCAATTCCTTGTTTCTACTTAAATAATGATAGGCTAGGTAATATTAAATATATTAAAACTCTGACAACCTGGCATCCTTGGGGCTTTTTGTGGTGCTGGCAGATTAGTAGAGCTTTGTTTAGTTTAGAGATACAGCGTGGAAACAGGCCCTTTGGCCCAGAACTTACAAACTCCATACAGACAGCACCTAAGGTCAGGATTGAAGCCAGGTCTCTGGTGCTGTAGGGCATCAACTCTACCACTGTGCCACTGGCAAATCGATATTCCATACTATTTGGTATTACTCATATTAATACTCAACACATTTTAACCATTGTTAATAGGTGTTGCTCTGTAGAATAATACATTTTCCAATGACCATGGTGAGTTGAAATGGAGTGTGGGAAACAGGGACCCAGTGAATTGAAAATTAGTACAGGAAGCATGTCTTTAAAGGGAGCACAGGAAATGGGGCTCTGATCAGTTTAAAGGGAACATGGAAACAGTATCCAGTGAGCAAGATACTGAACCATCGGGATTCCTGAAGGATTGGATGGAGGATTACCAGAGTTGTACTGCACAAATAGATCTGGATCAGTTTGTACAGCAGTCACTGAAAGCAAACTTGCAGGTGCAACATGTGGTTAAGAAGGCAAAAGTTAAGCTTGCCTTCATTGCAAAATGTTTTGAGTTTAGGAACAAGAATGTCTTACTGCAGTTATGCAGGCCATGGTGAAACTATATCTGGAGCTGTGAGCAGTGCTGGGGAAGAACATAATTGCCACAAGGGGAGTGCAACAAAGGTTCACCAAAGTTTCCTGGAATAACAAGGCTGTTATTTGAGGAGAGGTTGGATGGAATTGGCCAGTGTTTGGAAGGGCAGATGTTTCCCCTGGCTTTGCCAGCAAAATCCAGATCTGAAAAAAATTAAAAATATAATAAATATCTATTGGTGTGGAAGGATATTTACCAGCCCTTCCTGTGTAAGAATTTCATTTTTCTGTTTTGGGACAAATGACAATAAAAAGCACACTGTACACTTGAAACAAGGGAAGAGATTGAACTTTTTTTCGCCTTCCAGCACAGTGAGGAATGTGGAGGAGTCACTGTGGTGGATGTTTATGTCACCGTGTTCTGTTGCTTTTTATTTGTATGCCTGACTTGGCAAATGAAATTCCTCATATGTTGCAAAACATACTTGGCTAATAATGTATTATTGTGATTGTGATTGTGTGATTGATTGCAAACATTTGACATAATGTTCACATTGGTGATGGGATGGCTCTTACATACATCACTGATTATATTCTCATCTGTTTAAGTGGGTGGGAGATTGCGACCTTCACGTGGTCCGCCCTGTTTCAACGAATGCAATCAACCTGGCATGCAAAATCAAATAAGATCAAATAGATCCTACAATTTTAGGCTGTGCAAGCCATACGCAAGAAGAAGAAGAAGATCTGTTTAAGGATAAAGGTGACCCCCCCACACAATGAGCACCACAGCGTGTAGTTCATCCTTTTAATGCTTCCTTTCTAACCCCATTTGGTCAATTTATTCACATGCTGAAAGGCTTGTAACAATTTAAACCATCTCAGCCAAAGGAAACTGCATAGACCGTGACATGGACTAATTATCCTTGTTATCCATTGTTTGTACAAGTGCAGTTATGCCTGTGTTTCTTTTAATTTGTTAACCACACTAACATTTATTGGTTGTTCTTAATTGCCTCTGAGGATGCTTTTAAAAGTCAAACACAGTGGTGTGAGTTTGGGCTCACACATAAACCAGGTGAGGAAAACAGATTTCCTTTCTTGAAGCTCGGTTGTGATTTTAACAATCATTGCATGCCTATTATGCCTACTGAGACTAGCATGTTTTTAGATTGTAGATTTAATGAATTACTTGAAGTTAAATTCCCCAGGTAAATGGGTGGACTCAAACTCAATGAATTAATTAATACTTTATTAGTTAGTACTTTAAGCCGCAGCAAAATTCTTTGCTTGTATACCCAAGGTATGCAAATAGCCACTACATAAAGGGCACTCACAGGTTACGAAGTATCCCAACCAGGTCCTCCTTTGTTCTCTCCTCTCCCCCTCCCTCTGGGTCCATCTTTGTTCTTTTACCCCCTCCCCTTTCCCGGCAGTACCCCCACACCAAGTCCTCCTTTGTTCCAGAGTCTAGAGATATGTCAAAACAACTCCTGAATATTACCTCAGTGACCAACCCCCACCCACACACGCCCTTCTTAAATGTTGATTGACTCTTAATTTAGATTGATGGAAATATGTAGGATTCATCTTGTTAGACTTTATTGCTTGTTTAATTCTTGTACAACCTTCAGGGTGTTCAAGGAAGCAATTGCTTTTTTATATTATGGTCAATTCTGGCACTGTCTTGGTTAAAGAAAGAGCAGGATTGAAAAGCATCACCGGGAGGTGAGAAATAACATGGCTCCTTTCACCTCCTCACTGCAGATCTTAACCAGTATGGATTGCTAACAGCTTCTCCTCCTCACAGCCCATCCACACAGGTGGGTGTAATGAGAGTGCTAATCATGCAACCTCAAGGCTGAATGTGTGGCACCCTGCTCTACTCTCTTTACACCATTGACCGTGTGGCTAATCATAGCTCCAATGTTGACTATGAGTTTGCTGATGACACCACACTGATTGTCTAAATCATCAGTGGTGATGTGTCAGCGTGAAGTGGAGAGAAAGAGGTGGAACTCCTAATTGAGTGGTGCTGCAATAACAATCCCTTGCTTACGGTCACAAAACCAAAACTTCAGAAAGGGAAAGTTGGGAGACTGTGCCAATTTTTTGGTGGTGGAAAGTGATCAGCTTCAAATTCCTGTACATTAACATCTTGGATGACTTGTTCTGGGCTCACTACATAGGTACCCCACGGCAGAAGGGGGAGGAATTGTACAGTTTAATAGCCACAGGGAAGAAGGATCTCTTGTGGGGTTTTGCCCTGCATCTTGGTGGAACCAGTCTGTTACTGAAGGTACTCCTCAGGTTGACCAGTGTGTCATGGAGGGGGTGAGCCGTATTTTCCAGGATGCTCCGCATTTTGAGGAGCAATCTCCCCTCCAAGACCACCTCCCATGCATCCAACTCCGCCCCCAGGTCAGAGCCAGCCTTCCTGATATGTTTGTTGATCCTATTGGCATCCACGGCCTTTGCCCTGCTGCCCCAGCTCAACAACAGCGAAGAAGATGACACTGGCTACTGGTAGAAAATCTGCAGCATCTTACAGCCGGTCAATGATCAATGTCTAACTCGAAAGCTTCCAGCATTTTCTAAGCATTTGGAAGAAATAAGTGACATTAGTCTGCGTACATTTCTTGCCTGCATTCTGGTGATGACTAATCGATTTAATTAAGTTTGCTCATCTTGCTGCTCTTGGTTAACTGAAAGTCAGCAGGGTATGGCTCTGGGTTTTGTACACTGCAGGCTTTGTCCATATCGAGAGGAAATGCACACACAAAACCATGAATGCATCAGCAATTAGTCTGTAACCTTCTCGAGTCAGAAAGCTTTCCTGAACGCGCTGTTCGTGTGTGATCATGAATGATCAGTGGTGCTGATCTGTGCTTAGTTTCCAGGAGCTGTTTCACACAGCTGCTCACTTGACCTCTATTCCTTAATCAAACCTCACCTTTCCCACCCATTCAACCTGAACAGCTATTCACAGTGTGCCTTCGTGCAGACGAGAGATATTATCTGACACGTGACTTTTCTAATGTCAGCGTGGAAACAGGCCCTTCAGCCCAACTTTTCAAACCTACCCACCTATACTAGTCCCGTCTGCCTGCGCTTGGCCCATGGACCCTCAAAACCAGTTCAATCCATGTTCCTGTCTAAATGTTTCTTAAACGTGGCAAAAGTACCACCCTCGACTACCTCCTCCGGCAGCTCGATCCATATACCCACTTCATTTAAATGTGGTGGGTGTATGTGCCCTCAATGTACCTCTTTAAATAGCAGGATAACCAGACATTCATTGAGAAAAACATTTGTGCTCAAAAGCAAAGGTGTGGCACAGTTGCAAAGCTGGTAGAGCTGCTGCCTCACACCACCAGAGACATGGTTTTGATCATGACCTTGGGTAGCGTCTGTGGAGTTTGCACGTTCTCCTCAGGGTGACTCTGTGGGTTTTCTTTGGGTGCTCCGGTTTCCTCCCACATCCCAAAGACGTGCAGGTTTTGTAGGCTAATTGGCCTCTGTAAATTGCCCCTAGTGTGTAGTGAGTGGGATAACACAGACCTGGTGTATATAGAAACATAGAAACATAGAAAATAGGTGCAGGAGTAGGCCATTCGGCCCTTCGAGCCTGCACCGCCATTCAATATAGATAGATAGATAGCCTTTTATTGTCATTCAGACCGAAGTCTGAACGAAATTGCAGCAGTCATACATATAATACCATACAATAAAACAACAATAAACACACATTAACATCCACCACAGTGAGTCCACCCAGCATCTCCTCACTGTGATGGAGGCAAAAGTCTTAGGTCGCAGTCTCTTCCCTCCTCTTCTCCCTCTGCGCTGGGGCGATACCCCCCCCCCGGGCGATGTTAAGAACAGTCCCGCGGCTCAAACACCGCGGCCCGGGGTGGTTGAAGCTGCCGCCCACCAGTCCTGCAGAAGCAGCTGCTGGCCCGCGGCCGAACCCCGGACTCAGGCCACCGCCGCCAGAACACCGTCCCAGCCACCCTCACGTGAGTACTGTGCCGTCTTCAGCCTCGGGCTGGGCCGCCCCGACTTGGGCGCCGAACCTCCCCCGGACCGGGCCGCCCCGACTTGGGCGTCGCTTCTTCCCCGGGCTGGGCTGCCCCGACTTGATCATGGCTGATCATCCAACTCAGTATCCTGTACCTGTCTTCTCTCCATACCCCCTGATCCCTTTAGCCACAAGGGCCACATCTAACTCCCTCTTAAATATAGCCAATGAACTGGTCTCAACTACCTTCTGTGGTAGAGAATTCCAGAGATTCACCACTCTCTGCGTGAAAAATGTTTTTCTCATCTCGGTCCTAAAAGATTTCCCCCTTATCCTTAAACTGTGACCCCTTGTTCTGGACTTCCCCAACATCGGGAACAATCTTCCTGCATCTAGCCTGTGTAACCCCTTAAGAATTTTGTAAGTTTCTATAAGATCCCCCCCTCAATTCTAGCGAGTACAAGTGAGTCTATCCAGTCTTTTTTCATATGAAAGTCCTGACATCCAGGAATCAGTCTGGTGAACCTTCTCTGTACGCCCTCTATGGCAAGAATGTCTTTCCTCAGATTAGGAGACCAAAACTGTATGCAATATTCCAGGTGTGGTCTCACCAAGACCCTGTACAACTGCAGTAGAACCTCCCTGCTCCTATACTCAAATCCTTATGCTATGATATGGGTTATCGATGGCCACTGTGGACCGAAGGGTGTGTTTCCATGCTAAATCTCTAAATTAAACTCATTGACTGTGCAGGTCAGGTGGCTCAGTGAGAGCGATAAACCTTCAATATTTCCATTCTGCTCATCTCTGTTCTGTAACCAGGAATGTATTGACCACTGTATCAGGCACTTGAAAAGGACAATACCAGGGACAAATTATGTGGGAGGATAGAAACACGAGATTGCTATTGAACTATAATGGGTGTCTGCTGTGGCTGCTTCATTACTTGTGACCTCACTATATGGCACATTAGTTGGTCCCACACTATATGGCACAATTTAATGAAGCTGACCAAAAATACCTAAAACATTTGTCTCTTGCAGTAGTTTGTGGCGTACTAACGATGTCAAATGGCCATGTTACAACATTAACTGCACAATGTAACTCATTTGTATGTGAATGCTTTGATCTATTTCTGAGATGTGTTAAGCCCCTGTCCTACGGGTGTTTTTTTCGGCAACTACAGGCAACTAGGCTGTCGCCACATGGTCGAGGGGTGACGCCTGTATGGTCGTGAATAGTCTCAAGTCGCCTAAATAGTCGTAACATTTTTCTGATCGCCGCTGGATTTTGAAATGTTCTAAACGTTTTCGGCGACTGTGGGCTCGACGTAGCGTGTCTTCTCCTGTCGTAGGTGTTGTCGTAGGTTATCGCCAGGATGACGCAGGTTGTCGCCAGGTGACGTTGGTTGTCACCGGGTGCTGACTTCAGTGAATCCCATTGGCGATTACCTACATCAACCTACGTCAACCGGCGACAGGTACCGGCGACTGAATTGTCTTCAGTTGTCGCCGACAGGGTTGTTGCTTGTCGTAGCTTATCGCAGGTGGACGTAGGTTGACTGGTTGTCGTAGATTGTCGCCTGTGTGGGCGTAGGTTGTTATAGGTGTGGCCATAGGTGGACATCCTAATGGGTCACCGGTTGTCGGTAGTTTGCCGTAGCTTGACGTTGACTAGGTGGTAGGTCATCGTAGTTTGTCGCAGACATTGTCATGGGGGGGTCTTTTTTTTTTTTTTTGTTTATTTTATAAGAAGTTAATACAGCACAAAACAGTACAGTGGCACCTAATTTTAGGTGCCAACTATGTAATACCGTAATCCATTCTATGTACAACCTCTAGTTTTATGTTATAAGAAGGAAGTAAGCAGAGCAAGAAAAAGAAAACAATAGAAAGGGGAAAAGGTGGAAAAATAGATGGTAGAGAGTAGAAAAACGTGAAATGTGTATATAAAAAATAAAAAAAGGAAGAGAGAAAGTGGAAAGTAGAAATAGAAGAGAAGGCCCCTTAAAAGAGAATTTTTCAAATCTGTATTCGGAGATGTAACTCTATCCGCGTCATGAACTGAAATCAGCAATCCTTACGGCACCGCTGCATCACATGATTCCAAAAAGTCGATGAAAGGAGGCCAACTCTTTAAGAATTGGGGGGGTCTAGTCGCCAATTTTTCAGCGGCCTGCTACAACTGTGACAGTCACCGACAGTCGCCAAAACAAACACCCTTTAAGGTGCCATGTAGATGCTTTGCTTATTTTTTATTATTGTTTATTTTATTTTTTCATGACAAATTAATTATGTACAATTTTGTCATATGATCAAGTTAAAGTTAACTTTGCTTAATTTGGACTATCTCCACCTCTTGCCTTTACTGATGCAGGTGAATAACCTTTGAGGTATGGCATTGACATTCCTCCAAGAAACATACTTCAGAATAAAAATAAAAATCCACCATTTCAGATACAAAAGGAAAGTGCCTGTGAACTGCCAAGAAAATCTTCCCATCGTATCAAGAATAGATTAGGAACTCTCAAAGAAACCAGTTGAAAATTTCAAATTTTGATCATTTGCATCGTAAATGTTACTAGGGTGGCACAGTGGCGCAGCGGTAGAGTTGGTGCCTTGCAGCACCAGAGACCTAGGTTCAATCCTAATGTCAATCAATCAATCAATCAATCAATCAATCAATCAACCTTTATTGTCATCTTGCAAGCAACAAGTACAGTGCAAAATGAAAAGACGTTTCCCAGTGAATAGCGGAGCATCGCACATGAAATTTAAAACACTTCTCACATAATAACACTAAAAAAAAAACAATCCAGTCCCTGATGGAACAGAATAAATAGTTAAAATCAGGTAAAAAAACACAATGTTAAAAACAGTAAACCAATCATAAAAAAATGTCCGGGGCCGCTGCTTTGAGTGGCCAGTGCCAGTTATTAAAGTGTCCGTGCCAGCCGCAGAGTCAAGTCAAGTGACTGTGAGTGCAGAGTGACTGTTTAGCAGCCTCACAGCCTGTGGTAGGAAGCTGTTTAGCAGCCTCGTAGTCCGGGCTTTGATGCTTCGATATCTCTTGCCTGATGGCAAGAGATCCAGTTAACCTACAAACCTGCACCTTTGAAGTGTGGGAGGAAACTGGAGTACCCAGAGAAATCTCACATGGTCACAGGGAGAATATACAAATTGCACCTGTCCCACTTAGGAAACCTGAACGGAAACCTCTGGAGACTTTGCGCCCCACCCAAGGTTTCCTGTGCAGTTCCCGGAGATTCCCGGAGGTTTTTGTCAGTCTCCCTACCTGCTTCCACTACCTGCAACCTCCGGCAACCACCTGCAACCTCCGGGAACCACACGGAAACCTTGGGTGGGGCGCAAAATCTCCAGAGGTTTCCGTTCAGGTTTCCTAAGTGGGGCGGGTGCAATTTGTATATTCTCCCTGTGACCATGTGAGATTTCTCTGGGTACTGCAGTTTCCTCCCACACTTCAAAGGTGCAGGTTTGTAGATTAATTGGCTTCTTTAAATTGTCCCGAGTGCGTAGAATAGAACTAGTATATGGGTGGTTGCTGGTCGGTGTGGATTTGGTGGGCCAAAGGGCATGCTTCCATGCTGTATCTCTAAAACTAAAATCAAAACTAGTTGGATATGGGGCCAAATTTGGGTATCTGCGTCATTAATAATTCTCGATTTATAGAAAAGCTACCTGAAATAATGTTTTACAATCATGTTAAAAATACGTTAATAATGAGATTTAAATAGAAACCTGTTGCAATAAAATATTGTGGCTTCTTTTAAGTGTAGTGATACATAATTAATGAAGTAATGTCAATCCGGTGTAAATTGTTGGATTGGCAGGGATTAGAATATTGACCTTTGTCATCCCTCTTCCAAACTAATATCCTCACTGGCTCATGAGATTGTAGCTGAAAAGGAATTTTTTTTATCATCCAAAATAAATTGATGAAGTATAGAAGAAAGAAGAGTAGATTTAGTTGGATATAAAGGTCAGTGATGGAAGTAGAAGTTGCAATAAATTTAAATGAAAATGAAGAAATATTTTAAAGTAATAATTTTGAATGAATGGGGAAAGGGGAAGAGAAATAGGAATTAGTGAAATAGAAGAAATGAATGATTAATCCGCATCCATCTCTCTTCTATAGCTCTATAGTTCAGTCGATGCAAATATTAATTTTTGCTAAACGGTTTAGCAATCTATCTTGTATCTACAGAATCTTGCATGCTAAAGCATTTAAACTTTTACTGTGCTATGAACATTAAAAGCAAACTCGCTAAGAGCAATAACAATTGTATAAATGGGATATTTGTATATTATGCAGGACACCATGGCTTCTGAAACTAATCATAATCAAAATCATAATCATACTTTATTAGCCAAGTATGTTTTGCAACTATGGAAATAGTGTGCCAAAAAAGGCAGCATGACAGGAACTGGGCAATGTAATACAGCTGCATATTCTCGAGGAATCTTCAGGGATGAATAAATAAAACACTTGCAGAGATATACGTAGATTAAGTCTCGATTAAAGCTTGCGTACACATTCTCTTGAAGAAAACTAATCTGTATGACCTGTATTTGGGTCAAAAGACCCTACATTATGATTGATCACAGCATCTGCAGTCTTTTTTTTGCATTCCTAGCCAACCAGTTTTACCTCAAGGCAACATTTATAGTATAACTGTCGCATGGATTTGGAAGCTAGAACATATCCTTTGGCCCACAATAACTGTGCCAAACATGATGTTAAGCCCATCACTATAGAAACATAAAAAAGAAAATAGGTGCAGGAGTAGGCCATTCGGCCCTTCGAGCCTGCACCGCCATTCAATATGATCATGGCTGATCATCCAACTGAGTATCCTGTACCTGCTTTCTCTCCATACCCCCTGATCCCTCTAGCCACAAGGGCCATATTTAACTCCCTCTTAAATATAGCCAATGAACTGGCCTCAACTACTTTCAGAGAATTCCACAGATTCATGTGTGAAAAATGTTTTTCTCATCTCGGTCCTAAAAGACTTCTCCCTTATCCTTAAACTGTGACCCCTTGTTCTGGACTTCCCCAACATCGGGAACAATCTTCTTGCATCTAGCCTGTCCAACCCCTTAAGAATTTTGTACGTTTCTATAAGATCCCCCCTCAATCTTCTAAATTCTAGCGAGTACTAGCCAAGTCTATTCAGTCTTTCTTCATATGTAAGTCCTGCCATCCCAGGATCTTGATACCATCACTTAAGATCTTTGTGCGTTTTCGAAAAGTCCATTGTCATATTTGTTTTATACATAACGATCAGTAAACATGCGAAACCACCTTTAATTGGAAGATACGTACGTTTTCGGGCTATGTGAGCTATACTGGAAGTGGAGAACTCTTTCAAAGAGCTGGCACAAGTGCAATGGGCCGAATAGCCACTTTCTGTGCTGTAAGATTCTGTATGACCTTATTCCCGATTCATAATTTATTTGATTTGTGTGAAAGTGTAAAACATGCATTGTTGACTTTTTCCCTGTTAAATACACGCCCTAATTTCCATTTTTATAACTAGATTTCATTAGCAATAAACTCCAGAAAAACCACATAACAAATAGCTGAGCTATAGAATTATTTAATTGTGATTACAGAAGCATGTTATTCAGCCTGTCAAGTCCATGCAGTACAATCTATTCAGTCCCTTTCCCCAACTCTTTCCCTGGAGACCTGCAAGTCTTTATTCCCTCAAGACCTTATTCAAATTCCCTGTCAGATTGTTGCCTACTGTAATTGATTGCTGCCAGTGGTGCAATATCCCACAATACCTCAACTCTGATCAAGAAGGCTCACCAGTGTCTCTTCTTCCTGAGGAGACTGAAGAAGGTCCATGTGTCTCCTCAGATCCTGGTGAACTTCTACCGCTGCACCATCGAGAGCACCCTTACCAACTGCATCACAGTATGGTATGGCAACTGCTCTGTCTCTGACCGGAAGGCATTGCAGAGGGTGGTGAAAATTGCCCAACGCATCACCGGTTCCTCGCTCCCCCCCATTGAGTCTGTCCAAAGCAAGCGTTGTCTGCGGAGGGCGCTCAGCATCACCAAGGACTGCTCTCACCCCAACCATGGACTGTTTACCCTCCTACCATCCGGGAGGCGCTACAGGTCTCTCCGTTGCCGAACCAGCAGGTCGAGTAACAGCTTCTTCCCGGCGGCTGTCACTCTACTCAACAACGTACCTCAGTGACTGCCAATCACCACCACCCCCCCCCGGACACTTATTATTATTTATTCAAATCATTTGCTATGTCGCTCTTCCAGGGAGATGCTAAATGCATTTCGTTGTCTCTGTATTGTACACTGACAATGACAATTAAAATTGAATCTGAATCTGAATCTGATATCAGAGTGAATGAGAATTTTGCAAGTAAAGTTTTATAAAAAGTACTCCCTATTCATTTAAGCAGTCTTCGTGAATTCTGGAAAACTTGAGCAGTCTGCACTATGTTTTGCAGTTGGCAGTTGCACCTCCCTTTCATCAGAATGTCCTTTTTAAAAGGATAATATAAAAAATCAGAGCCTGCTCAACAAAGGTCACAATTTGCCCTCAGAAGTGCTAATTTATGGCAGTAAAGGGAGGAAGGGTGCAGTGCGCAATTAATAAAGTCATTAGATAGGCTATTGTTACTGAAAAAAGTCACATGCTTAAAAATAAATCATGCTCAAATGTGCATGGCCCAAGATTGGACACAATTTACTACTAGTGGAATCTAATCCAAATTGCTTGTTTGTGATTTATGCACAGAAATCAGGAACTAATGGATCCAATTTATTAACCATCATGCTTTTTCTACGGAAGGCACGGGGAGTAATTGTATGCTTGTGCCTATATCAAAATATTTTAATTAATTCTTGCAAATATTGTAACATTGCTGTTCACAAATCACCTGCCATGGGAATACCTTCTCTCTATTTGTCTTCGGAGTCTGTAGAATTTTCCCTTTAACTTTCTGTGAGGTGACCAAACCGGACATCCACTCAAACCTTGCATCAGAAGTCTCTCATCCCTCAAACCATTTTAGTATTTTGTAGAAACAAAGATTTGCAGATGCTGATTTATACCAAAGTTAGACACCGAGTGCTTGAGTAACTCAGCTGATCAGGAAGCTTCTCTGGAGAAAAAGGAGAGTGACTTTTTGGGTTAGGACCCTTCTATTTTGTGTCTTATTGTCCAGTTAAGTGACTTCCATAAAAGATAGCCCAATTTTTGTTCAGATTTCACCCATGCATTATTTTGAAATGTTGTTACAAACGAAAATAAATTCAGACTTTTCTTGACTAACAATACCTGCCATCTTTGTTGCAAAGGCCTTTAATGGTACGTAGGAGTAAATAACAGGAAAACAAATAAGTTTGTGGGATTGTGTGCATTTAGAGTTTGGAGATACAGTGCGGAATCAGGCCCTTCGGTCCACCAAGTCCGCACTGACCAGCGACCCCTGTATATTAACACTCTCCTACACACATTAGGGATAATTTATAATTAAGCCAAGCCACTTAACCTACAATCTTGTATGTCTTTGGAGTGTGGGAGGAAACCAAAGTTCTCTGAGAAAACCCACACAGGTCTCGGGGAGAACGTACAGACTCCGTACAGACATGCATCTGTAGTCAGAATCAAAGTGGGGTCTCTGGCGCTGTCAGGCAGTAGCTCTGCTACTACACCTTTGTGTTGACCTGTAGAAATGTGTAGGAAACATCTGTAGATGCTGGTTTAAACTGAAGATAGATATGAAATGTATCTCTGGAGAAAATGAATAGGTGTTTCAAGGTTCAGGAACAGCTTCTTCACGTGCGTGTGTGTGTGTATATGTGTATGTATATATGTTTATATATACATATATGTGTGTGTGTGTGTGTATGTATATGTATATATGTTTATATATACATATATGTGTGTGTGTGTTTGTGTGTGTATGTATCTATGTGTATATATTGTAGCGGCTCCTGCTGGTGCGCTTCAGTGCCGAACCCTGCGGTCGGAAGCCGCGCGCACGTGACTCTGGGAGGGGTCGGGTTTTTGCACGGTTTCTGGGCTCTGCCCGCCAGTTGTCCGAGGACCACCGTTGTGGTCAGTTGTGTTGCATGACTCATAGTGTCGGAGAATTGTGATTGTGAATAAATCCTTTACAAAACCACCGATTGTCATTTTGCATCCGCTAAATTGGTGACCCCGACGAGTCTAAGCGTCGTTAGTCTCAAGAGCATGCAGAAAGGGTATATTCCTGCCGGCACAGCCGGCGCTCAGCAGGACTCTATCAGCCTTCGGCTGCCTCCCTTTTGGCCTGATCAGCCACAGGTTTGTTTCATGCACGTGGAGACGCAATTCCACCTGCACCACATTGTCGCCGACGAGACGCGGTATTTCCACGTGATGGGGGCCCTGCTGCAGGAGTCGGCCTCACGGTTGCTGCCTTACCTGAGGGATCCACCGATGACAGCCAAGTACGATGGCCTCAAGGCCCTGTTGTTACATACCTTCGGGCTCAGCCGCCGAGACCGAGCGGCGAAGATCCTACATATGGATGGGATGGGCAATCCACCTTAATGGCCAGGATGCTGGCCCTGATGGACGGGCATCGGCCGTGCTTATTGTTTGAGCAGGCTTTCTTAGAGCACATGCCTGATGACGTCCGTTTGATGCTCGTCGGTGCTGATTTTAGCGACCCCCAGCAGCTCGCCGGGAGGGCCGACGAACACTGCACCACGGGGCGGCAGGAGGTTTGCTCCAGCTAGAGTGCAGCCGAGGAAGGCCCGCCATCGGCCACCTCTGAGTGGAAGTTTATCGTTGCTAACGTCGCCCAGCCGATTTTGGGGCCGGATTTCTTGCGCGCGTTTTCCCTTCTTGTCGATGTGCGTGGCGGTCGTATGGTCCCGTTGTCAGACCTCCGCCCCGCTGAACCGCTCAACTCGCCTCCGCCCAAACAACAACCCGACGACATCGCAGAGGTCCAGGAGCCTTTCGCCGCTCTGCTATCTGAGTTCCCTGAGCTACTCATTCCCCATCTCGACGGGGCTGCGCCGCATCATGGTGTCGTGCACTATATCCCCACTGGTGCATGCTCACGACCACCGCCTCCCGCCGCCTCCCGCCGGACAAGCTTCGCATTGCCCGCAATGAATTCCAATTGATGGAAGACATGGGTATTGTGCGGTGGTCCAATAGCCCTTGGGCTTCCCCGCTCCATATGGTTCCCAAAGCGTCCGGGGGTTGGAGGCCTTGTGGTGATTACAGGCGGCTTAACGCGGTAACCACGGCAGACCGGTACCCGATATTCTGCATTTTTTGGCGCACCTTCTATTCGAAGGTCGACCTGGTTCGGGGTTATAACCAGATCCCTGTCCACCCCGATGACGTCCCCAAGACAGCCACCATCGCCCCGTTCGGCCTGTTCCAATGGCTCCGGATGTCATTCAGCCTAAAGAACGCATTCCAGCGGCTTATGGTCTAGGTCTGGTGGGGTTTACCTTTCGTCTTCACTTATTTAGACGATATCCTGGTGGACAGCAGTTCGCAGGCGGAACACGTCAGTCACCTTCGCGTTTTGTTCGAGCGATTAGGTGAGCACGGTTTAATGATTAACCCTGCGAAGTGCCAGTTTGGCTTGCGCTCCATCTCCTTCTTTGGACACTGGGTTACCCCTCAAGGCGCCGAGCCGCTGCCTGAGAAGGTCGATGCCATTCGCCAATTCCATCAGCCGCTCACTGTCAAGGGCCTTCAGGAGTTTATCGGGATGGTAGATTTTTACCACTGGTTTGTGCCGTCGGCAGCCGCGGGACCTAGTAGGGTCGGACACGGCCGGCGTGGTGTTTGAAGGTTCTAAAGCTGCACTGGCCAATGCCACCATGTTGGTGCATCCGAGGGCATCCGCTCCCACTGCGCTCACGGTCTACGCCTCAGGTGTCGCGGTGGGCGCTGTCCTGGAGCAGCAGGTCGGTGACCGCTGGCAGCTGCTGGCCTTTTTTCATTCAGAGTGTAAGTACAGTGCATTTGACAGGGAACTCCTCGCATTCTACCTAGCAGGCATTTCCATTACTTCCTCGAGGGCCGCGCTTTCACTGCTTTCATGGACTACAAACCGCTTACTTTCACGTTGAGCAAGATCTCTGACCCGTGGTCCGCTAGGCAGCAGCAGCACCTTGCCTACATATCCGAGTTCACGACTGACATCCGGCATGTAGCGGGGAAGCTTAATGTCGTGGTCGACACGTTGTCCCGTCCGGCCACCACCATCGGTTTCGGCTCTGGACCTCGGAGTCGACCACGCCGAGCTGGCAGCGGCCCAGCGGGCTGATACTAGCATGGCGAGTTATCACACGGCTGATTCGGGCCTTGAGCTGGCCAAGGTGCCTTGCGGCGTGGCTGGTGTCAAGGCCCTCTGTGATGTCTCCACGGGTAGAGCCTGCCCGGTTATCTCGACCAGTTGGACACGACGGATTGACTTCGATTGAACCGGTTGGACACGACGTGCAGAACTTCACCGTGCCTGATGGCCGGTTCCTGCACATTCATGTAGACCTTGTCGGTCCCTTACCATGTTCGCACGATGCCACGCACCTGCTTACTATAGTGGACAGGTTCACCAGGTGGCCCGAGGCTATCCCGTTGTCGGATACCTCCGCGGTGACTTGCGCTCGGGCTATCGTGTCCAACTGGATAGCTCGTTTCGGGGTGCCGTCTGACATCACCACAGACCGTAGAGCTCAGTTTACCTCGTCGCTGTGGTCCAGCTTAGCGTAGCTATACGGTGCTCGCCTACACCAGACGACCGCTTATCACCCGGAGGCAAATGGGTCGGTCGAGCAGTTCCACAGACACCTTAAGTCGGCGTTGAAGGCCCGGCTCACCGACCCCGATTGGGTTGACCAGTTGCCCTGGATCCTCCTGGGCATCAGACCTACGCCAAAGGAGGACCTGGATGCCTCCTTGGCTGAGCTCGTCTATGGCTCGGTTTTGTGGGTACCAGGGGATTTCCTGCCCGTCACCCGTGGTCAGGAGGTTTCGGCTTCAGCGGTGCTAGCCGACCTTTGTGAGCGGGTGTGCGCGTTAGTCCCTGTCCCAACCTCCAGGCATGGGTCAGGCCTGTGCCGGTGTCATTACAGGATTGTGCTTATGCTTTCCTTCGTAGGGACGCTCACCACTCGCCGCTGCAGTGGGTTTATGAGCGGCCCTATAGGGTGCTGAAGACTGTAGTCGCCAGGAGTTTGTTTCCGTCGGCCGCCACAAGCCCGCGCACGTGGACGAGGACAGTCCTGTGTTTGTGGCCGCACCATGGCGTAGAGGTGGCCTGCCGGCCATTCGGTTGCCTCCTGCCCTTGTTGTTCCCGGCCCTGTTTCGCCGGTCCACATTGTTAAGCAGCCCCTTGTTTGCGTTTTCCATGTCCCTCCGGTTCTGTTCTGCCGGTCCCTGTTCTTACGCCTGTCCCGCGTTTGAGGACTACGCGTTCAGGCTGTACCGTTCGGCTCCTGGTGCGTTTCCGTACTTCGGTTTCTGGGGGGGGGGGCATGTAGCGGCACCTACTGGCGCGCGTCAGCATCGAACCCTGCGATCGGAAGCTGTGAGCACATGACTCTGGGAGGAGTCGGGTTTTCGCGCGGTTTCTGGGCTCTGCCCTCCAGTCATTTGAGGACCACCGTTGTGGTCAGTTGTGTTGTACGACTCGTAGTGTCGGAGAATTGTGATTGTGAATAAATCCTTTTCAAAACCACCGATTGTCGTTTTGCATCCGCTGTAACTCAACGGGACAGGCAGCATATCTGGAGAGCAAGAATGGGTGACGCTTTGGGTCGAGACTCAATATATGTGTATATGTACACTGAACTTTTTCTCGTTTATTATATTGTTTACAGCATACTATGTTTACACATTCTGTTGTGCTGCTGCAAGTGTGAATGTCATTGTTTTATCTGGGGCATATGACAACAGAATGAAGTCCAGAACAAGGGGTCACAGTTTAAGGATAAGGGGGAAATCTTTTAGGACTGAGATGAGAAAAACATTTTTCACACAGAGAGTGGTGAATCTCTGGAATTCTCTGCCACAGAAGGTAGTTGAGGCCAGTTCATTGGCTATATTTAAGAGGGAGTTAGATGTGGACCTTGTGGCTAAAGGGATCAGGGGGTATGGAGAGAAGGCAGGTACAGGATACTGAGTTGGATGATCAGCCATGATCATATTGAATGGCGGTGCAGGCTCAAAGGGCCGAATGGCCTCTACTCCTGCACCTAATTTCTATGTTTCTAAAACACGGAGCTGAGGCAGCGGGACTTGGAGTTGAGGCTGTGGCGGGCCGACTCGGAGCGGAGACGGCGTTCCGGCTTTCGGCAGCGGCGACATCACCACGGAGGACCGCTGGACTGGAGGGCGTCATCTTCGGCCTGGATCGCCTCAGCGCAGAGGGAGAACAAGGAGGGAAGAGACCGAGACTAAGACTTTTGCCTCCATCACAGTGAGGAGGTGCTTGGTGAACTCACTGTGGTGGATGTTAATTTGTGTTTATTGTATGTTTTGTTATTTATTATTATTGTGTATGACTGCAGGCAACAAAATTTTGTTCAGGCCGAAAGGTCTGAATGACAATAAAGGAATCAAATCAAATCAAGAAAAACATTTTTCACACAGAGAGTGGTGAATGTCTAGAATTCTCTGCCACAGAAGGTAGTTGAGGCCAGTTCATTGGCTATATTTAAGAGGGGAGTTAGATGTGGCCCTTGTGGTTGGAGGGATCAGGGGGTATGGAGAGAAGGCAGGGATGGAACACTGAGTTGGATGATCAGCCATGATCATATTGAATGGCTCGAAGGGCTGAATGGCCTACTCCTGCACCTATTTTTGATTGTTGTTGATTTCCCATGTACAGCACTTTGTGGTAACTGATGTTGTCTAAAAGTGCTTTATAAATAAAGTTATTATTATTATTATTATTATTTTCCATGTTTCTATGTACACTGAACTTTTTCTCGTTTATTATATTGTTTACAGCATACTATGTTTACACATTCTGTTGTGCTGCTGCAAGTGTGAATGTCTGTATCCCAGATCCCATCTCCCATATCTGGGATCCCAGATCCCATATATCCCAGATCCCATATATATCTGGGACATATGACAACAAAGGAGACGTCCCTCAAATTAAATTAAGGGAAGGTATCCCACGCCAGGGGGCCACATGAGTGGCACGGGTGGGGGACATTATTTGTGGAAGTGAAAATGTCAAATGGAATTTTCGCACTGTAAACACTGTATATATTTATTACTTGGACAGGGGCCACAGAGTGGCACGGGTGGGGGACTGTTTGGTGAAATTTGAAAAATGTAAAAAAATTGTACTGAAAAAACTTGTATAGTCTCCGAAAATGTCGGATGAATTTGTTTGTTTGAATGGTTCAGGAATTGTATGTATTTATCAATGAATAAAGTCTATTTTGAAATTAAAAAAAAATATATGACAACAAGACACTCTTGAATTTGGCTGCTCACTGCTCATCATTGACACTGGGAGGTTGGGGGCGGAACCTTTCTGCTGCACCGCCCCCTTCCCCTCTTCCTCCCCCTCCCAGGGCAGGGCAGGGCGGACTGTTTTTGGATGCGCACCGTCACTTCCTGTCCCCGACGGCGGGCGCAGCCCCACGGAGTGAAGGAGCGGCTGAAGAGAGCTCTTGCCGCATTCATGGTCTGCCCGCACACCGCTTCCACTCCGTGAGTAGCCGCGCTCCTCGCCCCCGCTTTCCGTGCGACGGCCGGGTTCGGCGCCGTGTCGGGGGTTCAATTCAAGGGACATCTTGGTTTTACTCTTGACAGTTGAGGGGAGAAGAGGGGGAAAGGAAAATTGGCGACCTCTCGACCGAACTTGATGGGCTTGAGCGTTGATTGACGGCCCGCCCGGCCAATGAGGGGTCGGGGGCGGCCCTCTGGTCGGGGCGGCTGGCCAATAGGCGCGGCCGGAGGGCGGGACCGCGTTGGTAAGCAGGGTTGGTTGCGGCACTCCCTTTCTTTCAAGGGCTCTTCCTTCCAAAGCTGAAAGAGCAGTCTGTACATAGGGCCATTTCTGCAGCTCCACAACATGCATTTCCTTCACTAATTAATTGTACATTTCTCTTTACCTGCATAAAGTTGACAGCACGCCAGCGTGCAAAAGAAACGGAATGATACTGGAAAGTTTCGCTCCTTTAAATGAATGGCACATCATTCACATTGACTTTGACCTTTTTTAAAACTATCTTTGCAGCATTCATATCAGTTTTTTTTGGCCCCAGTGCGTATTTGTTTTCCATGTAAACGTGTCACCAGGCTGGCTTATCATTAAATGAGGCAGGTAATTGCTTTTGTGTCAAGTTGTGATGTGGATAGATGCAAAATCCATAAGAATATAAGGACATTTTTATGGAAATGTGCCATGTAATGTATCCTTTTTCTTCTGTATTTCACACCCTTGATCCTATGTGCTTCAGCGTAAAACATACTTATTGCTACCTTGAACCCTGTCTGTCCATTTGGCGAGGGTGTGCCCATATGTGTTTATTAAGTGAATATAACACCATTGTGATAGGTAAATGGATCAGTAGAATTAAAAAAATGAAATGCAGGGAGTGTGATTTGAGTAACTGAGTGATGGTGACATTTCCAAGTGTCTACCCTCCTTTTTCCAGATAAAGATTGTGGTTTTGTTGTTGCTGTTAAACAATCCCTGGCATGTTATTGCATATAAGCAGAATGCGCTGCAGCTAATATGTGATTGTGGTGAAAGGGGGTGGGTACCTAAGTTCAGTCGGACTACTTTGCTTTGAATGGCATGGACGGTTTTGCTATCATTCAAGGTGTAATCACTTTGTTTATAATGAAAGAAGGCATTTATGGATTGTGGACCTTGATCATTCATTTTGACTCGAGACACTAAAACTGCAGACACTTGAATCTGGAGCTATCTGCTGTAAGATAGACACAAAAAGCTTGAGTATCTCAGCGGGGCTGAAGAAGGGTCTCGACCAAAAATGTCACCCAATTCCTACTCTCCAGAGCCTTCCCTGCTGAGTTACTCTAGCTTTTTGTGTTTATATTCAGTTTAAACCAGCATCTGCAGTTCCTTCCCGCACATCTGCTGTACTGAGTTGAATAACATGAGTGGATTGGGTGCAGGGTGGTGGGACGAAAAGAGTCAAACTATCTACTGACATTTATTTTAAACGCATTGACGACACCTCTTCCCACTCTTTCTTCTAAGGATGCTACCCCTTTCACTCAGTTTATCTAACTCTGCCACATCTGCTCCCAAGGTCAGTCTTCTGTTCCAGAAATGTCCTTTTTCAGGAAATGTGTTTTCTCTCCTCTGGTTGATGGTGCCCTCTTTTGAATTTTCTCAAGCTTCAGCCCTCTTCTCCCCTCTGAATAAAGAGTTCCTCTAGCACTTGACATTCACTCCACAGACCCCCACATCCAGCATACCATTCTTTATTATTTTCTCAACATCCATTTTTGTACCCCCTTCACCCCTCTTTCTGGTCCCATGCACCCACTACCCACAGATGTTACCAATTGATTTCCTTATTTCCCTCCATTCCCATCTAGATTTAGTTCTTGCTGTCCTTTGCCTCTTCCCTTATGGTTCCAAGTATCACCTTGCAGATCAGATTTCAGCACACAGCCTTTGTGTTGCATTTTGTCAACTTCCTAGCTTTCTCCACGTTCTCACTTCCCCCTCCTCCCATCTGGCTTTATCTGCCTGCCACTTCGAACCATTCGCTCCCATGGCTCCATCTGTCCAATTTTGTTTGCTACTCCCACAGTTCAGCAATCACCTGCCGGCTGCCTCTACTTTCATGCAAGCTATCTTCCCTCGCCCTCGGTCCTGATGCAGGGTTTTGACCAGAAACAAATCGTCCCCTTTCTCTTCCCCCCCCCCCCAAGATTGCTGCTCAACCTGCTGAGTTTGAGTCAAAAGGCCTTAATTGTAATATGTACTGAAAATGGATCAATTAAATTCTTAATTGCAGTAACATAACGGGTCTGCAAACAGTACTCATGGTTAATGTAGTAAAAAAAGTTCAATAATTTTTAGAAATATATTAGTGCAAAAGAAAAGCCCAAAGTCCCTAGTGCAATTGAGACAAATCGTAGCTTAGTTGGTGCTTGTTCCTCTAACTATGTTGAATGTCATTCATTTAAATTCTTTGCAAAATGTGCAATAAAAAATAATTGTCTTAGTAAACCAAATCTGTGGTTAATTTGAAAGTGGTAGAATCATGTGTGCTCTGCTTTTCATGTCACACTTCACAATTTCTATCAAATTTAGTTGCTATTTTGTATTCTTTTGCCTACCTTTCAAAGAAAGCTTGCTTTTTAACATGCCATGGAATGATTCAAACTAAAGTGTTTTTTTTCCAACCAAATTGACAGGACCCTATCACGTACAGTTATTCCGTGTTTCCTAAGTTGTGTTTGATCTTTCTAGTGATTCATTTTAATTTTGTCCTTGTTTTCAGTGAATTGATTTAACTAAATTGTAGTGTTAGTGGAGAAACCACCTTTAGAACTGTGCTCGTGACATGAAATTGAGGGGAAATGGGCCATGGTGTTCTCATGCTTGATTGATATGCCTTCACTTGGAATTGCAAACATATAAACAAAAGGCAAGGGAAGAGGCACACTTGGATGTCTATGTAAGGTTACAAATGCTCGCAATTCCTTTTTGGAATGCCTGATATCTGGAACTATACTTCAGCATGGCATGGAGAGGATTTTCTTGAAATGAATATTGAAGGGATGAAAACGAGAATTGAGAATGTTGGTATTGGTTTATTGTTGTGTACTGTGGTGCAGTTTAAAAACTTTTGATTTGTACACTATCCAGGCAAATCATCCAAACATTGCATTAAAAACGTGCAGAATATAATGTTATAGCTAGAGAGGAAGTGTAGATTAAACAAAAATTGCAATGGTTGCAACAAGGTAGATTCAGGTGTCATGAATATATCCTTTGTTTATGAGGGTAGACAAAAAGGCTGAAGAAACTCAGTGGTTGAGGTAGCATCTATGGAGAGAAGGAATAGGTGGCATTTCAGGTCGAGACCCTTCTTCAGAGCTCCGTTTGAGTCTGCTAACTGGAGGAGAAGCTGTCCTTGAACTTGCTGTTACGTGTTTTCAAGCTTTTGTGTCATCTGCCTGATGGGAGAGCGGATGACTGAGTGTAAGTGGTCTTTGATTATGTTGTTAGATGGCTCATCACATTGAATGTGGTGTTGCTACGTTACGAGAAATAAAATATGATGGCTGAAATTTAAGATTTAAAATAAATTATGCTGGTGATGAGCAGCAGTTCAATAATAATTAGATTTTGAATATTGGTGTAGTCTTTTTCGGAGGTAATATATTTCTAAATAATTTGCCTGAAAATCTCTAATCTTTTGGTGGCTAGATCCAGATTTAATTTGTTTTCTCAACAAAGTATCAAACTGAACAGAAAACAACTTGAAGCTTTTCTCCCTTTATCCAGTTCTACTGAAAGACCTTGGACCTGAAACAATTTTGTTTCTCTTATTGCAGGTGTTGTCTTATCTGATCATTAATTCTAGCATTTTCAGGATTTGGTTAAAAATCTTTAATTGCTTTCCATTTCTGTCCTCCTATTGTCTTTATTACTTGGTTACGAAGCTCCGAATGCACATTCAAAGTGTTGGAGTAACATAGATACATAGAAAATAGATGCAGGAGTAGGCTGCACTTGCTGATTTTCTCCAGCTTTTGTGTACCTTCGATTTTCCAGCATCTGCAGTTCCTTCTTAAACAGTCTGAAGAAGGGTCCTGACCTGAAACGTCACCCATCATTTCTATCGGCCCTTCGAGCCATTCAATATGATCATGGCTGATCATCCAACTCGGTATCCCGTTTATTGAAGTAATACAAAACAAAGACATAGTTCATATATTTTCGTTCTTACAAACTGTTTCTTCCATGTGGCGTCTCATGAACGTGATCGTGGTAAAAACTGTTGTCCTCACCATCCCTCGAGACAAACTAAACCCTAAATCTCTGAGTCTGCGCTAACCTCTCCAGATGTAGACACACCCCTCCACATATCAAATCCCCCCCACAAGCTATGAAAACGATACAGAAATACTAACAGTAACTAACCTAAGCATAAATGGTGCCTACAAGGATGATGAGCTGAAAATTCACCTTGGATGATTTTAATAATCCATACTTAAACCAACATTTTCCTTAATCTTCCAACATGCACATCTTTTGAGGTTTCTTTCAGCAAGCAGGAGATGCTTTTTTGAAATGTATAGTATGGTGTTTATTTTGAAGGTTTTCTTCGTCATAATGTTTTACATTTATAATCTGTATTTATTTCCTATCTGCAAAATGGGTCTGCTGGGGTATAATATTGAAATGCTGCAGGAACCTGACTGAAGTCAGACATAGTTTTTTTTTTCTGTAACTGATCTGACCATTGCTGTAAATGTAACAATCTCAAATGTGCTTTTGATACCAAATAATTGCAAATGGCGGATTTGTGCATTCCTACGAACAAGCCAATGATCAACCTTGTTCTGAGGTGGACCACCATGCAGAGTTTAATTTGAACCTGATGTTTTATCAGAAACATCATATTGATTTGACCTGGAGCCAAAGGTAACTGGTTTCTATTAGGCTCTGGTAGGATATAAAAATGGAAAATGCTGGAAATGCACAGCAGGTCAGGCAGCATCTGGGGGGGGAAAACACAGTTAGCATTTCAGGATGAAGAACCAGAAATAGGACCTTTGTTCAGAAACATTATTTCCAGTGAAGTAGTCTGATCTGCTGTTTCCAGCATTTTTGTTTCTTATGTCAGGAGCAGCACAGTGGTGCAGCTGAGAGCTGCGGCCTCGCTGTGTCAGAGACCCAGGTTTGATCTTGTCCTCGTGTGCCTTCTATCTGTGACCTCGTGGGTTTCCTCCGGTGGGTTTGAAGGTTAATTGGTCTTTCTAAAACACGCACAGTGTGTAGGGGGCGGGTGAGAAAGAGGGATAATGGAAAGAGGGATAACGGGTGATCGATCATCAGCAAGAATCGGAGGGTCAAAGGGCTGATTTCCATGCTGTATCTATAAACTGAAACTAATTTCCAGTATCTGCTGCTTGTGATTTTCATGTATTGATAGAATAAGGTCTTAAGAAATAGTAGAATTCGGCTCATTGTCTACTCCACCATTCAATCATGGCTGATCAATCTCTCCCTCCTAACCCCATTCTCCTTCTCCCCATAACCTCTGACACCTGTACTAAACAAGAATCGATCTAACTTAAAAATATCCACTGACTTGGAAGAAATTTCTCCTCCTATCCTTCCTAAAAGAACGTCCTTTAATTCTGAGGCTATGACCTCTACTCCGAGACTATCCCACCAGTGGAAACATCCTCTCCACATTCACTCTATCCAAGCCTTTCACTATTCTGTACTTTTCAATGAGATCCCCCCTCTGTACATATGTGCATTGGTGTTGTGTTGTATTTCTTTTAACGGAGGAGATGCAAATGGAATTTCGTTGCTCAGTTTTGTGCAATGACAATAAACATATTCTATTCTATTCTAAACTCCACCGAGTACAGGCCCAGTGCTGACAAACGCTCATCATAGATTGAACTACTCATTCCTAGAATCGTTCTTGTAAACCTCCTCTGGACCCTCTCCAGAGGCAGCACATCCTTCCTCAGATATGATGCCCAAAATTGCTCTCTATTCCAAATGTGACCATACCAGCACCTTATAGAGCCTCAACATTACATCCTTGTATAAACACCTTGAATTGGTGTGATTTAAAAAAAAATAATGTTTTCATAATTAAATGCTTAATGCTGGTATATTACAGCAAATGTTTCTGATCCATGTGATTTGTGTCTGTTATGTCACGATGAAAACAATATTTTGAATTCTACTTTCATAGTAATTCCATAATGTCACAACATTGCAATATTGATTAATTTAACAGTTGTATGGCCAGATATTACCAAGCCATTTTACTACTATTTGTACAGACCAAATGTACAGTGCTCTCCATAATGTTTGGGCCAAAGACCCCTCATTTATTTAATTGCCTCTGTACTCTACAATTTGAGATTTGTAATAGAAAAAAACCCATATGTGGTTAAGGTGCACACTATCAGATTTTACAGCAGTGTTTATACATTGTCCCCCCCCATTTCAGGGCACCATAATGTTTTGGACACAGCAATGTCATGTAAATGAAAATCATGCTTCGCATTTTGTGCATACCCTTTGCATGCAATGACTGCTTGAAGTCTGCAATTCATGGACATCATCAGTTGCTGGGTGTCTTCTCTGGTGATGCTTTGCCAGGTCTGTATTGCAGCCATATTTAGCTTATGCTTGTTTTGGGGGCTAGTCCCCTTCAGTTTTCTCTTCAGCATATAAAAGGCATGCTCAGATCAGGTGATTGACTTGGCCACTCATAAATTTACCATTTTTTGCTTTGAAAAACTCCTTTGTTGCTTTAGCAATATGTTTGGGATCATTGTCTTGCTGCAGAATGAACTACTGGCCAATGAGTTTTGAGGCATTTGTTTGAACTTGAGCAGATAGGATGTGTCTATGCACTTCAGAATTCATTATGCTACTACAATCAGCAGTTGTATCATCAATGAAGATAATAAGTGAGCCAGTACCTTCAGCCATACCTGTCTAGGCCATAACACCCCCACCACTGTGTTTCACAGATGAGGTGGTATGTTTTGGATCTTGGGCAGTTCCTTCTCTCCTTCATACCTTGCTCTTGCCATCACTCTGATAGAAGCTAATCTTCGTCTCATTCGTCCAGAAGACTTTTTTCCAGAACAGTGGTTACTCTTTTAAGTACTTCTTGGCAAACTGTATCCTGGCCATTCTAATTTTGTTGTTACCCAGTGGTTTGCATCTTGCAGTGTAGCCTCTGTATTCTGTTCATCAGTCTTCTGCCGACAGTGGTCTTCGACAAATCCACACCCGACTTCTGAAGAGTGTTTCTGATCAGTCGGACAGGTGTTTAGGGATTTTTCTTTATTATAGAGAGAATTCTTCTGTCTTCAGCTGTGGGGGTCTTCCTTGGCCTGCCTGTCCCTTTGCACTTAGTAAGCTCACCAGTTCTTTCTTCTTAATGATGTTCCAAACAGTTGATTTTGGTGGGCTGATGTTGCTAACAGTTTTATTCTTGTGTCTCAGTCTCATAATAGCTCCTTGGACTTTCATTGGCACAACTTTGGTCCTCATGTTGATAAACAGCAATAAAAGTTTCCAAAGGTGATGGAAAAAACTGGAGGAAAGACTATGTGCTGAGAGCTCTCATACCTGCATTAAGGAGGCAATTATACACACCCGAGCAATTACAAACACCTGTGAAGCCATGTGGCCTAAACATTATGGTGCCCTGAAATTGAGGGGGGGGGGGAGAAAGGAGGAGGGGGAACTATGTGCAAACACAGCTGTAATTTCTCCATGGTGAAACCAAAATGTGTAAAAATTGCCTTTATTAAAATTCTGCACTTTAACCACATGTGATTTTTTTTTTTTCTCTATTACAAATCTCAAATTGTGGAGTACAGAGGCAAATAAATAAATGATGGGTCTTTGTCCCGAACATTATGGAGGGCACTGTGCATTTGGTCTGTACAAGAAAACAAATAGCTGAGTAAACTATTAAAACATAATGAGCTGAGATCTTTGAAGGTGAAATGTTGCAAGATTGCAATATTAGCAAGTTCTACTACACAGTAAAACGGTCGTTAAATTACCAGGCTAATATTCATGAAGATAACATTGTTCTGTTGCTGAGTTGTAACAAAGTCGCTGGGGAATTAAAATTTGAGTGATTAAGTGATGTTATTTTGCAATGGAGTACTAGTCAGAAATGGTGACCCCCTTAATTTAAAAACGTTCAAAGAAAGAACTCTTGGGATAACATAATGAACACGGAGCTCAATAATTTCATTGCCTTCCGCTGAAAAATAAAACTAGCATCCTCTCCAAGATTCAATTAAGGATGAGGAGTTTATACTATCTTCACACATCCGATTCAGATTCAGATTCAATTTTAATTGTCATTGTCAGTGTACAGTACAGAGACAATGAAATGCATTGAAGAGTTCCATGATAAGTACTTAAAAATGTAGGACATCTGTTAAACTTAGAGTATATATAGCATCATGGACTCTGTCAGTGTCCTAGGTTTTTGCTGTAACCCCAAGCCCCCTAATTTTCTGCCAGTTAAATGCCTTTATGACAGAAGCTTTAGTTCTAGAACACTTGTACCTGCAAGAAATTAAATTGAAATTACTTAAGTTAGACACAAAATGTCGGAGTAACTCAGCGAGACAGGCAGCATCTCTGGATAGAAGGAACAGATAATGTTTCGGGTCGAGACACTTCTCAGATTGAGCACTCTGTCTGTAGAAGAGTCTCGATCCGAAACGTCCCCCATTCATTCTATACAGAGATGCTGCCTGTCCAGCTGAGTTACTCCAGCATTTTGGGTCCACCTTTGGTGTAAACCAGCATCTGCAGTTCCTTCTTACACATGACTTAGAAGTTTTTGCTTTTGGTTCCTTATTTATTCCATCACTTTTTATTCTGAATTACCTGTAGATTCAGATTCTGTTCCCAGAATTGAAAGACGGTCCTGCTGCGTCACAAATTTCAGATTGAATTGATAAGTTTTCGTTGTGTGATCGAGGGCATTACATTTCTAAATCATGGTTCACTATATTGTGTTAGTGTGGGCAGCTTCATAAAAAGCTTAACATTTGGATACACAGATTTGGCAGACAAGTTTTAATTGCTATACTTGTACTATTAAAATGAGGCTCCTGATCAGTCTATCTTGCAGTGTATATTGTGTTAGAGTTTACAATTGCCTGTGTAGGATGACTTGGGATTCAGGAATTGGTACAATGTTCTTTTTTATGAAATGCTGGCTTTTAAATGTTTAAATGATAATATTTTGATTCAATCTATTTATGCAACCCAGAAGCAAAATAACAATGTGCCTCCTTTTTATGTGGGTGTTTTAACTATTAGTGTTACTCATTCATTGACTGTTGTTTGGGCTGCATTGTTACACATGCCTGCAATAATTACTTACCACTGCAACATTGCTGCAGAAGTGTCCGTTTTATGAATAATAGATAATATTTGGGTAAATATTGCATTGATGTTTGTATGTTTTATAACAATTTTCCTCAATCATTCCATTACATTTTTGAATTTCTATCAAGTTACAAGATTTAATTGTAAATAATTTGGTTTCCCTAAAGATGGAGCTATCTAAATTAGTTTTACAGATGATTTGCTTTTTAAAAAAAATCCTTTTGCATCTGCCTATCTTTTAAAGATTGCTGGAAAATGAAAGAAACATGGTTCTTCAGGCAGTATATGTATAAAAACAAAACAAACAGTTAATATTTCAGATTGAAGAATTTGTCAGAATTCCACACCTTTTGACACTTCAATAATGCTTAATATTCAGAGGATCATCAGTCCAAGATTCTCATGGAAATCCTTTAGCTAGCTTTAACACTATAGTAATTGTTAAATATGCCAAGTTCATATACAAAAGCAATATTGTTGCACCTATGAGTAGCTATAATCATAGTCTTGTTTTTGCTTAATATTTTGTCTTGGCGGGGGAGGGAATCTTCTGCCCCATTGTAAACCTAACTTTTTTTTGTCAGTTTTCTTTATCAAAACCGAATAACTTGAAAATACAGCCGAGCAATGTGCAGGATACTTTGTGCCAATTTTGAACTGGCTCTTTCTGCATTGTTTAGAAACTAATGGATATTACTATTTTAATCAAATTTTGCCACTGTTCAGATTATTTAAATAAACCATTTATGAGCAACAACATTTTTCCATAACATCTGGTACACAGCTTAAGTGCTGGGCTGGGGAGTTGGTCACTATGATGGCCGGAAATATCGCTGAGCGGAATTTAAGGCAAGCTTTTCTTTTGAGCATAAAGGTGTGGATAGAGAAAGTTGTTTTTAAATATTTCCATAGTAGAAGTGCATACAATTCACTTAGCTTATTGATCATGTCATTGAATACAAGAGAAAGATGGTCATGCTTGGTCAGAGCTGACTGCATAGAGGGGGAGGGGAGGAGGAGCTGGAGGAACAGGACATAAATATTCACCTAAAGGATTGCCTGGGCAGGAGAATATATTATTTGGAGTAGCTAGTTTGGAAATGAAGTAGATGGGAGGAGATTTGAATGAGTGAATAAAAGCTTGAAGCCCAGGGTGGACCTGTTATCACTGCAGAAATATTGATAAGATATTAATTAGAGAGAGGGAGAGTGTGTCATTCGACCAATTACTTTAAACCTTGGAAGGAGATTAAGGAAGCAAACTGCATTCGGTGATGTGTATGTACTCAAAAATGTGTAGCAGCTTGTGGCTAAAGAGCCCACCATTCAATACTCAATGTTAAATACTGCTAAAACACTGCATTGGCTAATCCTACTGCTTGGTTCATAGCCTTTTAGGTCTCAGCCCTTCAGTTGTTAACCACCTGCTCTTAGTGATAGCAATGCTATTTCACATTGTCTACCCCCAGCATGGCTGGTGGCCTTCATTGACCAAGAGGAACCAGAAAACCAACTGAACCAGTTGCAGTCTGAAGCAGGGACGAAAAGAGGTCAGAAACTGAATGACACCTGATGCCCTAGCCTTCCACCATTAAGGCATAAACAGAGGCTTGATGGAATACTTTTCCTTTATCTCGGAAAGTACTCCAATAATTTTCTCAGGAAGCTGGATGCCATCCAGGCCAAAGCAAACAACTAGTGCTAACAAATAGATAATGCTGGAAAACTGTGCAGGTTAGACCATGCATGTGGAAAGAGAAACTCATCAGAATTTGATTGGTATTAATATAACCATATAACAATTACAGCACGGAAACAGGCCATCTCGGCCCTACAAGTCTGTGCCGAACAACCTTTTTCCCTTAGTCCCACCTGCCTGCACTCATACCATAACCCTCCATTCCCTTCTCATCCATATGCCTATCCAATTTATTTTTAAATGATACCAATGAACCTGCCTCCACCACTTCCACTGGAAGCTCATTCCACACCGCTACCACTCTCTGAGTAAAGAAGTTCCCCCTCATGGTATCCCTAAACTTCTGTCCCTTAATTTTCAAGTCATGTCCTCTTGTTTGAATCTTCCCTATTCTCAAAGGGAAAAGCTTGTCCACATCAACTCTGTCTATCCCTCTCATCATTTTAAAGACCTCTATCGTCCCCCCTTAACCTTCTGCGCTCCAGAGAATAAAGACCTAACTTATTCAACCTTTCTCTGTAACTTAGTTGTTGAAACCCAGGCAACATTCTAGTAGATCTCCTCTGTACTCTCTCTATTTTGTTGACATCCTTCCTATAATTGGGCGACCAAAATTGTACACCATACTCCAGATTTGATCTCACCAATGCCTTGTACAATTTTAACATTACATCCATTCTTCTGTGTGTATTATCCATCCTACTGACCCATAATGGCTGCAGTGTGTACCGACTACAAAATGCAATAGTTGTCTAGTGTACTCCCTACTGACAGCATCACTGTACTATCCCATAGTAGAGTTATCCCATATTGTAGAGCTGCTGCTTTTTAGCTCCAGCAATCCAGGTTCAACCCTCGCCTCTGGTGCTTGCTGTGTGGAGTTTTTTTTTTAAACATGACGGCTAGTAGGTCAAATCACTTGTGTAAATTGGCACCACTGTGTAGCAATGTTACAAAATTTTGAGATTTTAAAAATCAAGTCTGCAATTTATCCCATCAGATAAAGCATAACAATAAGTTTAATTTGACACCAAATTCACTTTCATATCTCAAGTATTAAAAAAGTTATGGCCATTTTCATACTCGGAAATTAGCATCTTGTTCCCTATTGATTTTCAATGGACATTACAAAAAAGCTGTGATCTTGGATAGTCAAAAGCCCATTTCTTAAGGAAAGATTAACATTTTTAAATAGCCTAAGTGTCCAAAGATTATTCACAAATAATTCACAATATAACATGATTTTTATATCTAATTTACATTAATTTATAGGCCAAATGGAAGGAATTTAGTGTTCAATTGCTGTAAATAAATGCCCATTTAAATCGGCTTTCTAGTGGGTTCATGTGGAACGCGCTGGTTTAGAACGTTGACATCGCGCTGGATTAGTGCCCTCAAATGCCGAGAAAAATACTGCGGGATATAAAAAGCCCAAAATGAACTACTCGCTATAGATAACTTGATATATAGGGTTATATATATGCCCCATTTAATGTAAAAATAAGGCACATACCTTTAATAGTTTGCTTTATAAAACCCTGGGGCTGCGAGAGGTTGCGGAGTGAACGTTAGCTTTTAAAACTATTATATCTATTATTCGAGGCCTATAAAACTAATAATAGCTTTTGCGACCGGGTCTTGCAGCGATTCTCCGTTAATGATTTACTAGGCTGAACATCTGCGATTGGAACAGCCTAGTAAAAATCGCGTTTTAAACCCGCCCCCTCCAAACAGCGGCAAAATCACACACAAGGGGTGGGGCAGATGCTCAGCCACGATTCAGGTAGGTTTTGTAACATACCTACACTGTGTATGTGAGTGGTAGAACATGTGGCATGGGTCGGTGGGTTTGGTGAAAATGTGGGGAGAATAAAATAACATTAGTGTAAACGGGTGCTTGAAGGTGGACCTAAGGGAATGTCTGTGCTATACGAGTCTGAGTGTGATTCCTAGATGCAACACCTCAATGATCAGGGTAGTAGGCAGATTTCCCTCAGCATTGCATGAGATTCTGACTTGGAAACGTACATTCACCTCATTCTGCTAAACCTCTTATGCATCCTCTCCAAAGCCTCCACATCTTTCCTGCAGTGGAGTAACCAGAAATGCATGCAATACTCCAAATGTGGCCTAACCAAAGGTCTGTGGAGCTGCATTATGCAGCTGCATCATTGTCGAAAAAGGCAAGAAGATTGGAAAGGGGGGCAAGGCTAGCTCTGTAAAAGCTAGCCTCTGTCAAACAAAGCAGTTACACCACAATAATACAAACATAGAAAATAGGTGCAGGAGTAGGCAATTCGGCCCTTCGAGCCAGCACCGCCATTCAATATGATCATGGCTGACCATCCAAAATTAGTACCCCGTTCCTGCTTTTTCCCCGTATCCCCTGATTCCATTAACCTTAAGAGGCAAATCTAACTCTCTCTTGAAAACATCCAGTGAATTGTCCTCCACTGCCTTCTATGGCAGACAATTCCACAGATTCACAACTCTCTGGGTGAAAAGGTTTTTCCTCATCTCAGTCCTAAAAAAGTATTTCCTCATCTCAGTCCTAATGGAGCAGAATAGAGGTAAGAGAGGTCTAGAAATGTATAACTAGGGGTAACAATTGTGATAATTAAAAGAAAAGATGCTGACAATCTGAAGTTAAATGGAGAAGTGCTGGAAACGCTAGGTAGGGCAAGCAGTATCAGTGGAAGGAAAGTCAGTGACACATCTTCATCCTGAAACAATAACTCTTTCTCTTTCATCATGCTGATTGACTTGAATGTTTCCAGCACTTTTTATAGATAACTGAAGTCATTATATAGAATTGACTATTGATAAGGGTGTAGAGATTGGAAGCAGATTATTAATTTCCAACTTCTGCATTATTTTTTGGTGTTCTCTTGCACTTTATCGTGGTGAGCAAAACATTTCAAATTTTAGTTGTAGATTACTTCAGGAACTTAGAGCTTTGATATGGTGAGGAAACCGGCCCTTTGGCTCAACAAGTCCACTCTGACCATCGATCACCCATACACTAGTTCCATGTTATCCCACTTTTGCATCCTACACATGAGGGATAATTTGCGTTAGTCAATTAACCAACAAACCTGCGCATCTTTGGAATCTGGGAGGAAACCGCAGCACCTGGAGAAAACCCATGTGGTCACAGGGAGAATATACAACCTCGCAGTTAGCACCTGTAGTCAGGATCTCTGGTGCTATGGAGGCAGCAGCTCTACAGCTGCTCATTGTTCCACTTTGTAGAATTAGTTTAAACATCGTCCCAAATTTACACATTGTAAATTTTTCAGTCTTGAACCGCAGCCATTGAACTTTTTTAATGTAAAAAAAAAACTGTATTGGGAGCCATAATATCTTTTTGGTCTAAGATACATTGCAGGGAATTATCAAGATTAGAGAAGGTTAGGATAAAGTTTTAGATAAATCCATATGCTGGAAGGCCAGCGATTAAAGTTATGAATTATTTTAAGGATGACTGGGCAAAGAATCAGCAGTAAGCACAAAATTGAATGTGTTTAAATTATGATTTGGAACAGTTTGAAAGGCTGATGGAAGCAATTCCAACAGTGCCTTTTAAATGAGAATTGGATACCTTTTGACAAATAAAATGCTGGGCTAAGAATGGATGGAATGTATTGGATGTTTCTTGCAAGGAACTGTTGATCTGAGGAGTGTATTTTGAATGATGGCAAGTCTGAAACTTCAGCAAGCCCATCAGTTTTTATTTGGATACAATCACTTTTGTTTTAACTTCCAAGTACTTGAATTAAGTGATACTTAATTTTGAACATCTTAACTATGCAGACCTGGCAGTGGACCAAACATCAGCAACGCAAGCATTTAGTGTTTGGTTTTGAACTGGAATATTCAAGGCTGTAATTCATTTGGCTTTTTTGTTTTAAACAAATGCAAAAACATCAGATGTACACAACATTTGTTGACATGGAGGTTCATAATCTGGAGGTGCACAGATGCACAACAGTAGAGACTATTTTCCCCCTTGAGGTTTAAGGGCCTGTCCTACTTGGGCGCCATTTGCGCATCATTTACACGACGTCATGGCGCGCGAGTAGTGATGCGGCATGGTGCGCATTACGCGTGGTGACGTAGGCAGTGACGCGCGGTTGTGCGCAGCACCCCAGGATTTTGAGATGTACAACATTTTTTCGCGCCATCTGCTTGACGTGCAAATGACGCCCAAGTGGGACATGCCCTTTAGTCTGAACTGGCAGATATTGTGCAACTTCATTCTTTCACCTGCCCCTTCCAGTTTCTATAAATTAAGATTCAGAATCTCCATCTGTCAATAATTCTGTCTACATTCACCTCTCCAATATTGCCTGTCTTGTGATCATGCCTGTTAACTGGTTACAACCATTATCTCTTAACTTTTCACACTTGGCTTTTCCAGTGCTTGATATGCCTTCACATTCTTCAATCCATCTGAAGAAGGGTTTCAACCTGAAAAGTCTCCCATTCCTTCTCTCCAGAGATGCTGCCTGTGCCGCTGAGTTACTCCAGCATTTTGTGTCTATCTTTGATTTGAACCAGCATCTGCAGTTCCTTCCTACGCACTCCAGCAAAGGAGTAATATTTACATTTGTACAAAAGTCTTTACATTGAACTGCATAAAAGTATTTGCGCAACTGCAAAATTTGATATTACATAAAATCTAATTTGTACAGCTTCGCAAAGAGGATGCAAGAAATGAGTCTTCTGGGATGCCAATTCATTATGGAATGTTCACCATGCTGGGAAGTTTTCCAGCAATTGAGTGGGATCTTTGACATCCCTGTGGAAACCTGAAAGGTGGTTTCTCTGACAATGCAACGTTCCTTGTTAATGTACTGATTTGTAACAGTAATTAAATTGGCAATATGTCTGTAATCTGAGTTTTTTTCTTGAAACCAGGAAGCTGCAGATGCTCTTTTACAAAAAAGATAGTGCTAGAGTAACTCAGCAGGTAAGGTAGCATCTCTGGAGGACATGGATATGTCAATTTTGGGTCAGGACCCTTCAGAATGAGAGGAGATTGTGTGTGTGTGTGGGGGGGGGGGGGGGGGGGGGGGGGGGAGAGGGGGAGGAGAAGAAAATCTGGGGGAGAGAAGGGGGCAGGACAAAGCATGGCAGGTAATAGGTGAACACAGATGCTGGGGAATGGATTGATGATCGGCCAAAGGCCAGAGATGAAAAATCAGAAAGGGTGACATGTCCTGGATGGATCTCTTCCCCGTGTCTCCTCTGTCCTGTAGTTCTGCTCTCGCTCTTCCTACCCCCAGACGGAATAAGGATAGAGGTCCTCTCCTGTCATGCCACCAGCCTCTGTATCCAACACATCACCCTCTGACATTTTGGTCCCTTCAAACGTGATCCCACCAGTCACATCTTCACATCTCCAATCCTTGCGGCTTTCCCCAGAGACTGCTTCCTCCACAGCTCCTTGGTTCAGTCATACCTTCTCACTCAAGCCACCCCGTCCTCAGGTAATTTCACCTGCAACCATAGGAGATGTAACACCCGTCACTATACCTCCTCCTGGGACTTCATCTTGGGACTCCAGCAATCCTTCCTGGTGAGGCAGAAGTTCACGTGCACCTCCTCTAACCTCATCTTTTGCGCCTGATGTTCCTGATTGTGGCCTCCTGTACATCCGAGGGATCAAGTGCAGATTCAGTGATTGTTTCGCCAAACACTTGCGTTTGGTCTGTCAAGGCCAGCTGGATCTCCCGGTTGCTGACCATTTTAAATCCCCTTCCCATTCATCTTTCTGTCCTAGTCCTTCTCCATTGCTGGAGTGCGGCCTTGCACAAACTGTGGGAACAGCACTTTGCTTGATTAGTTTACAGCCAAATAGTACGAATGTTGAATTCTCTCATTTTAGGTAACCTCTATCACCCCTTTTCCCCTAAATGCTCTTCCTGTGTGCCATACCTGGATTTGTATCTATTCCTCCACTCTGCCTCCTCCTAGATTCCTTCCTGTGGGTTTCCAATTCACATCTCTTCAATCCTTTTGTCTTGCCACCTTCTGTTTTTTAATCTCTTACCTTTCGCTTTGTCCAGCCGTCTGCCTACCAAAACCTCCCTTCCCTGTGTTCACCTATTGCCTGCTGCCTCTCTCCTCCAGCTTTCTTCCCCTTTCCCCATCCATAATCAGTCTACAGAAAGACCCTGACGTAAAACAACACCTATCCATGTTCTTCAGAGATGCTGCCTGACATGCTGAGTTACTCCAGCACTTGGTGCCTCTTTTTTTTAATGCTTGCTTAAGATGTGTTTGCACAAATTGGCATTCCACTAAATTAGTCTTCAGGATGAGCCGTAAACCACCATGTAATCTCTTAGGTGAATTTAAGAGATTCCAAGGAACTTACTTCCACAGACTTTTTCCAAATGCTCAACCCTTGTGTGGTATCAACTATTTGTTCAATGCTGTTGCTGTTTGTGGAATCATATTTCATAAGTTGGCAGTTGTTTTCATTGCAGTGCAAAAGTGAAAGATGATTATTAAAGTGGCGTGTAAAGCTCTTGGGGATATCTTGAAGGAACCTTTCTCTTTACGCCTCCGTACACTGAGAATGGGATGCTAGATTTAATGCCTGAAAGTAGCACAACATTAGATAAGGCAAATAAGGCAACATACGAGATACAGGCAGTTTATTCCATTCTTGAGAACTGGTTTGCAACAGAGTTTTTCCCCGTAAGTCGGAAACAAACAATTTCAGTGAGGGTTCATTGAGATTTTATTATCTTCCTCTGAGTAGTTATGATAATACAGAATCTGAATGGATCGTGTGAATAGCTAGGTTTTGATAAATTTGAAGTATATGGATGTTACATTGTTTGGAAAAACATGTTGCAAGTAACAATAGAAGAGATTGCCTTGTCAGATTCCAAAGCAAATCTCTTAAATGGCCTCCCACTGAACTGATGCCTGCTTTTTTAGTATAATCTTTGTTTGATAATTGCAGGAGGTTATGCAAATTTTTTTTTTTTTTAATACTTTTTTTGAATGAATAAGCTGCCTCTGGATTCCCATATTTTAAAAAATGTTTTCATTTCTGTAACTTTTCTATCTTAATTTTTAAAGGAATTATTATTTGGAGAGTTTGGATAAAATTAGATCATCCTTAACCCTGTACTTGCATTTAAAATATCCCAGCCTTGCCAGTCATCACACCTTTTTTTAGAAAGGCAACTATTTTGGCCATAGACAGAATAATGTAAATTACTTTGATCTATTGAAATACAGGAAAGATACAGCACTATTTTAAAAGGTACCTGGATAACCGCTTGGAAAAGTAACCATCAAGGCTTTGGGGAGTAACATAAAGCTAGCTTTTTTTGGATAGCATTGATATAAAGCAGAGATACATTTCTGATTGTGGTTTTTTATTAGAGTCATAGTCACAGAGTGATATAGTGTGGAAACAGGACCTTCGGCTCAACTTGCACCCACCGGCCAACATGTCCCAGCTACACGAGTTCCACCTGCCAAATATTTGGTCCATATCCCTCCAAACCTGTCCTGCCTAACAGCTTCTCAAATATTGGGATAGTCCCTGCCTCAACTACCTCCTCCGGCAGCTTGTTCCATGCATCCACCACCCTTTCTTCCCTTCAAGTAGTTTTATTTTTTGTCTGATTATATGTGAAGTATGTTAACTTTTTTGAAGATGTGTAATCACTATCATATTGTTCCAAAAATCCCCAAGGCTTGGCATGTGGATCACTGGGGCCCCATTTCTTGCACTCCCTTTAAGCATACCAAGTTCACCAGAAATACTCCTTTGTGGTGTTTTAACAATTAATTGAATGTTTTGGTGGAGTCATAAGAATAACATTGAGTGTCCCAAAAATCTGCCAATGGAGTGCCAGAAGTACTGACAATGCCAGACTATTGGTGTTTTACTGTTTGTAATTCTGGTGTAATTGTGTGATTTGCAATTGCTGTATTACACAGTGCAGGGTAATTACCAGACAGTGTACTGCCACTCTGATTTAAATTGTTTGGGTGGAAACCGTATGTTCCAAACTTCTGTAAAGGACCGTCCTGTGGGAGTTAACTCTGTTTTATGATGCAGTTAATTTAGTTGTCTTTTTACGGCCAAATGTCACTGCGCTCATTAAATGTGATTTAATTGTCAAAATTCCATATGTTCAGACAGTAAGCTGGTGAGGACGTATGTCAGCTGTTTGGGAATATTTGCCTGGTGTGAAGATTATTCCATTTGTGAAGTATTTTAATATTTGAAGTCATCTAGCTCAATAGAGATCAGTTTAATAATCCAATGCTGTCATCAACTGTGAGCAAATATTTGAGTGGTGCATTTTGACCTTGGATACGCTGCAAAATATTTGGTATTAATTTCCTGTTGGGATTAGCCATGCCTCAGTAGGTGACACAGTTGCAGGGTT
Organism: Leucoraja erinaceus; assembly: GCF_028641065.1. Taxonomy (NCBI): domain Eukaryota; kingdom Metazoa; phylum Chordata; class Chondrichthyes; order Rajiformes; family Rajidae; genus Leucoraja; species Leucoraja erinaceus. Next base: position 69,879,737 of record NC_073383.1, on the reverse strand, counting down.
CTAGCCGTCATAGGTTGACTCAACTCCAGCTTTAGAGATGATCTCAAACCAGAGGCTGATATTGCAGTCAGATGATCATATAAGATTTTTAAAAAAATTACTGCTCCAGTAGGGAAAAAAGCTTGTGGCACCTTTCTGAACAGTAAATAGTGGTTTCCCGAGTCAGTCAGAGTCATAGATCATGGAAATGGGCACTTCAGCCCAGCTTGTCTACCCACCATGATGCCCCATCTATGCTAGTTGCACCTGCTTGTGTTTGACCCATAACCCATTAATACTTTTCTATCTTTTAAACCAGCCCAAAATGTCTCAAATGTTGTTCTGCAGTAGTTTGGTAAGCAGCTGTCACCTTTAAGATTTTGCTGTTAATGTTGGCTGGCGCATTCTTTGCGTTGCTGTCAATTCTCGGTATGGAAGTTACTGTTGTAGAGTTATTTGCAATGTATTGCAGTTATGAAAACTGACTTACAAATGCGAGTCTTGAGAAATTTTCATTGGCTACTTTCATATTCTTAAACTGTATCTTTCCGCATGCACACTCGAGTTAAATCTTGACATTGCTAACAGCAGATCTGCTTTGAGGGTAAATTCTCATAACAGCCAACCGAGGAGTTGTCTCTAGATGGGTTCTGAAGTGCAACAATCAACTGGCCTCTGTTTTTAAACAACATGTTCAATCTGTCACTTCAACGATCTACTGTCCCCATCTGTTTTAAGGAAGCCTCCATCATTGCAGTCCCATAGGAAAAAGTGGCTTGTCTTGATGACTACTGTGCCGTAGCCCTAACATGGACCACAGTGAGGTGCTTTGAAATATTGATAATGGGCTGCATTTGTGGCACTCTTTTGGACAAGCTGGACCCCCCCTGTAATTTGTGTAAAAAGAGAAAAAAGGTCAAGGAGGCATCATCTCTCTTGCACGACATTCAGCCCTGAATCTCTTGACAATAAGAACACAAGCCTGTCCCCATCAACAGATACGATGTAGAGATAGCCAACTGCTTTTGTACCCAAGCATTCATATCACCAACCTAATCTGGTCCTTCATTCTGCAGTGATCAAGAAAGTGTATAAGCATAATTACTTGGACATCTGAGAAGATTCTGCATGTCCACGATGATTCTGTCTAACTTTTGAAGATATCTAAGGGGGGTGCATCTCTGTCCCCTGGTATGTCAACTGCTCGGCTCTTGTAGATAGTGGTAAATATAGGTTTGGTACGTCCTTCCAACCAGTTGATCTTCCTGATGCGTTGCCTTCTCTTCTGCCTTCATGGAGAAGGTATAAGAACTTTATCTCGGATGTCTTGCTCTTAAGATCAGCTTCTCTACTGCTATTGAACTCCTGACTTAATTATTACTTTCACATCCTGTTCATAAAGGTGTTGCCACGCATAAGCATAAATCTGCAGTTAAGAAAGCGGTTAAGTTAAAACTATGGCAGGTCGCATTACCATAGAGATATCCATTCAGTCTGTCTGTGGATTATTCTCAACTGATTTCTCAATAAAATAATGTTGGAGTATTGGGTCAGTCTCTGCATTAAATCTTCAACGGAAAGGTGGTTCTTTCTCTTTGCTATGTTGTGAAACTGATCATTCTAGTTACGACATATTTTGTTGCTTGCAGTTGCAATAATACTGTTCACAAAACAAATTTGTTCTGTGCGATTAACAACAAAGAAAGTATAAAGAACACATTGGATTGGAACTGAGCCAATAACTAAGGATTCTTTCTATTTTTTGTTGATATTTGTGGAAAGTGCAGGGTATAATGACTATATTGTCAAAAATTCTCCAAGGCATTGAAGGACTGAGTTGTTCCAAATTGCATTTGCCTGGATGGAGATCAATGTAAAGACTGAAGTTGTCATTCCCATGATCTTGCGAAATGATCATTTTCATTTTTATCAATGACTTCATGGCACACCCGTGGTCATATTTTGGCATTACTTTGCTTCTCCCGTGCCCACTGTGACTTTCCCTGTTTCAACTCTGCCAGCCCCTAATTATTAACCTCTAGAAGTTCAGAAATTTTAAGTCCATTCAGATGGATGTCAGTAAAAATCACTACCAATCAGGTTATTCTGAAGATGGTAAGGCTTAATAACAATGCTGCGAACTTTGCTATTGATCCTGCACAAATTAACGTGTTGCCTCATTCAGACCACTGCTAGCAATCGTATTGCTACATACGTAGAAGTATTTAAATACGCAAAGGCCTGATAATCCATGTTTAATTTGCAAGCCCATAGTGGAGTTAATAAATTAAGAGTTCACCAGTGATTAGTTTTGTTTCCTTTTTCCAAACATCCTTGTGACTAAGGGGTGAGGAGAAATTTTCAGTATTAAATGGAACCAAGAAGGCACAAAAAATGATTTGAACAAAACGTTGAAAGGATCCATCAGGGCATGCTGCACCTGCAGGAACAGTGAGAGATCCCTTGTCAGAACAACACAGAATGGATATCAATTTCTGATGGTCATTTTGCCAAATGTTGATAATGTTAATTGAAATTGATGGGATGGGAAACTATCCTTGCAGTAAGAAGCAATGGTGCATTTATGGGACTTTTTTAGGCATATTTCAAAGTATTTTGTGCAGTTTTGGTCACCACATTACAGGAAGGATGTGGAGGCTTTGGAAAGGGTGCAGAGGATGTTTACCAGAATTAGGAGGTATAAACTACAGGGAAAGTTTGGACAGGCTTGGATTATTTTCTCTGGCATGCCGGAGGTCGAGGGGACACCTAATAAAAGTGTATAAAATTGAGTATGTGTTAAAAAGAACTGCAGATGCTGGTTTAAACCAAAGATAAACACAAAGCTGGACTAACTCAGCGGGCCAGGCACAAGCATCTCTGGAGAGAAGGAATGGGTGACGTTTCGGGTCTCTGAAGAAGGGTCTCGATCCGAAACGTCACCCATTCCTTCTCTCCAGAGATGCTGCCTGTCCCGCTGAGTTACTCCAACTTTGTCTACTGTATAAAATTGAGACATACCCCATTTGTATACCCTAGCTATATTTTTCCCAGGATGGAAAAAAGCAGCTATGTGAGGCCTTAGCTTTAAGGTGAAAGGGGCATATTTTAAAGTGGGTAGAGAATGCCTGGAACACGCTGCAGTGGTGACGATTGAAGCAGATACATTAATGACATTTAAAAAGCTTTTGAGTATGGAGGGATACGGGTTATGTGCAAGTAGATAAGTAATGATATTGGCATCCTGTTCAGCACTGACATTGTGTGCAGAAGGGCCTGTTCGTGTGCGTCTTGATGATGATAAATCTGTAATAGAATCCTTAAAAGCAGCTGCCAATTTACACGTTGACTCACTTCTGTGACATTTGTCACTGTCTCTGGGGTGCTAACAGAGCCTTTAGCTATTTGCCGAACAAAATGCACTCTAAGACACCCAAGTTAAAACTGGTGTAAAACTATTAAATTGTCAGGAACATATGATAATATCATTAAAACACGCGTTTTAATGATATAAAATTCTCTGTCAGTGATGTAGTACTGTATGTTTTCCCTTTTTATTCACTCCACCAATGAAACATTGGCACAAGTGCAAAAACTATAAAACTAGATTTGGATTATTTTATTGTTATTCACACCATGGTCCAATGACCTCCTTGGTTCAACTGACGCTGGTAGTAGTAAACAATAAATACAGCTAATGCAGGATCAGCTGGCTGGGCAAATATTGTAGTGCAATCTGAAGTAATATAAAAAAAATGTGTGAAGTGCAATAACAGGATACCAAATGAGAGTTAAGAGGAAGGGTATGTGGTAGCACCCTGCATGGAGTGTGAAAAAGGTGATGAGTTCATTACTAATATTTGTAGGGAAAAGGTGTTATTGAGCCTGGGCTTTCAAGGTTCTGTATCTTCTCCCAGAAGATAGAAGGGGGAAAAAAGGAATGGCCATCGTTGCAGGTAACTCCTACGACTGGGCAGAATTCACCACTCTTTACAGGTTAAGGCAGTCATGAGCATTTGCCATAATAGGCTGAGATGCATCCTGTCAAAATACTTTATATAGCGCAGAGAACATCGATAGCAGTTTGAGAGAATTTGTGGATGTGTCAATCCTTCTCGGATGTCTTAGTAAATACGCTGATTTTTTTTTTTGATTACTGCATCATTGTGAAGGAACCAGGTTAGTTTGCTAATCATCTAGTTTGCTGATGATTTATAGATGTAAAGAAAGTTGAAGCTGTTGACAATCTTTGCAACCATACTATTGGTTGGGGGGGGGGGGGGGAGGAGGTAAAGGGACAGGCGTTGCATCTTCTGCAGTTGCAGGGGAAAGTAGTGGGATACTACTACTGGACACATCTTCCCATCTCCACCCCTTTCTGCTTTCCGCAGACAGTTCCCTCCGTAACTCTGTGCTCAACTTGTCCCATCCCACCCATACCACCCCCTCCCCAGGTAGTTTCCGCTGCAACTGCAGAAGATGCAACACCTGTCCCTTTATCTCTCCCCTCGACTCCATCCAAGGACCCAAACAGTCTTTCCAGGTGAGGCAGAGGTTCACTTGCCACTCCTCCAACCTTATCTAGTGCATCTGCTGTTCCAGGTATCAATTTCTCTACATCGGCGAGCCCAAGCACAGGCTCGGCAATCGTTTCGCTGAATATCTCCGCTCAGTCTGTCTTAACCAAGCTGATCTCCCAGTGGTCCAGCACTTCAACTCCCCCTTCCATTCCCAATCTAACCTTTTTGTCCTGGGCCTCCTCCATTGTCAGTGAGGCCCAGTGCAAATTGGAGGAACAGCACCTCATATTTTGCTTGGGTAGTTTGCACCCCAACGATAAGAACGTTGACTTCTCTAACTTCAGGTAGCCCTTGCTTTCTCTCTCCATCCCCTTCCCCATCCCAGTTTTTCCACTAGTCTTACTGTCTCCGGCTACATTCTTTCCTTGTCCCACCCCCTGCCTTTACATCAGTCTGACGAAGGGTCCCGAAACATCGCCAATTCCCTCTCTCCATAGATGCTGCCTCGCCTGCTGAGTTACTCCAGCATTTTGTGTCTACCTATTGAGGTCAGGGTTGTGAACGGCTCCCCCCCCCCCCCCCCCCCCCCCACCCCCCCCCCCCCCCCCCCCCCCCCCACCCACCCGCCCATTAGGTCATCAACCATTTCTTTCATCTTGCAGACGTTAAAAGCTGGATTGATGTGCTGATGCTGCAACACACAAGGTTCTCAATCTATTTTGGCCAACAACAGCAACGTCATTGTTGAATTTAAAGATTGAGTTGATGAGTACTTGGCCAGTGTCATGGGTGTACAGGGAGTACACTCTAGGGACCGCAAGGGTCTAGGCACACTCGCTTGAGAAGTAAGTGCTGACGGTTATTGGGGAGGAAATGTTAGACCAATAGTAAGTGAAAAACCCTGCTCCGTCTGGAAAGTAGTTGCCTTGAGCACACACCATTGAATTTGGTAAGTGACAAATGGATTACCTTTCACAGCGTAGACAGCTGGTGGGACAGGGATGAGCCTCATCATATATCAAAGCCTTTCAGGAATGGAGCCAGTTGCATGCAGTCAGAATGACCCAATGTCTTGTTAATCTGGGAGCTTCATTTCCCAATTGTAAATTGATCCCACGACTCTGTCAGAATAAATAGTGTGGTTGGAGATTTTGGGGATATTTGGGTTATTGGCAGTTTTGCTTGCCTCTTCGGTGATTTTTTTTATCCCAACCAATGTTTGAGGATCATTATTCTTTTAAGACTCTGCTTATTGACACTAGTTCAATATTCTTTTTCTAAGGAATCTACATGCCTTGTAAAGTAAAATTGTTATTATTCTTCAGTTCTGATTGATCGCAGCATGGAGAAGCAGGTTGTAGCAACAGTTTGTGAAATTTGGGTGGAAAGGATTACTGGTTGGAAGCCACTAATATTTCTATTTTTATTTAGCCTTTCACTGTTTTCAATTCAATGCTCCCCATGCAGTATTTTGCACTTCATTTCACTAAAGTAATGTTTCTTGTAACATTCAGAGCAAGAATGTTAATTATATTGTAATTAACATCAGAATTATCTTATCAAAATGCTTAAGTTTTGAATTGTGTTTTCCAATACATCTAGTATGATATCTACTTTTAAAGTATCTTTCTAAATGAAATTGTAAAGAAAATGCACAGATGTCCCATTGTTTAGTGTTGCCAGGGTTCAGTGCTTGCTTGATTATTCTGTGGAGGTGGTTTTGATGCCAGTTTGATAAATGACCGGAGCATACTTATCCCATACTTAATCTCTCGATTGCTTTGGCTGTGATCCTAAGTGTTGACTAATCATGGAATATGTAGCTGAATCAGTTGGTGTTCTAGATTAGCTATTTTCTGAATAAAATGATATGTTTAAAACTTTGACCTATGGTGTTAACATTTTCCTCAACGTTTTGACGTAATTTCTATATCTCAAGTGGCTGTGACATGCAAAACAAACTGAATCCCTCCAGTTTTCCTAACTGCCTCGCATGAATTTATTCAAAGTTAACTGGAACAAGCAATATGCCAGCAGATTTATATAATGTACAGCATTTAGCTATATTTTTGCAAAGTGTTTTGCTTTTATTAAAAAAAAAAATCAGCCTTGTTCCTGTAGCTCCAATAATCATGAACTATCTTGTAATTTCTTCTGTTAATTTGAAGTCTCTTTTAATTCAGCTGCTACACAGTGAAATGTTGTTTTTATTTACAGCAGATCGTGCAAATCAAGGACGAATTATCCACTTGACAATCCAGTATAAAATGGCAGCTAACAAGAATAAGAATCAGAGTTCGTTGGCTCTGCATAAAGTGATTATGGTAGGCAGTGGTGGTGTAGGCAAGTCTGCACTAACATTGCAGTTCATGTATGACGAGGTAAGATGCATATTATTTACAACTTTTAAAAGGAACAGTAACATTGGATAAGGCAAATTTTGTAGTTTTCCATCAATAATTGTTTTAGTTATTGTAGCATCTTGACCTGTTGATACCCTGACATATTAAGTTTATTATAATGGGACAATATCCCTTTATCTGATTTAGTAGCTGGGAAGTCAAACAAATGAGAAACAGAGTACAAGAATCCTCAATGCCTATGCAGACAATTATTTTGCATGTTTTAGTTTCATACACGTTGGTTCAATTAGTTGGTATTTTTCATCTTCGAAATTTTTGTTTTAGATATGCACTATTTCTGGAGCATATATGCTTGGGTCTGTGATATATTATAATTAATTAGATATTGTCTTGCTATTGGCTGATTCTAATAAATTATTCTTTATTTTTCCTTGCAGTCTAGTCACACGCTTGCAGTATAAAAGCTTAAGGGGATGTCACCTGCAAGAGACAAAGTCATTGCAAGGCTAAAGGATGTTATCTCTTGGAGGCAGTCCAAAAAAAAAAATCACTAGACTAATTACTTGGATGAGAGGGTTGTCCTATAATGAGCTGCTAAAGAAATCAGATTTATTCTTGAAGAATGTAGGGTGATCACATTGAAACAAAGAACCTTGCAACCGTGGCAAGGTAGATGCTGCTGTTTCCACGAGTGAAAGATTTTGAATGAGGGACACAGTTATAAGATATGGGGTGATCAATTAAAACTGAAGTGTGTAGGAACGTCTCTCAGAGGGTGGTAAATCTGTTTTACTCTGGAGAGTTGTGGAGACAAAACTGTTTAAGAGTATTTAACCAGGAAGCAGATACATTTTTTGAAAGATTATGGAATTGAGAGCTATGGGGAAATGGCTCAGTCGTTTCTGTTTCGACCTTGCTCTGGCTCTTGACTGTAACAAAGGATGCATCAGAATACTTTGTACTGTTTTCTTTTATGATTGAAAGTTACAGCATGGAAACGGGCCCTTCAGCCCACCAAGTCCATGCTAACCATCGATCACCTGTTCACACTAGTTCTGTTATCCCACTTTCCCATTGCACTTGGGGTAATTTTAGAGGACCATTAAGCTAGAAACTCATGACTTTGTGATGTGGGAGGAAACTGGAGCACCCAGAAGAATCTCGCGTAGTCACACGGAGAACGTGCAAACTACAGACAGCGTCTGTCTCTGGCACTGAGGCAGCAGCTCTACCAGCTGTGCCATTTTTTAACTATTCACTGGCAAGTTTTTTTTTCACTATTGGCCATGACCTGAGAATACTTGAGTGGGGAGTGGCACCGAACAGGTGAATGATAATTTATAAACCAATATGCAAGGTTTGAAGGGGGGACGTTCTTGATTAAAATGTTCCTTACAGGCTATTGCATATTTTGAAAGTGAAACTGGTTGGGTTAATTGCTCCCCACCAAATCCTGAAGGCCATTCATCATACTAAGCTGCAAAAATAAATAACTACGGGAGGAACTCTGAGTTGAGCAACATCTGTGGGGATGGGAGAAGGGTGTGTAAGAGAGAAGAAATTGGCAACCTTTTGGGTTGAGACTCGGCATCAATCCTGCAAATTGATTTTGGTTCTAACTTCCAGTATCTGCAGTTTCTTGTATGTCCAGTTATATTTGGTTGATGAACTATTTGTGTGGTTATGCCTTGTTCCTTTAAGACTTGTAGATAGTGAGAAATTTGTGGTCAACAAAATTATATGGAAGGTAGTTTCCTATTTTAAGTTAGAGCAGTACAGCACAGAAACCGGTCCTTCAGCCCAACTTGTCCATGCCTTTTCAATGCCTCCAAAAAATTCCTATCCATGTCTCTAAAATATTAAAAAAACATCAATGTACCCACCTCTACTACTTCCTTTGGTGACTTGTTACATGTATGCATTATCCTTTGTGGAATGGATTACACCTCTGGTTCCTTTTAAATTTCTTCCCTCTCACCTTAAGCTTGTGCCCTCTAGTTTTAGACTCCCCTGCCCTCGGGAAAAGACTGTGACTAATCATCTTATCTATGCCCCTCGTGATTTTGTACACTTTGCGTTCACCTCTCAGCCTCCGACAATCCAGAGGAAAAAAGACCCAGTGTCTCCTTGTAACTCAAACCCACTGACGCCTCTAGATCATTTTGGACCCCTTCTAGTTTAATGATATCCTTCCTACAGCAGGATGACCAAATCTGCACACAGTATTCGGGCCTCACCGAGTCTTTTACAGTTGTAACATGACATCCCAACTCCTGCTTTCAATACTCTGACCAATGAAGGCAAGCATTCTGACTTTATAAAACAATATACCTCTACCCCTAGGTGTCTCTGTTCTGCAACACTTTCCAGGGCTATTCCATTTACTATGTTGTAAATCCTGCCCTAGTTTGTCCTACTAAATTAAATGTCTCCCATTTTCTGCATTAAACTTAATCTGCCATTTCTCAAACCACTGGCCCAGTTGATTACAAACACATTGTAATTGTAGAAACCCTCCTTCACTGTCCACTATAGCAGTGCTTCTTAAACTATTTCAGTGTCATTCACCCTTCACCCTTTTCTTATGTTTTTTTGGTAATTTTCGTCTTATTCTCTCGTGTGTATAATTTTATATATCATTTATTTTGTCACATGAGGAAAAAACATAAATTAACTCTTCTTACGTGTTTATTTTATTCAACTTTTTGAACATCCTAAAAATATGTAAAGAAAACTAGGAGTGAAAAATTTAATTACCACTGGAGTTGGAAAATCATTCTATTAGAGTGATAAAGCCATTCCAATGTCTAAACACTGGGCTTCAGCCCCATCCTATCCGTTCGGCAGCTTTTTCTTGGAAAACTAGCTCAAAAAACCATGGAGTTCATGTGATTTAATATATTAGTATCCAACTTTTTTTTAATGCATCATCCACCCTGAAATTAGGTTATATCGAAGTACTTCTAATAGAGTCACCAGGTGACGCTTTTAGAAGTACTTGGAAATCAAAATATCAGTTAACGACTGCACCTCAGAGCAAATAATTTAATTTTTTTTAAGATAATGTAAGAGGATTTCACAATGACCCACGTGCTACCCTGGCCGTGTCTGCAGCAGCAGCAGTGGTGTAACCAGGGTTACCAAATCAAACTCACAAAATACTGAAGTCGCTAGAAGTGAAAATGCAGAATATCACTACAAGAAAATGGCATAATCTAACTTTAGATTGCCTAAAATCAGGGCTCAAATCTCCTCAATATAGCTAGAATTCATATTGCTTGATGCAAATAAGTGCTGGTAGACTGAAGTACAGTAAATATATGTAGAATTCCAGTTCTAGCAGAAAAGTAGCTAAATTGGCAACACAAAGCAAAGTTACAGTTCAACAGTTACCTACTGCGATCCTCCAGTGTTGCCATTTATAAATTTATAATCCCACTAGTTCGCCTGCTCTTCCGTAAATGGTTATATTACAATAAATTTGGGAAATATCCTGCTACTTTAAAATTAGAAAACCAGAGGTAGAGAGAAAAAAACATATCAAATTTCCAGCTCCACTGCCATTAAAACCAATAAGAGCATTACTAACCACTTTAATGGCAATATCTTTAAGTATAGAAAAAATATATAAATATCTGAATAAATTACGTCATTCACCCCTCTAGTTTCATTCACCCCAAAATAATTTAATTTGCCCTTGAGTGAATCATTCATTAGTTTAAGAAGCATTGTAAGGTAGCACCAATTTGCAAACGTGCTCACCATGCCACCTACACTTGTACCCAAATCGTTAATACAAATAATGGACAGCAGGTAGTCATCTGGATACTTTTGCATCTGTCCAAAGCTAATGTTCTGTGAGTTATAAATGTATTTGACAAAACCTGAATATTCATCTTACATTTTCCAATGCAGACAAAATAATGTGTTTCTTGCAGCAACATAAATTGGAAGTATTTTTAAAGTTTTGGTAACAAATTTGTTCTGTCGTACCAAATGCTTGGTGGTTTGGTGACTTTTGTCATGGAACCAACCTCCTATGCTCAACATTGAGCATTCCCAGGCAAAGTATTGTAGGCAAGTGCAGATTAACTTCTGCTTTCTTACATTTTTGGAAGAGCACCCTCTGCTGTACCAATGTGAGACTTCCCATTTGCACTTCCCAAGTCAACCATTACGCGACCCACCTCGGTGAGATTGATCTTACAAGCCAAATGTAAGGAGGCAGCTTTTTGCGCACCCAGAAACTATTGAATTGCTCGATTTTGTTAATGCAATACTGAATTCTTTTGGTTTGGGAAAAGTATAGTTATTCTTTCATTTGCTGCCATATATAATAACTGATGATGAATATACTATAGCAGTCACGGTGGTGCAGCGGTAGAGTTGCTGCCTTACAACGAATGCAGCGCCGGAGACCCGGCTTTAATCCCGACTACGGGTTCAGTCTGTATGGAGTTTGAACGTTTTCCCCGTGACCTGCGTGGGTTTTCTCTGAGATCTACGATTTCCTCCCACACTCCAAAGACGTACAGGTTTGCAGGTTGATTGGCTTGGCAAATGTAAAAATTGTCCCTAGTGGGTGTAGGATGGTGTTAATGTGCGGGGATCGCTTGTTGGCGCCGACCAGGTGAGCCGAAGGGCCTGTTTCCGCGCTGTATCTTTAATCTTTTATTGTTTCCATTGTCGTTATTATTTATCTGATATGTTGGAGCTCCGGTCAGGCAGGCGCCTGAAATTTCATTGTATGTATTTACAATGACAATAAAGTATTATTATTATTATTATCTAAACTAAAAAGCAGTATTCACCTTTGCTCATCTTCATTTTTTGAAATCTTAAAATAATTTGACAGGCACACTTAGTTGGTCCAGTTGATCTCAAGCATTTGAGGAAAATCCATCATTATAGGTTTATTGGATTAAGTATGGCTGTCAATTTATTTTAAATTATTTTCACAGGTATCATCTCAAAGATGAGAAGCTATTTACCTCACCAGAAGTTGTCACGGTGATACTTTTAACACTTCCACGATATTAGCTATTGATTTTTTTTAAATTATTGAACATAAAATTCATCACAGGAACGAACCCCTTCGGCACATAATGTCTGAACGTGATGACAATCAAATTGCATCTCATCTGTCTGCACATGATCCATATCTCTCCATTCCCTGCATGTACATATGCCTATCTGCAAACCTCTTAAACACCATCGTATATGCCCCCATCATTCCTGGCAGCGGGTTTTGGGCACTCACCGCCTGTGTGGCTTTTAAAAAAGCAAAACCAGCTCCCGCACATCTTGTGCTTTTCCTTTGTGCTCTTGGCCAACATATTATTCAACACATTTGGGGTTGTGGTGATGATTTTGATCCACTTAAATACATGCATTTTAATTAAACGTGGAAGTTTGGTGTTGTGTAATTTGTGTAAGTCATCACTTTCCTCATCTAATATTTCAGATTGTAGACTTGGACATTTTAAATCATTACGCCTTTTTAATTATGCTTATTAATTTGTGCACATCAAATTTAGTTGGATAATGAGCTGTAAAGTAGGAACTTTATTTTAATTATAATTGATTGAGGTGGGATGCAAAATATAGAAACTCAACTAAAGGATGGGATGGGGATGGGGGGGCATATAAATAAAGAATTGCTGAACATGGTGGGAATGACAATCATATGAAATCTAGGAATGGGACAAACCAATGTGATACTATAAGATTTTAATTTTCTCTTGCAGTTTGTTGAAGACTACGAGCCAACTAAAGCTGACAGTTATAGGAAAAAAGTTGTTCTGGATGGCGAGGAGGTGCAGATAGACATCTTGGATACTGCTGGGCAGGAGGATTATGCAGCCATTCGGGATAACTATTTCCGTAGTGGGGAGGGTTTTCTTTGTGTCTTCTCGATAACTGAGCAAGAATCATTTACTGCCACTGTAGAATTTAGGTAAGTATTTCAAGATAATCTGATTCTTTGCCTTGCAGCCTTTTTTAAATGGCAGTTGTGCATTACTTCATCCCATATTCTTTATAGTAGTCCATGCAAATGTTTGTGTTAATATTTTGTAATTAAAGAAAAGCGTGTGATTTCATGCAGCTTTGTCAATTTTTTAAAAGGATGCATTTTGGTAAAATCGTAGTACTTTCAACAATTGTAGCTAAAAACAATTTACACTGAGTTTTGTAGTTAGTGAAATAAAGTAGGTTGACTATCTTTGAGCCTTTTTTTGATTAGATTAATCCAACAATGTTGTCCCTGGTCACTTGTTTCTCTAAGGGGTCATCCATTCAATTCTTAACCCATCTGTTTTCTATTTTGGCTTTCTTTGATAATTTATCCCATAACTTCTTACAAGAGTTTGGTTGAAAATCAACTGCCCTTTTGTTTCTAAGCGATCCTAACCTCCCAGTATTTGATGCCCTTCCAAATAGTTTTGTCTCGTGCTTGGAAACCATTGCCATTTTTCATTCTGTTGCCAGAGTGGTGGGGGTGGGGAGTTTTCTGAGAAATCTAAACATAGATTTATTAGTCCAGTAATAAATGCACTGTTCCCGTTGGGTGAAATTTTCTCTTAACCGAAGTTTGGCAAGTGTAGCCTGTGTGACATGGGTTGTGAATTGTTTGTGGTTGCGTTTAACTCTTATGGTGTTCTCCTGGTCATCCTTTAATAACCTCATCAAAAATGTCCCTGTATCCCAGCTCTCAAGTCATGTTCACCCCTTGCATTTGGTGACTGATTTTCATTAACTCCTTGTATTAAAATTCTCCTTGCATTGAAATCTTTTTATGGTCACTTTGATCCCAATTGAGGATATTTTCGCTTAGAATTGAGGAATAATAGAAATGAGTATACACAAGAACTGCAAATACTGAAACAAAAACATACAATGTTGGAAATGCTCAGGTCAGGCAGTATCTGTGTCGAAATAATCTGTTAATGTTTTGGATCAAAGATCCTTCAGAATGAGGAAGAGAGTTTTTAATACAATTATATGCAAGATTTGATGTATCTTGCAAATGACATGTTGCCAATTGGCAATAGATATGAGTGGATAATATAATCCTGCTTTGGGCGCTAAAGGAGAAACTAATTCAAGATTCATGCATGTAACATGCACGCCTCACTAAAAGAGCGGAGTGATAGGTGCATGCCATTTTGGCACATTTCCTGCAGTCTCAACCTTTGATTCCTCTCAGTGCTAAATTAGGACACTTAACTCCATTAGTTCCATCAAAAACACACCGGCTTTAACAGGATGCTAACAGATTTATAATCCCTTCTGTGTGCCACTCCTATGGCCAAGACGTTAGAAAATTGCTCCTCATTTTTCTTGATTACAATTCATAATTTTTCATTTTAAAGTTGGTATCTAGGCTTTCCCTTGATACCTGTCTATTAAAATATCAAATAGTCGTCTCTCCTTTAACGGTAACAATCCATAGTGTTGCTGCCTCATCAGTGTGCTGTCCAATATATGGCTTTTCATGGAGTCGTACTGCGTGGAAACAGGCTCTTTAACCCAACACCGACCAACATGTCCCATCTACACTACTCCCATCTGCTTGCGTCGGCCCATTTCCCCCTAATCCTATCCTATCCTATTTAGTACTTGTATAAATGTTTCTTAAACGTTGCAATAGCACTTCAACTACCTCTTTCGGCAGCTCCTTTCATACACCCACCGCTCTCTGATAAAGTTACCCCTCGGGGTTCTTATTAAATCATTCCCCCTCATCTTAAACCAATGCCCACTGGTTCTCAATTCCCCCACTCTAGGCAAGAGACTCTGCATTTACCCAATCTATTCCTTGTGATTTTATGTACTAATTTATTTGAAGTTAGCCTTGCAATGCTTCAGCGCAATTTCCACGTTGTTGCAGGCACACTTGGACTGACTTAGCTGTCATTATGTTCTGTCAAACTAAATCTACAGTTTGTTCATTCTTCCTTGAAGTTAGCAGATCCATTATCCTTTAAATAAAATTCAACTCAACATTGTGATAAGATGGTACCTGAAAGTTTATACCTCTGCACATATATTCCACCTTGACCCTTCATTTTTCCTCTGCTCCTTGGCATGATCTACAGTTTCCATTGGCAGAGCTATCCCGTTCTCTTAAGAGGCAAAATTCCGAGTACTTTTATCTTGATATACCAGGAATCATTTGTGTAGTGCATTGCAAGAGCCCTTTCTCCAGAGAGTTTAGTTTGGCAAATTGCCTAGTGTAGATACCTTGAATGAAAATAAACTGAGTTGACAACTTGGGTTTTCCCCAAGTGCTGCAATTACTCTTTGATATATGATGTACTCTTTTTTAAAAACAGCAGCTCATTTGAACTTCAAAAGTTTAAGATCGGACCCAAGGCTAAATAAAGCAGATGTGTGGTTAAAATTTAAATAGTATTTTAAGATCAAATGCTACTATTTCCACCAGCCCAATTCAAGCTCCATCTCTTGTTGTTGCCTGATTCCTTGTGCGCTTAATCAGCACTCGGATATATTTTTGATGCTTTGGATGCCTGAAAGGTTTGGGGGAAAGCCGTGTGCTTTGGACAGTGTGTATGTTTGGACCAGTGGAGTGGACAGGAGTTGGGGTGGATGGGAAGAACAGAGGAATCAAGGAAGGGAAGGGTGAAGCAGGAGAGTGTTGGAAATGAGGGGGTAGTGGTCGGCTGAGGAGAGTTGGGAGGAAAACTGGATGAGGCCTGTGATGACGAGCACCTCTAATGAAGATGTTTGTGCAGCAGGGACTGGTTTGCAATGAACAAAACAAAATTACTGGAGGAATTCTGCAAGAGAAGCAACATCTGTGGAGGCAAAGGGATGGTCAATGTTTAGGGTTGAGACCCTGTATCAGGACTGAGTTTGGGGGAGATGGCCAGTCTAAAGATGTGAGAGAGGGGAGAGACTGGCTGGTAGGTGACTGGTGGAACCAGCTGAGTGGGGATGATGGGCAAATAGAACCGGCTGAGTGAGGTGGTGGAATTTGGAGACTGAAGCTGTTGGGCGATATTTGTAAATTGATAAGGGGTGATAGGCAAATGGAACCATGTGGGAGAGGGGGATAGAAAGGGTGACCTAAAAGCAGCTCTGCCAGCTTGTTCCACATACCCATCACACTTTGTGATGAAATCTCCCCTCGTGTCCCCTTTAAATCTTTTCTCTCTAACCTTGAATTTGGTCTCTAGTTTTAGCCGTTCGTGTTAACTTTACCTGTCATGATTTTATACACCTCAAAATGTCGCCCTGCAACCTCTTGTGCTCCAGGAAACAGCCCCAGCCTATCTAGTCTCTCCTTGCCATTCAACTCTCCTGTCCCAGCAACATCCCTGAAAATCTTCATACTGGCCATGGCCCAAAATATAAACCCTCCCTGTGCTTCCATAGATGCAGCCTGACCCGCTGAGTTCCTCCACCAGTTTTTCCATCATCAGCAGGTTTGCTGTCTGATGTCCTAGATCTCCTTGCCATTGGACCCAGACCTTGCCTTGCCAAGGCTATGTGGTAGTTGGTAATGGGCATCTTCCACTCCTCAACTGGAGTGGAAGTGACTCATCTTCTTGTTCTTGGATTCAAAGGTTCTGCCTTGAAATTCCCAATGAGCAGCATAAAGCCACTTAACAACTCGGAAAGATTCTCATGGGAATGCTGGCAGTTCTCGGAGCTGCTAGATTCCTTACCAATTGGTAAATCTTTGGATTCCATTCCCAGGTAGAAGTTCCGTACATAGTGGCAGCTTCTTGGCTGCAAGTTTATTTACTATGTAAAAATGTATACATGACTTCTGCGGTGAGGCCATTCTGGTAACGGAAATTCATCCTTGCAGAATTTTCAAATCACTACCCAAAAAGTTGTGGTATGGCATAAGATTCCTGCGCACTTAATTTGTGTGGGTTGGTGGGGCTAGTAAATACAGCAATTTTTTTAAACTTTATATTCTTGACATGTATGTTGATGACACTACTACTCATCATAGTCAATTGCAATACGGCCATTTTTTGGGGGACACAACTCTCCTGCCCACCCCTACATGGGTTACCTGTGCGTGAATTCTTGGTTTTTCCAGCGTTTGCACTGGGAAATCAATCCGCAGCCTACTTTACTGACTCTGGCTCAGGAGAAAGGAATGACTTTAAAGGAGACAAGCCCCTGTTAACAGTTCTTGAATTAATATCTGAATTGCATTACGTTTAACTTCTTGAAATATTTAAAGTTATGTGATTACTTAAAGATTTTTGCATGTTTGAACGGCAATAATTTGTAAACGTTGATAACCTTGTCGGTCTGTAAGCAAGTTACTTAGATACTTAGACACTAGGTGCAGGAGTAGGCCATTCGCCCCTTCGAGCCAGCACCCCCATTCAATGTGATCATGGCTGATCATCCACAATCAGTACCCCCGTTTGTGCTTTCTCCCCATACCCCTTGATTCTGCTAACCCTAAGAGCTCTATCTAACTCTCTTTTGAATACATCCAGTGAATCTGCCTCCACTGCTAAGGCAGAAAATTCCACAAATTCACAACTGTGTGTATGGTTTGACTGCCTGTCAAAGGTATTTGAGTGGAATTTACCACTCCCAGCCAGAAAGCATTGTGCTGTTCGAGATCTCGCCCAACACATTGCACATAGCAGCATTCGGAAAGTTGATGCTTGAATATCAGCTCCAGATACGTGGGGTCTAGTACTTGAGGGAATTCTGAACATGAACCTCTTGCTGCTGCCAGAAAATGTTGTGCCATAAGGTTTACACCAAAAACATTATTAACTCCCAACATTCTGGTTTTGTATAGCTCAAGGCAACTTCAAATTAGTTCTAAGCTAACTATCAATAACTTTGAAATTTAAAGTATAAAGTTATTACTTCTAATAGAGCTCGGCTTGAGACGCGTCAAAGCCATGGTGTGATAAAATGGTGCAGTAACGTAGATTATGAGAAGGATTTTGTCCAAGAGTGGATCTTCTGCATGAACTTAAATCATCTAGAAGTTAGCACTTCATAATGTATCATTTCTCAGTACGATTCTAATATTTTTGTATATCGCGGAAATTGGACCATCGGCTTACCGGGTCGGCACCGACCAGCGATCCCTGCACATTAACACTGTCCTACACACACACTAGGGACAATTTACATTAATACCAAGCCAATTAACCTACAAACCTGTACGTCTTTGGAGTGTGGGAGGAAACCAAAGATCATGGAGAAAACCCACAGGGCGAATGTACAAACTTTGTACAGACAGCACTCATAGTCGTGATCGAACCTTTGAACACAGGCCTCTGGCACTATTAGCGCTGTAAGGCGGCAACTCTAATGCTGCACCATCGTGCTGCCTTAAGTTAAGGGGCTGCATCTCCAGTACGGAAGTATGAAAAGGTTGGTTCAGAAATCTGATTGTTGTGGGGACAAAGCTCTTCTTGAGTCAAGATGTTCAGCCTTTCAAGCTCCTCTATCTTCTCCCAGTAGAAGACGTTTGGGCGGTCACGGTGGCACAGAAGTAGAGTTGCTGCCTTGCAGCAAATGCAGCGCTGGAGACCCCGGTTCAATCCCGACTACGGGTGCTGTCTGTACGGAGTTAGTACGTTCTCCCCGTGACCTGCGTGGGTTTTCTCCAAGATCTTCGGTTTCCTCCCGCACTTGAACTTAGACGTGCAGGTTTGTAGGTTAATTGGCTTGGTAAATGTAAACATAAAGAATTTTTAAAAAAATGTCCCTTGTGGGTGTTACTGTGCAGGGATTGCTGGTCGGCATGGACCCGGTGGGCCGAAAGGCCTGTTTCTGCGCTAAACTAAACTAAGAGAGAAAAGAAAAACGAGGGTCGCAGGCATTCTTGATGATACTTGGTCTTTTTGGTGCAACGCAATGTGAAGATCGACCGGATGAGTCAGAGTTTATTGTTTTGTTGTATTACATACTTATTCCCACTAATACAAACCTTGGAATCTATTAGGTGTTGCTGGCAAGACCAGTCTTCATTATCCATCTTTCATTGCGGTTGAGAATGTGGTGAGCTGCAGTATCCATCAACATATTTTTCAATGTGAAGTTACACCCACAGCTATTTGGTATAGATTACATAATGTCAATAAATTATAGGAGTAGAATTATGCCGTTCGGCCCATCAAGTCTCCTCCACCATTCAATCATGGCTGATCTATCTGTCACTCTCGATCCCATTCTCTTGCCTTCTCCCCTTAAACCCTGACACCTTTACTGATCAAGAATCTATCAATCTCCACTTTAAAAATATCTATTGACTTAGCCTCCACAGCCAATGTATGACAATGAATTCCACAGATTCACCACCCTCTGACTAAAGAAATTCTTCCTCATTTCCTTTCCAAAGGTATGTCTTATTATTCTGAGGTTATGACATCTGGTCCTAGACTCACCAACCAATGGAAACATCCTCTCCGCATCCACTCTATCCAGGCCTTTCACTATTTCCTAAATTTTATTCCAGGGCAAAGGAATAGCAATTATTTGAAGTATGAGATGCATTTTGAAGGAAATTGTGTAGTTGTTGATAATTACATATGCCTGAAGCCCTTCATAATATAGAGGTTGTGGATCTGCAAAGTGCTGATGTAGTAGTTGAGTAGGTGAATAACGTGGATTTGTAGATGGTACACACTGCAGCAGTGTTTGGTGATAGAGTGAATACTTGGGGTGATATATGGAATACCAGTCTAGGTGTGTTGAGATGCTTTTGTTGAGGCTACACTCATCCAGAGAAGCAGAGTATTCTATCACACTTCTGACAAGTGCCTTGTAGATGGTGAAAAGGTGAGTCACTTGCTGCGTGATGTCTTGTCTTTAACCCTTCCTGCTCGCTGGCCAGCATATTTGGCTGATCTAGTTGAGTTTGAGATCAGTGGTGATTTGAGAGTGTTGATTGGGATTGCAGTGATGGCAATGATAAAGGTTGGTACTATATTTTGACGTATTGGAGATTGAAATTGCCTAGCACTTGTGGTGTGACTGTTCCTTGCCCGTCCATGCCTGAGTGTTATCTAGATTTTAATACATGCAAGGTTAGTTTGCAACATTTATTGAGGAATTATGAATGGGTTTAACGTCTCTTCTGAATTTGTGTTGGGTGGGGGGGAAGAAATGTCATGATAAACCAGTGAAAGATGTTTGGGCTTCTTGGGCCTCCTTCAGTGAAGTTGTGTAGTTGGAATGATTAACCTTCAACCACCACAACCATCTTCCTTTGCACAAGGTGCAACTACACTCGTGGGGGAGCTTTTGACAGATTAAAGAAGGGTCCCAACCTGAAACATTGCGTGTCCATTTCCTTCATGCTGCTTGACCTGCTGAATTCCTCCAGCACTTTGCCCAAGATTCCAGCATCTGCTGTCTCTTGTTTCTCTAAAGGCTTTTTCTGCTTGATCCATGTTGACTTTTGCCAGGACTCTTTTATACCGTTCTTGGTCATTCTTGCCACCTCTTGAATACAAAGTACTGCTTGCTGGTGTTGGAAATGAAACTAATTAGCAAGTACTGGAAATCAATGGTGCTTTAGCGTCCACTTACATGTGCCAAGATACAGTGAAATTCTTCTTTTTCATTGGGCATCGCAGCATCTGTGGAGAGAAAAGGTAAAAGGCCATGCCAGTTTCATAAAACGTGCTTTTGTTAGTGAATATATTTACTCTTATTAGCATGAGATATCATGGGTGAAATTGAAATGGCGCTGAGGAATAAATCATTAGTATGCAGGTTTGAAATATCATTGGACTCCATGCGCTAAACTGTAGCACGTTCGTAGAAAATGCTGGTAATACTCATTTATGCAGCACCTGTCGAAATATAAGTGGTTAACCTCACAATCCTGGTGCTCTTTGTGTGGAATTTACGCATTCTCCCCGTGACTGTGGGTTTACTCCATGTGCTCCGATTTCCAACCTGACCCAAAACATCACCTATCCAGGTTCTCCAAAGATGCTGCCCAATCTGCTGAGATGCTCCTTTTTTTTTGTAAGCCAGCATCTACAGTTTCTCCTTCTCTCCCCATAATCGTCAAATCCAAGGGTACAAAATTCAGTTACTTAAAACTGAGTTTAGGGGCATCGTTATAAGTTGCCCTTATTGCATGAATACTCACTGGGCAAGTTTGGGCACAGGAGTTTTAATCTTATGAACAGTGCGTTGTGTTGAGTTACAGTTGGTATGTGATTGACCATTGGTTCAGGAGTAGTGGTGGGAATAGGATAAAGAACCCCCTGCAAGATTTGCACTTTGATGATTGAGTTTGCATTTATTTGATGTCCATCTTATTCAACCATTACCTATTGAGCAAGTTACAGCT
Organism: Leucoraja erinaceus; assembly: GCF_028641065.1. NCBI lineage: Eukaryota > Metazoa > Chordata > Chondrichthyes > Rajiformes > Rajidae > Leucoraja > Leucoraja erinaceus. The sequence continues at coordinate 69,858,546 of NC_073383.1, read as the reverse complement.
GGTGTTTATTCATGTACTGGTTTAACGTACATTGTCTTTGTCTTCTAATCCTGGTGGCTGGTAATGACTTGTTCGTAGCTGAAGTTTAGTTATTTTAAGATGTCAGCTGTAGTGACGGAAGAGAGATCTAAGGATTTTTGAAACTCCCATGTTTACGTTTTTCCCCCATGGTAACTATAAATCAATTTCAAAGTTTTAATCCCCTGAAGGATTTCAATCTTTAAGTGAGATGGTTATGCAACCCCTAAAGATATTGGCTTTATGCTATTAAATACAATTAAATATCCTGTTGCATTTTAATTTAACAATGTTATTCTTTTGATTTGAGCTGAATGGCTAGCTTACGTTTTCTTTGCATTACAGAGTAATATAGCACAAAATTAGGCCATTTGGCCCAACTCTTCCAAGATGCTATATTCAAGTTAATCCAACTAGTAAACCAGCATCTGCAGTTCTTCGTCTGGTCCCATTTATCTGTGTTTACCCCATATCCCTGTAAACCTTTCCTATCACTATACTTTTTCAAATGCCTTTTTAAATGTTATTGTACTTGTATCTGGCAGCTCGGTGAAAGAAGTTGAGCGCCCCCCCCCCTCCGGGTCTCTTTTAAATCTTTCCCCTCTCACCCTAAAACTATGGTTTTCTGACTTCCCCTTCCCTTGGAAAGTGTTGTTGTATTGTGTTGTATTCAATTTATTGTCATTATCTCATATTAGAGACAACAAAATGAATTTTTCTTAGTCAAGTATCATAAAAATAAATTAATAAATAATAAATAAAACATATTAAAATATAAAAAAGCACAAACACAGAAGTCCACGACACAACATAACCACAACACAACACAGTCCTGACCTGATGTGTTGTCTGTCCAAGGTAGACAAAAGTGCTGGAGAAACTCAGCGGGTGCAGCAGCATCTATGGAGTGAAGGAACTAGGCAACTTTTCGGGCTGAAACCCTTCTTCAGACTGATCAAACCATTCTTCCAGCATCTGCTGTTCCTTCTTAAACATATTGTCTGTCCACATCCTTGCACAGATTCAGCCTGACCCACTGAGTTCCTCCAGCCTTTTGTTTTGTATTTAACATTCTCGAATCTTTGCACTTCTTCCATCTTACTGTTTAGATGTTTTTCTTATAGCAGAGTAACCAAAACGGTACGTGATATTCCCTGTCCTCCTTAATTAACAACATTATATTAATGGCATCCAGTCTTCCAGAACAGTGCCTGTGGCTAAAGATGATGCAAATACATCTTTAAGGGGCTCCGCAGTTTCTTCCCTAGCTTCCCACAAGGTTAGAGGATGCACTTGGTCAAACCCTGGGGATTCATCCATCTTGATGAAAATTAAGACCGGTAACACCAATTCTTCAAGAACTTAAACTTACTGTTTATTGTCACGATCAACTGTCATGCGGAAGACGATGAATAAACCTGACTTTGGAATACCGTGGAGAACAGGTAGATGCCTCACAGACCTAGATTTTGCCGATGACATTGCACTACTAGCAGAATCGAGACACACCCTTCAAGAGATGCCAACTTCTCCGGAGGAGAATGCATCAAAGGTTGGATTAAGGATCAACTGCCAGAAGACAAAGACCATGCAGACTGGATACCAGCAGCCAACAGACCAACTGATAATCAATGGGGAACCTGTTGAAAACGCCACAGGATTTACCTATCTTGGCAGCATGTTCACAGTAGATGGAGATGTAGAGGTCGACATCCTCCCAAATTGGTAAAGCTGCATCAGTCTTCAGACGAATACAGCCAATATGGTCTAGTGGCGGGATATCCAAGATGCTGAAAGTCAAGCTCTTCCAGCTCATCAAGCTCCCTACAGCCCTCTATGCCAGTGAGACAAGGATGAAGATGAAAAATAAATTGGATGCATTCCAACAACGCTGCTTGAGGAAGATCCTGAAGACTAGCTACAGAGACCACATCACAAGTGAGGAGATCTACCAGGAAGCTGCAACAAAGCCTCTCAGCCAGGCCATAGAGGTACGCAGGATGAAATTTGCAGGACATGTACTCAGAATGGCTCCAGAACGTGCACCTAAGATAGCAATGACATGGCAACCTGATGGAAGAATGAAAAGAGGCCGACCAAAACTCGCATGGAAACGAACATTCCAGAAGGATTTGGAAGCCCGTGACGCATTTAGCAAATTCCATCCATTCCAAGCCCTTTGTACTATGGGTGGCCCAGTCAATATTAAGGTTGAAACCTCCCACTAATAATAGCCTATTATTCTTATTGCTTTCTGTAGACTCGCAGTACGTCTCGGGTTCCTCTAACTATTGGTGGACCTGTAACTACAGTCCCATCAGTGATCATCTACTTCACCTTTTCCTAGCAAAGGCATTTCATTAGCTACTATTATTATCAAACCAAAGATTGTTTAATTCCATGCTACATCTTTGAGCTAATTGTATAAGGGAAGGATATCGAAATTAGCCATTGAAGGGAATGCAGTGGGATGGGTTGAAGGGCTGAAACGTGTAACAGTCACGCTGGAGTGATTAGAACGGGTGTGAAGGGTTATGAGGACAAGGCAGGATAATGGGATTAGGTGGCAGAGATCATCCATGATTGACTGGCGAAGTGGACTCGATGGGTCGAATGGCCCAATTCTACTATAACGTGAACGTGACTCGGGTCAGGCAGCATCTTTGGAGAACATGGGGCAATGACATTTTGAGTAGTGGCCCTTCTAACAGTTAAGCAATCTTGGTGGTTTTAAAAAAAAAATATGATAAGATTATTGTGACTAAAACGTATTGCGATTTTTAACGTGCATTCAACTATTTTAAATGCTATCAACTTACTCGTACAGGTAACAGTTGGTAATGGAGAGAGTTTAATTTATATACTGACTTTCAGATTCCAAAAGAATTACACCCTTCACTAACAAATCCATTATTTTATAATGAAGATAGACACAAATGCTGGAGTAACTCAGCCGGCATCTCTGGAGTGACGTCATGAGTCATCATGGGTGACGTTTCAGGTTGAAACCCCTCCTCGGGTTATTCTATTTTTTTTCTCCAGAGGTGCTGCCTGTCCCGCTGATTTACTCCAGCATTTTGTGTCTATCATTGGTTTAAACCAGCATCTGTATTTCTTTCCTACACATTCCTTTATAGTCTTTAGTTTAATAAATTTTAAATCTTTATACAGATGGACATGGATGTTCATATTACTTTCATGTACTGTTACTCCAGTAATATTGGTTGCAAGGATTGCTCGTTAATTGATAATTCCATTCTTTTAACGCGAACTAAGCCTTGCTGTTGGAAGCTGGTTTAGAGCTGGCTGGCGCTAATAAGCCCTCTGCTGGATAATATGCAGTAGTACTCTATTAGTTGGGCCACTCTAAAGTTCCTAGTCCCATTCTAGTAAATTGAGTTTCTCTGACATCTATGCAATCTCTGCATGTCAAATTATTAATATACAGCGTGAAGAGTAGCTGCCCCAGCACCGACCTCTGTGGAACTCTGCTAGTCACTGGCAGCGAACTGGAAAAGCCCTCCTTTATTGCTACTCTTTGCGTTCTGCCATCTAGCCAACTTGCTCATATACATGTTTAAGAAGGAACTGCAGATGCTGGAAAATTATAGGTAGACAAAAATGCTGGAGAACTCAGCCGCTGAGTTTCTCCAGCATTTTTGACTGCTCATATGCATGATATTATTCATATTCTGTCCTTAAAAATACTTCTGTTTTTAATTAGAGGAAGTTCTTAAGTTTGTAATAGAAGTCATGTTGTTGTACTGGGCCATATTTTTTTTATTAGTCCAGTTGCAGGTTACTAGCTACCTGAGAATATCTGGAATGCTAATCATTTAGAGGTCCCAAATGTGTGAAATTGTCTTCTTTCAAAATGTTCTAAATTGTATTTCATACCTATAAAGAACTGTCCTAAAGGCATTTCAATGTTTTCTATGCCAATTAATTAGATGTCACCTTTACATAAGCAAACATGTAAATCAATTGTACTCTGCAAGATACCATGAACAGCAAAAGAAAACTAAGTTGTACTTTTAAAAGTTAAAAGGATAATAGGGCAAAATTCCAACTGTCAAATATTATGGAGTCATACACCATAGAAATGAGCCCTTCAGTTCATGTACATTCTGAAAATCCACGTACCGTTCTATACTAACCCCATTTAATAGCATTGATCTATATCCTTGTATATTGGACTATACATAGGAATGTTACAAAATTTTGAGATTTTAAAACTCAAGTCTGCAATTTATCCCATCAGATAAATCATAAAAAGAAGTTTAATTTGACACTCAATTTACTTTCATATCTTCAGTATTAAAAACGTTATGGCCATTTTCATACTCGGAAATTAGCATCTTGTTCCCTATTGCTTTTCCATTGACCTTACACAAAAGCTGTGATCGAGGACAGTCAAAAGCCCATAATTTTCTTAAAAATTAAGAGAACTGAAAGACATTTTCAGTTATTATAGATTGCAGCATTCTGAAACAAATATGAAACAATCTTACTTAGATGACCTGAAATTAAAGCATATAATTAGTTAGTTACCTAATTGTAGCTAAGTACAAAGTTCAATTACTAGATCTAAACATCTATCCATTTCTTAAGAAAAGATTAACATTTTTAAATAACCTAAGTGTCCAAATAACATTCACACAAGAATTCACAATATAACATAATTTTAAAATCTCATTGTCATGAATTTATAGGCTAAATGGAAGGAATTTAATGTTTAATTCCCGTAAATTAATGGTCATTTAAATCGTCTTGCGAGTGGGTTTTTGTGGAACGCGATCGATTGGAACGCTGCGGTTACAGTGAATTTCAACCCCATATTGGCAAGAAAAACACTGTCGGTTCGTATGGGGCCATAATCACATTTTCGCCAAGGAAATTTTGATTAAAGTCATCCTAAGAAACAAGTTTATATGTAAAATAGACGACTTGCCTTATGTAAGTATTGTAACATACCTACTATACAATAATTCATCCAGTTATTTAAGTACCTATTGTCTAGGGATCTTGTGCATTTATCAGAACATTGATTTTGTAAAAACATCCCTTCTTTCACAATCTGTCATAGATCTATGACCCCCGTCTCAATCCCAAAAGCTTTCTCTCCATCTTATCACGGGTAGCTCTGGTCACGGGTAGACTGCCAGCACTGCATGTTGTGATAACATTTCTTGAGATTTATCTAGAATTCATTGATCTAGAATTACAAAGGGATTTGAGAGTGCTGGTGCAGGATTCCCAGAAGGTTCGTTTGCAAGTTAAATCTGTGGTAATGAAGGCAAATACAATGTTAGCATTTATTTCGAGTAGACTAGAATATAAAAAAACTGATAAAATTATGAGGCTTTATAGGGCACTGGTCAGACTGCATTTGATGTATTGTGAGTAGTTTTGAGCCACATATCTGAGGAAGGATGTGCTGGCATTGGAGAAAGTCCAGAAGAGGTTTACAAGAATGATCAAGGGAATGATTGGATTAACGTATGATGAGCGCTTAACAGCACTGGGCCTTTATTCGCTGGAGTTTAGAAGGATGAGGAGGGACCTCATTGAAACTTATCCGAATAATGAAAGGTCTGAATAGTGGATGCGGAGATGATGCTTCCACTAAAGGGAGAGTCTAGGTTCAGAGGGCACAGCCTTAGAATAAAAGGATGTACCTATGGAAAGGAGATGCAAAGGAATTTCTTTAGTCAGAGAGATGAATCTGCGAGATGCATTGCCATAGATGGCTGTGGAGGCCAAGTCATTGGGTATTTATTCTTGAGGGTGTCGAGGATTATGGGGTGAAAGTGTAAATAAGCTCTTCTAATCTTCCCCCCCCCCCCCCCCCCCGTCTAGTTCAGTCAATAAACCACTGATCTTTATTTTTGGATAGTACAACAAATCACTCTATACGATACCTAAACCACTGCAGGTTCAATCCTTGTATCTGCCTGGCCAAGCCCTTCAGCCTTGTGTAAGCAGAAACACTCCAAAAGCTTACGCAGTCACAAGTGCTCTTCATGAAGATCGACAAAGGACCTCATGGGGGCTGCCTTTTATAGGTCCCTGAACCTTGAGCGGCCGAACTACAGAGGGCTGGTCTGTTTACAATCCAATCAACCATAACGTATTACAACAATGCATTATTGACAGTTACACAGAACAGAATTCCCCTTACATTGTTGCAGGAGAAGCTTCTAGAGGAAGCTAACATAACTTGAATAATGCAACATTTACCCTGGTATTCAAACAAATCAGAGAGGGTATTGCATTAAATAATAATAATACTAAATTTTATTTCAGACTCAAGGTCCAGGCAAGGGACAACATTACATTGCATATTAAAAAAATTATAAAATACATATAAAATCTTAGTATATCACATAAAAGCATCATAAATTATATATTTTTAAAAAACCCCACATGAATTAAAATCCAGAATAAAAAAGAATGATCAATGTCCTACAACGAGGCCGCAAAACCAGTGTCCCCACAATGGATTTGTGACGTGTAGTGCTAAACCTTATGTTTGACAAGGCCACAATAATCACATTTTTAGAGTAATTTATCCTGTGTATGAATTTATACATATGATTTCTTAGGGTAGCTTCTAAAGTACTGACTCCTGCTGCCACAAACATGTTACTAGCATTACAACATCTAGGTTTCCTTAGCAGTGTTCTCATGGCATCATCATAGGCCACTTTTAGTCTCTGCAAACTTGTCTTTCCGTAGTTCGACCACAGGTGCGCAGTAGAGAATGGTGTGCAATATGCTCTAAACAGCGACATCTTCGCCACATCTGTACACGCCCAAGATATTTTAGACATTTATCCTCTTTGGTTCTACAGGTCATAACAGCACTCTTACAAGCATTGTATTTAATATCGTGTTCCACACCATACACAGAACATATAGTAAGGAGCTGCTGGAGACCACAAGATCATCTGCATACATAATATGGTTCACACCAATCGTGCACCCAGTGTTACAGGCTTTCAATTGTTTGGACAGATCAACAATATAAAGATTAAAAAGGACTGGGGACAAAATCTCCCCTTGTCTAACACCATTGCTAACCCCAAATAGGGCTGAGACCCTTTTGCTCCATTTTATTTGCATAGTTTGGTGGGCGTTACCAGTAAGCCAGAATTCTCACAATGTATTTAGGCACCCCTTTTTTGCCTCATTTTAACAAACGGAGTTCTGTGATTAACACGAGCAAAGGCTTTGGAAGCATCAATAACGCACATAAGAATTGAAGAGTTTTTGCCTCTATATTTGTTTAAAATCTTTAGGGCATATATGCACGTCAGTACCATGTTTAGCTTTAAAACCAAACTGGTTATCTGTGGAGTTAACAAACTCATTTACTCTATCCAGCAGAACTCTTTCTTTCTAAGAGTTTTGACAATATGTTGGCTAAAGCTATGGGCCTGTAATTATTTAGGCTGCCTACTTTACCAGCTTTGTCCTTAATAACTGGCACTAACAGAACAGACAGCATTGAGTCTGGTATCAAGCCATGAATCATAAAGCTAGTAAAATAAATAGTAAGGAGAGGAGCTATCCTCATACTCGCACACTTAAGATGTTCAACAGAAATATGATCCAAGCCACTGCTTTGTTGTTGGACAGCTTGTTCATGGCATAACACGCCTCGTGTGACATAATCACCATAGAGTCATTACTCTCAATACTGTCCACCCTATACAAATCACCTTGGACACTGTTGAATAAAGTACTATAATGTTGTTACCAAAACTTAGCTGTACCAGAGATTCCATCCACCGTGCAAGGTAGAGATGTTTTGCAACTGTTAAGAGCTCTCACTTCTTTCCAAAAATCAGTAGCATTGTTACTTAGCAGCTTCTTAGCCATGGAATCAGACCTCATAGTTTGCTCAATTTTACAGATGAAGCGAACAACATATTTCTATCTTGCATTAGTGAGCTTCTTGTACCCTGTCTGGGTCTACCTGCCATAGCCCATGATTTAGTGGCTTCATGGGCTTCAGCAGATACTCGGCTACATACTTATTCCAGCCAGGCCTGATATGTGTCTTATTTTTAGGCCTACTGACTACATACAAAACGCTTACTATATCATTAAACAGGGAGCAGATATCTCTCTTTTGCTTCATATCCTTACAATTAACATTACTACACATAATTGCATCTTTAGGTAGATGAATATTGCTTAAGCATTTATCTGTACGGGTATAATAAGCTAAGATGTTTTCCTTTGTGAGGGTTGACCAGTCCAGTTTTTCTATGTTAAAGCTATTTCTATCTCTGGATACCACAGGTAGGTGTTCAACATGTATTGTCATAGCAACATGTATATGCTCAGTCATTGCTGCCCCATACAAAATGCTCATACACCCCAGTGCATCAGCTGTATTAATATAGTGGTCTAGCCACGACGTAATGTGCCAGGCCTCACTAATATAACTATCTGTAGGTAAAAGCACTTTGCTTGAAAATATTAAATTATTATCTTGACAGAACTGAGCCACATGATTGGCAAATAATGAGTTCCTATCTGTTTTGAATAAAGGAATAGATGAAAGCAAGCCTATTTAAATATTCATCCTCAGATGACATTCATAGGGTGTATACACATTCAAGATAACAAACTCCTTGTTGTGAGCAAAGGGTGTTGCAATACACACCTCAGCATTAAGCCGAACCACATTTATTGATTAGTCAAGCTTCTTGATCCATAGAATAGCCACGCCCCCTGGTATCCTACCTCTGACTATTCCCATGCCAAGGTCAGTTGTAGACTCCCCAGCCCCATGAAAGTTGTCAATGAGAGAATTGAGTTTGTCCAAGTCTTGCTTCGCTAAGAATGTCTCTTGCATACATAGTATGTCACAGTTCTCCAGAAGGTTGTCAACAACTGAGCAGCGAGCTTTATCCTCTGTGCTCTGGCTCAAACGCAGGCCATGACAGTTGTACGATAGAACCCAAATGTTCATTTAGGGAGACTAGTGAGTGCTGCTAGCACCAGCAGGCACAGTCATTCCCCCTGCAGCAGGCGCAGTGCTTGATCCGATGACTCCAACCTTGAGCGGCTCGTAATAGTGACGGACAAATGCCCCTTCTGGCCAGAGCTCCAGGTTGTACATTTCGCCAACCTCATTACATTCCGCAGATACTTTGAATAAACAGTATCTACTGTGTACAGTGTCAATCTTTTGACAGGTAACCTCACGGCCAAGTTTTTCTTTAAGATACACAGATAAAGTTTTGACCTCTAGATCCGGTGAAAGCATGGAGGCAAAAACACTCACCAGCTTAGTCTTGATCATTTTGATGTTACCCGCAGCTCCGCTACCAATAATAGGCACAGCGTTACTGGATTTCTTTCTCTGCCCGGTGGTAATAGTGCACAATCTTGGCTTACCAACAGTGTTCTCTGGAGCATGACGTCGTCCCTTTTTCACAACATGACTCCACTTTGGAGAGTCTGGCAAATACGTTAATCCACTGGGACTATTCATTGCCGTTGCCCTCTCCACGCTTAAGGCAAGGCCCTCCACCGCAGCCCTCACTCTGACAACCAAGCCAGAGGCTTCTGTCGGTGAGACTCCCAGTGCTGTATCTGCCATGCCAATGGCTCCATCCATCGCCACCAACGCATCCAGACCACAGCCCCGAATCAAGTAAGTGGTGCGCTCCAATGCACACACTGGAGTAGTGATCAAGGTGTGCTCCAATGCACCCACTCGGCGATCAATTTCCACTGCAATGGCACGAAAATCTTCGCATACATCAGCCTGTAGCTGCATGACGTGCTTCATAGAACAGACCTCGGCGTACAGCTACTCCATTCTCCCAAGTAGGCTCGAGACATCTATGTTAGTAGATGTCACCGGCAGCAGTTCATCCAAGTAATTAGAGACAAATCTGGGAGTATTCTCCCCACATTCATTCATTACTTTAAGGCAACTCTTTATGTTGTTGACGTCTTTCTGTACCCCTTTATGGGAAACGTTCCGCTGTGTAGTGGGGCAGAATTCAAACAACTTCGAGGACTCTATCCACTCAGAATCAAAAATGTTTGCCGCCAAAAGGACAATCTGGCTTAGTCTTAATTTTTACAGCAAGAAATTTAAGTAGCTCGTCCTCAACAATAACCTAACCGTCAACAGTCTTGTAGATCTCAGGCTTTACTCTAGACCGGCCAAGACCAGGAGCAATGCCGGCTGCCTGTGGCCGATACACCGGCTCCCCCGCTGCCTCTGACCTGGCCCCAAGCTCCACTGCCTGCTGCCCGGCTCCACGCTCCGGCGCCTGCTGCCCAGCTCCAAGCTCCGGGTCTCCACTGCTCCACACTCCGGGTCTCCGCTGCCCCCAGCTCCAGGCTCCGCTGCCCGGCTCCAAGCAACACTGCCCCCTGGCCCGGGTCAGGCCCATCTCGGACCCCGGCTCCGGCTGCACGCCGTGCGCCAAACTCAGCACCCCCTCCGCCAGGCCTGGGCTGCGACTCTCTCCCGGCACCGCGCATTTCAACCAATCAACAATGAACAGGGTCACTGTCCCGCAACATTATTTACAATATGTACATTTAGTGTGCATTTATCCAATTAACCTCATGCATTTTACATTTCCTTGGATGTCCTGTACAGAAATCCCATCCATCTGTCAACTGAATATGCAACACTAATCTGGGCCCTAGACCTACTGGCACCATTCAGAAGCTTGTCTTATTTCTGCAGAGCACATCAGACTGGATCAAAATGGCCTAGCAATACATAAGTCCTTATTAAATTTTGGGTACCATGGCTGCTCGGTTTCAACCAGGATTAACAAAGGCAGGAGAATGGGGTTGAGAGGTAAAGATAGATTAGACATGATTGAATGGCAAAGTAAGCTCGATGGGTTAAATGGCTGAAGTATGCTCCTATGACTTATGAACATGATGTATTTAACTCTGAATGCATTTGTATCCAACTGAGCCTCCCAAAATCTGCAAAGAACGTCATAGCAACTACCATCACAGCATGATATTCAATGCTGCCCTTTGTTATGAATAAGGTGAGTATTCATCTTGTGGTTTGTAGATCTTAACTCCATTAGCTTGCTAAGCCGATGTAGTCTGTCCCTGTAAAGATGTAGGGTACACAATTTTGCATCATATTTAACTGGAATACAAGTTTGCATGATCTCATGCTGGCAAGCTTCATGCCGCACGTTCAACCTGACTAAATCTTTAAACTGTGTACTTGTGGATTAACCTGCCTTATCACAGAACAGTTGGGTGTGAGTCTTGCTGCCGGAACGCAAAGACCAGGCAGGCGATCAGATTCCTTGATTATGGGGCATTTTTGTTAACCATTGCTGGAAACCAAACACGTTGTATCTAATCTGATGTTCGTCTTTATTTTCTCAGCCTCGCAAAAGTTATGCATGAAAACTTTCACGGTATCAGGAATTTGAACAATTCCTGGTGTCTGGTCATTGAACTGTGCGAGTCGGGAGCTGAGGAATGTGAGCTCAGTATATAATAAATGAACAAGAATGTGGGATTAGACTGGTCTTTGAGTGGTGAAATGCTTGGTTGGTCAGGTGGCTCACTTCTGTTCTAGACATTCAATACTTTTGCATGTAACTATAAATGTTCAGATTAACCAATGGAGAATAATTTAAATTAAACCATAGCAGAATTAAGAATTGTAATGGATAAATCTGTACAGGGCATATTTTAACTCGTTTGTGGGGGATAAAACTTATTTAGCTGAATGAGAAACAAAATGCTGGAGTAACTCAGCCGGTCAGGCAGCATCTTTGAAGAGAAGGAATGGGTGATGTTTCGGATCTGAACCCTTCTTCATGCCCGAAATATCAACTGTTCCTTTTTTCTAGAAATGCTGCCTGACCTGAGATACTCCAGCATTTTGTCTATCTTCTGTGTAAACCAGCATCTGTAGTTCCTTCCTACACATTCCCAGGATAAGATTGGATGGAATTTTCTGGTTTTCACAGTATCGGATAGCTGAAATAATAATAATATATTTTATTGTCATTGCACATTCGTGCAACGAGATTTAGTATGCAGCTTCCAACCGATGTCAAAAAAAATATATAAAAATAAACTGCGACGTGACCATCTGAGGGAGACAGTCCAGGTGAGATGGGGGGCACTCAGCAGGGCCGGTTCAGAGCCGCTATAGCTCTGGGAATTAAGCTGTTTCTGAGTCTGGAGGTTCGGGTGTAGAAGGCCTTGTAACATCTGCCGGAGGGAAGTAGTTCGAACAGTCTATTACAAAGGTGTGAGGAGTCTTTATGGATGCTGACGGCCTTCCTGATATTGGGCCAATCCTGACCAAACACAGCAGGATCAGAGACTTTGACGGACCTGTTTTCTCCAATCATTGGTCGTTTTGTTTTGAGCTCAATTTTCTGAATGTTCTGGTGTAAAATAGGCAAATTATTGCTTTGCTTTCTATTCGCACAGATAGAAATAGCTATTCAGGAAACAAGATTTTTAAATCTTGCATACAATGCTTTAACGTTCACATTTTATCGTGTCATATTTGATGGCCGAAGTGATTAATATTTTTCTTATATGTTTGGGTCCTTCTCATCAAATTAGACCACCAGCAAAAACACCAACCCCTACTCCCCAAGTTATACGTTGGTTTTCATTCTTTCATTATATTTTTAATCTAATTCCCTGAATTAAGTTCTAACTAGTTGCCAGTTCCTCATAGTTTAAGTTCATACCGAATCTTCCCCTTTCTGAATCCATATTAACTGCTGTTTACAGGTTATCTCATTTCACTTGTGATTATTCTTATTTTCAGTTGACCTAATGAGCCTGCACTTGCCTGCAGCTTTCTCATTTCTTTGAAGAAAGGCAGTTGTTAGTCTGTTTCTAATCTACTGTTATCTTGCCAGCTTCATAGTATCGCTGACAAAATAAATTTCATCTCCCTTCTGCCTAAACTTCGTGTCTCAACTTGCTTTGTTCCTTTAATAGGAAAATATTGCATCTTTTCCCTGTCACTTTTTTTTAAACCCAGTTTTGCTACATGCAAACATTGCTTGGCGAACAGACGTGGCTTTCAGAACAGATGCTTAGCAGGTTTCACTGCAGAAAGAGCAAAGGGGATCATTCTGGTGCCATCCAGTAACCAAAGATTTAAAACGTGAAATTCAAAGTGGTTTTCCATTGACATCATCATCTCTACCTACATGTATGCTCTTGTACTAATCTTTTTATTAAAACTGCTACTCCCCAGCAGGTGTATAAGATCATGAGGGAAATAGATAGGGTGAATGGACAATCTTTTACCCAGGGTAGGTGAATCAAGAACCAGGGGACATGGGTTTAAGGAGCGAGCGGTGAAAGATTTAATAGGAACCTGAGGGGCAACATTTTCACATCATGATGGATATATTGAATGAGTTGCCTGATGAGGTAGTTGAGGCAGGTACTATAATAAGTTCAGAGACGGGCACTTGGAAGGGAAAGGTGTAGAGGGGTATGGGCCAAACTCAGGCAGGTGGGAATAGCACAGATGGGGCATCTTGCTTGGCATGGGCAATTGGGCCGAAGGGCCTGCTTCCAGCCTTGGTGACCCCTTTGCTTCTGTCAAAATCCCCTTTCTAGACCTCTGTGGTTCTTTCCTCACTGCCCTTTGTCTTGGATGCTTCTATGTAATTTAGCTATTGCCTGTTTTGTTTTTAAATCTCATTCCAGCACCAATCTTTTCAATTTTTCATCTCAAGTTAACCTATAGGCAACTGAAGTTAAAGGAGTCTTGTGAAAAAAATATAGTGGGTAGAAATTAGGAGACCAAAAAGGGGCCATGATATATTGATGGCAATAGTTTAATGAGAATTTATCTGAGAGTAGCCAAGAAAGGACAGGTTCCTTTGGGGGTCTAAAAGGGTAGAGAGATCTGGATAGAGTGGATGTGGAGACGATGTTTCTACTAGTGGCCGAGTCTAGGACCAGAGGCCATAACCTGAGAATAAAAGGACGTGCCATTAGAAAGGAGATCACTTTAGTCAGAGGATGGTGAATCTGTGGAATTAACTGCCACAGATGACTGTGGAAGCCAAGTCAATGACAGCACGGTGGCGCAGTGGTAGAGCTGCTGCCTTGCAGTGCTAGAGACCCAGGTTCGATCCCGACTATGGTTGTTGCCTTTACGGGGTTTGTACAAAGACATACAGGTTTGTAGGTTAATTGGCTTGGTATAAGTATAAATTGTCCCTGGTGTGTGTAAGATAGTGTTAATGTGCCGGGATCGCAGGTCGGTGCAAATTCAGTGGGCAGAAGGGCCTGGTTTCTCACTGTGTCTCTAAACTAAACTAAACAATGCATTTTTTTGAGGCGAAGATTGACAGATTCTTGATCAATAAGGGTGTCTGGGGTTATGGGGTGAAAGCAGGAGAATAGGGTAGAGAGGGAAAGATGGATCAGCCAAGATTGAATGGTGGAGTAGACTTGATGGACCGAACGGCCTTATTCTACTCCTAGAATTTATGAACTAACCTATGTGTGGAGACAGGCAATGTGGGAAATCCTAAGTGAACACTGCTAATCTGCATTAGCCATGGTGTAGGATTTGGAAGATGGTGAGGTCAAGGGGAGGTATGCAGCTGAGGGTGATCTGATTGAGGTACATAGAAATTAGAACGTGTGGATTGTAGAATCATTCTTCCCCCCCCCCCCCCCTCCATGGTCGAAGTATGAATGTGGATTTAAGATGAGTGGAGTGAATTTTAAAGGGGATTTGTGGAAGAGTTTTTATTTTTAGTGGTTGATATCTGGAACTTGCTAACTTGCTGCCAAAGGAAGTGGCGCAGTCAGATACAATCATTGTTTAAGAAACATTTAGACAGGCACTTGCATAGGCAAAACATATAACGATATGGATCAAATGCAGGCAAGTAAATCTGTTGTAAATGGGCAAAATAATCTGCCTGATCACGACAGGCTCCTGTTGTCGAACTGTAATATAGCATTAGTATTGTTATTATCACTGCTCTATTGTCATCTAACTTTTTTTTTAACTTTTTTTCAAATTGGTATTGAATCTTCATTGTAATTATGGAATGATTATTTTTAGGGAACAAATTCTCCGTGTGAAAGCAGAGGAAGATAAAATCCCATTACTTTTAGTGGGTAATAAGTCCGATTTGGAAGATCGGAGGCAAGTCTCTGTTGAAGAAGCAAGGAGCAAAGCAGATGAGTGGGGAGTTCAATATGTTGAGACTTCAGCAAAAACTCGAGCCAATGTAGATAAGGTGAGGACTCTGTTGAATGATTTAATTGCTTAACTATGTAGGTAACGTTTTAGCTTGGTGAATAAGGAATCAAGAATAATAAAGGGCTAAAGGGCCTGTCCCACGAGCATGCGACTCAATGCGGCAAGCGCGACCTAACGTGGTCGCTTGAGCCATACGGCCTCACGGGGCCGGTCCCACTTCGATCGCCGGACCCGTATGGAGTTGTGCAGAGCTGGTCCCGACATCGCGCGGGGCTCTGAAAAACTGACTGTGTTAAAAAATTCCGCGCGGCAACGGCCTGCCGGCCCGCAGCCGCCTCGACGGGCGTGCGCAGCGTCTCGACGCAGTACGCAGCTTCTTGACGCGAGCTTCCCGCAGACTTCGCTCGAACCTCACGTCACTAACTCGACCTCCGCGCGGCCCCCGCTTCCGGTTTGGTCGCGCTCGCCGCATGCAGGCGCATGCTGGTGGGACCGGCCCTGTACGGGGATCACTCGAACTCCGCGCGGCCCCCGCTTCCGGTTTGGTCGAGCTTGCCGCATGCAGGTCACATGCTCGTGGGACAGGCCCTTAACTCTTGGTATTTCGTCATAATGCAATCCGAACCTTTTATCTTTTCTAATACAATTGCTTTGTAACTAGTTTCCAGAATAGATTTATTTTAAACCTCACACCCATGTTACCTGAGCAGGCTTCTCATTAGATCTGCCAATTGTGTAATGTGGATCATTTCCCCAAAGGTACTATTGTCAGTAGTCATGGAGTTGTATAGCACAGAAACGGGCCCTTCGGCCCACCTTGTCCATGTCGACCTATTGGGTTGAGGGGTGGGGGAGGTGGTTGGTGGTCTGACTCCTTCATCCAATTGGCAAGCTTGCCTTGGATTCCATACTACCTAACCTTCCAGGAAGTCTACTATGCAGGACATTGTGAAGGATCTTGCTGAAGTCCATGTGGCCAATGTCCCCTTCCCTGCCCTCAACAATCTTCCTTCAAAGAAAAACTCTCTTATCAGATTTGTGAAATGCTATTTGCATATATTTTAAATGAAATTATTTCTGCTTTAGGTATTTTTTGATCTGATGAGAGAAGTCCGAGCAAAGAAAATGTCAGAAAACAAAGATAAAAATGGAAAGAAGAGCAGCCGAAACAAAAAGAGCCTCAGAGAACGATGTTGCATTCTGTGAATATTTTTGTGTGGGTGGGTTGATACTCAGCAATTTGAACTTGGGCACTTGTATTCATTTAGCCACTTGGTTTGTTTATAATTGGTCACTGTTTATTTTATAGTAAAACAGTGTTAATTTTGAATATTGGGTAATGCTGGATACATTGCCAGTGCATTGCTCTTTGAATTGTCAAATATGCTGTATCCTTTAGACCTACTCAAGATTTGTATTTCTTTGCTGCTTTTTTCTTGGTCATTTAACTTTAAACAACTGCTCATATCAATTATAACGTGCTTCCATCTCCCATTTAGATTGATTGCCTGATTTATTTGTCCATTTGACTGAATTATTCAGAGCCACTGTACAAAATTACTCTGGGAAATTACAGGGCAGATTTCAAATACTTCGGACTAATGAGGCAGGTTTATAAAAAGGCAGCATAGTAAGCCTGTTGTTCTTTAGTTCATCAAAGTATGATTTCTTTTTAATGTGAAAACCTTGTGATTAAAATGACATTTGATAGTAGGGAGAACACTCGTCATCCCCTTTTATATATTACCATATGTGGTCTTGCTGTTTGTCTCATTCATTCGAGGGAGAAGGGAATGATTAACTCCAACTTGCTTTTAGCTACTGTCACCCAATGGTAACGAGTCACATTTATGAAAGCAACTACTGTTTTTTGGAACAGTTTTGAAAAAGCAGTTCACCTTGCACAGCATGATCATATTTGTGCTATTAATGCTCATTTTTTAAATTGCCACGTTGGAAGTATTTTCTTGACAATTTCACCTCTTTTGCCCTAGCTACAATTAAAAATGTAATGGCCCATTTTAGACCTAATTCTCCACTAACACTTCTCACTATTGTAACTTGCCTTTCACTATAATACGTTGAATGCACAATAGCAAATGCAATGTCCCTGAAGCCTATCATGTTGCGTTCTCTGCATCCATATGGTGAATTAAAAGTAGGTGGTGAGAGTCCTCGATATCAAGGTAGAGGGACATGTCACTTGAATATTCCACACCAGCACATTAATCAGGAAGGTATTATGTTTCGCATTGTCTGACTTACTTTGGTCAAGTGTCATGAAAAGTTTGAACTATTTGTTGGAACTAATCGTGTCTTATAACACGCGACTAATACATGTGAAACACAGCAATCATGGCTTAAATGTATATTATCCTTTATCTACTTGTGTAGAAGAAAACAATATCCAGTTCTTTCAAATGCTTGAACTGCGTCAAGTGGACCAATATCTTGCTGTTTTTAACATAAGTAAAGGAATGAGATTGGATTGTACTACTGTGTCTGTAATATCACGCGACTGACTATTCTGAAGTTTTAAGAATGATTTCTGAATGGTGGTAAATTGTTAGTTTGTACATTAAAACACTACAGCAATTTATTTTCTACATTTGCCTTAACACGAATTGCATGCAACTTGAATTTCACCCTCTTGTGTATATAACATGATTTTATTCCAGGATTTAATTGCAACTTTTATGTTGAACGAAAGGGGTTGAGGTTCTATGCTAATATTGAACTGTGATATTGTATTTGCCAAATAGCTACCAGATTGTTTACACTGTTTAACAAAACTAATAATTTCAAGATTAATTTTTTTCAATCAAAATTTGTCATCAATATTTGAAATATTTCAACATGAAGATTTACAAATAAAAGCTAGTAGCATAACTTGACTAATCTTTTGTCTCTGCATTCCTTCAATCTCCGGTATTACTCATCTTTACCATTCCTTGTAACACTTTTATTTTTCATGTGTGATATAGATTAAAAACAATACATCTGGATCTGAATTAAAAACTCTTTTTGCCTCAGTTGCCAATAAATGAAGGGTTGTAAAGAGCTACTCAAAATACATTCTGAACCAGCTGAACAAACATGTATTTCATTAATGGAATATAACTTGGTAGCAGTGTAGATTGTGCTGATGTGACTGCCAAAGTGGTGTTTAATGCCATCAGTTGGAGATACATTTTAAGGCACAAGTTTGGTCACTAACAATGCGAGTATGAATATCTGTTGCAAAATTCAGTGGAACTTTAGAAGTTCAGGTCTGGTTAGAAAAGAGAATTTTAAGTACTAGATTGGTGTAAACTGGTTCAGATCTATCATGGAGACATAGTGATACGGCGTGGAACCAGGCCCTTTGGCCTAACTCACCCACACCGGCCAACAATGTCCCAGCTGCCCTAGTCCCGCTTGCCTGCGCTTGGTCAATATCCCTCCAAACCTGTGCTATCCATGTACCTGTCTAACTGTTTCTTAAGCATTGGGATAGTCCCAACCTCAACTACCTCCTCTGGCAGTTTGTTCCATGCACCCACCACCCTTTGTGTAAAAAAAAGTTACCCCTCAGATTCCTATTAAATCCTTTCCCCTTCACCTTGAACATTTGTCCTCTGGTCCTCAATTCCCCTACCCTGGGCAAAAGACTCTGCATCAACCCAATCTATTCCTCTCATGATTTTGTATACCTCTATAAGATCCTCCTGCGCTCCATGGACCCAGCCTACTCTTCCTCACCCTGGACGTCCCTGGATGGAGGGCAACAAAGTGCATTTAAACAGATTGTGGTGAACCATGTGCTGGATAAGACCAAAAAGAGAAAATTGTTGACCAACATTTTCATTTGATCTTTTAATAAAAATAGAGTTTTGATGGTTGCTGCTTCCCCATCGACTTCCCCCATCTAACGATAATGAATTTGAATTTACTACAAAGTCCACAACATTTTGCATTTTTTTTTTTCTGATGCCATTTCTCTTGGTAGATAGTTTTTCTGATGAAGCCAGCAAGTTGACTGTTCAGAGTCCCTTTCAGTACTGTTATACATTGCCAATCTTGGAGCTATTTGCCTTTTCAAATAACTGTTTGGCAATCCACTTTGTGTCATCCTTGCATTTCATTTTCCTATCCAACTTAAAGCATGAATTTTTAAATCTTAAGGAGTTTTCAAAATTAAACCATCATTGTAAATTTCTATGGGTGTGACAGAAATTTATAACCATATAACAATTACAGCACGGAAACAGGCCATCTCGGCCCTTCTAGTCCGTGCCGAACACTTATTCTCCCCTAGTCCCATCTACCTGCACTCAGCCCATAACCCTCCATTCCTTTCCCGTCCATATAACTATCCAATTTATTTTTAAATGATAAAATCGAACCTGCCTCCACCACCTCCACTGGAAGCTCATTCCACACAACTACCACTCTCTGAGTAAAGAAGTTCCCCCTCATGTTACCCCTAAACTTCAGTCCCTTAATTCTCAAGTCATGTCCCCTTGTTTGAATCTTCCCTACTCTGTGGGAAAAGCTTATCCACATCAACTCTGTCTATCCCTCTCATCATTTTAAAGACCTCTATCAAGTCCCCCCTTAACCTTCTGCGCTCCAAAGAATAAAGACCTAACTTGTTCAACCTTTCTCTGTAACTTAGTTGCTGAAACCCAGGCAACATTCTAGTAAAATTCTGCGTTTGTTAAAGACCGCTGGACAGCAAATCTTAGTTAAAATGAAATTCAACTTGCAACTTGCCTAAATTTGGGGTAATATGACCAGGGAAACTACAATTTCTTGAGGCACTATCATGCCTGATTTTAACCATTTGTTTTTCCATTGCATCTTTTAAAAAATATATATCGTCTAACACAGATTTCTTGTTGAAATGTTATGTTATCGGATGGTTGGGAATTTTACTTGGTGCACCATCTGAAACCTTTTGGATTAGATAGTATTAGCTTCTTATCGCTCCAGAAAAAAACTCTCCATATTTTTCCAATTGATCCTTGCAGCTGAGGGGGAGACCTGATGGTATGTAAAATTGAGACTGGCATAAATGTTCATAGCCGTGAAGGTTTATTTTAATAAGAAAATGAGTTGAACTGTTCATCTGGAAAGCGGTGCCATGTCAAGTTGGGTTTGGAAAGCACCTTCTCTTTTCAGATGAGAACTCTTATAGCAGATGCTAAAATCTGAATCCACAAATTGAATGAAGAGCAGAAGGGGCGGAAAGACAGTTTTCTGGGTTGTATAATTCAACATTCTAAAAGATCAATTTGAATGAGCAAAAGACTGAGGCGCGCAGCTGGTAAAGCTGCTGCCTCAAAGTGCCAGAGACCTGGGTTTGGTCCTGACCTTCAGTGCAGTCTGTGTGGAGTTTGCACCTTCTCCCTGTGGCAGTGAGTTTCTTCCGTGTGCTCCCACATCCCAAAGACGTGCGGGTTGAATAGCCTGTAAATCGCCCAGTGTGTGGGGAGTGGATGTGAAAATGAGATAATATAGAACTCGGGTGATCGATAGTTGGCGTGGGCCGAGGTGCTGTATCTTTAAAAGTAAAATTGAGAGGTATAGCCATAAAATTCAGGTGTGTAGGCAGAAACGTTTTCGCAATGTGGATATGTCAATGACTAGAAGGTTATGCTGTAAAATGAGAGGGGGTAATGCTTAAAGGAGAAGCGTAGGACCTTATTGTTGAGTGGTATGTGCCTGGAATGTGCTGCGTGATGTACAGGTAGAAGCAGATATGACCGTGACATCTAAGATTTTTAGATGCATGAATTTGCACGGAATGGAGGGAAGTGAATCATGTACAGGCAGGAAGGATTAGTTTAATTTGGCCCAAATTTTTACTGAATAAACAGCTGCTGGCTTACCAAAAGCTCATAAATTGTTCATGTAATCTCAATACAGTTCAGTATATTAATCTAATGTAAATCTGTGCAGGGCATATCGGGTCCGTATGTATAGTTCTAATATTGGAGTGCAGTGACTAGTGGGGTGCCGCATGGCTCAATGCTGGGATCCCAGTTATTTACAAAATATATATTAACGATTTAGACAAAGGAATTAAATGTGACATCCCCAAGTTTGCAGATGATGGAAAACTAGGTGGCAGTGTGAGCTGTGAAGAGGATGCTATGAGGCTGCAGGGTGACTCAGATTGATTGGGTGAGTGGGCAGATGCAGTATAATGTGGATAAATGTGAGGCTATCCACATTGGTGGCAGGAACTGGAAGGCAGATTATTATCTGAACGGTGTCAGATTTGGAAAAGGGGAGGTGCAACGAGACCTGGGTGTCCACCTGTTACAAACAACAATGATTTAAATGATTGTCGGTGATATGACAACTGATGGTATTAGACAATAGGCGCAGGAGTAGGCTACTCGGCCCTTTGAGCCAGCACCGCCATTCAATGTGATTATTGATAATCAGGCTACAGGAGCAGATGAAGTTGGTAATATGGGGAGACCAATGGTAGATGGAATGTGGGACAAAGCATTATCAAAGGACAAACACAAGGAATAGGAGTTTTGAGAAACCGAGTTTAATAATGTAGTATCTATTTTCTGGCATTGCCCATTGTCCTACAACTATCTGTCTATCAAAGCCTTTTATCATCTAATAAAGTTCAAGAAAGCTGGCCAGACTTCTTGAACTTTCCTACCTCTTGCCTTAAGTTCTAAATCTGTTATCATAGAGTCATACAGCGTGGAAACGAGCCCTTCAGCCCAACTTGCCACACCGGCCAATGTGACCCATCTACACTGGTCCCACCTGCCTGCGCTTGACCCATAAACCAGTCGTATCCATGTATCTGTGTGAATGTTCCTTATCCTGCATAGTCAACCTTGTCTTTAGTAGCGAGCATGAAGAAAAGATTTCATCCAATTCCTAATTCTTCCACTCTGCAGCCTAAATCGTGGAATTCACTTCATCCTTTCCACAACCTTTTAAAACACACGAAAATCTCTTTAATGATTTGAATGAAAAGTTATTCTTCCTGCAACTATCCACACCTGTTTTGTGGTGGTGGCTGATTGCCAATAAGGTGAAACAAAATATTCTAATAGTTGTAAGTACCTGTCAAGGACTATACTTCAATTTCAGTAATGAATTTTACACTCATTGAACAGATGGGGAATTGCTGCTCACCCAGTATCATGGAGAATATAATAAGTGACAGAAAATGAAAACGATTAGTTTGAATAAATTGTACCCATGTGGGAAGAAGCAAATTGTTACAAATTGTCTTTGTCATCTTGATAATGTAGGTTTCATGTGACAGTTGTCCTAAGGCTGTTCGCTTTGTAATTCTACATAAAAGTCACTCACTGAGCCCAAACTGGGCATTCTGATAATTGATTGCCTTCACATGAAGCCTATCGGTAACAAAGATGAAATAGGATGTGCTGATATAAAAGTAATATATACATAAAGTAATCCTTTTATATATATTAACCACAGTTGTCATCCACTCAGCTATTAAGTAGAAATCCCCACGACAGTGTAGCAACGTTTGTGTAGGAAGGAACTGCAGATGCTAGTTTATATTAAACCAAAGATAGACACAAATTGCTGGAGTAACTCAACGGGTCAGGTAGCATCTCTAAAGAAAAAGGATGGGTGACATTTCGGGTCGCAAACCTTCTTCAGACTGAAGAAGGGTTCTGACCTGAAACGTCACCCATCTTTTTTTCTCCAGAGATGCTGCCTGACCTGCTGAGTTACTCCAGCACTTTGTGTCTTATCAACAGCAGCATTTGTACTAGGATCTGATCAGGTAACTCAGTATCCAAAAAAGAACATTGCAGATGAGTGGAAAATGTAAAAGGAAAATGCTGTACTAAAGATAGAGCACTAGGGGCTAGTGGAGTCAAGGGATATAGGGAGAAGGCAGGCACGGGTTATTGATACGGGACGATCAGCCATGATCACAATGAATGGCGATGCTGGCTCGAATGGCCTCCTGCACCTATTTTCTATGTTTCTATGTAAATTTTCTGATGATGCTTAATTGTGAAAAGATAGGAGAATTGCAATAGATTGCATCAATTATTTTGCAAAAAAATCAATGGTCTCTTAAAAGTTCACGTTTATAAAAATAAATTTGCATTAATATCGAACTGTTTATATTCCAAGTAGAGATCCTTTTCTACTTTTATTGAAGAAACGAGTGGAACGTATTGGAAATAAGGTAGGCAGCGTCTGTGGAGAGGAGAACAATGGGCTTAAATCAGGAATGAGGGGAGATTAGAGATGAACAAGCATTAGAAATGGGATTATGGATCGTAGAGATGGAAGAAAGCAAAGGAAAGGTCATGAAGGGTGAAATCATAAAGGGTGTAAAGGGGCTGTCCCACTTGGGCGACATAATCTGCAAGTTTAGAAGAGTGTCTTCGACCTTCAAACTCGCAGCATGGTCGACACATGGTCCTAGGAGGTCCTATGAGATCGCTAGAACTCTCCTTCATGCTCGAGGGAAGTTCCCGATTACTCGTGGCCTCAGGCTTAAAATTTGCTCGGCATGGTTCTTTTGAACTCGTAGTGCAGTGGAGTGGGGTTGCTTTTAGTTACAGGCAGTCGAGGGCAGCCGTAGGCAATCTCCTTCTCTGACCGTGCATTTCTATTGGCTCATTGGAGTTTTCAGGACCAAGGAAAACCTACCAGTAGGAAAAATGCCCGCTAAACTTTATTATGTTTCTTAAAAGTGTCGCCACTCCTTCTCCCCCCTTCCCCTTCTTTCCCCCTTCTCTCCCCCTTCTCTCCCCTTCTCTCCCCTTCTCTTCTCTCCCCTTCTCTCCCCTTCTCTCCCCTTCTCCCCCCTTCTCCCCCCTTCTCCCCCCTTCTCTCCCCTTCTCTCCCCCCAGCACTCTTTAAAGGACCAAACTTCTCCCCCCCCCCCCTCTCTACCCCCTTCCCTCTCCCCCCCCCCCCCCCCCCCTACTCTCCCCCCCCCCCCCCCCCCCACCAGCATCTGTAAAGGCCTTACCGTACATTGTGGCAGCCGTTTACCTTCCTCTTCATCGTGGGTGTGAATTTCAGTCAGCGCACCTCCGCTTTCCCCTGCCCCCGCCTTTGCGTTGTGTGTGAATGAGTCTGTGTGTGTGTGTGAATGAGTGTGTCTGTGTTTGTGTGTGTGTGTGAATGAGTCTGTCTGTGTTTGTGTGTGTGTGTGAATGAGTCTGTGTGTGTGTGTGTGTGTGTGTGTGTGTGTGTGTGTGTGTGTGTGTGAGTCTGTGTGTGTGTGTGTGTGTGTGAGTGTGTGTGTGTGTGTGTGTGAATGAGTCTGTGTGTGTGTGTGGGGTCGGTCGATCCAGCTTGCGGTTTCAATGCGGACGATCGAGCCAACTCGAGGCTTTCCAAGCGAGTGCCCTCAAGCTTGAAGGTCGAAGACATTCTTCTTAACTCGCAGATTAGGTCGCCCAAGTGGGACAGCGCCTAAAGGTACATAACATAAAGTTAAAAAAAGGGTGGTTATAAAACGGGCAAATGAACAATCTAGCAGCGGCACAACTGAGAAATTTGGCTTCATTCCTTTAAAAGAAAAATATTGCTTGACATTTGAACAAACCCAAACTGAATAAGCTGCAAGTGTTCATTATCTGTAATTGCTAAACTTTTTGTTGAGTTTAGAAAGCTGTAGTATGCATATTTGGAAAATGACGTGCTGTTTCTCGAGCTTACATTGAGTGTCATTAGAACTATACTAGGCTCAGGACAGGGCGGCACAGGGCTATTACTCGGGTCGAGGGGACTGTCGGGTCGGAGCGCCGTGTCCAGCCCTGCCTCACCTGTCCCGACGTTGTGCAGCCCATGGAGTGCAGCAGCAGCACCTCGCCCGTGGCCCCGTCTGTCGGCAGCCCGGCCAGCTGTCCGACCATCGGACCTTCGCTTACCGCCGACACCATCACCCCTCCTCCTCATGGCCGATCATCGGTTCATGAGTTGGATGGGGTGCCGGACTTTGTGCGTGACGTCACGTGGGCCAAAACACCTCAGCTGGCCCGCCGGCTGGGCTTTGTGTGCAGTCCGGTACCTGGGCAAACATATCATTCACCCAGCCATGGCCGAGTCTGTCAACAAATTGCCGTCGGGAATTTGTCCCGTATTTTGACCTTTTGTCCCTTATTTGGGTGTGAGAAAGATAGAAAGACCACTGGAGCACTGCATATCATTTTAGCTCTCTTTAGTTAGAGAAGGGTGTCTCTGAAACAAGGCAACAGAGGTCAGGATGAAAAACCTGCCTTATGTGCAAATTTGGAAAAAATAGGCCTATGCTTAGAAGCACCTGTCTGGATTGAGATGATCAGATTATGGGGGTTTCTTGCAGGCTTGATAAAGCAAGGATATTTGGGTGGGACATTCTTGAACTAGGGGGTCAAAGAATCTGTATAAGAGGATCCACCATTTCTTCTTTCAAAGAATCTTATTGAGAATCTTTGGAATTTCCCACCTCAGGGGACCATGCATGGTTGGTTGTTAATGATATTCAAGGCAGAAGCATGTAGATGTTTGGAATGCAGATGGCTATTTGGTAGGGTGAATGGAATAGAGGTCAGCCATAAGATCAGCTGTGATTTTATTAAAGGGTGGAACAGGCTTTGTTGGAGGGCAGCACAATGGCGCAGCATTAGAGTTGCTGCCTTACAGTGCCAGGGACCCGGGTTCAATCCAGACAACGGGTGCTGTCTGTATGGAGTTTGTACGTTCTCCCTGTTCTAGGTTTTAGAAACATAGAAAAGTAGGTGGAGTAGGCCATTCTGCCCTTTGAGCCAGCACCGCCATTCAATATGATCATGGCTGATCATCTAAAATCAGTACGCCGTTCCTGCATTTTCCCCATATCCCTTGATTCCTTTAGCCCTAAGAGCTAAATCGAACTCTCTCTTTTCCCCGGGTGCTCTGGTTTCCTCCTACACTCCAAAGATGTACAGGTTTGTATGCAAATTGGTTTGGTAAAATTGTGAATTGTACCTATTGTGTGTAGGATAGTGTTAGTGTTTGGGGATCATAGAAACATAGAAAATAGGTGCAGGAGGAGGCCATTCGGCCCTTTGAGCCAGCACCGCCATTCATTGTGATCATGGCTGATCATCCCCTATCAATAACCCGTGCCTGCCTTCTCCCCATATCCCTTGACCACTCCTTCTCCCCATATCCCTTGACTCCACTATCGCTTGTTGGCACGGTCTCGGTGGGCCAAAGGGCCTGTTTCCATGCTGTATCTCAACTAAACCAAACTAAACCTCCTTCACCTCCTTGCACATGTTGAATTCTCTTTACGATCATTGACCTGCAGGGTTTTTTCCCCTACCTTTAAATATTTATGTGTTTATTCTGCTCCTGTGAATTTCTCTTCGCTATAGGAGTGTCACTGGAGCCTACTGTGTGCTTAAAATGATTCTGACTCATGGGAATGGGTCAGGGCAGAGACAGAACACTGGAGCAAAAACCCAACGTGTACATTAACAAGACACATCAAACATCTCACAATGATAGTGTGCAGATTAGTCAAAGGCGTGAAAGGGAAATCATGACAAATAATCAAGATTCTAGTTATTATTTTAAAAGACACTGTAATTATAAACAAGACACCAAGGACAGTCTACAACATTAGTAGATCGGTTTCCTTGCCAGAACACGTTAGTCCAAACTTGCAGTAATCCATATTGAGGTCACTTTTGGATTACAAACTTACTGAGAATTGCATGTCATTCGTTGCCTTGGAGAAAAAGCAGGAAAGGCAAGAGATGAGATGTTTAGAGATGCAGCCAAAAGAGTAAGTGTCAGCCAACAATTATCCTGTACACTAATACACTACACACTAGGGACAATTTACAATTAGCCTACAAACTTGTATGTCTTGGGAGTCAGGGAAGAAACCTACATGGTCACTCTACTTCCATCTACTCCCTACACATTAAGGGCAATTGATTTCAACAGAGGTTTAATTAACCAGCAAACCCACACGTCTTTGACATGTGGATGGAAACCGGAGCTCCAAGAGGGAACCCACGTGGTCACAGGGATAACTTGCAAACTCCACAGATAGCATCTGAGGTCAGGATCAAATCCAGGCCTCTGACACTGTAAGGCAGTAGGTTTACTGGATATGCCAATGTGCCATCCTTAATCAAATTTGGAATACGTTTGGAACACTGATCTATATTATCGGAGGATAGTGCAGGGTTAGGCTGTTCTGGTTTTGTAGCAAGGTTAAGATCAGCTGAATATGCCTTTATAATACTGTTTACACTAATGACGTGGATGGTCATTGAAGCCCACCACGTTGGAAGGAAAAGAAACATCAAAAATGAAGTGATCTGTTAAGAGATCAATTTAATAAAGCTATAACAGGTGATAAAAATGTATTTGCACATCAGTTTTCACTGAAGACAACAGTCAAATTCCAACCATATTAATTTGGTCTTAGCACATTTCAAAATTACTTAAGAATGTTAAATATAGAAAGCATAAATATAAAAATGTCACAAGATTTCCAGTGAAAATGGGATCTGTCCCGGAAATGTCCAATTATATCTTACCCAGATTAGGGGAATCAATAACCAGAGGACATAGTTTTAAGGTGAGAGGGGAGAAATTTTAATAGGAACCTGAGGGGAAACCTTTTGACACAAAGGGTAGTGGCTATATGCTATGGGCTGCCAGAGGAGATAGTTATGGCAGGTACTCTAACAACATTTAAAATACATTTAGACAGGTACATGGATAGGAAAGGTTTAAAAGGATATGGGCCAAATGCGGACTGGTGTGTTTAGTGTAGATGGGGCATTTTGGTCAGCATAGGCAAGTTGGGCTGAAGAGCCTGATCCATGCTGCATATTGCTATGATTGAACGAGGAAATTGGCAACGAGGAAGCTAATATTTTTCAGTTTTCTAAATACCAGAAATGTACATGGACTGGATGACCGAAAAGTGTAAGTTATTTATTGTAAACGCAGGCCAGTAAAAGCCTTCTAATTATAACGTACATTGGACTAGGCTATAATTACCACATTTATATCTTACGCATTTTTTTGTAATTACATACACTTGAAAGACTTTAAAAGATGAACAAAAAACAGTTAGAGGAATACAGCGGGTCAGGCAGCATCTGAGGAGGGAAATGGACAGACAATGTTTCCACCCTGCTTCGGACTGATGCAGTAAAGGGGAGATTGTTGGTACAAAGAGGTGAAAGGAAGGGGGTGGGATAAGAACTGAGAATTGATACAGCACTCTCTCCATATTTTTTGAATCCCTTTCTAATCAAGGAGTTTAAGATAAATGGAAGGTAGACACAAAAAAACTGGAGTAACTCAGCAGGTCAGACAGCATCTCTGGAGAAAAAGAAATAGGTGGCGTATCGGGTTTTCGGACTGAGAGTCCGGGGAAAGGGAAACGAGAGATATAGAGGGTCAAATGAATGAAAGATATGCACAAAAGTAACGATGATAAAGCAAACATGCCATTGTTAGCTCGGGGGGGTGGGGGGGTGATGGTGATGGGGAGGGATGACGGGGATGGAGTGAGAGGGACAGAGAGAGAGAGATTTATCTAACTTGCTTGAAGTTAAGGGCCTGTCCCACGAGCATGCGACTGCATGCAGCAAGCGCGACCAAACCGGAAGCGGGGGCCGCACGGAGGTCGAGTGATCCCGTTGAGACGGTGCTTACGGCCTCAAAGTGGCTGCGGGCCGGCAGGCCGTTTCCGCGCGGGATTTTTGGACAGTGTCAGTTTTTCGGAGCCCTGGGCGATGTCGGGACCAGCTCCGCACAACTCCATATGGCTTCGGCCATCGAAGTGGGACCGGTCCTGCGAGTACAGGACCGTACAGCTCAAGCGACCACGTTAGGTCGCGCTAGACGCATGCAGTCACATGCTCGTGGGACAGGCCCTTTAGAGAAATCAATACTCGTACCACTGGGTTGTAAGCTGCCCAAGCAAAATATGAGGTGCTGTTCCTCCAATTTGTGCTTGGCCTGGGATGTGGACATAAAAAAGGATAGAGGGGAATGGAAAATATTTATATGTAGGGGGCATTGGTTTCCAATAGTAGAGTTGTTGTTATCATGGATTCCAAGCCAATCTTTTCATACACACTAGATAAAGGATTGAAAGTAAAAGGAGATAAAAAGCTATAGGAACCAAGATAGCGACAGCATTTTAAGTAATTAGCAATGTGGACCATTTAACTGAATGGCTTGTTCTTGTGCTGTAAATTAATGTAATGCATGGACAGAAAGAAATGATCCCTTAATGACCATTTAAATAAACACATTAACGCACAGAATAGCCAGCAGCGCCTTAACATTTGGTCGAATTGTGTAATTCTGTAAATGGTAACCAAAGTAAAAAGTTGGCGGCAATTTTACTCAAATGTTTCATCGCAGATTTTAAAAGACATTGTGCAAATGTCATTCATATGGGGCCGTTAAAAGAGCCTTGTGGCCCATGAGATAATTGACAGATGATTTATGCAGATCGAGAAGCAACAAAGGGCAGGACAATGACAAGGAGGTAATGCTCAATGTACCTAACAGTAACCTGGTTTTCCATAAGAATCTATTATGGAACCCCTGGCTATATGTAATTTCGGTGCATAAAATGGATTCGAGCATCTGGAGTATTAAATTTTCTGATCTGAAAGCAAGTCACGAGGAGACCGACTATCTTCAGAGGGACTTGGTCCAATTACTTAGATGGGAGTGAGATAGGGCAGATAGAATTTAATATGGATAAATGTAGGATAATGTGCACAGGATCAAGTAACAACAAGCGGGTACGACTTGAAAGGGGCTTCATTGGCATGATAGAGGTCTTTGAAATAGAAGAAAAAAAAGAATTTAGGAGTGATCGTATTCTGAAGGCATCTGGTCGGTGTCAGGCAGTTATTAAAAAGGTAATTGGGTATTCTGGGGTGCATCTGGAGTTCAGAAGATGTAATACTGACATTATACAGATCAACGTTGAGACTTATTCCAGAGGAAAAGGAGCAGTTTTTACATCACCTAATTTCAAAAAATATATAGGGATACATTAAAAATTTGTAGAAAGACTTACCAGAGTGGTTCTGGGCCTTAGGAATGACAATCTCCTGACAAAAGGCCATTTCACTGCAGAAAGAAGGACTATGGTGAATTCACTTCACATAATGAAAAGCATAGAATTTACTACGTAGCGGAGAGGACAAAACGAAAGCAGGAAATTGGGAAACCCTGATTAACATTGTGATTTTAATAAAGTATATAAAGTTTGTCTGTGATAATTCGTAGCAGATGACATACTGTTTTTTAGAGATATTTTGAAAGGGATAATCAAAAGGCAAGAAATTGCAGATGTTCGAAATCTGAAATAAAAACACTCCATCTTTCATCCCAGCAGACTTTGCATTCAACAGATCTTCTTTCATAATTTCTGCTACCTTCAATGAGATTCCAACGTCTGATACATCTTCCCCCTCCTCCATCAGGATTCCATAGAGAACATTGCCTCCAAATCTCCCTGGCTTCTTTCCTTGTCCACTGACAACCTCCTACTTCCCCTTCTTCCTTCTCTCCTTCCCAAGGCTTTCTCCCGTGCAACCGCAGGAGCTGCAACACCTGTCCTTTTACCTTTTCCTTCCCCACCATCCATTCCCAAAATATCCTTCCAGGTGAAACTGCAATTCGCTTGCACCTCATCCAATCTCCTGCATTTTATACAGCGCACACAGCGTGGTCTTCAGGGCATCGCAGAGACCAGGCGCAGATTGTCTGAATACCGAGCATAGAAACTTAAAAAAACAGAAAATAGGTGCAGGAGTAGGCCATTCGGCCCTTCGAGCTAGCACCACCATTCAGTACGATAATTGGCTGATCATCCAAAATCAGTACTCCGTTCCGTTTTTTTCCCCCATATCCCTTGGGCTGTGGCGGCGTCCCGGCGGCGGCGACCCGACTTCGGAGGTTCGGCCGCGGGCCCAGTAGACGACATCGTTGGGAGCTCGCAGGCCACAGGTTGGTGACCTGTTTTTCCGGAGCTCCCGCGGCAACAGCTTCGTCCGCTGGACTGGAGGGCGGCAGCTTCGACCACCCTGGGCCGCGGAGATTGAACCGACCTGTTCGCGGAGCACGGTTGAGCCGCGGGACCGACTTACCATCACCCGGTGGGGTCACATCATCGCAGGCCTGGATCGCCTCAGCGCAGAGGGAGAACACGGAGGGAAGAGACAAAGAC
Organism: Leucoraja erinaceus; assembly: GCF_028641065.1. NCBI lineage: Eukaryota > Metazoa > Chordata > Chondrichthyes > Rajiformes > Rajidae > Leucoraja > Leucoraja erinaceus. The sequence goes on along the minus strand of NC_073383.1, from coordinate 69,827,071 downwards.
TTAAGATTTTTGCCTTCCATCACAGTGAGGAGGTGCCTGGTGAATTCACTGTGGTGGATGTTAAATTTGTGTTTATTGTGTGTTTTGTTATTTTATTATATGTATGACTGCAGGCAACGAAATTTTGTTCAAACCGAAAGGTCTGAATGACAATAACGTTTTCAAGATTGTATTGTATTGTATATCTTTATTGTCATTTCCTGAGTATTCACATACCCAGAGGAAACAAAAAAACGTTGCTCAACCAGTGTCCATTCAGTGTGCTGTAAAAATAAATAGGAATAAAAATACATATATCATGAACAAATTTAACACTCTACTAAACATCAACAGGTGTTCCGATCGACAGCTGCTGCAGTGTGTCCAGGTTGGTGGTTGGTGCGCGATACTTGGCAGGGGGCAAAGTCCATTTATCAGTCTTATAGCCTGCGAGAAGAAGCTGAGGAGCATCCTGGGTGGTGAACAGCTAATGCTCCTGTACCTCTTCCCAGATGGCCATGAGATGCTGATGCGTGGGTTCCGTAGGGGTCTTTGATGATGGAGATGGCTGTGCTGATACATCTCTTCCTGTATATGTCCAGCAGGAAAATAAGTGGAGCACCAATAATCCTGCTGGTGGTCTTCACAATCCTGTCTAGTTGGTGCCGTTCGTACGCCTTGCAGCTCCCGAACCAGGAAGTGATGCCGTTGGTTAATGTGCTCTCGACAGTCCCCCTATAAAAAGTCCGTAGGTGTGTGGTGGGGAGACCTGCTTTCCGTAGTCTTCGGAGAGGGTGATCGCTGCTGGAGCTTAATGACCAGTGCTGTGGTGTTGGCCCTGGACGTCAGGTCATCTGACAGGTGTAGTCATAGGAAAATTCACGCTGCTGACCCTTTCCACATCGGCTCCATCGAACAGGTGTATCTGTGTTGTTTCCCCGCCCTCTTTAAGTCACCACCAATCTCCTTAGTTTTTCCCACGTTGAGAATGAGGTTTTGGGATTTACACCAACCCTTGAGCAGCTCAGACCTCCATCCTGCAAGCCGACTCATATTGTCAAAATTGAGACCCAGGCATGTTGTGTCAGAGCGAACTTGTTGATGAAGTTGTTGTTGAGTCTAGCAGTACAGTCGTGTGTCAGCAGACTAAACAGCAGGGGGCTTAGAGTGAGCCAGTGCTCACGGCTATGGTTTTTGATGTCCTACTGCCCACCCTGACTGCTGCCGTTGCGATAGAAAGTTCAGGACCCAGTTGCATGTGCCAGCATCAACCCCAAATAGCTCCAACTTCTCCACCAGCTGCTGCGGAATGATTGTATTAAAAGCAGAGCTGAAGTCTATGAAGAGGATTCTGGCATGTATTTTTCCGATCAAGATTCCAAGATTCCCTTAGCCCCTAAGAGCTAAATCTAACTCTTGAAAACTGAGAGCACATATGTGTAGGAAGGAATGGACTGTACCCTTAATTAAATTGTATCTCTGTATGCTTCGTTGTCACCTTCTCCTAGCTTACAATGATCTATTCTACATATTCCTTGATCACCATCCTCTTTGATGTCCCATTTTCACACCTTACACTTCCTTATCTCTCCCTCTCCCCTGACTCTCAGTATGGAGAAGGGTCTTGAACGGAAACATCGCCCATTCCTAATGTCCAGAGATGCTGCGTGTTCCGCTGAGTTACTCCAGCATTTTGTGTCTATCTCCAGAGCACATATGTTCAGTCTACAAGGTTGACACTGAGCTCCCAGACACTCCCGGAGTTTGTACGTTCTCCCCGTGACCTGCGTGGGTTTTCTCTGAGATCCTCGATTTCCCCTCACACTCCAAAGACATATGGGTCTTTAGGTTAATTGGCTTGGTATAAATGTAAAAAAAAGTGTTAAATTGTCCCTAGTGTGGGTAGGATAGTGTTAGTATGCGGGGATCGCTGGTCGTCTCGAACTCGGTGGGCCAAAGGGCCTGTTTCCGCGCTGTATTTCTAAACTAAACTAAACCAAAGTGAATGGACGCATAGATCCTGCACCAGATCAAATTGCTTTTTATATTCAGTCAAAAGATGTGGCCAGCATTTAATTGCTCGGGCCTAATTAGCCTTTAGAAGGTGGTGCTGAGCTGCCTTCTTGAATCACTGCAGTCCTCGAGGTGCATTGCAGAACAATGCTATTAGAGGGGTAGACACAAAAAGCTGGAGTAACTCAGCGGGACAGGCAGCATCACTGGGTGACATTTCAGGTCGACACCCTTCTTCAGACTAGTTAGGGATAAGGGAAAGGAGAGATATAGGCGATAGTGGAGAGATAAAGAACAATGAATGAAAGATGCAAACAAAGTAACAATGATAAAAGAAACAGGCCATTGTTAGCTGTTTGTTGGGTGAAAACGAGACGGGGAGGGATAGAGAGAGAGAGAATCTCTCGTTTCACCTTATCCCTAACTAGTCTGAAGAAGGGTCTCGATCCGAAACGTTGACAATTCCTTCTCTCCAGTGATGCTGCCTGTCCCGCTGAGTTACTCCAGCTTTTTGTGTCTACTTTCGGTTTAAACCAGCATCTGCAGTTTCTTCCCACACAATGCTATTAGGGAGAGACTGCTGGGAGAATCCCAGCATTGTAAATACTGGGGAATTCCAAAAGTCTCACACTCCATACATGTGAAGTCGGGCGGAGCAGCCTATTTTGTAAAATTGCTGTGGACCTTGGCCAGAGTTCATGGACGCTCACATTTGCGGTGGGTGTCCTGAACTTGCTGCTACTTGTGATGAGAAATGAAAACAGTTCTTTCTCAGTAGGTCGCAGCTCAATGTCATCGTGATGTTAAATGCTGGGCTGTCATTGCATGACATGAAAATGAGAGCAAATGGGGAAAAAATGAAACTAGGCAAAGGGGAAAATAAGATCAGCTCTCGGAAACAGAAATGGACAATAAGAAAGGAAACATAGAAACATAGAAACATAGAAAATAGGTGCAGGAGTAGGCCATTCGGCCCTTCGAGCCCGCCATTCAATATGATCATGGCTGATCATCCAACTCAGTATCCCGTACCTGCCTTCTCTCCATACCCCCTGATCCCCCTAGCCACAAGGGCCACATCTAACTCCCTCTTAAATATAGCCAATGAACTGGACTCAACTATCCTCTGTGGCAGAGAGTTCCAGAGATTCACCACTCTCTGTGTGAAAAAAGTTCTTCTCATCTCGGTTTTAAAAGATTTCCCCTTATCCTTAAGCTGTGACCCCTTGTCCTGGACTTCCCCAACATCGGGAACAATCTTCCTGCATCTAGCCTGTCCAACCCATTAAGAATTTTGTAAGTTTCTATAAGACCCCCCCTCAATCTTCTATACACAAGCCGAGTGTATCTAGAAATACATACAGACAAAACTTGGAGTGTTAAATTCCATACCTTTGTAACATCTGTATTCCTATGTGTAGGGAGGAACTGCAGATGTTGGTTTAAACCTAAGATAGACACAAAATGCTGGAGTAACCCAGCAGGACAGGCAGCATCTCTGGATGGAAGGAATGGTTGATGTTTCGGGTCAAGACCGGCTCTCGATCCAAAAACGTCACCCATTCCTTCTATCCAGAGATGCTGCCTGTCCCACTGAGTTACTCCAGCATTTTGTGTCCATCTATATTCCTATTATAATTGAGTTCACAGTAATTACCGTGCATCGTTCCAGCAACACAAGAAACGGTGTGGGAAGATGAACAAATATCAGTACATATTCAATAATATTGATTCAGACATCAGCATGTTCTTATCTCCACCTAGAAGAAAAGTATTGTCAATACCAGGCTGAATAACATATGCACTTCTAACTAAAACGTGAAACACAAAGAACTGGGCGATCTCAGTGGGTCAGGTAGCACCTGGGGAGGTACAGGTGGACAGGTGACATTTTGGGTTGGAACCCTTCCCCTGGAACCTTTCTTCTGATTGAATTCCGCTCCGAAACATCACCTGTGCATTCCCTCCGCAGACATTATGGTCCTTCAGCACTTTTTGCTTTGCTCAAGAATCCAGCATCTGCAGTTCCTTGTGTTTCCACACTCTTAACTAAACGAGGATTCTGATTTTAAGACAACAGCGCGCGATTCAAGCAGTGTTTAGTAAATGCTCCAGCATCTGGCTATCGTTTTGAGTAAACAAATCTAGATATTGCTTGTCATTAATTGTTAATTATTTGGAATAAGTGGTAGCATTAATTTCTAGATTTAGGCTGCAGGATGGATTTGATCAATTTAATTTTAATGGGAGTTTGCACAATAATGGCTCCAAAAAATAATTGATAAATCCACGGGGCTTGAGGAAGGAGAGTATTGTGATTGATGTACAAATAATTGAATAATTCAAGATAATAAGTAATGCACTGATATAGAACTGCAGGAAATGGAGGAAAGATGTATGAAAATTGGGATTGATTTCGCAAATCTTCACAAGAAATCATTTTTGGCCTGTAGATAGCCGATAATTTGTTTTCTCAGCTGAATTAAAGTTGAGGGTTTGATTAGATTAAGAGCAAGTAAGAGACTGAAATGAGATTGGAACAGAAAGAGGCAAGGCTAAGGGCTTTAATTAGGAGGAAAAATGTTACAAAGGTTTATTATAATTCAAAGATAAAATAAATAATTACTTAATGTTTTGAATTCTGTGGTGGTAATAGAAAGGATACTTAAATTAGTCTCCAACTCCACCCATCATGACCCACCGCACATCTGGAAGTGTCCAGAGGATAAAAAATAGAACAGTGCAGCACAGAAAGAGGCCCTTTGGCCCGCAATGTCTGTGCCCAACATAGTTTAAGTTTGATTTTGAGTTTTGTTTATTGTCATATGTACTGAGGTGCAGTGAAAAGCTTATGTGGTGCACAAAGCAGTCAGCAGAAACATAGAAACATAGAAAGTAGGTGCAGGAGTAGGCCATTTGGCCCTTCGAGCCTGCACCGCCATTCAATATGATCATGGCTGATCATTCAACTCAGTATCATGTACCTGCCTTCTCTCCATACCCCCTGATACCTTTAGCCACAAGGGCCACATCTAACTCCCTCTTAAATATAGCCAATGAACTGGCCTCAACTACATTCTGTGGCAGAGAATTCCAGAGATTCACCACTCTATGTGTGAAAAATGTTTTTCTCAACTCAGTCCTAAAAGATTTTCCCTTTATACTTAAACTGTGACCCCTTGTTCTGGACTTCCCCAACATCGGGAACAATCTTCCTGCATCTAGCCTGTCCAACCCCTTAAGAATTTTGTAAGTTTCTGTAAGATCCCCCCTCAATCTTCTAAATACTAGCGAAAGACAATACGTGATTACAATCAAGCCATCCACGTTGTACAGATACATGATAAAGGGAATAACGTGAATAACGTTAAGTGAGAGGAGATTAAGAAGAGCATAGTTGAACTAAGAAATGTTGCTGTTGGAATAGAGATTTAAAAGAGTGGAGCGACTGTAATGAGTGATTGCAGATCCACCTCTGTGGTTGGCATACAAAGAGTCGCCTGGGTTGGACGCCATCTTGGAATGACAACATAATGCCAAGACAAAACCGAATCCATATCCCTCCATTCCCTGCATATGCATTTGCCCATCCATAAATCTATTAAATGCCACTATCGTATCTACCTCAACCATCACCCCCAGCAGTGTGCTCCAGGCACCCACCATCCTCTGTGTAAAAAAACCTGCCCCACACATCAATATTACTATATAACAAAAAGTCTCATCTTGTATGTATGTATGTTCCCCAAATACTGCCAAAACAGTGCACGATAGCGCAACAAATTTAGGGGCGCCTGCGGTGTGCAGTATCAAGTTTTGTTCTATTTTTCAAAGAAATTCCCTTCAAAAACTTTAACTAACTTACTACCTTGAGTGGCAGTGTGCTCTCATTTGCCGGGCCCGATATACGCGCATGCGCAGTTGACGGAATTGAAATAACTGAACGGGTTGTTCTTGACTGGCATCACAACGGGGATCTCTGGCGTCACAACGGCGACCCAACGTCCCGTCTGCTTTAACGTTTGCCTCTCTCACCATAAAGCCCTGCTCTCTGATATTTGATTTTTCCATCCTGGAAAAAAAGTTTTTGACTGTCAACGTTTTTCGAAAAGAAAATGATATGACCCACGAGAATCCCTGTCTCAAGTTACTAACCTCTATTTGATTCACATTCAGATGGTTTTCTGGTAGATGCTCCTTTCGGTTTATAAATACACTGCAAAATAAGAGATCATTAAAAGCTGACAGTGCAGGTCAGGATCACAGGAGAACAGAATCACTCACTGCTGCCCTTTAATTAAAACAAATCAAAATAATTTAAATGGTGTACAATAAGCCACACAAAATATTTTAATTATAGCACAAGTCTTCGTTATGTGATAAGCTATAATAACCAAACAGCAGTTTTGTGATCTTTGACACGCTTAGGCTCTCTATGTGATCTGGTCTGAACTATTGCAGTTATGCTGTACCTTGGAATTTGGGTCAATAATACTAAATACCCCTGAACCCAGTTAGGTCTAGTGTAGATCGCAAAGTTATCTTGCCCTTGTTTTCTTGCAGGAACGGGGTACTGATTGTGGACGATCAGCCATGATTCAAACAAGAGGACATGACTTGAGAATTAAGGGACAGAAGTTTAGGGGTAACATGAGGGGGACCTTCTTTACTCAGAGCGTGGTAGCTGTGTGGAATGAGCTTCCAGTGAAGGTGGTAGAGGCAGGTTCGTTTTTATCATTTAAAAATAAATTGGATAGTTATATGGACGGGAAAGGAATGGAGGGTTATGGTTTGAGTGCAGGTAGATGGAACTAGGGGAGAATACGTGTTCGGCAGGGACTAGAAGGGCCCTAGATGGCCTGTTTCCATGCTGTAATTGTTATATGGTTATATGGTTATATGATCACATTGAATGGCTGTGCTGGCTCGAGGGGACGAATGGGCTACTCCTGCACCTATTGTCCATGGTCTTCCTTCATAGGACTGAAACAATTTATTAATTTTTCATCCACAGAATAAATTTGCTGAGGATAGTGCTTTTTCTACATCTTTGGCTTAATAATGAAAACAAATATTTATTATCAGTTGGATAATTTTAATAGGCTAATCCTTAGGGCGCCATGAGGGTTTAATTTGTTAGAATTATACAACTGAACCAAAGTGATCTTTGATTGAAAAGAGATGTGGAAACGTTTTTATAATCACATACTAGGTTCAATATTCTTCGTAGTAGGATGCGTGCTAGATTTTTTTAGACACAAGGAACTGCAGATGCTGGTTTTACACAAATGGACACCAAGTGCTGGAGTAACTCAACAGGTAGGCAGCATCTCTGGAGAAGAGGAAATGTGTAGGAAGGAACGACAGATGCTGGTTTAAACAGAAGATAAACACAAAATGCTGGATTAACACAGCGGGAAGTTTGAAGAAGGGTCTCGACCCGAAAAGTCATCCATTCCTTCTCTCCGGAGATGCTGCCTGTCCCATTCCAGCATTTTGTTTCTACCTTCAGCATCTCTGCAGAACATGGATGGGTGACATTCCAGCCCGGTCCCGACCCGAAATGTTACCTATCCATAATTCTCCAGAGACGCTGCCAGACCCACTGAGTTACTGCAACTCTTTGAGTCCTTTGACTATCTTTTATAACTTGCTCGTCAATGGAACAACACCAAGGATGCTTGATGCCATAACATACTGTGAAAATGTGTGGGTGCAGAGTTTCAATGAATACCTTTCTAATTTATAATTTATTAATGCAGTCAGACAGCCCAACTTTATAACTTCTGAATGCCAAATATCACAAACAATATTTCTGTACCAGGTGAGATGGTCATGGAGTCATGGAAACAGGCCCTTTGGCCCAACTTGCCCACTCCAACCAACATGTCCCATCTACACTAGTTCCATCTGCCTGCATTTGGCCCATATCTCTCTAAACCTATCCTATCTATGTACCTGCCTAAATGTTTATTAAACATTGCAATAGTACCCGCTTAAACATTGCGATAGTACCTGCGATAAACATTGTGATTGTACGCACATGAAAAGTTGTACACTTGCTTGCAGAATAACTAGTGTAGTCTCCTTTGGTGATGGCCAAACAAAGATCTTTTCCTGACGTAAGTTCCATGGTTCTGAAAATTGGAAACGTTTTTATGCACAGAAAGGCCTAGGCTAATTTATACCAAATTTCCGTGAATGTGGAATAACCCCATACCTCTTGAACAATGACCCACAGAAATCTGAGTTTCTTCCTTGTAGTTTTCTTTGTAGAATCAGTGAGATTTACTGCGCAGTTGGTGACCATTCAGTCCATCATGTCAGCGGCTCGTTAAAGTAAAACTAGGCTGCTTGAATCAGGCTTTTCAAGTGCCCAACTTACTGTTTCTTAATGTGTAGGAAGGAACTGCAGTTGCTGGTTTAAACCGAAGATAGACACAAAAAAACTGGAGTAACTCAGCTGGACAGGCAGCATCTCTGGAGAGAAGGAATGGGTGACATTTTGGGTCGAGACCCTTCTTCAGCTGACAAAAGATCTCGACCAGAAACGTCAGCCATTCCTTCGCTCCAGAGATGCTGCCAGAGATGAACAAGGGGAAGAGGACTGAACTTTTATTGCCTTCCCTCACAATGGGAAACGTTGATTCCGCTGTGGGGGATGTTTTATATTTTATGTTAAATTCTATAGTGTTGTGTTTATCTTATTTGTGCGCTGCATGGTAGCTCCAATTTCATTGCACCAATATGCGTATGTGACAATAAATGCCCTTTGTCCTTTGTCCTTGTCCCGTTGAGTTTCTCCATCTTTTTGTGCCTATCTTCGGTTTACTATTTTACTTAAACCTGAAGATGATGTCACAATTTCCTAATCAAAGGAAAGTGTTACATAAAGTCATAAGCTCATAAGGTCATAAGGAATAGGAGTAGAATTAGGCTATTTGGACCATCGAGTCTACTCCACCATTCAATCATGGCTGATCTATCTCTCTCTCCTAATCCCATTCTCCTGCCTTCTCCCCGTAACCAATCAATCAATCAATCAATCAATCAATAAATCGATCAATCAATCAATCAGTATTATTGATGACATACACATATAAGTGCAATGAAATGAATTTGCCAGCAGCGGTACAATCAAAAAAGAACACACAATACAGAATAAAATTTAACACAAACATCCACCACAGCATTCTTCACTGTGGTGGAAGGCACAAAGTACAGTCAGACCTCCGTCATTGTTCACCCGTGGTCGGGGCCATAAACCTCCGTAGTCGCCGCTACCAATGGCCCGATGTACAGGCCCTCTCATCGGAATGGTTGAAACTCCACCGCCGGGACAGTCAAACACACTCCACGGCTTTGAGGTCCCGAATCGGCGCTTTCCTACCGGAGGCCGCGGCGTCAAGATGTTGTAAGCCGCAGGCCGGCGGTCGGAGCTCTTCTCTGGCTGTCCCCGGCGAGGGAACCCAGGCTCCAGATGGTAAGTCCAGGCCGCGCCCGTGGCTAGAAGCTTCGCAGACCGCGGCTTCAGGATGTTATAGACCGTGGGCCGGCGATCGGAGCTCTTCTCCGGGGATCCCCAATGGATGCTGCGCCCACGGATAGAAGCTTCGCAGACCGCAGCTTCAGGATGTAACAGCTCTGCAGACTGCGGCTTCAGGATATAACCTCTGACACCTGTACTAATCAAGAATATATCAATCTCTGCCTTAAATATATCCATTGACTTGGCCTCCACAGCGTTCTGTGGCAAAGAATTCATCAAACAATTTTAGAAAAAATGCTGAAGACAGCACGAATTTGCTCGGAATAAATCGCTTCCAGAACATCTCTGCATGTTTATAATTTGCAGTGAAGCTAGGAACTTTTACATCTCACCTAAATGTGAAAGCCACATATGGAGGAGATCTCACACTCCTGCCTTCACACCTCGAGGCTGCACATTGGCAGAGCAAAGTTACCCTTTGTAGCCATAAAGGGTTTGACTGCTCGTTTAACGGATAATCTGAGTAACAAAACCTTTTTCAGCAGGCACATCTAAACTATCCGGCTCATTCATTTCAGTCAAGGTTAAGAATATAATAATTTACAGGGTAAACCTTTTTAATTTAAATGTAATTCTTAAGGTTGGAGTCCACAGCGTTATTGGCGACAGATACTCAGCAGTCTGATTCTGTATCTGTCTAAAGTTCTTGGGCAGGGGGTTCCCAACCTTTTTCATCCCGTTTACCCCTGGCAACTTTAATAGCACATAACAATGTTATTTCACTTATTTATGAACAACTAATGATGAACAGATACTGGTATACCAGAACCAAACACAGTCAGTCAATGAGAAAAAATATGTACAAATCCAGAATCAACAAATTTACCCCCTGGGTAGGCGAAATTTACACCAGCGTGGGAACTCTTGTCCTAGGGCATCACGGTAGAGTTGCTGCCTTACAGCTCCAGAGACCCGGGTTCGATCCTGTCTACAGGTGCTGTCTATAAGGAGTTTGTACGTTCTCCCCATGACCGTGTGGGTTTTCTCCGAGTGCACTGGTTTCCTCCCACATTCCAAAGACGTACAACCTTGTAGGTTGATTGGCCTCGGTAAAAATTGTTAAATTGGCCCTAGCGTGTAGGGTAGTGTAAATGTACGGTGATCGCTGGTCGGCATTGACTTGATGGGCTGGAGGGCCTATTTCCACGCTGTATCTCCAAACTAAACTAAACTAAACTAAAAAGTTCTTCCCATCTCTCCCCCCATATCTGCCTTCCACAAAGACCGCTCCCTCCATAACTCCCTTGTCAATCCTTCCCTTTCCTCCCGTACCACCCCCTCCCCGGGCACTTTCCCTTGCAACCGCAAGAAATGCAACACTTGTCCCTTTACCTCCCCCCTCGACTCCGTTCAAGGACCCAAGCAGTCGTTCCAGGTGCGACAGAGGTTCACCTGCATGTCCTCCAACCTCATCTATTGCATCCGCTGCTCTAGATGTCAACAGATCTATATCGGTGAGACCAAGCGGAGGTTGGGCGATCGTTTCGCCGAACACCTCCACTCGGTCCGCAATAACCAACCTGACCTCCCGGTGGCTCAACACTTCAACTCCCCCTCCCACTCCATCTCCGACCTCTCTGTCCTGGGTCTCCTCCATGGCCAGAGCGAGCAACACTGGAAATTGGAGGAACAGCACCTCATATTACGCTTGGGGTGTCTGCATCCTGGGGGCATGAACATTGAATTCTCCCAAATTTGTTAGTCCTTGCCCTTCCTCAGCCCTCCTGCTGTCTCCTCCCATCCCCCAGCCTTTGAGCTCCTCCTCCTTTTTCCTTTCTTCTCCACGCCCCCCCACCCCGATCAGTCTGAAGAAGGGATTCGGCCCGAAACGTTACCTTTTTCCTTCGCTCCATAGATGCTGCTGCACCCGCTGAGTTTCTCCAGCTTTTTTGTGTACCTTATACTAAAAGGTTGCTGTTTAAGAAGGAACTGCAGATGCTGGGAAATTGAAGGTAGACAAAAATGCTGGAGAAACTCAGCGGGAGAGGCAGCATCTATGGAGCGAAGGAGATAGGCAACGTTTCAGGCCGAAACCCTAAATTGGAGGAGCAGCACCTCATATTTTGCTTGGGCTGTTTGCACCCCAGCGGTATGAACATTGACCTCTAATTTCAGGTAGTCCTTACTTTCTCTTCCCCTTCTCAGCTCTCCCTCAGCCCTCTGGCTCCACCTCTTCCTTTCTTCCTCCCCCTCCCCCCCCCACCATCACATCAGTCTGAAGAAGGGTTTCGACCCGAAACGTTGCCTATTTCCTTCGCTCCATAAATGCTGCCTCACCCGCTGAGTTTCTCCCAACATTTTTGTTTACCATAAAAAGTTGCTGTACTAGGGCTGGATGTCTTTCCTTTATTTCATGGTTCTATCTGGGACATATGACAATAAAATATTCTTAACTCTTGACTAATAGGTTCAATTATGTCAACCAGAGTATGTCCATTCAAAATCATTTACAATCTAGCCTACAACCATCCACACAGATCACATCTGCATGTATGCCCATAGCAAACAAAAATAAGGAATAACTGCTGGAGACACAAGAGAGTGCAGGAATCTTGAGTAAACAAAAAAGTGCTGGGGGAAGTTAGCATCTCTGGGGGTAAATGGCCAGCCAACATTTGAGGTTGGGACCCTTCTTCAGTCAAGAATATTTGCTGACTGTCAACGAGAATACCTCAACAAGAAGCCTCAAGAATATCCAGAGAGGGTTTTTCGTACTCTATAAATATAATTACGGGAAGGACATTTTGTTGTAATGAGGTCATCTTTTATTGGCCTTCCAGGTTCTCCCAAAGCACTTTTAATTCAATGAAGTCCTTATAACGTTTGCTCGCTTTTGTAGGAAACACAATGGTGCAATAAGCTCCCATAAGCACATATAATAACCATTTTATAACAATTACAGCACGGAAACAGGCCATCTCGACCCTTTAAGTCCGTGCCGAACACATAATCTCCCCTACTCACATATACCTGCGCTCAGACCATAAATTCCCTTCCCATCCATATAACTATCCAATTTTTTTAAATGATAAAAAAACGAACCTGCCTCCTCACCACCTTCACTGGAAGCTCATTCCACACAGCTACCACTCTCTGAGTAAAGAAGTTCCCCTCATGTACCCCTAAACTTCAGTCCCTTAATTCTCATGTCATGTCCCCTTGTTTGAATCTTCCCTACTCTCAGTGGGAAAAGCTTTTCCACGTCAACTTGATAATGACCAGATAATCCATCCTTTTTTAGAAAACTGGGGATAAATATTAGCCAGAACACTGGGGATAGCATTCTCGCTCTTCTTTGAGTCGTGCCATGGAATCATTTTATGTTCATAAGTGGAGAGATGTGGTTTTGGCTCATTGATCCACCCAAAAGAGAATACCTCTGACAATGTGGCACCACAGAGGTCTGACAATTGAAAGCGGGAGCAGTGGTTTATAGCAACAAACAATCCCAATCCTGGCCCCTTGCCAAAGAACTCTTTAAGGATAGGCACATGTTGCTGGAGTAACTCAACGGGCCAGGCAGCATTTCTGGAGAAAAGAAATGGGTGACGTTTCGGGTCGAGACACTCCTTCAGACTCCGTTTTGGCTCGAGAACCCTTCTTCAGACTCTCTCTCACTACCAAATAACTCATTGCTGAATCTGTCAATGTGAAGAAATCGACTATTCTTGTCCACTGCGTCAGGGTTGAGGATGATTTGATTCTACTTCAAGTATTGCAGATAAAGAGACTGCCAAATGTGAGGGGGGAGATGTTGATGGAAACTTGGTGGATGAATGGGGAGGGGCAATGAGATTTGGCTTCTGCTGACCTCCTGATGAATAGGTATGAAGTTCTCATGCCATAAATGATAGGAGCAGAATGAAGCCAATCAACCCATCAGGTCTACTCCACCATGCAATCATGGCTCACCTATCCTTCCTTCCTAACCCCATTCCCCTGCCTTCTCCCCATAACCCCTGATACCCTCACTAATCTCTATCTATCTATCTCTGCCTTAAAAACATCCCTTGACTTGGCCTCCACAACCTTCTGTGGCAAAGAATTTCACAGATTCACCACCCTTTGACTAAAGAAATTTAACTGAATTTCTCGATGCCATTCTGAGTTCCCCTTCTCCATTCGATTGGCCATTAGCTAACAGTTGGAACCATTGGAAAACACACATCTCCAGATTCAGAAACAGTTTCTTCCCAGCTGTTGTCAGGCAACTGAATCATCCCACCACATCTAGGGAGCAGTGCTGAACGACCATCTTTTCCTTGCACCAAACGTTATTCCCACACCATGTGAACTGTCAATGGCTTGATTGTAATCACGTATTGCCTTTCCGCTGACTGGTGAGCACACAACAAAAGCTTTTCACTGTACCTCGGTACACGTGACATTAAACTAAACTGAGCCGGTTCAGTGCAGGCTGGAGCCAAGCAAAGCTGGGTCATGGTGCCAATTTCAAGACTGCAACGCACCCCCTTTAATCCACTGGAAGGATGCAAGACTGTTCAAACTATCTCCCACCACTCAGCAGGAACTTTGCAGTGTGAGGTTTAACGAGACACAGCAGCAGTGGCTTATGTGTCAAATTCATGATGTTATTCACTGCGACTTATCGCTGTGCCGAGTAATGCTCTCGAGTTTGCTACGGGACGCAAGAGTGATGGGGAACACCTACGAAATCAAAGAATAATCCTTGGTGCTAAGTGTTTCAATGCGGCCTGCAAATCAGAACTCACAGCTGGACAAATTGCCTCCAGGATGCCATTGTTTCAGATCCAGTGAGCAAGGCAACTTTAAAAGGCCCCAGATCCAGACAGATTTGTTTGGCTTTTTTTTATACTGAGGTGCTAACATGGGGAACTTTTGTCAAAAAATCTCGACCTATTTAGCAAAGTCTGCTTCTTTAGTTTAGTTTATTGGCACGTGTACCGAGATACAATAAAACACTTTTGTCGTGTGCTAACATTTTGTCATTTAAAATTGTGTTTGGCATGAATGGCTTTTTTTGTTGTACTTCACTATTCTTGTACAAATGACAATAAACTCAACTTGATTTACCTCCCAGTAATGTAGGGCTTTTCCAGTGCCTGCATCATGCCATGGAATTATCATGGAATTGTCTGGGCTGAGGTTTCTTCTTATTCAATGTTAAGGTTTGAAAGAAAAAGTGTTATAGGTTCTGCAATAGAACTGACGGACATCTAGTATAATGTTATTTTACCTCCTGACACCTGGAAGAGGTTATGTTATTCAGCTCGAGATGTACATGTGCAACATCTGGTCACTTTCAATGAAAATCAGATTTATTCAACTTACGCAATAAGATTGCATGAGCATGCTACATTTATGATTTTCATATGCAATTCATATGTCACCTATTAAACCAATGCAATATTACACAATGGAGGCATTAATTCATTTGAAATAAATAGCCAGTTGAATTCCAACAAAAGAATTCTAGGTGAGGGAATGACGAACTAACCAATAACGTGTTTATATGGGGCGTGTATTGTAGATTAACAGTTAAAGAACTTCATGGAGGTGTCAAAAATGTAGCTGCCACGCTGAGTACAGAGATATTAAGAGGGTAGGAATGTCTGATCGAGGTAGGCTTGAAGAACTGTCGAGAGAGAAGGAGAAGGTAAGCTAGCCAAGAATATAAAGGAGGATAGTAAAAGCTTCTTTGGGCATGTGAAGAGTAAAAAAATTGTTAAGACCAAAGTTGGACCCTTGATGACCGAAAAAGGTGAATTTATTATTAAGGTTTTGGATCTGTCTTCACTAAGGAGGACATTGATGGTCTGCATCCCAGGGTCCTCAGGGAGGTGGCTCTAGAAATAGTGGACGCATTGGGGATCATTTTCCAATGTTCAATAGATTCAGGATCAGTTCCTGTGGATTGGAGGATAGCTAATGTTATCCCACTTTTCAAGAAAGGAGCGAGAGAGAAAACGGGGAAGTACAGACCAGTTAGCCTGACTTAGGTGGTGGGAAAGATGCTGGAGTCAATTATTAAAGAGGTAATAATGAGGCATTTGGATAGCAGTAAGATAGATAGATCCTTTATTGCCATTCAGACCTTTCGGTCTGAACGAAATTATGTTGCCTGCAGTCATACACAGAATCAATAATAACAAAACATACAATAAACACAAATTAAACATCCACCACAGTGAATTCACCAAGCACATCCTCACTGTGATGGAGGCAAAGTCTTAGTCTCCGTCTGTTCCCTCCTTGTTCTCCCTCTGCGCTGAGGCGATCGATCCAGGCCAAAGATGCCGCTCTCCAGTCCAGCGGACCTCCGTGGTGATGTCGCCGCCGCCGAAAGCCGGAACGCCGTCTCCGCTCCGAGACGGCCCACCACAGCATCAGCTCCAGGCCGCCGCCCCAGCTCCGGGTCCCGCAGTCTCCGCTCCGGGCCGCCGCCCCAGCTCCGGGTCCCGCAGTCTCCGCTCCAGGCCGCCGCCCCAGCTCCGGGTCCCACAGTCTCCGCTCCCGGCTGCTGCTCCAGCTCCGGGTCCCGCAGTCTCCGCTCCAGGCCGCTGCCGCAGCTCCGGGTCCCGCAGTCTCCGCTCCGGGCCGCTGCTCCAGCTCCGGGTCCCGCAGTCGCCGCTCCAGGTCCCGCAGTCTCCGCTCCGGGCAGCCGCCCCAGCTCCAGGCCGCTGCCCCAGCTCCGGGTCCCGCAGTCTCAGCTCCGAGCCCCACTGCATCAGCTCCAGGCCGCCACCGAAAGCCAGAACGCCGCACCAGCAAGTCGGGCCACCGCGCCACAGCCCTGAAGACGGCCAGCCTCTCGTTGGTAAGTCCTGGCTGGCTCTGCCTCCGGAGCCTCGAGGTCGGTCGCAGGCTGGAGGCCGCCAGCTCCGCCATTAGGCCTCAGCGCAGACGGAGGCAGAGAAGGGGGATACGACACGAAAAAGTCGCATTCCCCCGAAGGAAGAGACAGAGAACATGTTTCACCCCCTCTAACACAACCCAACAAACTAAAACTTAACCAAAACAAGACAAAAAAAACAACAGAAAAAAGTAAAGACAGACGGACTGCAGGCGAGCCGCAGCTGTTAACAGCGCCGCCACTTCCCGGAGACTTATGATCTTATAAGGATTAGTCAGTAAAAGGATTAGTCCAAGTCAAGATGGATTTATGAAAGGGAAATCATGCTTGACTAATCTTCTGGAATTTCTTGAGGATGTGACAAATAAAATGGATGAAGGGGTGCCAGTGGATGTAGTGTATCTAGACTTTCAGAAAGCCTTTGATAAGGTCCCGCACGGGAGACTTGTGACTAAAATTAGAGCAGATGGTATTGGGGGTAGGATGTTGACATGGATAGAAAATTGGTTGGTAGACCGGAAGCAAAGAGTAGGAGTGAACGGGTCCTTTTCAGAATGGCAGGCAGTGGCGAGTGGAGTGCCGCAAGGCTCTGTGTTGGGGCCGCAACTGTTTACCATATGTATTAATGATTTGGAAGAGGGAATTAGGAGCAACACTAGCAAGTTTGCGGATGACACAAAGCTGGGTGGCAGTGTGAACTGTGAAGAGGATGTTAGGAGGTTGCAGGGTGACCTGGACAGGTTGAGTGAATGGGCAGATGTGTGGCAGGTGCAATATAAAATAGATAAATATGAGTTTATCCACTTTGGCGGCAAAAACAAGGGGGCAGATTATTATCTCAATGGGGTTAGGTTAGGTAAGGGGGTGGTGTAGCGAGACCTGGGTGTCCTTGTACACCGGTCACTGAAAGTTGGCTTACAGGTACAGCAGGCAGTGAAAAAAGCTAATGGAATGTTGGCCTTCATAACAAGAGGATTTCAGTATAGGAGTAAAGAGGTTCTTCTGCAGTTGTATAGGGCCCTGGTGAGACCACATCTGGAGTATTGTGTACAGTTTTGGTCTCCTAATTTGGGGAAGGACATCCTTGTGATTGAGGCAGTGCAGCGTAGGTTCACGGGATTGATCCCTGGGATGGCGGGACTGTCAATATGAGGAAAGATTGAAAAGATTAGGCTTGTATTCACTGGAGTTTAGAAGGTTGAGGGGTGATCTTATAGAAACATATAAAATTATAAAAACGTTTCGGGCCGACAGGCTAGATGCAGACGGAAATTCACTGTTTAGAAGGTTGGGGGTGATCTTATAGTCCATAACCAGGGGACACAGTCTCAGAATGCAGGAAAAATGTTCCCAATGTTGGGGAGGTCATTTAAGGGGTCACAGTCTTAGAATGTGAGAAAAAAATTTAAGACTGATTCCTTTTTCACCCAGAGAGTTGTGAATTTATGGAATTCCCTGCCACAGAGGGCAGTGGAGGCCAAATCACTGGATGGATTTAAGAGAGAGTTAGATAGAGCTCTAGGGGCTAGTGGAGTCAAGGGATATGGGGAGAAGGCAGGCACGGGTTATCGATAGGGGACGATCAGCCATGATCACAATGAATGGCGGTGCTGGCTCGAAGGGCCGAATGGCCTCCTCCTGAACCTATTTTCTATGTTTCTATGTTTCTATGTTTCTAGGACACAAACAATCTTCCTGATATAGTAGTGGCCAGGGGATCTGAGGTGATGGAGGAACTGAAGGAAATCGACATAAAGCAGGAAATGGTGTTGGGTAGACTGATGAGACTGAAGGCTGATAAATCCCTCGGGCCTGATGGTTTGCATACCATGGTGCTTAAGGAAGTGGCTCTAGAAATCGTGAATGCATTGTTGATAATTTTCCAAGGTTCTATAGGTTCAGGATCAGTTCCTGTGAATTGGAGGGTAGCTAATGTTATCCCACTTTTTAAGAAAGGCGGGCGAGATAAAACAGGGAATTATAGACCAGTTAGCCTGACATCGGTGGTGGGGAAGATGCTGGAGTCAATTATAAAAGATGAAATAGCCGCACATTTGGATAGCAGTAACAAGATCGAGTCAGCATGGATTTACGATGGGGAAATCATGCTTGTCTAATCTTCTGGAATTTTTTGAGGATGTAACTAGGAAAATGGACAAGGGAGAGACAGTGGATGTAGTGTACCTGGACTTTCAGAAAGCATTTGATAAGGTCCCACATAGGAGATTAGTGGGCAAAATTAGGACCCATGGTATTGGGGGTAGAGTGCTGACATGAATAGAAAATTGGTTGGCAGACAGGAAACAAAGAATAGGGATTAACGGGCCCCTTTCAGAATGGCAGGCAGTGATTAGTGGAGTCACCACAAGGCTCTGTGCTGGGACCGCAGCTATTTACAACATACATCAATGATTTGGATGAAGGGATTCAAAGTAACATTAGCAAATTTGCAAGTGGCACAAAGCTGCGTGGCAGTGTGAACTGTGAGGGGGATGCTAAGATAATGCAGGGTGACTTGGACAGGTTGGGGAGTGAGCAGATGCATGGCAAATGTAGTTTAATGTGGATAAATGTGAGGTTATCCACTCTGGTAGCAAAAACAGGAATGTAGATTACTATCTAAATGGCATCATTGGGAAAAGGGGAAGGACAATGGGATTTGGGGGTCATTGTTCATCAGTCTATCAAATTCTCTTAAAGATAGCGGAGTCAAGGGATATGGGGAGAAGGCAGGAACGGGTACTGATTGGGGATGATCAGCCATGATCACATTGAATGGCGATGCTGGCTTGCAGGGCCAAATGGCCTACTCCTGCACCTATTGTCTATTGAGAGGTGGAGAATTTAGGTCATAAGGTCTGCACGGTCTTCTCTTCTTCTTCTTCTTCTTCTTCTTCTTCTTCTTGCGAATGAAACATAAACCAAAGGAATAGTTAGATCTCAAGCCGAGTGTTGAGCAGGCATTTGTTGTTGTCTCTGAGTCAATGTCAGCCAGGCACTGAGCTCCATTTGGTGGGTGGTAGAGCGGGCACACAGAGATGACACGGTTGGCTGTCTGTTGTTCTGCTCCACATTCATAGGTTGGGCTCTGGCGGAGCCCCCATCTCCATACGCTGGCATTGAAATGCCCAACTCCAGTACAAAGTCTGTTGAACTTCACCCATGCTCCTCTGGGGAGGTCGGACACTGGACAGCTTTTATCTGGTGAGGAGATGTAGCTGTGTAATGGAGATGAGGTTGCCTCCCACTCCTGTGACCACTTGGTGGCTATCCAGTGCTTTTGTCTCAGTTGGCTGGATGGATGCTAGGAGTTGTTTTCCATGTGGAGCAAAGGGGTGACAGGATTTCAGTCGGGGTGGTCTCTGCTCTCTGCTGATAGCCTGATGGAGGAGGTGATCTGGGTCCATGGCACGACGAGATAGTGCCAGAGTTGCTGCTTGCCTTCGGATCCCTGTAGGTGGAATGCCAGCAAGTATAGGGAGCTGCTTGACTGGAGTAGGTGGAAGGCACCCAGTGATGGTTCACAAGGTGCTGTTCAGATTCATGTCTACCAGGCTAGTATGTCTGCTTCTACTCCATACGGGTGCGCAGTACTCAGCTGGGGTATCCACTAGTGCTAAGGCAGAGGTGCGAAGAGTTGATGGACTGGCTCTCCAAATTGTTCCTGCCAGGCGTTGGATGAGGCTGCTACGTGCCATGACCTTGTCGCGGAGACCAGCCAGGTGTTGACGAAATGTAAGCGACCTGTCCAACTTTACGGTGAGGTAAGTGGATGTTTGTTGGAAGTCCAAGCTCCTGTTGTTAACGAAGACAGCTAGCTCTCGCTTAGCTTCCTTGTTGTTTACATGGAATGCTGTTGACACTGTTTTGCCTTCGCTCAGCTTTAGACGCCACTATCGTAGGTATACTGCCAAAGTCCCCATGTCTTGACTCTAGGAGCTATCGATTGTCTTCCACCCTTTGTGTCTCATCAGGATGGCTAGGTCGTCAGCATAGCCATATTTTCCAGCGATGGTCTCTGGCTGGTCATGGATGTACACGTTGAAAAGCAACGGAGCCAAGACGGATCCCTGTGGGACGCCATTCTTCAGTCCACGTAGCCTTCTCTGCTGTCCATCACTGGTCTTAAGCACAAAGCTGCGGTTTGATATCAGCTCCATGATGTAGGTATGATGTAGCGCCCGAAGTAGCATTGCAGTTAGTCCCCGGTGCCACATGGTGTTAGGTCTATAAGAACTGCTCCTGCCTTCTCATTTGCCTCAAAGCAGTCCTTGATGCCTTCGGTGAGGAGGGTTACCTGGTCCGCAGTGGATTGACCTTGGCAGAAACCAGCCTGCTCATGGGGTAGTTGAGGGTCCATGATGGGGTTGATACGCCCGTGGATCAGCCTCTCAATACAATACAATACAATACAGTTTTATTCGTCACATTGCACATAAATTGCACAACAAGGAGTTCATATGGGATACGTAGGAGCGAGATGGGCCGGTGGCTTTTTGGATCATCGTTTTGGCTTGTTCGGCTTTGGGAGAGCGATGACTGTTGCACGACGCCAGATCTTTGGTATTTTGCACTTCTCCATAGAGGTCGACAGGTACTGTTGGATCCAATTGGTAGCAGCATCTCCAGAATGTAGTAGAAACTCCTGGTTTATGCTCTCTGATCCGGGGGCCTTTCCTGCTTTCAACATCTTGAGTGCTGTGGTCATTTCCTCGGGGGTGAAGGCCATTGTTAGGTCCGTATCCACTCTGTCAGTTTTCCATGACTCGGCCACCTCTTTGCTCACTTCGCGCAAGAAATCACGGTCAGAGTTTGCGAATCGACCATTCTTGACTAGTTTCAGATGCGATTGCGTTGGCGGTCACTGGGCATTTGCTGGGTTTGGACGTAGCTCTGCCGGCCAGGCGGTTGACCGTGTGCCACGCTTTACGGCTCGAGTGGGTGAAGCCGATCGATTCAACCGTCTCAATCCAGCGTTCTTGTCGTTTCTCATCCAAGCGTGTGAGCAATGTAATGGCAGTAGTTTCAGAATCCTCTTTGGTGCCAGCAGCAGTATGATCTTCGTATAGCTGTTGACACCCATCATCCCAACATGGAATGTAATCCCTCTAGTAGCCACAGGGGATGGTTTTCTTGCCTGCACTGATAAGCGTGTTGCAGTAGGCTTGGTAGGAAGAGTCCAGGTTGGTCCTGTCTGGGGGGGGAAGGCCCGAGTCACCTGCATTGGTAAGTTATTGGAACTTGTCCCAGTCGGCCTTGCGGAAGTTCCACCGCTTCACAGGTTTGCTCGATGTTGGTGCAACCAGTGGTGTTGTGGTGATGAGTTGTGACCATAGGAACTTCTCCAGAACCCAGGCGGGTTGGTGGCTGATGGTTCTTTGTGTTACTGGCAAACGCTAGGTGTGGGTTTGTACCAGTGTTCCAGCGGGCTGAATGGAAGCTGTTTGGCTCCTTTGGATCATACAGAAGCATGAGGTCATTGGCAGATGCCCAATCTATGAGGCCGTTTCCATCACTATTATGTCTTGAGTAGCCCCATTCGGTGTGGTGGCACGGTGGCGCAACGGTAGAGTTGCTGCCTCACAGCGCCAGTGACCAGGTTCGATCCTGACTACAGGTTCTGTCTGTATGGAGTTTGTATGTTCTCCCTGTGACCACATGCATTTTCTCTGGGTGCTCCGGTTTCCTCCCACACTCCAAAGACGTACAGGTTTGTAGGTTAATTGGCTTTGGTGAAATTGGGAAATGATCCCGAATGCGTAGGCCAGTGCTAGCGTATGGGGGTGATCATTGGTCAGCGTGGATTCAGTGGGTCAAAGTTCCTGTTTCCGCGCTGTATCTCCAAAGTCTAACATAAAGTTTAAAGGGCCATGCCAGGTGATGTTAGGTATGGATGGCAGCACTGAGCAAACTAATCAGGTATTGGCAGGTTATTTAACTTGGGGAGGCATCATGACCATGTCTTCATCTGCTATTTGACAGGAGAATGGGGCTGAGAGAGAAAAATAGATCAGCCATTATTGAATAGCTGAATAGACTCGATGGGCTGAATAGCTTCATTCTGCTCCTATGTCTTATGGTCAAATGGTCTCACTTGTTTTACAGAATTAATCAGCAATGATGGCCTCATCTCGTCCTAGGGTTTTCAGTTAGCTGCTGCATAAACCCAGTAACCTATCATAACTTCCACCAAACTTTTTATTTTTTTATTTTATTTCATTCTTTATTTCGAACAGAATAAAAGAATAAAAGGCAAATGTGAAACAGCATACAAGAAACAAAACAAGAATATTTATAAAGTGTCATAAACAATATCTATAAATAAATGAAATCGTATGTGTCCGAAAAGGAGCAGGAAGAAGCCAAAGCTTATTAATTCCCACCCCTTATTCAACTGCTTATAATTATCTTATACAAGTTTAGCAGCTATATGTACACCATATGTACACCAGCATATGTACACCATACACCAGCAGCTATATGTACACCAAATTATTTACATTTATACACTAATCAAATATTTACAAAGCCATACAAAAAAGAGAGAAAAAAATAAAAATAAAAGAAAAAATCCTCATATACTACAATATCTTAGTCATATATACAACCCATCACCCTATAATCACCCTTCCCAATACAATCAGTATAACAAATATCCCACTCACAATCACCTATCCTCATCCCAAAATCCTTTTAAACAAGTGTTTTTGTACATCTTTTTAAACTGAATTATGTTTGTCCTAAGTTTTATCTCCTGTTCCAGACCATTCCACAAATTCACACCACAGATTGCTATGCACATACTTTTAAGAGTTGTTCTGACAATGAGTTTTTTAAAAATTATTATTAAAGCTTTATTTCAGACACAGGTCCATATACACATCAAACAGTACAAAGAATTACAAAGATACATTAAGAAATTGCATATTAGCCTAAGATATATGTAAGCTATTGCACCAATGCCATCTTAGCATCAGTCTTAGCACCATCTTAGCACCAATGCCATCTTATGTTCCCCTCTCAAATTATACCCACCCTGTCTTTCCATAAACAGTTTTTGTATATTTCTTGGAAGTAAATTATTTCTTGCTTTGTACATGATTTGCGCAGTCTTAAATTTAACTAAAAGCAGGCATGTAATTATATATTGATTCGAGGAATCAAGAACCAGAGGACGCAGGTTTAGGGTGAGAGGGGAAAGATTTAATAGGAACTTGAGGATTAACTTATTCACACAAAGGGTGATGGGCGTATGGAATGAGCTACCAGAGGAGGTAGTTGAGGCATTTAGACTGGTACATGGTTGGTCAGGTTTAGAGGAATATGGGCTAAAAAGCAGGCAGGTGGGACTAGTGTAGACGAGACATGATAGATGGTGTGGGCAAGTTGGGCTGAAGGACCTGTTTCCACACTGTATGATTCTATGACTATGATTACATTAATCATTTGATGTTAGATTAATGGGGACATAATTTAAATATCTTAAGAATTGAACTGTGACTGGTAAAATTAATGGAGATGTTTAATTAGCAATTTCATTGTTCACAGCTTTCAAAGCAGATCTCCAATGTGCACAAACGTTGAATATTGCCAATTTTGGAAATTTGAAATATACAAAAATAAAACTCCAGAAAATGTTGGAATAGGCAATAGACAATAGGTGCAGTAGGCCATTCGGCCATTTGAGCCAGCACCACCATTCAATGTGATCATGGCTGATCATCCCCAATCAGTACCCCGTTCCTGCCTTCTCCCCATATCCCCTGACTCCGCTATCTTTAAGAGCCCTATCTAGCTCTCTCTTGAAAATATCCAGAGAATCGGCAGAGAATTCCGCAGACTCACCACTCTGTGTGAGAAAAAGTGTTTCCTCGTCTCCCCTTAATAATACAATACAATACAATACAATTTATTTGTCACTTGAACCTCATAGAGGCTCGAATGAAATGTTGTTTCTACAGTCATACACACAAGAAAAAAAGACCCAAGACACAACACAATTTACACAGACATCCATCACAGCGCATCTCCTCCTCGCGATGATGGAAGGCAAAAAAACGTATCTCTCCCCTGCACTCGCCATTCCCCTCCCGATGTCAGAGTCAAAGCCCCCGGTGGGCGATGGCAATTGTCACGCGGCCATTAACCAGGTGATGCAAGGCCGCGCTCCGGGTCTTGTTGTTGGAGCCCCCGGCGGGCGCTAGCAAAGTCCTGCAGCCGTTGAAGCTGCGCCGGGCAATGTAAGGCCCTGCTCCAGGTACTCCTCGACCCCGCCATCCGCCATGACAGTCCCGCCATCCCGGGAATTAACCTTGTAAACCTACACTGCACTCCCTCAATAGCAAGAATGTCCTTCCCCAAATTAGGGGACCAAAACTGCACACAGGTGTGGTCTCACTAGGGCCTACACAGCTGCAGAAGGACCTCTTTGCCCCTATACTGAACTCCTCTTGTTATAAAGGCCAACATGCCATTAGCTTTCTTCACTGCCTGCTGTACCTGCATGCTTATTTTCATTGACTGATGAACAAGGACCCCCCAGATCCTGTTGTACTTCCCCTTTTCCCAACTTGACACAATTTAGATAGTAATCTGCCTTCCTGGTTTTGCTACCAAAGTAGATAACCTCACATTTATCCACATTAAACTGTATCTGCTATGTATCTGCCCACTCACCCAACCTGTCCAAGTCGCCCTGCATTCTCCTCACCGTTCACACTGCCACCCAGCTTTGTGTCATTTGCAAATTTGCAAAAATCCCATTCAGGAAATAACTCAGCAGTCCAGGCAGCTATGAAGAAAAGTCATCAACCTGAAACATTACTTCTGTTTCCCCCTTCACAGATAGTGCCTGGCCAATTTAGCATTTCCCAGATATTTAATCTTTAACATGTAACTTAGCTAACAATGTTGGAGGCAAGTAATATATTGGTGAATGGTGCAGCATAATGTACATGTGAATATTCTTAAAACACTTCTTTCAATTGCCTAAACTCTGCATAAATTGGGCACTCAATATTCCTTTATTAGTTTTATAGTTATATTATAGTTTCCTGTTCTGTTCTTCCTCGTTTGCTTGATAAATTTCCCTTAAAAGATGTACATATTCTTCATAAATCTTACATAAATTGTTCTTTGCTTTGTGGTTTGATCTAGAGCAGTCTAAATACCCGTGATTTAGATTAGTTTAGCTTAGAGATACAACATGGATTCTTCATGTTAGACATTTTACCTACAGTCAGGTTATATCTGTATTTCCTAAAGGACCAAAGGCTTACAATGGAGGATACATTTGATTATAATAGTCAAAAACACAAAAGGCAAATTCCTTGGAGTTCCAAACTCGAAACCCTCTTGGAGCAGACTGATCGGGGCCCGAAACCCTTCCTAAAGGACCAAAGGCTTACAATGGAGGATACATTTGATTAATAATAGTCATAAAGTCATAGAGCTATACAGCACACAAGTCATAGAGCTATACAGGCAAATTCATTGTATGTGAATACTTGTCCAATAAACTTACTTACTTACTTACATAAACAGGCCCCCCATGTCCAACTCAATCAAGATGCCTAACTGTTTCATAATTCAGAGCCTATTTGGAGATTATAGTGCTTAATGACCTGATAGTTGAAGGGACGAATCTACTCCTGAACCTGGATGTTACAATTTTCATGCTCTTATACATTCTTCCGGTGGCAGGAGTGAAGTGAGAACAACAATTTGTCACATCAAACTCAACTTTGAACAGATAAAAGGGGGTTTCTGAAGAAGAAACATTCCAGCAGCACATCCCTTGCAAGCTGAGGCTAAGCAATGAATTGCTTTGATTCAGTGACAGTCATGTTAACCCCGTAAAAAGGTTTAACGGAAAAGTGGCACTGAATAGATCACCATTTCATGATGTGCAGAAACATGAAGGGAGAAAACCACGACACCGATGCTGCAGATGGTGGATCTGAGCAAAGAATAAGCTGCTGGATAGAACTTTGGTAACTGTTGGTAAGATTTTAGTCAATTATAAAGGATGAGGTTACGCCGTACTTGAATAAAATAGGCCGAAGTCAGTATGGTTTTGTGAAGGGAAGATCTTGCCTGACAAATCTGCTGGAGTTCTTTGAAGTTAATAGCAGGACAGACAGGGGAAGCTGTAGATGCTGTTTACCTCGATTTTCAGAAGGCCTTCGATAAGGTGCCGCATGTCAGGCTGTTAGGTAAGATGAGAGCCCATAGCATTAAAGGGAAGATACTAGCATGGATAGGGGGTTGGCTGGATGGCAGAAGGCAAAGAGTTGCAATAAAAGGCGCTTTCTCAGGTTGGCTGCCAGTGACTAGTGGAGTTCCTCAAGGGTCAGTGCTTGGGCTGCTTCTCTTCACGTCGTATATTAATGATTTGGATAAGGGGAAGGCTTTGTGGCCAAGTTTGCAGATGATGCTAAGATACGTGGGGGGGAAGAGTGCTGATGCAGGACTCCCCAAAAAATAATTTGCTAGTCGAAAATGTAGTAAGGAAGGCAAATTCAATGCTCTCATTTATATCATGAGGACTGGAATCCAAAAACAGAGATGTAATGCTCAGACTCGATAGGGCGCTGGTCAGGCCGCATTTGGAGTACTGTGAGCAAATTTGGGCTCCATATCTGAGGAAGTATGTGCTGGCCCTGGAGAGGATCCAGAGGAGGTTTACAAGAATGATTCCAAGAATGAGTGGGCTGGCATATGATGAACGTTTGAAAGCACTGGGCCTCTACTCGTGGAGTTTAGAAGGTTGAGGGAGGACCTCATTGAAACTTACAGAATAATGACTAATAATAGAGTAGATGTGGAAAGGATGTTTCCACTGGTGGGAGAGTCTAGGACCAGAGGTCATAGCCTCCAAATTAACGGACGCTCTTTTAGAAAGGAGGTGAGGAGGAGCTTCTTTGGTCAGGGGGTAGTTAATCTGTGGAACTCATAGCCACAGAAGGCTGTGGATATGTTTAAGGCAGAGATAGACAAATTCTTGATTAGAACGTGTGTCAAAGAATATGGTGAGAAGGCAGGAGAATGGGACTATGAGGCAGAGATCAGTCATGATCGAATGGCGGAGTAGACTTGATAGGTGGAATGGCCTAATTCTACTATAACTTGTGAACTCGGCAAGTCAAGCAGTAGCTGTGGATGCAAAGAGATGGTTGATGATACAGGTTGAGATGAGGACCTGATGCAGGGTCTTGACCCGAAACATCGACAATTCCTTTGCCTCCACAGATGCAGTTTTACCCACTGAGATCTTGCAGCAACTTATTTTCTTTGCAAGGGATACAATCAGTTCATGTTTAAGTGTCAACCTGTTCAATATTCTCACTTTACTTTGGAGATGCATCGCAGAAACAGGTCCTTCAGCTGAACGAGTCCACGCTGACCAACGATCACCCCATACACTAGCACAATCCTACACACTAGGGACAATTCACAATTTTACCAAAGCCAATTAACCTACAACTCTGTACGTCTTTGGAGTGTGTGAGGAAACAGGAGCACCCGGAGAAAACCCGTGTGCTCACGGCGAGAACGTGCAAACTCCATACAGACAGCACCCATAGTCAGGATCGAACCTGGGTCTCTGGCACTGTGAGGTAACAACTCCAACGCTGTGCCACTGTGCTGCCCCTTGTGGACGAGAAGGGTGTGGGTTCAAGCCCTACTCTAATGTTTGGGCAGGTAATCAAGGCAACATTTGGGTACATAACCAAGTGTTACACTGCAGAGGTGTTAATCAGAGCATAATAAACTGAGCACTAGAGTTGTTGGCACTTTTCAAAAATACTCGGGGAGTCCAACAGCAAAAGGATTTGAGTATAGGAGCAGGGAGGTTCTTCTGCAGTTGTACTGGGTCTTGGTGAGACCACACCTGGAGTATTGCGTACAGTTTTGGTCTCCTAATCTGAGAAAAGACATTCATGCCATAGAGGGAGTACAGAGAAGGTTCACCAGACTGATTCCTGGGATGTCAGGACTTTCATATGAAGAAGACTGGATAGACTCGGCTTGTACTCGCTAGAATTTAGAAGATTGAGGGGGGATCTTATAGAAACTTACAAAATTCTTAAGGGGTTGGACAGGCTAGATGCAGGAAGATTGTTCCCGATGTTGGGGAAGTCCAGGACAAGGGGTCACAGTTTAAGGATAAGGGGGAAATCTTTTAGGACCGAGATGAGAAAAACATTTTTCACACAGAGAGTGGTGAATCTCTGGAATTCTCTGCCACAGAAGGTAGTTGAGGCCCGTTCATTGGGTATATTTAAGAGGGAGTTAGATGTGGCCCTTGTGGCTAAAGGGATCAGTGGGTATGGAGAGAAGGCAGGTACAGGATACTGAGTTGGATGATCAGCCATGATCATATTGAATGGCGGTGCAAGCTCTAAGGGCCGAATGGCCTACTCCTGCACCTATTTTCTATGTTTCTATGTAACAGTACATTTGAGTTACATCCCTTCCACAAATTGCAGCAAAGTATGATTAATTTCAGATTGTTTGTTCACCTATGTTATTGAAAGGGATCATTTGGCACATTGAGTCATAGAGTCCTACAGTGTGGAAACAGGCCCCTCGGCCCAACTTCCCACTCTGACCAACATGGCCAATTTACACTAGTTCCACCTGCCTGTATTTGGCCCATATACTTCTAAACTTATCCTATCCACGTACCTGTCCAAATGTTTCTTATAAGTTCCAATGGTATCAACCTCAACTACCTCCTCTGGCAGTTTGTTCAATACACCCACCACCCTTTGTTGGACAAAACCTACCCCTCTCATGTTCCCATCTTTCCCCCCTCACGTTAAACCCCTGTCATCTGGTTCTCGATTCCCCTACGCTGGGCAGGAGACTGTGTGTGCCTCCCCAATCTATTCCTCTCATTGAATCCATACCAGCTCAAAGCAATCCAATAGTCAATAGTCAATAGTCAATAGTCTATTTAATTGTCATTTGGACCCCTGGAGGTCCAAATGAAATGCCGTTTCTGCAGCCATACATTACACACAAATAGACCCCAGACACAACATAATTACATTTTACATAAACATCCATCACATAGCTGTGATGGAAGGCCAAATAAACTTATCTCTCCACTGCACTCTCTCCCCCCCGATGTCAGAGTCAAAGTCAAAGCCCCCGGCTGGCGATGGCGATTGTCCCGCGGCCATCAAAGCCACGCCGGGTGGTGCGAGGTCGCACACCGGGTCTTGGTGTTAAAGACCCCGGTGTGCGCTC
Organism: Leucoraja erinaceus; assembly: GCF_028641065.1. Lineage (NCBI taxonomy): Eukaryota > Metazoa > Chordata > Chondrichthyes > Rajiformes > Rajidae > Leucoraja > Leucoraja erinaceus. The sequence continues at coordinate 69,797,438 of NC_073383.1, read as the reverse complement.
GCAGAGTCCCGCGGCCGTTCCAAGCCGCGCGGGGCGGTGATGTAGGCCCCGCTCCAGGAGCTCTTCGACCCCGCAACTCGGGCGGGACAAGTCGCCGTTGCAGGAGCCCCGAAAAGCGGTCTCCCTCCAGGGACCCGCGGGCTCCCGGTGCCGCCGTCCACAGACCCGCAGCAGCAGCCTCCGACTCAGCAGCAGCAGCGGCAGCAGCAGCGGCAGCAGCAGCAGCACGCTCCTCCACCGCTCCACCCGCTCCGGTCTCGGCCAGCTCCGCGACGGTGAGGTGAGTCGGCACCTGAGTCCCCGGCTTCTTCCTGTTGGAGGCCGCTCCTCGTTGCGGCCCCAACGACAACTGAGACCCGACGAGAAAAGGTCGGGTCTCCAGTGCAGGGAGAGATTCAAAAGTTTCCCCCCCCCCCACCCCCACCCCACCCCCCCCCCCCACACACACACACCCCAACATAAAATAACAAAAACTACATAAAAACACAGACAAAAAATAATAAAAACGCGAACAGGCTGCAGAGGCTGCTGCTGGCGTGAGTCGCGCCGCCTACCGGATCAATCCCTTTCCCTATCAATAATATTTTACACTTACTGTATATTCCCGTAACACATTCTCCCTCACACAAATCTTGAACTGCCTCCTGAATCTTTTACCACTCACCTGCGCTCAGCCACTGGGGATAATTTACCGCCTTCCATTAACATGACACAAATGAATATCTTTGGGATGTGGGAGGAAACCGGAGAACCAAGGGTACACTTATGCAGTCACAGCGCGAGCAAGCAAACTCCATATGGTCAGCGTTGGATGTCAGGCTCGAACCCTGGGAGCGGCAGGCCAGCTGCACTACCCGCAGCACCTCTGTGATGAAAGGCATCGCTATTTGCGGAATCTCATTGTGTGCAAAGTGTCTTATGTCACGCATAAGAAGGATATGTAATACCAACTTCAAATTAAATTTTACTTTATCCCCTTCTCTCTGCTGACCCTCCCTTTTTGGCAAAGATTATTTCATAAAGTTTGAAAGGGAAAATAATCAGCTTCTTTCAGTTTTTCATCTTTCTCCACCCTGCCCTCTGGCTGCTTGGCATGACAGACATGAAACTGAGCTTGCCTCAGCTGTCTTTACACTCATGGTGAACAGGCTGTAAACCATGGCTCAGCGGTGATAGTTAGTTCCTGATACTGCAGAGTATCAGGAACTAACTATCACCACTGAGCCATGGTTTACTAGGAAAGAGGGATTTTCCCTCAGCTCTGCGGCTGGAAAATCTCTGGAATATACTTCACCTGTTCCCCTGCTGTGCATTATCACGGAAAATCCGGTGGAGTTAATTGGAATTTAGAAGGACGAGAGGATATCTTATAGAGACATAATTTTTTTTTAAGGGATTGGACAGGCTTAGATGCAGGAAAATTGATCTGCAAGTTGGGAGAGTCCAGAACCAGGGGTCACAGTTCAAGAATAAGGGGTAGGCCATTTAGAACTGAGATGAGGATAAACTTTTTCAACCAGACAGTTGTGAATCTGTGGGATTCTCTGCCACAGAAGGCAGTGTAGGCCAATTCACTGGATGTATTCAAGAGAGAGTTAGATAGAGCTCTAAGGGCTAGGAATCAAGGGATATGGGGAGAAAGCAGGAATGCGGTACTGATTCTGGATGATTAGCCATGATCATATTGAATGGTGGTGCTGGCTCGAAGGGCCAAATGGCCTACACCTGCACGTATTTTCTATGTTTCCATTGGCTCAAAGGGCTGAATGGCCTACTCCTTCACCTATTTCCTATATTTCTATGTTTCTACGATGTTTTAATTTAGAGATACTGCATGGAAACAGGCCATTCGGCCCACCAACTCCACGCCGGCCATCGATCACCCGTTCACACCATTTCAAAGTTACCACTTCTGCATCCACTCCCTGCACACAAGGGGGGTAATATTACCGAGGCTGATAAACGTACAAACCCGCATGTCTTTGGGATGTGGAAGGAAACCAGAGCACTCAAAGGAAACCCACACAGTTATAGGGAGAAACGTGTAAACTCCACACAGGCAGCACCCGGGGTCAGGATCGCACCAGGGTCTCGGGCGCTGTCGGGCAGCAGCTCCACCAGCCGCGCCACTGTTCAGTTTATTTTTCCCCATCCTTCCAGTCCACATGCAAACAGTGTTTCCAGGGGCTGGAGATAGAGTTGAAGTTGAGTCGGGAGTTTGGTAGGTTGACAATTTAGCAGCGGGCAAGACAAGACTGCCACGCGGCACTGGTCGAGGGTGGGTTCAGGTTAGTGAACGAGAAGTGATAAAGTAACAGTAGAATGAAATGTAGAATGAATGAATAGGAATGAAAAGCAGAATGTCCCAGACAGAGGTAGGACATGTGTTTAAGAAGGAACTGCAGATGTTGGAGAATCGAAGGTTACACAAAAAAGCTGGAGAAACTCAGCGGGTGCAGCAGCATCTATGGAGCGAAGAAAATAGGCAACGTTTCGGGCCGAAACCCTTCTTCAGACTGATCGGGGGCGGGTGTGGGCGGGGACAAGAAAGGGAAAAGGAGGAGGAGCCCGAAGGCTGGGGGATGGGAGGAGACAGCAGGGGGGCTGAGGAAGGGGAGGAGACAGCAAGGACTAACAAAATTGGGAGAATTCGATGTTCATGCCCCCGGGATGCAGACTCCCCAAACGGAATATGAGGTGCTGTTCCTCCAATTTCCGGTGCTGCTCGCTGTGGCCATGGAGGAGACCCAGGACAGAGAGGTCGGAGACGGAGTGGGAGGGGGAGTTGAAGTGCTGAGCCACCGGGAGGTCAGCTTGGTTATTGCGGACCGAGCGGAGGTGTTCGGCGAAACGATCGCCCAACCTCCGCTTGGTCTCACCGATATAGATCTGCTGACATCTAGAGCAGCGGACGCAATAGATGAGGTTGGAAGAGGTAGGACATGTAATTGGAACAGTGCCTCAGAGAAAGGCAAACAGTGTGGTGAGGGGGGATGGGAGTAAAGAGCCAGGATTGCATGTTCTTTACATGAATACATCAAGCATTCACTGCAGGTTAAATTAATTTGTGGCATAAATACGAAAAAATGGATTGACCCAATATTCTTCATCTTGCGTGTGCGTGCATAGCCTAAAGTTGTAGATCAAGGGTAGACATCCAGGCCAGGACAGCATCAGTTACTGGGTGGATGGCTTTGATGCCACCAGGGAAAAGCCTCAGTGGGCAGTCATTCATGATGTGTGGGGTGGTCTGGTCTGGATGTCCGCAGTTGCAAGCAGGGCTGTCTGTCATCCCTCACTTATGCAGGTGATGGGCTGTTCTTGCATGGAGGGCGCGGATTCTGTTCAGGGTTCGCCATTGCTTGCGATGGAGGTCAAAACCTGGTGGTTTCACTGTGCTCTCACCGTTGTTGGTGTTGGCATCTTTCCAGGCTCTGCACTACTCAGCCTTGACTATGAATTTGGATTGAGATAGAACTGAAAAGGGACAGAAAGTGGATAGTGGGGACTCAGCAGCTAAAAGGGCTGTTTCTGCATGGTGTACCTCTATGACTCCTTGACAAGGACAATAAAGTGTTGGTCCAATTTGGGATATGTTAGGATCCATTCATATGTAACTGGATAGGGTTAATTAACAATCTCATGCTTGGATATCCCCTCGGGAATAGTGAGTATAACATTATGGAACTTCACATTTAGTTTGAGATTGACAAGTTTAAGTCTGAAGCTAAAGATTTAAACTTAAATCAAGGCAATTACACAGGGCACAATGGGAAAGTTAGATGAAATAGATTGGGAACTTAAACTAAAAGGTTATATGGTTCGTAGGTTGTGGCAGACAGAAGGATTTTTAAAATATAATTCTAAACTAATGTACACATTCCATTGAGATATAAAGACTCCATGGGAAAAGTGATACTTTGTGGTTCACCTAAGATGTTCAGAATGGTATTAAATTTAAAGAAAAGCCTTATAAAGTTACACACAACAGTAACAGGCCTGAGAACTGGGTGAATTTTCAAGCTTGTAAAGAGTGACTAAAGAAATTAAGAGGAAGGAAATGGAAGATGAAAGCAAACTAGTGAGAAATACATAAATGGATTGAAAGAGCATCTGCAAATATATTTAAAAAAGGAGCAAATGTTGATCCCATGAAATAGGTATGTTACAATACTTACCTTCAGCGGCTCTGCAATTCTGCCACTGGCCATGTGCGCGATTTTGGCGCCTTTGAGGGGGGGGGTTAAAACGCGTTTTTTTTCCTACCTTGCCCTGGATTATATTTGGTTGGAATGCAAGCTTTTGCTGAAGAATCGTTCCGACGGGCGTTCTGTGTATTTTTTTTTTAATCGCCCGACAGGTTCAGCGCTGGAGTAATTTTAAAATCAGCTTCTAAAGCCGTCAACGACGACAACGGGGACGGATTTCACGCACGGACAGGTAAACAAAAGACATTTATTTTATGTATAAAAGTGCTCCTTAAGATGCCTTTAATTCACATTTTAAGTTGCGAAAGTTATTTTTTTCCCCATACGAACCGGAGGTATTTTTCATGCCGATACAGGTTTAAATTCACTGTAACCGCAACGTTCCAATTGATTGCGTTCCAGAAAAACCCACTCGCAAGATGATGGCCATTGGTAAATTAATGGCCATTAATTTACAGGTATTAAACATGAAATTCCTTCCATTTGGCCTATAAATCCATGACAATGTGAATTCTTGTGTGAATGTTATTTGGACACTTAGGCTATTTAAAAATGTTAATCTATTCTTAAGAAATTGATAGATGTTTAATTATATACTTTAATTTCAAGTCATCTAAGTAAGATTGTTTCATATTTGTTTCAGAATGCTTCAATCTATAATAACTGAACATTTCTTTCAGTTCTCTTAATTTTTAAGAAAGTTATGGGCTTTTGACTGTCCTCGATCACAGCTTTTGTGTTAAGTCAATGGAAAAGCAATAGGGAACAAGATGCTAATTTCCGAGTATGAAAATGGCCATAACTTTTTTTAATACTGAAGATATGAAAGTGAATTAGGTGTCAAATAAAACTTATTTTTGTGCTTTATCTGATGGGATAAATTACAGACTTGATTTTTAAAATCTCAAAATTTTGTAACATTTCTTGAAGCTGAGACCAGGGAATTATTAACAGGCAATTGTGGATTTGTCAAACAAATGTTTTGTGACTTTCTTCTTCAGTGAGAGATATAAGAACTGTACTCCACAAATAGTAGGAAATAAGAAAGCCAGCGGGCCAGGCAGCATCTCTGGAGAAAAGGGCCAGTTGACATTTTGAGTCAGAACCCTTCAGTACATGGGGGGGGGGGGGGGGGGGGGGGGGGGGGGGGGGGGGGGGGGGGGGGGGGTGAGGGGGGGGGAAAAAAACAATTAATTTCATCGGGGGAGTGAGGGGGAGAGAAAAAACAATTAATTTCACTTGGCAGGTACACAAAAATGGTGGAGAAACTCAGCGGGTGCAGCAGCTTCTATGGAGCGAAGGAAATAGGGAACATTTCAGGCCGAATCCCTTCTTGGGTGGATGGGTGGATTAGCATCTAGCGGTCTGGATTTGGTCATTGCCAGTATTAATTGCCCATGGACAGGTGGTGGTAAACCTTCTTGTTGGGCTAGTGCTGTGCTTCTGAAGATGGTACTTGCATGATTTAGACTTAGTGACAATGAAGCAGTGGTGATAAGTGTGCAACTTGGTTACCCATCTGCTTGCTGCCCTTATCCTTCTTGATGGTAGGTTTCGCAGACTAGGGAGCTGCTGTCAGAATGACCTAGGCAAGGTGGAGGGGGTCATAGTCATACAGTCATACTATAGGGAAACAGGGCCTTCGGCCCAACTAGCCCATGCCGACCAAGTTGCCCCATCCATACTAGTCCCATCTGCCTGTATTTGGCCCATATTCCTCCAAACCTTTCCTATTTATGCCCCTGTCCAAATGGCTTTTAAATGTTACTAGACCAAGTGATACCCGTTAGGTCCTGTCTCCTCAATACGCGGTTGCAGGGTGAGGGGGCGGCCTGCTGTGTAACACACGCACACAAACCAACCCCACACATACACACACACACTAACCACCCCCCACACACACACTAATCACCGTCATTGATATTATATTAATTTTTTTCATTCGCTCCTTTTACCCCTATCCCCACCCTATTCACTCACACATAGCCCCCAACTCACAAGCATGGCTAGAGAGGGAGGTGGGTAGAGAGAGAGGGACACATAGAGGGAAATAGAGAGGGAAACAAAGGCACAAAGAGGGACACAGAGGGACACAGAGCGACACAGAGGCACAGAGAGGGGGGGGGGGAGGGAGGAGGGGAGCAGAGGAGGAGGGGGAGAGGAGGGGAGCAGAGGGGGGGAGTGGTGGGGGGGAGGAGGGGGGGGAGAGAGGAAGGGGCGAGAGCAGAGGGGGGGGGGGGGAGAGGAGTTGGGGGGAAGAGGAGTGGGGGGAAAGGAGGAGATGTTAATATTGGCTAAATTAAATACACCATAAAATAGAGCATCCCTGCACTTGTCAGAATTGCTTAACCCTTGTCAGCTGAACTTTACAGGCTTTGATTGGCGCCAGCCAGTGTAGGCTCAGACTGATATGCAGGATGGTAAGGGGTCCAGGTGTTCTCTCTGTTTCGCTGAAATTGATAACATGTATAGCGGTTTTGCAAACTAAACTTAAATGCATCATTTCTATTGGATCGCTGCAAAAGCATTATAAACAGTATACATAATGTTGCAAGATCGTCATCCTGTTATTTGATGATTGGTCGAACTGTTGAGTCTTGGAGAAATTGTTTGAATCTCAGGGTACATGTTTCAATGTTTGTTCTTGTTAGCTTCCTTCGAGAGCTTTCTTTTTTATACAATGTATGAGCTGTTGTATTATTGGGTTAGGGAAATGTCTGTTATGTATGGGGTTAATCGATATCTGTAATTGGATTATTAAGTGACCACCCCCCTGTGGTTCGACCCCTCGAGGTCCCGGGACATATAAAAGTCTTCTACCTCGAGGTCCAGGGTCGATCTTCTGGGAGAGCGTTTGGGACTCCGTGATCCTCTGGAGTGTCTCTGTCTGAACGAGGCCTAGAGGGGTTTAACACGTGCTGTAGTTGAACTGTAATGCGCTTTTGTTAAAATAAAATTTAGTTGTTTCAAGTGCTTGGTTCGGTGTTTTTACTGAAACTAGACTGGGGGGAAGCTTAGAAATGAGCAATTTACATTGGGGGCTCATCCAGGATCTCAAAAGACCCCCAAACATGTTTGTGATCAGGAGTGTTGAGCTGTTTAGATCGCGAGTGCAGAAATCAGGCCCACGTTGCAGATTACGCATCGATTTTCGGCTCTTCATCAGTCGGAGCGGATCAATCATTCGCGGGCTTGGAAAGGGTCTAATCGAAACGGTCTAGCAAGCACGGGTTAGTGGTTAGCATGCCTTTGGGTTAGGGGTCCATAAAACCAGGGTGGGGTTAGAGACCCTGTTGGGGTTGGATTAGAGATCCTTTCCTAGGTTAGAGGCCCAAAACTTTGGTCGTAGTTGGCAGACTGCAGCTTCTTTCACGAGAACCAAACGCGCTTCATCGGGCGAGGCGTGGCCCAGGGTTAGACTTGGTATCCAATTGGTGGGGACTAAAATACAGGTCTCGCCTTCGATTGGATCTTTGCCGGGAGCACAAATTGAAAAGGTGCGCTTCGAAAATCGGTATCGATAACTCATAGCGCGAAGCGGCTAGGCGCTGGACCCTCGGAGCCCAGCAGAGAGGAGTGTCTGTGCTTAGATATCTGTGTCTCTACCTGAAATGACGGACAAAGAACCTCGAGAAGGTATTGGGCTTGGATGGACAGAGTATAGATTGGCCGGAATACTCCAGTCCATTCAAGAATTCAACTGGGCAATTTTAGTTGATTCAAGAGCCTGTGTAGTAGAAGAGATACGCACTAAAATTAGGAGTTCGATTTCAAGTCTATATTTGCAAAGCCAAATTTTCAAATACTGAATTTCATATTAAAGTTCTGCGAGTAAAGGTGCAATTTGAATTCCTGTATAGACAACTTCGGAGTTGGCGCATGTCCGTGATCAATTCCGAATATTGGCTGATCAACCGTGAATAGTAATCCTCTGGTCGATTGTTGACTAGTACCTGATAGCGAAGAGTACCTGAGAGACGGGAACCTGATTTACTTCATGAAAAGTAATGCGAATAGCGAAGGGTATCCCTACTTCTGTCAAACTTAGAGAGGAAGGATAGAGGTCCCCCTATAGAAGTCCAGTCTTAACAGAGGGATAGTAACATTCGGAGGAAAAGTAGTCATTTACGGAGTAGTACCCCTCAGCAAAGAGTAAACTTTGAAGGGGGAAATCTTCGGTATCAGAGTGAGAGGTTCACTGTGTGATAACAGCGTGACGCAGCGTTGAGATCGAGTGTTCGTGAATTGTACGCTAGTGCTTTAAATCATTTTGTAAATTGTAAAAATCTAGCTTTTCGTATTGTCATAGGATCCAGATTTTGTAAATATTCTATGTATGTAAATAAACTTATAGTATATTAAGAATTTAAAATTAAGATTTAGATCGTGTTAAGTCCGCAGACCATCATTTGCGTTGCTGCTTGTGGGAGTGTTTACGGATTAGAAACTGGAGGGATGGAGGGATCAACAGGACCCTAGAGAGCACAGGCAGGAAAATCAGGAGCCAAGGGGCAAATCTCCTTTTCTCAGAGTAACCCATTTACACACCTACGATTAGCAAACCTGGTAGTGACTGGGTGCAAGTCTGATGAGGAACCTATGTTGCCTCTACAGGTTGAAGGTAAAATCTGCACTTTCCTAGTAGACACAAGCGCATCCATGTAATCTCTTGAATCAATTTATAATTTACCAGAATCAAGAGAAGTTCAGAATCTGTCTGGGTGTCAAGGACACATTTGCCAGTATCCCATCTCTGAGCCAGTCGATGGAGTGCATGGAGGAAAGACAATCAAACATAGATTTGTGAAAACCACCGGATTAGATTGCAACCTGATGGTGAGAGATTATAGGGCCTGTCCCACGAGCATGCGACTCCATGCGGCAAGCGCGACCTAAAGGGCCGGTCCCATCTGCATGCGGCAAGCGCGACCTAACGTGGTCGCTTGAGCCGTATGGCCTCGCGGGGCCGGTCCCACTTCGATCGCCGGAGCCGTATGGAGTTGTGTGGAGCTGGTCCCGACATCGCGAGGGGGTCCGAAAAATTGACCGTGTTTAAAAATTCCGCGCGGCAACGGCCTGCCGGTCCGCAGCGGCCTCGACGCCGTGCCACTCACTCGACCTCCGCGCGGCTCCCGCTTCTGGTTTGGTTGCGCTTGCCGCATGCCGTACGGCTCAAGCGACCACGTTAGGTCGTGCTTGCCGCATGCAGGCGCATGCTGGTGGGACCGGCCCTTTAGGTCGCGCTTGCCGCATGCAGGTCGCATGCTCGTGGGACAGGCCCTTTACTCAGTGCTTTCCAACTAAAAATAGTATGTGGCGATAGAGGCATAACAGTGACCCCCTGGGTCCCTGCATGACAATGTTTCTCCATAGTGACCTCTCAATGGTGGTCCTTAGATCTGGACGAAGAACCCCCACTGCATATTATACTGGCTTACGATAGAAGTAGGAAGAATAGTGAGCTGGAAACCTTCTTTAAATCATACAAAGGACAGGAATGATAAATAGAAATAATGGCACTAGTGGAAGGGAAAGAGGGAGTTGCGGAATATGCTAGTTATGTAAAAGAACTACTCCTCACATCACTCGAAGGGTGAATGTCCCGGCTAGAGCTAAAGACCTAGGAATGATGGTAAGAAAGGCAATTACCTTGGCAAACCCGAATAATTACCTGAAGCAAGATTCGTCTAATCAATTTGTTGTTGAATTTTACCAGGCCCTAAGGAAGGTTGTTACCCACTTACTTCATCATCTGGGGAGTGAGGTATACGAGTCTGTGAAACCTCAAGTACGGGTGGAGGACATGTATGGATGTGTGAACATCAATCCCATCTGTGTAGCTCTCCAGAAAGGGGTAACAATTCCTTCAATCCAACAATATCCATTGAAACTGCAGACCATGAGCAGCATAGACAAATTAATTTGGGGTTTGCTAGAACAAGGAATATTGGCGAAGTGCCAATCTATCTGTAACACTCCTATTCTTGCCGTTGTGAAACCAGAAAAGGAGGGTCAATATAAACTCGTACAAGACTTAAGGGAAATCAATTCAGATGTAGAACCACTTCCTGTCCTAGTTCCAAATCCTGCTCATATCCTAGCCCAAATACCTGCTGCAGCCAAAGTCTTGTCAATAGTCGACTTACAATATGCATTCTCTTCTCTTCCTCTTCATGAAGACAGCCCATATTTGTTTGCCTTCACCTACAAGGGCCAACAATATACCTAGACCAGGTTGCCTCAAGGATTTGTCAACTCGCCTACTTTATTTTCCAGGTGTCTGCAGGATCAGCTAAGAACTTTAAAGTTTAAAATGAATTCAACATCAGTACAGTATGTTGATGACCTATTGGTGGCTAGTAAAGATGAATCCAGTAATCGGGAAGACAGTGCACAACTATTAAATCATCTAGCCGATCTAGGATATGTGGCTTCTCCATCAAAGGTACTGGTAGCTCAGGAGAAAGTAAAATTTCTAGGGATTATAATTTCGGCCACTGAAAGAAGTCTTGAGAAGAGCAGACTCAAACCTATTTGCAAATTTCCAGTCCAAAAAGAAGCCAAACAAATGCTGGGCATGGTCAATTATTGCAGACACTGGATTCCAAATATAGCTCTAGAAACAAAGGAGTTAACACCCTATACTAGACTTAGACTTAGACTTAGACTTAGATTTGTTTATTGTCATTCAGACCTTCCGGTCTGAACGAAATGTTGTTTCCCTGCAGTCATACATATAATTTTTTTAAAAATGACAAAAACACACAATCAACACAAATTTAACATCCACCACAGTGAGTTCACCAAACACCTCCTCACTGTGGTGGAAGGCAAAACTTAAAGTCTCGGTCTCTTCCTCTTTGTTCTCCCTCTGCGCCGAGGCGACGGTTCGAACACCGCGAGTGGTCGCTGCAGTCGCCACGGCTCCAGGGCCGAGTCGGGTCCCCGGTACCGCCGCTGCCGCTGTCACAGCTCTAGGGCCGAGTCGGGTCTCCGGACTGCTACCGCCGCCGCCGCAGCTCCAGGGCCGAGTCGGGTCTGTACTAGCAAGGAGGGTGAATTTAAACTAACAAAGGAGGCACAGGAAGCATTTGAGAACGAAAAAAAGATCATTGATGTGAGCCCTGGCATTGGGAAGGCCATTATACGATCGTCCTTTCCAGCTGTATTCTACAATTCTATTTGATTGTGCCACTTCCGTATTAATGCAAAAGCATGGGGATAGACATAGACCGGTTGCATAATACTCCTCAAAATTAGATCCAGTAGCTAGGGGACACCCGCTTTGCACTCAAATCTTAACTGCAATCTACAATAGTTTACAACCGGCTGCTAATTTGACACTCCAGCAGGAAATTGTCGTCGACAGTTCACATTCGGTATCGGTATTGTTGAGGCAGCTTCAAACCCAGCATTTGACAATGTCCCGCCAAAATACGTATGAGATCTACCCGTTGAACAGTCTGAAATTGCAGTTTAAAGACTGTACATGAATTAACCCAACCTCTTTTCTCATTTCACCCCCAGAAGAGCGAGCAGAAGCAGGACACGACTGTTTATTTGTTATAGAGGAGGAAACATCAGTGAGAGAGGACTTGAGGGATGTACCCATGGATGACCCTGACATCACATTATATGTGGGCGGTAATGCATCCATTGGACCGCGGGGTGAGAGGTTGTCTGGATATACAATTATTAATCAAAAGACAGAAATTGTAGAAGCAGCTGCTTTTGAATCACCCTATTCAGTGCAATAAGCTGAATTATTCACTTTAATTCAGGCTTGTATTATTGGGGAAGGATCTAAAAGTAAAAATCTACACTGATTCTCGATATGCATTTGGGGTGGTGCATGATTTTGGACAATTGTGGAGGAATAGGGCATTTCTAACTTCTGCAGGAACCCAAATATCACACAAACAATTGGTGACAAATTTATTGAAGGCCTTAATGCTACCCAGACAAATCTCTGTAATAATATGTAGTGCCCATACTAAAGGACAGACCCCAGTAGACATTGGAAATCATAATGCCGATTTAGTAGCCAAAGGAGTATCATCGGAACGTAAGGTGGTGGTACCTAGAATGATGAGGCAGACTAAAAGTGTAACTAACAAGTCCCCCTAGGAGAAGCTGATGCTGACCATCCAAGAATTGTTCGATTACAAGAAGAGGCTATTGAAGGAGATAAGGAGAGATGGAGACACCTAGGATGTGTACTGAATTATATGCTAAATTAAAGACACATAAAATGAAGGATCCCTGCATGTGTCAGAATTGCTTAACCTTGTCAGCTGAACTTTACTGGCTTTGATTGGCTCCAGCCAGTCTAGGCTCAGACTGATATGCAGGATGGTAAGGGGTACAGGTGTTCTCCCTGTTTCTCTTAAATTGATAACATGTGTAGTGGTTTTGCAAACTAACCTTAAATGCATCATTTCTATTGGTTTGCTGCAAAAGCATTGTAAACAGTATACATAATGGTGCAAGATGGTCATCCTGTTAATTGATGATTGGTCGAACTGTTGAGCCTTGGAGAAATTGTTTGAATCTCAGGGCACATGTTTCAATGTTTGTTCTTGTTAGCTTCCTTCAAGAGCTTTCTTTCTTATACAATGTATGAGCTGTGGTATTATTGGGTTAGGGAAATGTCTGTTATGTATGGGGTTAATCGATATCTACCAATCGAACCAATGTCCAACAACATTGGGAAAATGGAAATCTGCTCAACAAAGATCATTAGATTTTTCAGACGGAATAAAATCAAAAGAAGTTCACAACACAAGAGAATTAATTGTCATGTTGGTTGAAACAGAAATGTTCATTCAATCCCATTTCTCTGCTCTTGGTCTATCAACCTGTACTTACAGCATAACAAAGAGGTGGGAGATTGCAACCTTCACGTGGTCCACCCTGTTTCGACGAATGCAATCAACCTGATGTGCTCAATCAAATAAGATCAAATAGAACAAGTTGTCCTCCAACTTGTGCAAGAAGAAGCAACATTACAAGCCTTCATCTAAGAATGTTTTTAATGCAAAGAGAATTACTTGCTCTATATAACCATATAACAATTACAGCATGGAAACAGGCCATCTCGACCCTTCTAGTCCGTGCCGAACACGTATTCTCCCCTAGTCCCATATACCTGCGCTCAGACCATAACCCTCCATTCCTTTCCCGTCCATATAACTATCCAATTTATTTTAAATGATAAAAACGAACCTGCCTCCACCACCTTCACTGGAAACTCATTCCACACAGCCACCACTCTCTGAGTAAAGAAGTTCCCCCTCATGTTACCCCTAAACTTCTGTCCCTTCATTCTCAAGTCATGTCCTCAACTCTACTGCTCTGTTAAGCAGTGAACTTCAAACCACCACCAACCAAAAGATGAAGGCATTTTTTTTCAAATCCCTTCTATTCCTTCCACCAGTTATCTTATGTTGTCTTATCTGAATATAGAACATAGGACATAGATCAATACAGCACAAGAACAGGGCCTTCGACCCACAATGTCTATGCCTAGCATGATGCCAAGACCAACTCATATCTGCAGCCACATAATCCATATCCCTCCATTCCCTGCACACCCATGTGCCTATCTAAAGGTCGCTTAAATGCCATTATCGTATCTGCCACCACCACCAACCACGACAGCGCATTCCAGGCACTCATCCCTCTGTAAAAAAATGTGCCCTGCACATCTCCTTTAAACTTTGCCCCTCTCACCTTAAAGCTATGCCCTTTAGTATTTGACTTTTGAAATCCTGGGAAAATTATTCTGACTGTCTACCTTATCTATGCCTCATAATAGTAAGATTAAACGAGAACTTACCAGTTTGAAGTTTGATCTGTATTTTATGAGGAGTTACGATGAGGGATTTCGTGAAGAACCCCGCTTCCACGCATGCGTGTCATACTTCAAAGCAGCGGTGTGAGGTCACAGGAACCTATAATGATCTAACATAGTAAGATTATCAAAGAGATACCAGTTTTTGATATGATCATACGAGGGTGGGAGCGGAGGGCACGAAATCCCTCATCGTAACTCCTCATAAAATACAGATCAAACTTCAAACTGGTAAGTTCTCGTTTAATCTTACTATTTTACTTCGGAGTCTCGTGAGTGACTTCGTGAAGATTTCAAAGCTCTGTGACCTCATGCCGTGGAACGAGTCCATGCTTCACAACTGCCTTGGGTATTGGGAGAGAGCATCATTAGTAGTTTTAAAACACAATTATACAAAGAGTTGTGTGGTATAACGAAAAAATAACACTTTTTTAAAATTTGAGAATCATAACCCTGTAACCTATCGGGCAAATTATTATGTTGAACCTAAAATGTTTTCTTAATACAATGATGGCTCCAAATAAACTGGTTTATTATACAACCTGTGGAAAAACCCTTTTTTAAAATGACCCTCCTGCCATTCTGAGGATTTGGTCTGTGGGTACCTGTACAATATTGCTGCGGATGTTGCTGCAGTCCTGGTGGAATGAGAGTTTGAAACATCAGTGTCTATTCCTGCCATTTTTAGGACCTATTTGAGCCACCTTGATATAGTTTGAGTCGTGACCCTATCATGCAGTTTCTTGTAAGAGATAAACAACTCCATACTCTGACCTCGAATGTTCTGAGTATATGCTATGTATTGTTAGATGGGTCCTGTTATTCACAGTCGTTTGCCATATGGGTGTACCATAAAATCAAACCCTAGACCCAAGGAACCCGATCTGTTTTCTTTTATTAAATCCTGTATGACAACACCAGTTTCTCGGTGAGATGATCAGGGAGTCCAGGCTCAGTTTGCTTAATGGCTGGACTTGTTGTGCGGTAAATAACACCATGAGCATAACCATCTTCCTGGTCTGTTACTGAGGTGACAACGCTGTTATGAGCTACAAGCTCCTCAGCATGTTGAGAAACGACACCCACGTCCCAGATTTCGGAGTACCTGGTTAGCTTACCAGGGGTGCGTTCCCACCGCGTGCCGTTCCGATCCTTGTGATAGGTAATTGGAGAGTGCACTTGTGGCACTATTAATGGCACGGTAGCTCCATCGATTATCCTAATGGAGGCTTGTTAAAAATCCCAATACGGCCAGAATGTTTTTGGCCTTTTGGTCGAGATTGTTGTCCAAGCAGTATATGCCCCATTTCTTGATGTGTCCAAGGTACTGCTTCCGTGTTGACAGTCTTAGTGCAGATGAGATGAGATTCATCGTCCTGTCTGACAGTGTAGTGGGTCTGTTAGACTCTACAAATCAATAAATCCATAGTGTTATGGCATGGATGACTGCCTCCAGTCACTGGATAAATCAATAATTTTTTGGCTATGTTCATTAGGGAACATGGTTGTAACACCATCCCCTGTAAGACTGAAATACCATGATTGAGAAGGTCAGTCGGGTACTCTGAAAATTCCAGATGCCGAGTGTGGTTGAATTTACCCTAGTACCCCAACGATGGGTCCGAACGGGGGAAAACATCACCCTATGGCTTATTTACATAACAATGCCAAGCTGGTTTACGATTTTTAGTACATAATATTGGGGCTAATGATTGCCCCTTTTGTAAGCTCTATATTGCCAAAGTTCCTCTATTGAGTCAATGCCTGCCATATAGAAACCCGCAACTGACACCAAGTCTTTATCAATAATAAGAGCATCCATCTTAAAATGAGGGTTAAATAGGGTGAAATCAATGATAATCCTGCAACCCTACTCTATTTTATTTTAATAAATATGTTCAATCCCATCTTTCGTGTACAAATCTTGTAGCACCATGTGGGTTTTAGATTGTTTGGTTTATGTAAGGACAAAATGCCCTTCTGGTGTATGATGTACTGTGGTTATTGGGATGAGAAAAACCCCTATCAGATAACCCTGAATACTGCTGAGATTATATGAATCTGTAGTGATTATATACCATACATAACTGTAGTGTTGCAACCTCCCCTACCCTCGTAGGTCCCTATTTTAACAGAAGAAAATAAGGTTCTGGTTTAATATTTCTTGTTCGGGGTTGTGTGGGAGGTTTAGGCTTCCGCATCTTCCAGGGTGGCCGCCCTGGCCATACCCTAAAACGGATCCTGCAGGTTATATTGATTTCTGACACTGCTACTGGTATGAGCCACATTTTTTATGGCCTTGCCTGTGGCTGGTATCATGCTCCAAAATAGGCCCTTGCGCTGGCCTTAATCAGCCCCAGTGTCTTGGCTTAGTCCACACACGGTTCTTTGTTTGCAAATGGTAGCATTTTTGGGGTCCTAGTGCTGGCTGAATGGCCGCCTTCCACGTGTAGTTCAGGTCATATTGGATATTATTAAACAGATCTAGTGCGTCTTGATGGTCTTTGGTTACCTACGTTTAGTCCAGGGTGCGGGTGTATGCTATGATGCCTTCCGTCAATCCCTTTAAGGTTCTCTGGATCTTGAGGTCCTGGTTCCTGATGTTCGTCCCCATATGCTGCCAAATGCATTGGTTTACACTGGGCACCTGTAATGCCTCACCGTTGCCAGGTGGCAGATGTCTGGCCAGTGCTTGTAAATTTTTTCCCTTGTTGGCGTATGTGGCCAGACATATAGTAATACTATTGCCATCCTGGATCCAAGTCTACCCATGTTTGACTTGGCTAAAGTAATCAGCCACCATGTCCAGCAGAGTCCCTGCTGTGTTAGGATCATGGGATGCTGTATTACCAGGCTCTGGCCCATCAGGGTCCTGCCTACTCTTTTTTATAGAGTTAGAGATCTCTAGGGTCCCACACGGGGTACCCCTGTGGGGCTTAACTGCTGCCCACTTGTCTTTTGTTCTGCGGACCCCTCTTGCAAGTCAACCCAGAACTGACCCACAGTGCTCCCCTCTGATGGGGTAGAAGCATTGTGCAGCCCTCAAAGAGGTACTGCTGTGGTTTTATCACGTTGGAGCAAGGCTCCATACACCGCTTCTTCCCGCTCCAGCCCTCTTGGGCGCTGGTTGCCGGCGGTTTTATGCAAAGTCGGACCCTTCTGAGTCCACTACCTTGTTTAATTTGTGTCTAGCCTACCGCTCGGTCACATGGATCTGGCCGGTGCGGGGCCGACATCGGGCACAGCTGATCCCACTACGGTTGATCCAAGTGCCGCTGGCTGCTGCTGGCTGCCCGCTGTTCCATGGTCCTCCTTCTCCAGTTTTGTCCTTCCTTCCGTGAAGTGGATATGGCCGGTGAGGGGGATAACTGGCACAGCTGCTTCCATCTATTCCTTTAACCCGGCTCCAACGCTCTCAGCACTCCTGGCTGCTCCTTTATCTTAGACCCCTGGGACCGACCCCCGTACTGACGGTACTGGTCCCTAGTGGTCGTTGCAGCCGGTCAACCCCACTCTAATGCCCTCAATTCTGGGCACTCCTACTTATATGGTCCTTAGCTAAGGGACATATAAGACATTAAAACTGATGATAACAGCTACTATAGTTTTTATTTAATATATATGGTCCCTAGATAAGGGGTGTATCAGATATTAAATTGATAAGAACAGATACTACACTTGATCTTAGCCAAAAAGCCGAGAAGCAATTATTGTAACGAAAACCCCGCTGGGACCGACCCTGGAACTCACATACTGGTCCCTTGTAGTAGATTGCAGCCAGTCAACTGCAAAGTCCTTTGCTGTCGAGAAATGAACTTTCTCACCATGCTGGAGCGAAGTTGGGCACAGGTGTTTTTCCCTCTCCGGGAACCGATGTGCCCATGCTGCTCCTGCCGTTGCCAGCTCCTCACGAAGTGCCAGCTGCCACTGCTGCTGCCTGTGCTCCTGCCGCTGTCAGTACTCCTGCAGCTGCCGGCTGCCACTGCTGCTGCCGCTGCCGCTGCTGCTGCTGCTGCTGCTGCCGCTCCTCCGTGGTTCTCCCGCCGGCCTTCTGCACCTTACATGGACCTGGTCCATGTCTGCACCTAGAAGGTAAGTTGAAGGAAACGCAGGGTCTCTTACCTGCTGTTCCCGACTTTCCTTCTCCCGCCGGTGACCGTCGTTCCCTGTGTGTCGGGTTCGAGTCGCCTGGACCGACCCCGGTGTTCACGGGCCTGGTCCTTCGCGGCAGTTCCGCAGCCGGTAACCCCCGCTGTACCTATGGATCCCCTGGACCCTGGGCCTTACCTTGTGAAGAAGGTTTTCAGCCCGAACGTCCCGTTCCGACTCCATAAGTGCCGCTGCACTCGCTGAGCGTTCCGAGCCCCTCGCTGGTCCGAGCTGTCTGTCCCGCAGCCTCTGCGCTGGCTGCTACCGACTGCTCCCAAGCCAGTCTCGTTTGAGACTGGCATAGGGACCTCTTTACTTTGCTTCCCGCCCGGCCGAGAAGTGAATTTTGCCGGTGCGGGAGCGAAGCCGGGCACAGGTTGTTCCCCTCCAGGGAAACTCGTGCCGTTGCTGCTGCTGGCTGCTCGCCCTCCACGGGTCTCCCCGCCGGCTTTCCGCAGCCACCTAAAAGTAAGTAGAAAAAAGGAACGCAGAGTCTCTTACCTGCTGTTCCCGACTTTCAAATCTCCCGCTTGGGGAACGCCGTTCCCCCCTGTGTGACTCGTTGCAATGCGTGTAGCGATATGACACGCATGCGTGGAAGCGGGGTTCTTCACGAAGTCACTCACGTGACTCCGAAGTAAAATTTTATATACTTTTATCACGAAACCTCCGGCATTCCAGAGCAAACAATTTTAGTCTGCACAACCTCTCCCTGTAGCTAATACGCCCAAATATACACCCTTTCCAACCTAAACCACATCTACACCCTTTCCAAAGCCTCCACATCCTTCCTATAATAATGGGGCATCCAGAACTGCACAGCACTCTGCTTCCCCCTTGTTTTGCTGGGCCCTCATCCTGTCTGCATGAGTACGGTTTTTCTTTGCTAGTTTTCTTCAAGGCAGTGATGAATGAGTAGGTTGAGTAGATTAACCAGGAGTGAGAGGATTAACCTATGATGAGCGTTTGTCGGCACTGGGCCTGTACTCGCTGGAGTTTAGAAGAATGAGGGGGGACCTCATTGAAACAAACAGAATAGTGAAAAGGCTTGGATAGAGTGGGTGTAGAGAGGATATTTCCAGTAATGGGAGAGTTTAGGATTAAAGGTCATAGCCTCAGAATTAAAGGACGTTCTTTTAGGAAGGAGATGAGGCAACATTTCTTTAGTCAGAGGGTGGTGAATTTGTGGAATTCCTTGCAACAGAAACATAGAAACATAGGAAATAGGTGCAGGAGTAGGCCATTCGGCCCTTCGAGCCTGCACCGCCATTCAATATGATCATGGCTGATCATCCAACTCAGTATCCTGTTCTTGCCTTCTCTCCATACCCCCTGATCCCTTTAGCCACAAGGGCCACATCTAACTCCCTCTTAAATATAGCCAACGAACTGGCCTCAACTACCTTCTGCGGCAGAGAATTCCAGAGATTCACCATTCTCTGTGTGAAAAAAGTTTTCCTCATCTCGGTCCTAAAAGATTTCCCCCTTATCCTTAAACTATGACCCCTTGTTCTGGACTTCCCCGACATCAGGAATAATCTTCCTGCACCTAGCCTGTCCAACCCCTTAAGAATTTTGTAAGTTTCTATAAGATCTCCCCTCAATCTTCTAAATTCTAGCGAGTACAAACCGAGTCTATCCAGTCTTTCTTCATATGAAAGTCCTGACATCCCAGGAATCAGTCTGGTGAACCTTCTCTGTACTTGCCTGTAGAGGCCGTCAGTTGATATTTTTAATGCAGAAATAGATAGATTTTTAATTAGTATAGGTGTTAGAGGATATGGGGAGAAGGCAGGAGAATGGTGTGAGGAGGGAGAGATAGATCAGCCATGATTGAATGGTTGAGTAGACTTGATGGGCCGAATGGCTTAATTCTATTCCTTATTACCTTAGGAATGTTGTCACTTTACACTTGTTGCAAGATTGACACCAATTTCTTTTGGAGAAGATGGTTCGCTAGAGAAGGTGGATGAGCGGCTGTTGATTGGTCATGGGGTTGCAGGTGAGTTTGTTTATTCGAAGAGCAGTTAACAGTCTACCATACGGTGCAGGACTGAGCTATGGGTAGGCCAGACTGAGCAAGGATAGCAGATTATTTTCCTATTGAACCTGTTTCATCAGTAACGACAAATAAAGGATCTAATTCTAATTCTAATTCTAATTTAGTTTAGGCGATGTTTCAGGCCAGTTCAGCTTAGTTCATTATCACGTGTACCAAGGTACAGTGAAAAGCTTTTTGTTGCATGCTAACCAGTCATCAGAAAGACAATACATGATTACAAGTAATCCATTCACAGTGCATAGATACATGATAAGGGAATAGCGTTTAATGTAAGGTAAAGCCAGCAAAGTCCAGTCAAGGATCGTTTGCGGGACATCAAAGAGGTAGATGTCCCTCAGACTATCCTTGACCGGACTTTCAGTTGTTCAGCACTGCTCTCTGGTTGTGATGGGATGATTCACTTGCCTGATAACAGCTGGGAAGACACTGTCCCTTAATCAGGTGGTGTGCATTTTCACACTTCTATACCTTTTGCCTGATGGAAGAGGGGAGAAGAGGGAGTAGCCAGGGTGCGACTCGTCCTTGATTATGCTGCTGGCATTGCGGAAGCAGCGTGAGGTATAAATGGAATAGATGGACGGGAGGTTGCTTTGTGTGATGGCCTGGGCTGCGTCCAAAATTTGCTGCAAAATACTTACGGTCCTGGATGGAGCTGTTCCCAAACCAAGCTGCGATGCATCCTGATAAAATGCTTTCTACGGTGCTTTCTATCAGTAACTTTAAAGGCCAATTTTCTGGTGCCAGCCATGAATTAGCAGATTTACTGAATTACCTTCTTTACCTAGATGCCGATTAGAATGTAAACTCCCTGGCGCAATGAATGGTTAACGGAAATGGTATTGATGATTGAAGGGAAAGCTATGAAAACATATGAAAAGAATCATAAGGCAATGCTGATGTAGCAAGATGAAGGGGTGTGGGAGTAGGCAGTAAACCAACCAACAGCACTAACATGCAAGATGGATTTCATAACTTTGCATGGTAGGATTTATTAATCTTTTAACATATGATGGCTATCATGTAGAAGACAATTACTGTTGTCACGATTCCCCTGGATTAGATTAGGCTGTATGAAAGAAACTGCATGATCAAGTGAGTTGCGGGCTGAATAACATCTCCTCAATCAAATCCATTCAAGCCGTAATGAATAAAATGGTTTCAATGACACCACAAATGCAAGCCAGTGGTGGCTTAGGAAAATGAAGGCTACAATAGTACCACGGCAATAAGAATGACTTTGAAGAATGTAGAAGGCATTGCAGTCTTCTGATCTTCTGTAAAATTAACCAACACAAGACTCAAAATATGCTTTTCATGTATGCTATTTTATGGCACTTTGATCTTGAAACAAATGACTCAAATTTAAAAATGTTTCAGACAGGATTTTAAAGGGCAAAAACCAACTGTAAAATTAACAGCAAACAACTTAAGTTCAATCAGACCAATATATACATTTTCAAAGCAACAACTTAAATATATATTAAGGGGCGTAATTGAACAAAACTGCTGATGTTACACATGAAAACATTAAATAGACGGCACGACACACAAAGGGTGGTGGGTATATGGACGGAGGTGCCAGAGGAAATGGTTGAGGCAGGGGTAAAATACAGCATTTAAAGGACAATTGGGCAGATACATATTGGGATATGGACCAAAGACGGGCATATGGGACTGGATGGGCCATTTTGGTCAGCACGGGTGGGATGGGCTGAAGGGCCAATTTCCTTGCTGTTGAAAACCATGCACCGCCTTTGGCCCCATAAACATCTTCTATTATTCAATAAGATTTATATCTTGAGTTTTGCTGTTCAATTGCCCTATTCTAGAATCTCCCTATCAGTGTTCTCAATGTCCGAACATTCAACGCCTCTCTTTTATGGAGATTTTCAATAAAATAGAAAATACTGAGGATACCTAGAAGGTCAAGCAGCATCTGGAAAGGAAAACAGAATTAAAGTTTTAATTAAAGCCCATGAATTAAAGAATTAAAGAGCCCATAAAGAATTAAAGCCCATGGCCTTTAAGTCAATGTGAATGGTTACTGACTTAATATTTATTGTTGTTATTATGTAATTTATTTAATAATTCGTCTAATAAAATGATCGATGAGGGTAGGACAGCTGATGTTGTCTACATGGATTTCAGTAAGGCATTTCACAAGTTCTCTCATTATAGATTGGTTCAAAAAGTAATATCACATGGGATCCATGCTGAATTGGTAAGTAGCATGCAAAATTTGCCTGTCATAGGCAACTAAGGCAGTGGAGGGGGTGGGGTGTTTTTCTGACTTAAGACCTGTGACCAGTGATATTTTACAAGGGTCAGTGTTGGGAATTCTGTTGGAAATAAATATTACTCTTTTAGATATATTGTAGGTAGTTTGATGACAAGTTTGTCAATGACATGAGCATTGGCGATATTATGGATAGGTTGGAAGGTGGTCAAATAACACTGCTGGATGTAAATCAGAATTTCAAATCAGTTAGAAATATGGAAGGAGAAATGACAGATGAAGTTTAAGCCAGGCAAGTGTGAAGTGATGCATTTGGAAGGTCAAATGTAAGAGAAAGGGAAGATAGATACAAAATGCTGGAGTGACTCAGCGGAACAGGCAGCATCTCTGGAGAGAAACGTCATCCATTCCTTCGCTCTAGAGATGTCCCGCTGAGTTACTCCAGCATTTTGTGTCTATCTTCGATTTAAACCAGCATCTGCAGTTCCTTCCTACACGTAAGAGAAAAGGATGCAGGTTTGGACAGAGTGGGTGTGGAGAGGATGTTTCCATTAGTGGGAGAGTCTAGAACTAGAGGTCATAGCCTCAGAATTAAAGGATGTTCTTTTAGGAAGGAGATGAGGAGAAATGTCTTTAGTCAGAGGGTGATGAATCTGTGGAATGCTTTGCCACATAAAGCAGTAGAGGCCGCCAGTGGATATTTTTAAGGCAGAGATAGATAGATTCTTGATTAGTACAGGTGCCAGAGGTTATGGGGAGAAGGCAGGAGAATGGGATTAGGAGGGAGAGATAGATTAGCCATGATTGAATGGCGGAGTAGACTTGATGGGCCGAATGGCTTAATTCTACTCCTATTTGTTATGATCTGAGTAGGTGGCAGGATCCTTAGAGCGTTGATGCAGAGCGATCTCGGTAGTAAGTTCAAAGCTCCATGAAAGTGGCAACATAAGGGGATAGGGCGGTAAACATGGTAGAGACTCAAAAATGCTGGAATCTGGAGCAAAACTAATCAGCTAGTTGGAGGAAGTCAGCAGCTTAAGCAGAATGTGTGGAGGGGAAGAAATGGTAGATGTTTCAGGTTTGACCCAAAATGTGATGATCCGCTTCCCTCCACAAATGTTGAGTTCCGTTAAATATGTCATTGTTGCTTTGTGAAGAAGGCATCTGGCGTGGTTGCCTTCATTGGACAGGCTCGGAGTATAAAACATTTGACGGGCCTCATTTGAAGTATTGTGTGTACATCTGGTTGTCACATTATAGGAAGGATGTGGACGTTTCGGAGAAGATACAGAAGATGTTCAACAGGATGTTGCCTGGATTAGAGAGTATCAGCTATAATGAGAGGTTGAACAAGCTCTGGTTTATTTTATATAGGGCATTGGAGGCTTATGGGCAACATAATAGATATATAAAAAATAATGGGAGCAAGAGATAGGGTAGATAACATAGAAACATAGAAAATAGGTGCAGGAGGAGGCCATTTGGCCCTTCGTGCCAGCACCACCATTCATTGTGATCATGGCTGATCGTCCCCTATCAATAGCCCATGCCTGCCTTCTCCCCATATCCCTTGACTCCACTAGCCCCTAGAGCTCTATGTAACTCTCTCTTAAATCCGTCCAGTGATTTGGCCTCCACTGCCCTCTGTGGCAGGCAATTCCATAAATTCACAACTCTCTGAGTGAAAACGTTTTTTTCTCACCTCAGTCCTAAATGACCTCCCCTTTATTCTAAGACCTTCCCATTATTCTAAGAGAATAATCGGAGTCTTTTATTACCAGGGTGGGAAGGTCAAATCCTAGAGGGCCTAGGTTTGAGGTGAGGCGGATTTAAAGGTGGAGTGAAGGGCAAGGTTTTTTTTTTAAAGAGAGTGATAGGTGTCTGCAGCTCACTAGCAGATATGATATAAACATTTATGTGGCATTTAAACAGAAACATGAACAGGCAGGAAATAGAGGGATATGGACTGTGGGTAAAAGATGGGATTACTAGTTTGGCATCATGGTCGAGACAGACATGCCCGGCCAAACGCTTTTTTCATGTGCCTTACTTTTAGAAACATAGAAACATGTCCTATTTAGGTGCAGGAGTAGGCCATTCGGCCCTTCGAGCCTTGCACCGCCATTCAAGTGATCATGGCTGATCATCCAACTCAGTATCCCGTACCTGCCTTCTCTCCATACCCCCTGATCCCCTTAGCCACAATGTCCACATCTAACTCCCTCTTAAATATAGCCAATGAACTGGCCTCAACTACCCACTTAGGCAGAGAGTTCCAGAGATTCACCACTCTCTGTGTGAAAAAAGTTCTTCTCATCTCGGTTTTTTAAGGTTTACCCCAGTCCTTAAGCTGTGACCCCACCTGGAGTATTGCTAACAGTTTTGGAACAATCTTCCTGCATCTAGCCTGTCCAACCCCATAAGAATTTGCAAGTTTTCTATAACTGATCCCCTCTCAATCTCCTAAATTCTAGAGAGTATAAACCAAGTCTATCCAGTCTTGCTTCATAAGACAGTCCTGACATCCCAGGAATCAGCCTGGTGAACCTTACTCTGCACTCCCTCTATGGCAATAATGTCCTTCCTCAGATTTGGAGACCAAAACTGTACGCAATACTCCAGGTGTGGTCTTTCACCAAGACCCTGTACAACTGCAGTAGAACCTCCCTGCTCCTATACTCAAATCCTTTTCTATGCTCTATGTTTTCTATATCCTACCTTATGTTATCCCACTTGCTTTTTTAATTGTTTACTTTAAAGTGCATTAGAACATGAACAATGATAAGCACCAACCAAACACATACCCAGATCATAAGATGTTCTCCCATGTAATCTTCTCCATTGCAACCTTAGGGCTGTTCCTTTATCATCATATCAGGGTTTCTGTTTTCATTGCCTTCCAGGCTCTTTTCCGATACTTTGCACTTTCAACTCTTGGTATCTCCCTCTCACTCTCTCAAACCATTCATCTGGTTTCTCGCTATGCACCAAACTAAATGCAAAAAGCATCAACAAAAGTTGGAAAATCCCTATGGTAGTTACACATTAAAAATGTAAATAAATTCTCTCAAACCACAATCCCTGATTTGTTTGATTCGCCTTATTTATTTAAATAACCTAACAATTGTGGAACATTGGTCATTTGTTTGTTGAACGATCTGTGTTGAAATTTGGTAAATTATTAATGAAATGGGCGGCACAGTGGCGCAACGGTAGAGCCACTGCCTTAGAGCGCCGGAGACCCAAGTACGATCCTGACTACGGGTTTGATCCCGACTACGGGTGTTGTCTGTACGGAGTTTAGGCATTCACCTCGTTTTTCTCCGGGATCTTTAATTTCCTCCCACACTCCAAAGCGTACAGGTATGTAGGCTAATTGGTTTGGTGTACGTGTAAAATTGTCCCTAGTGTGTGTAGGATGGTGTTAATGTGCGGGGATCACTGGTCGGCGTGGACTCGGTGGACCGAAGGGCCTGTTTCCGCGCTGTATCTCTAAAACTAAAAGGATCCATTTAAATGACAAACACAATCTCTTCCCAGGATGCAGCCTACTATTAGACTCCTGCATTACAGAATGGGCAATTAGTGCTCAGCAATATATTGGGATTAAACCTTTGTTTTGAATTTCTTTCAACTTCTTTTGTAGCTGATTACAGTGTGAGTGAGTGCGCAGTAACTTAGCTGGATGCTGAATGTAAAAATGCCTTAATTTTCCAAGACCTTCCTTAGCAATTCATCATAACCTTTGATAATTTGTTATTGTGGGTTATGTTTATGTACAGCCAAGGAAAATCATTATCGTTAGATGCATATTGCTACTGACACCTCATAGTATTGAGTTTCTTTCAATTCCAAAGCGCTGCCTTGAAGTCCATTATTTTTACATCAGAGAAGTTGGACACCCTTCTTCCCTGTGACATTTGGTTGCTAAACATGATGCTGCCAGTGGTAAATCCACCCACCCCCCATCAGTCTGAAGAAGGGTTTCGGCCTGAATCGTTGCCTATTTCCTTCGCTCCATAGATGCTGCTGCATAGATGTTTCTCCAGCATTTTTGAATACCAGCGGGATAAATGATTGTTTCTCTTTAAAGTGGTTTCAGTGAAGGCTCCATGTATTTTCTGCTGGTGTGGAGACAGAGAATTGCTGGGAACAGTCTGCTCTTTACAAGTTTGGAATGTGTTGCTGATCAGTGTGTTGCCAAGTCAGGCATTATAGGAAGAGAAGGTGGCTATGGTGATAAAAAATATTTTCTTTCCACGGGGAGCGGTGTTCCATTCTCTATGTCAATAGTGATTTAAGGTTATAATTTGTTCTCTAAGGGTGCATTTATGGTGTTCCCAGTCTGCCCTTTGCTCTCCTGAGAGTTAGCATGTCGATCTTTACAGACTGCGGCACTTTGACAATTTAACCATTTAAACTGATACCGCACACACTTCAAATTGTTACACTCTTAAATGTACCTTGATTCCGCAATGGACTCACAATTGTGAAGACTCAAAATGAAGTCATATCAGAGTAATCTGTCTGAAGGAGGGTCTCGATCTGAAACATCACCTATTCCTCCGACTACAGAGATGCTGCCTGACCCGCGTGGGTTACTCCAGTATTTTTTGTCTATCTTCAGAGAAACCTCCCTATTCTCAAGCACCATCTCTCAGGAACTGTAATAATGTTTGCTATGAGATATTACTGCGCTTTCAATGTCTTAGCCAAGTGACCTCAAAGGTGCAGTAAAATCGCAGCCTAATTACTTCTGAATAAATAAATCTGACGTAGGGTCCCGACCCAAAATGTCACCCATTCATTCCATATTCCCAACTCATCTCTTCCCCATTTCATATGTTGGACCTTG
Source organism: Leucoraja erinaceus (assembly GCF_028641065.1). Classification (NCBI taxonomy): domain Eukaryota; kingdom Metazoa; phylum Chordata; class Chondrichthyes; order Rajiformes; family Rajidae; genus Leucoraja; species Leucoraja erinaceus. The sequence continues at coordinate 69,770,075 of NC_073383.1, read as the reverse complement.
TCCATGGACCTGCTGCACTACAATGTTGAGAACTAATGTTCAGCACTCTGTATCTTCCCCTTCGCTCTATCTATTGTATTGGAATTTGACTTGATTGTATACAATATATGTATACTATTATCTAATCTCTTTACATAGACTGCAAGACAAAGCTTTTTGCTGTACCTCGGTACATGTGGCACTAATAAACCTACACCTAAACCCTCCACAAATGCTGCCTGTCTCGCTGAATTCCTCCAACATTTTGTATCTTGCCTACATACTTAAACAGGTGGAGCAAGCAGTCGGTCATTGCTGGTCATGAAAAGACCACCACAGCCATGTGCTATGGAAGAATCTTTTCTTTATGGGGTTTTTATTCTCATTCTTGAATAACACTTAAATACATTGAGTACATTAACAATTATCAATAATTTATTTCAAGTCTACGTAATTTAACAGTTTGGTGTTGTGACAATTAAAATGTCTATTCCCTTAGTCTGAATTACTGTGTCCTAGATGTAGAGAAGGTCAATGATTTGAGGACATAGATTTTAGATAATAGGTAGAAGGTTTAGGGGAGAGTCAAGGAGATATTATTTTATCAAAAGAGTGAGGTGTTGATTTCACTATTGTAAAGGCAGCTCAGGGATGAGGGCTCAATTTATTTAAGGAATAATTGGGCAGGCATTCAATTTCCCATAATCTTCAAGATCACAATCTTGGGAAGCGCAAACAATGGGATTAATGGCTTCCCGTGCAGTGAGATTTGTCAACTTTGAATTACTTTGAAAAGAAAAGTTTTGCTCACTGTTTAAAGTTGGACTAAATATATATCCGGCCATTTCAGGTTTCTTTATGAATTTATAAATTCTTTACAAATACTTAAGTTCACCCCACTAATTATGATATGTTCCCTTGTGTTACAGTTACCACCTCTGAATGTTGTCAATCCTAGCTCCAATCTATCACAGTCCAGTATTGAACTGCACTGATTTAGCTGGTCCAGAGGAAGTCACTGTCTCCTGTTACAACTCAGAGAACAGTTTACAATTTAACACCAGATGAACATAAGTGAAAGAAGAAAACATACGCCATTTGTCCCCTTGTTCTGGCTCTCTGTGGAATTCTCTGCCACAGAAGGTAGAGGCCAGTTCATTGGCTATATTTAAGAGGGAGTTAGATGTGGCCCTTGTGGCTAAAGGGATCAGGGGGTATGGAGAGAAGGCAGAGATGGGATACTGAGTTGGATGATCAGCCATGATCATATCGAATGGCGGTGCAGGCTCGGAGGGCCGAATGACCTACTCCTGCACCTATTTTCTATGTTTCTATGTTTCCATCATTCAATAAGATCACAGCTAATCTTCCATCTCAATGCATCTTACTTCGACTAACTCTACATCCCTTGATTCACTTAATTTCTCAAAGATAAACAGTTTTATGTGTGTTATTCACTATCAGACGTTGCCTGATACACGCATTGTATCCAGTCTTGCAACTAGGGAATGATACCTTGGCTAGCCTTCAAGAAAGGAAGGGAAAATAAGAGAAAAATTATTAAAAGCTATTTGAGAGGCTGTGGGGAGTGTCTCATCCTTACAATGCACACAGCTGGTTGTTTTGTACGGTAAGGTGGTATGTAACACATTTTACCGTGGTCCAAAAGTAAAACTTGGGGTATTGCAGTATTTGGTCCATCGACATGCATAGAAACATAGAAACATAGAAATTAGGTGCAGGAGTAGGCCATTCGGCCCTTCGAGCCTGCACCGCCATTCAATATGATCATGGCTGATCATCCAACTCAGTATCCCGTACCTGCCTTCTCTCCATACCCCCTGATCCCCTTAGCCACAAGGGCCACATCTAACTCCCTCTTAAATATAGCCAATGAACTGGCCTCAACTACCCTCTGTGGCAGAGAGTTCCAGAGATTCACCACTCTCTGCGTGAAAAAAGTTCTTCTCATCTCGGTTTTAAAGGATTTCCCCTTTATCCTTAAGCTGTGACCCCTTGTCCTGGACTTCCCTAACATCGGGAAACAATCTTCCTGCATCTAGCCTGTCCAACCCCTTAAGAATTTTGTAAGTTTCTATAAGATCCCCTCTCAATCTTCTAAATTCTAGAGAGTATAAACCAAGTCTATCCAGTCTTTCTTCATAAGACAGTCCTGACATCCCAGGAATCAGTCTGGTGAACCGTCTCTGCACTCCCTCTATGGCAATAATGTCCTTCCTCAGATTTGGAGACCAAAAATGTACGCAATACTCCAGGTGAGGTCTCACCAAGACCCTGTACAACTGCAGTAGAACCTCTCTGCTCCTATACTCAAATCCTTTTGCAATGAAAGCTAACATACCATTCGCTTTCTTTACTGCCTGCTGCACCTGCATGCCTACCTTCAATGACTGGTGTACCATGACACCCAGGTCTTGCTGCATCTCCCCCTTTCCCAATCGGCCACCATTTAGATAATAGTCTGCTTTCCTGTTTTTGCCACCAAAATGGATAACCTCACATTTATCCACATTATACTGCATCTGCCAAACATTTGCCCACTCACCCAGCCTATCCAAGTCACCCTGCAGTCTCCTAGCATCCTCCTCACAGCTAACACTGCCCCCCAGCTTAGTGTCATACAGAAATACAGAAAGGTGATTCTTTAAACTTTGAAATAAAGAAAAGTTGCCAATACTCAGCTGTCATTAAGCATTTATGGGGAGAGAGAAAGAGAGAGACGGAGGAAACAGAGATGCCTGTCCTGATGAGTGTTTCTGAATTCAAATTTCAAAATTTCAGCATCGAAAGTTTTCTTTTGCTTTCCAAAGATTTTTCTCAGACCAGGGTACCGTATCCAAGACCGTGACATTCGAATAATGTTCACTTTCACCCCAGCCGCACGTTACAGTTGTATTACTGCAGAGCTAAAAAATACATTCAATTGAGTTTTTAACCCACTCAATATAAATTGGTTCAACTCTATTAATACCACATTGAGGATAAACTGTAATAGTAAGACAGTTCGTCGAATAAATCTTATTACGAAGTACTTTCACATGCTTTGTAATACAAACCAGTTCCATGTCAGACATTTAATCTGCTGGCACTGGTCCCTAAACTAGCCGGCTAAAGGAAAGAAATTCTTCCATTCATATTGCATCTTAACATTGCAAAATGTTTTGAAGCCAATAAAATACTTTTGAAATGGGGAAGTTTTTGTAATATAGGGGACATTGCAGACTCCAAGAACAGCAATGTAATAAGACTAAATAACCTAGTTCTTGGTACATTCCTTTGATGGAAAGCATTTAATCGGGATGTATCGCAGCATATTTTGGGAACAGCTTCATCCAAGACCACAGGAAATTGCAGAGAAATGTGGACGAAGTCCAGACCATCACACAAACCAACCACCCTTCCATTGACTCCTTTGACACTTCACGCTGCCTCGGCAAGGCCACCAACATAATCAAGGACCAGTCTCACCCCGGTCACTCCCTCTTCTCCCCTCTGGCAGGTGGTACAGAAGGATGAAAACGCACACCTCCAGATTCAGGGAATGTTTCTTCCTAGTTATTAGCAGGCAATTGATCCATCCTTTCAACAACTTGAGAGTGGTCCTGAGCTACTATCTACCTCATTGGATACCCTCAAATTATCTTTAATCGGAGTCTACTGCACTTTATCTTGCACTGAATGTTACTCCCTTTATCCTGTAACTGCACATGATGGATGGCTTGATAGTAATCATGCACAGTCTTTCCACTGACTGGTTAGTCTGATCAGTCTGAAGAAGGGTCTCGACCCGAAACGTCACCTATTCCTTCGCTCCATAGATGCTGCCTCACCCGCTGAGTTTCTCCAGCATTTTTGTCTACCTTCGATTTTTCCTGCATCTGCAGTTCTTTTTTAAATGGTTAGCATGCAATAAAAGCTTTTCACTGTTCCTGTGACAACCAACTAAACTGAAGTTTAGTCTGAAGAAGGGTTTCGGCCCGAAACGTTGCTTATTTCCTTCGCTCCATAGATGCTGCTTCACCCGCTGAGTTTCTCCAGCACTTTTGTCTACCTTCGATTTTCCAGCATCTGCAGTTCCTTCTTAACCAACTAAACTAAACTAATACTGATCTGTACATTGGGGTACTCTCATTCTGTGCACTCCTCACTTTTTGAAATAGTTTAAAAAATGATTTTTATGCCAATATTGATTGCCACCCTAGGCACCAACTTTAAACTCTCCCCATATCTAGTAAGCTGTGGGTGCAGTGGGTGCCATTTATTGAATGCACTGCAGATTTCTACTGGCAACTACTGGCATGTCAGATAAGGCCAGCAGGTACTTGAGAACATCAACACCTGCAGGTTCCCCTCCATGTCACACAACACTCTGCCTGGGAAGTATATCACCATTTCTTCATAAGATCTAGGAGCAGAATTACGCCATTCAATCATGGCTGGTCTATGTTTTCCACTCAACCCCATTCTCCTGCCTTCTCCCCATAGCCCCTGACACCCTTACTAATACTTCTATTCCAATGGGTCTCATTTCTGGTACTTTTGACTCATTGGATGGACTACAATCGTTCAAGTTGTATAGGGCTCTGGTGAGACCACATCTGGAGTATTGTGTACAGTTTTGGTCTCCTAATTTGAGGAAGGACATCCTTGTGATTGAGGCAGTGCAGCATAGGTTCACGAGATTGATCCCTGAGATGGCGGGACTGTCATATGAGGAACGATTGAAAAGACTAGGCTTGTAGTCACTGGAGTTTAGAAGGATGAGGCGGGGATCTTATAGAAACATAAAATTATGCGGGAAAAATGTTCCCAATGTTGGGCGAGTCCAGAACCAGGGGCCATAGTCTCAGAATAAGGGGGAGGTCATTTAAGACTGAGGTGAGAAAAAACCTTTTCACCCAGAGAGCTGTGAATTTATGGAATTCCCTGCCACAGGACAGTGGACGCCAAGTCACTGGATGGATTTAAGAGAGAGTTAGATAGAGCTCTAATGGCTAGTGGAGTCAAGGGATATGGGGAGAAGGCAGGCACGGGTTATTGATAGGGGACGATCAGCCATGATCATAATGAATGGCGGTGCTGGCTCGAAGGGCCGAATGGCCTTCTCCTGCACCTATTTTCTATGTTTCTGTGTTTCTTTTCTATGTAAGAGGATAGCTCATCACTATTTACCCAAGGACGATGAGGACTGAGCTCTAATTCTGGCCTTTCCAACATCACCCTAAAATATTTTTTTGAAAACCCCAGTAATCAAAAATAGTCTTGACTTAGCATAGGAAAAATAACATATTTAACGGTGTTACAGTGCCTCAGTAACGCACTGCAATGTTATTCTAGATGTCTATACTTATATATTTAGTGTTGCATTTGAACACGTAATCTAATTCAGATGCAAGGGACCACAGATGCTGGTTTGCAAACAAAAAAAGACAAAGTGCTGGAGTAAGTCAGCGGGTCAGGCAGCATCTATGAATCTGTAAATCATTCAGCATCTATGAATTCATAAACTAATTCAGAAGTGAGGTTGGCACTGGTAGTTTTCAAACTAGGATAGGTTCCCAAGTCTGTATAAATTGTAGGGATATGGAACATCAGAACGTATTTCTAATTACGCAAAGTAGAAACAAGGAACGGCCAGGCTGAAGAAGGGTCCCAACCCCAAATGTCACCTATCCATGTTCACTAGGGATGCTAGACAAAAACTCAGTGGAACAGGCAGCATCTCTTGATAGAAGGAATAGGTGATGTTTTGGGTCGAGATGCTTCTTCAGACTGAGGGTCAGGGGAAAGGGAGACACAGAGATAAGGAAGTGTAAGGTGTGAAAACGAGACAACAAAGATTGTCTTTGATCGAGGATAATCTAGAATAGATCGTTGTTAGCTATGGGAAGGTAGCAACCAAGCAGAGAGGGATAACTTTTAATCAGGAAGACTATGAAGGGGGAGGGATGGAGAGTGAGGGAATGCAAGGGTTACTTGAAGTTAGATAAGTCAATATTCATACCGCTGCCCAAGCGAAATATGAGGTGCTGTTCCTTCAATTTGCGCTGGGTCTCACTCCGACGGTGGAGGAGGCCCAGGGCAGAAAGGTCCGTCGGTATGGGAATGGGAGGGGAAGTTGAAGTGTTGAGCAACCGGGAGATCATGTATTTTTAGGCGGACTGAGCGGAGGTGTTCGGCGAAACGATCTCCGAGGCCGAGCCTGCGCTTGGAAGAAGGGTTTCGACCCGTAACGCCGCCCATTCCTTCTATCCAGAGATGCTGCCTGTCCCACTGAGTTTACTCCACCGTTGTGTGTTTATCATCGGTGTAAACCAGCATCTGCATTTCCTTCCATATTTCGCTTGGGATGCTAGGGACTGCCTGCAAAGTCCAACACTCTGTGTCTTTTTTTTTCTTCTTGATTATGCAGATATTTCTTCGAATATCATTCACTTCTCAGAAACAGAGAAGAAAAAAAACGTTGACAGTGTAACACGGCAAGAATATGCAAGCTCAGCAGACGCCGTGTATCTTAAGGTGGGGATTGCGTCTGTGAATGAGGTAACGAGGTATTATTTACTGACGATTACATCTGGCGACAGTGGGAAGAAAAAAAGGATGTTGATTTTAAACAAAACCTAAAATGTCATTTACAAAACCTTCGCAAAGTGCACCTGTCGTGTCGTGCCTGACACTGACTCCTTTGTGGCAATGACAAAACACGAAATCATGTTGCAAATCAGGATGCACACATCAATGATAGACCCAAAATGCTGGAGTAACTCAGCGGGTCAGGCAGGCATCTCTGGATAGAAGGGATGGGTGCAGAGATGCTGCCTGTCGCGCTGAGTTACTCCAGCATTTGTTTTTGCCTATCTTCGGTGTAAACCAGCATTTGCAGATATCCTTCCTGCGCGATGGTCGACTCGTCCCACCGAGTTACACCGACACCACCACCACTTGCAGTTGTCCGCTCGCACATTTTTCAAGATGGGTGGCGCTGTGCTGATCGGACGTGCCTTCGAGCGGCGAGTTACTGTGTGTGCTAAAAGGAACATTGACTCAACGCCAAGTGACTGGCTAATTATTCGCAGTGTCCCCGTTTGATCCCATCTTCTTTGTAAACCTAGCGGCGAATTTAGAAAAGGTTTAAATGAAAGCTTTTAAAGAGGACGTAGAGGAAACTGACTTCTCCGCTCGGGGTTTGCATACACCAATGTCAAGATGGGGGGTGAAGCCAATTTTTTTTAACTTGACTGGTGCCACCAAATTCCAGGTTTAAACTGTTCATTCCCGGCGTCACTTGGAACAGATTGAAAGGGGTTCTCAGGCCGAGCTCACGTTCTCTGTCAGTTTGAATTAACCAAAGGCGGAAGGCGTTAGAAGCCAATAAAATTGTTAACACTTAGCGTTGAAAGACGCCTCACTCACTCAAACACTTGAAGTTTACCTGAATGATGGCCAAGGCCGACCTGCCTGGACCGGCCTCGCCTTACGATGCATTCTGAAGCAGCTCCTTCCCCCACCCACCCCCGAAGACTGACCCGCATGAAGTGAATGAGACTTTTGTATTAACATGGGTGCACAATTATCCCCATGCAAATCACTTACAGAGGAGAGGTGGCGCCCGAGGCTGGAGAACGCTTGTCATTTAGATAACCGCACTTGACCCGGACTGACCACTGAACACAGTCGCCCGGAACCAGGAAGAATGTATTCCACAAGTGCTGAAAGTAAAGTCTTCGTGCCACTTTTAAATTGGTGAATTTACAAAGTGCCCTTTCCAACCATTAACTTTATTTAATCCGAGTGATCACCACTTGGAGACCTCTCCCCAGTTCAGAATTAACACTGGAAACAGAAGGTTTGGGTTGTACAGTGCGGAATATGTGTGTTTACATTTAGTTTCGCTGCACATATATAACAGAATCGGACCCTTGGTCAAATCTGGTCCCCCTCTCTCTCTCTCACACACACACACACACAGCCACGCCGACTAAAATCGCTCGGACTCTGTTTCTATGCATTGATGTCATTTACATTTTTTGTATCTCCTTCTTCAAAACCCCCTTCTTAAAAACAAAACAAAAAGTAGAAGGACAAATATGAATTGGGCATTCCCCCCCCCCCCCCCCCCCCTCCCCCCCTCTTCTAACCAGCCCATTCAACACACGTCCCCTTAATCTGCCACCAATCTCTCTCGTGTAGGAACTGCAGATGCTGGTTTAAACCGAAGATAGACACAAAATGCTGGAGTAACTCAGCGGGACAAGGCAGCATCTCTGGAGGGAAGGAATGGGTGACGTTTCAGGTCGAGACCCTTGTTCAGATTGAGAGTCAGGGGAAAATCTATCCCTCTCTCTCTCTCTCTCTCACTCTCTCTCTCTCATTCGCACACAGATACACAGACCACCCAAATAAATAGAAAGCAAAGAGACATACAGGAATTGGAATCAATTCTATATTTTCTTCTAACCAGCCCATTCATCATCATCCGTCCCCTTAATCCGTCACCAATCTCTCTCTCTCTCTCTCGCACACAGCCACACACACACCACCCCTTCTCTTTCCGAAATTCCCTTTTTTATAAGCGGTGAGAAAGGGGGAAGCGATGATTTCACAGGAAGTTTACGTCCACGGTGAGAAATAGGGGTTAATTTCGCCTATCTCTGGACCGAGCCTGTTAATAGGTGGAACTTGCCACGTGATGCCACCGGCTATATAAAACTTTCAGGCAAGTACCACAATGTCGTGATTGTCGGCAGAACCGTCTCGGGGAGCGGATCGCTAATGCTGTTAAATTGCGCGTTCAGGGAATCAAATCAGCGCCACTGTCAGAGCCCCGAGCTCATTCGGCAAAGCCTGTGGACTAGCAGGACTGAATAGCCAGCCTGGCGCACATCATCATTGCTGGATTGTTGCTTTAAGGTCAAGACAAGAGCTGTCCTGACGGAGCCCGGTTGAATTTGTTCCTCTCTCTGTCTCTCTCGCCTGGATTTCTCTTTTTCTCTCCATACATATATTATTTATTTTTGGGGGCCAATATTGCAAACTTGGTACTTTCAGATCAATCACTTTTTTGGGGGCTTTGAAACCGCGCAGACTAAACTCCGAGCAACGTCGTACAGAAGTGCAATAAAGAGTAGTGTGTTGAGAGGGTGGATGCTATTTTCTCTCTCTCTCTCTCTCTCTCTCTCTCTCTCTCTCTCTCTGTATCCCAGCGGCTCTTTAGTTTCCTTAAACAAAAGTAATCTATCGCAAGGGAACGGATGCGACCTGGAAACAACTCACAATTAGAGAGCAGACCAATTTCTGATTAGAGAATGCTTATTGCGGCTCATCCAGCGATCCCTGGAAACCTCTGCACTAACACTAGATCACTTTTAAGCCATATTTGATAGTGATTCTGGAAGTGGATCCGCGCTCTTGTCCAATCTCCGGCCAGCGGGGTTGTTGCCGGTTGGGGAAGATGAGGCTTTTTTGTTTGAGCGGCGCCTGTCTGCTGGTGACCCTGGTGTCTGGTGGTTCCACCCCGGCCCCTGGTTCCGCCGGCACCTCGCCCCCCTTCACTCCCAGCTTCTGCACAACGTGCGGCATCGGGCAGCGGGACGAGCCACAGAAGGCGGACACGGTCTTCTTGGAAGCCGTCAAGCGGCACATCTTAAACCGGCTGCAGATGAAGGAGAGACCCAACATCACTCACCCCGTCCCCAAGGCTGCGATGGTCACGGCGCTGAGGAAGTTACACGCTGGGAAAATCAAAGAGGACGGCAGGATGGAAATCCCGAACTTGGACGGCCATGCAACTTCAGTCTCCAGGAAAGACCTGCAGGAACAAACTTCAGAGATCATCAGCTTTGCCGAAACAGGTAACCAAAGTTCAATAGAGTGCCAAAAAAAAATCCTAACATTGAGCTTCAGATAATTTGACTAGATTACAATTGAATTCCCCCCCCCCCCCCCCCCCCCCCCCCTTACTTTCTATTACAGTGCTTCACATAAACCGTCCTCCGCCCATTGGGATTTAATAGGGATGACTTGTTCTTAATTTAGAAACATCTAATTTAACAGCAGCATGGGAACTCTTTGGAAATGGCAGGTTAGTAAATTTCGCACTCAGATTAGGTCTCCCCCTCTCTCTACTGTTCCGTGGCTGCAGTCTAGGCAAATTCAAACTAACATCAGACCTGAAACTGTAACCTTTCGTTACCACCACTAGAGCTACCGAATGTATGCAAAGGACAGGAATAGATCCAGTAGCATATGTAGATGTTATTGTCAATTTAGTCAATGATTAATTGGGTTCTATTTTACTGGACGAACATTTGTTTTAATGGTAGTTATATTGTTGCCCAACATAAAATATGTCGACTGGGGAGGGAGGAGGAAAGGGAGGGGGGTGACATTTAAGGATAGTATTGAAAGGGTTACAGTCAAAACGTACGTTGGGGGACAATTAAATGTGGCTTAGCATTTGCTAGTAAATGACAAATTAATTGGTGAGCGTGTGTGAAGCTTTAATTTATGGTCATTACATGAAAAGTGGGCTGATGTCATGTTCGGGAAGCATTTAAAATCGTTTCCAGCAGAAAAGAAAAAGTTGATAAAATTCATCACGCACACACACAGCTGTTTATTGGAATGTCGAATGAGATCGTGCACAGAGCGGATGAGCAAAAACAAAGTGCAAGTATGTCCCGGTTAAACATTCTCTTGGCATAACCCGGTTACTTTCTGCACTAGACGTAGCTACGTCTTTACAGCAGAATTCAGGAGCAAGGGAGGAGGGGGGGGGGGGGGGGGGGGGGGGGGGGGGGGGGGGTGGCGTAAAATTTGGACTAAGCAACGTTCAATCGTGCGGTGGCAGGTAAAATCTACCCCGAATTTAAAGTCGACGTGGAGGGCCAGAAAGCCTCTATGATTCTACGATTGTTATTTGCAAGCCGGCAGATTGCCCATGTTACAAAACCAGCTAGATCTGAGGGCATTTAAGTCGACCGTGAAATTAAGGATGGATTTCTTCTTCAAGTGAGCAAATATCACGATATCATGCAGGTGCTGAAACAACTCTGAACATTGAGTGCACAACTTCAAGGGGAACTGCGTTTGGAGACAAGCGCCACGAATATCTTTTCAACATATGTTATACTGGGGGCAATGCTACTTTTAAGGCCAGTGGGTCGTGTGGGATAGAAACTGTGGGTCGTGAGTGATATATTGTGTAGGAAGGAACTGCAGAAGCTGGTTTACACCGAAGATAGACACCAAATGCTGGAATAACTCAGCGGAACAGGCAGCATCTTTGGATAGACGGAATGAATGGGCGACGTTTCGGGTCGAGACCCTTCTTCAGACTGGTATCCTTCTGGAGGAAGATAGACACAGAGTTCTGGAGTAACTTAGCGGGTCAGGCAGCATCTCTGGAGAAAGGGAATAGATGACATTTCGAGTCGAGACCTTTCTTCAAAGTTGGGGGAAACGTGTTTCATGATATGTAACCTGCACAGAGACGCTCTACACGAACTTTTACAAGTTAAAACACATAACTAACCTCACCATCCGACCAAGCGGGGTGTTTGAAAAGATACTGCATTCCAGTTTGCAGACAACTTCACAATGGCGGCGCAAACATTGCGTTTACGACCTTGTAAAGTTTACAGTGAGTTGAATAAGCACACTATTGTGAGATGAAGTAGTTCAGCATATTAGTGGAGTGTCGCTGCATCTGCTTGGTTGGCAATAAGCGACTTTAAAACAAATTGGAAGCTCAAGAGTGTGGTGCGATTTTATCCATACATCGCAGGGACAAATGAAAAAAAACTTCATGTATCTGTGAAAAACATCAGCCAAGTGTTCTCGGTAGTGTAGAATCGAATAGATAATTGCAGTGTTAACGAAGTCCCATGTGCACGTTCTAATTTAGTAACATTTGAGGTGTAAAATAAGCAGGGCCACTTTATAGAAGTTCTGCATTATATTTATCGTTTGACGCAATGGCAACATTTCGGTTTAAGCAAGACGCGTTTATTCCTTGTTAAAACGTATCTATAATAGTGTTATTTACTCACTGGGGCTGCTTCAAACAGTTTTACCAGTATGCATTTATAGGACGATGTAGTCGGGGATAGTTCACGAGTTCATGTTTAGAACAGTCATTTACTAATTCCAACGTTAAGTCAAGTCAAGAGTTTTATTGTGTTTTATTGTGTGATATGTCCCAGATAGGACAATGACATTCTTACTTGGACTGGGATCATGTGAGTTTACCTTTAAAATGGTTGAAACGGCCTCCAAATGATCCAGTGAAAAACCGCTGGAACTCCATTCAAAATGTTTGAGCATGCTAAACGCGTACTTCGTAATTTGACAAATGATCCACTTTTAACCCGACCCGTCTCACCGCTAAGCATTGGATAAAATCCCCCCTCCATTAGTGTCAGTGAAATGGCTTTGGTCAATGTCAACTGATCACTTAAGACAATGGCCTGCACCACGGGATACCTCTGTTTACGAGTTGTGACTGACCCAGAAGCCAAACAAACACGTTATTTTCCCCACTAGAATAAAACAAAAGGTGCGATGTTTTGTAAACTTTTATGTTTGGGTTCTGGGGCAACATACAATCTGCAGAAATGAGTGTTAGGTTTTTAAGCTGCAGCTGTGCCAATCCAAGCCCAAAGTTAAGAGAGGACACTTTCATTTAAATGGTGAACAGTTCTGTGAAAGCAGTCGCGTCTTAACACGCGTTCCTTGCAACTGGCAGGGGAATTGTCTTGAGAGCATTTCTGACTCGGACGCGAATTTACTGCTGGTCATACAAGGATTAACATTTTCCATTCTCTCGATGCAGATGAGCTGGCGTCGTCTAAATCACGCCTGTACTTTCTGATCTCAAACGAGGGGAACCAAAATCTCTTTGTCCAGCAGGCCAACTTGTGGCTCTACTTGAAAATGCTCCCGTCCAAGGCTGCGAAGGGCACCAGGCGCAAAGTGAAGGTGAAGGTCTACTTCCAAGAAGCCGGGAGCTCGGGCAAATGGGCGGCGGTGGAGAAGAGGGTGGACCTGAAGAGAAGCAGCTGGCACACGTTCCCCTTGACCGAGCCCATCCAGGCTCACTTGCAGAGGGGAGAGAGGAGGCACGACCTGGAAGTTCACTGCGAGGGCTGCGAGAGTCTGGCTGTGATACCCACCTTGGTGGACAGCGCCGACGAGTCGCACCGACCTTTCCTGGTGGTGCAGGCGCGGACACTCGACTCCAAGCACCGGATCCGCAAGCGGGGCTTGGAGTGCGACGGCAGGACCGACCTGTGCTGCAGACAGCAGTTTTACATTGATTTCCGACTCATCGGCTGGAACGACTGGATTATCGCGCCCACGGGTTACTACGGCAACTACTGCGAGGGGAGCTGCCCCGCTTACATGGCCGGGGCGCCGGGATCCGCCTCGTCCTTCCACACGGCTGTCGTCAACCAGTACAGGATGCGAGGCATGAGCCCGGGCTCCATGAACTCTTGCTGCA